>NW_027361897.1:11753500-12398000 GCF_039654945.1 Dendrobates tinctorius | reverse complement strand
CAAAAGTGTCCAGTGTCCACAAGTGTCTGCAGAAATTCAAAATCTCCCTTATCCTCTAGTCACTTTGGTCACAGCTGTGCCATCGAGCCTGTGACATAGCGCTCAGATATTCAGTGGGCCTCACACAATCCAAAAGTGTCCAGTGTCTGCAGAAATTCAAAATCTCACTTATCCTCTAGTCACTTTGGTCACAGCTGTGCCATTGAGCCTGTGACATAGCGCTCAGATATTCAGTGGGCCTCACACAATCCAAAAGTGTCCAGTGTCCACAAGTGTCTGCAGAAATTCAAAATCTCTCTTATCCTCTAGTCACTTTGGTCACAGCTGTGCCATCGAGCCTGTGACATAGCGCTCATATATTCAGTGGGCCTCACACAATCCAAAAGTGTCCAGTGTCTGCAGAAATTCAAAATCTCACTTATCCTCTAGTCACTTTGGTCACAGCTGTGCCATCGAGCCTGTGACATAGCGCTCAGATATTCAGTGAGCCTCACACAATCCAAAAGTGTCCAGTGTCCACTAGTGTGAGCAGAAATTCAAAATCTCCCCTGTCCTATAGACACCTTGTACCTTGTTTTACATTACTATATACTGTAGTTTGTTGGATTTTGTCTACATTTCTACCAAAAATGAGGAAGGCTGGTGGAAGAGGCCGTGGAATTGGGCGGGGGTTGGCAGCTGGTAATGATGGTGTTGGTGGTGGATCTGATGGTAGTGGCAAGAGCAAAATAGGACCGAATGCAGGAGGTGTTGAGCCTGCGTCATCGTCTGGCTCCATAAGGCTTCGAAGGCTTAGTTTTCTAGGAGTTGGCAAACCGCTTTTAAAGCCAGAGCATCAGGAAAAAGTTTTGTCTTACATTGCTGACTCAGCCTCCAGCTCTATCGCCTCCTCTTCTTCAGTTGTAAAAAGTAAAAGCACTGAGTCGTCATTGGAGGCTCATGTTCATGAACCACACCTTTCCTTGTGTCCTTCACCCCATCCAAGATTGAAGGATGACGCAGGCCATACTACTGATTACTCCATGGAGCTGTTTTCACATACCATGCCTGGATTATCAAGTCAAATGGTGAATTACCCAGGCCAAGATGAATCTGACATGGAGTGCACTGATGCACAGCCGCTGATGGATGATTCTGCTGGTACATTCACTCAGAGCACTACATTGTCCTCGCAGTGTACAGAGCCAGATTCTGACCCTGATGAGACTCAGGTGCCCCTTCCCGCACACTATACCACCATACACGGTGACACAGAGGAAGGTGCACATGACATTGAAGAGGAGGTGATGGATGACCCAGTTGTTGACCCAGATTGGCATCCATTGGGGGAAGAGGGTGCTGCTTACAATAGCTCAGATGAGGAGCATCCACAGCAAACATCGACATCGCAACAGCTGTTATCTGGTAGGCCCGGAGCACTCCAAAGACAGGTTCCAAAAATCAAAAGAGTTGCTGGACAGCTTGTCCAGAGGGTCAAAAGATCACAGCGTGCTAGGCCGCAAAATGTCTGCCAAAGTAGGAAGAGTGCAGTGTGGCACTTTTTTGAACAAAATCCTCATGATCAGGCCAAGGTTATCTGTAAGAAGTGCGCAAAGACCTTTAGCCGAGGGAAAAATCTGAAAAATTTGAATACCAGTTGCATGCTTAGACATTTAAACACCATGCACTTGCAAGCGTGGACACAACACCAAACCTCAAGTGCCACATGTGCAACTGATCACAACGAAGGTAGTCAGTAACGCTACATTGTTTCCCCCACTGTAAGCCCACCGGTTAGCACAGCAGCAAATGTTGAGGTGTCGTTGCAAGGCCACAGCAGTCAGGGAATCCCACTGTTATATCAACGAAAGACTGATTCTAGGCCATCAGAAAGAACACCAACTCCATCACCATCATCAACCCTCTCTCAGTCCGCCCTGTCCACCGCTACTTCCACCATATGCAGCTCTCAAGTCCAGCTCACCCTCCCAGACACTATGAGTAGGTCAAGAAAGTACTCAGTCTCTCATCCGCGTACACTGGGTTTGAACGCCCACATTGCCAAACTAATCTCGTTTGAGATGATGCCCTTTCGGTTGGTGGAAAGCGCAGCTTTCCGCGAACTCATGGCCTATGCAGTACCACGCTATGACCTACCCAGTCGCCACTTCTTCTCTCGCAAAGCCATCCCAGCCCTCCACCATCATGTGAAAGACCGCATTGTCCATGCACTCAAGCAGTCAGTGAGCGGAAAGGTGCACCTCACAACTGATGCATGGTCCAGTCGGCATGGCCAGGGCCGTTACGTGTCCATCACTGCGCACTGGGTTAATGTGGTGGATGCAGGGTCCACAGGGGACAGCGGTGGTGGGACAGTGCTGCCTAGCCCACGGTATAGGAAACAGTTGGCTGTAGGCGTTCGACCCTCCTCCTCCTCCTCCAGAAGCGAAAGCTCGTCCACAGAGCGCAGTCGTACGAGCACTCCATCTGCAGCTGCCACTGTTGCACACGAGGTGTCCCCCTATTGAGCAGCTAGTGGAAAGCGTCAGCAGGCTGTGTTGCAGATGATGTGTTTGGGCGACAGACACATCGCCGAGGTGCTGGCCGAGTACTTGAAGCGACAAACTGAGTCATGGCTGGGCAGTGTACATCTTGAGGCAGGCAAGGTAGTTAGTGATAACAGCCGTAATTTTGTGGCAGCCATAGCCCTTTCAAAACTCAGCCACATACCTTGCTTGGCTCACACCTTGAACCTGGTGGTGCAGTGCTTCCTCAAAAATTATCCGGAGTTAACAGCCCTGCTCCAGAAGGTGCGAAGACTGTGCGCGCACATCCGCCGGTCACCTGTACACTCCGTTCGTATGCAGAAGCTGCAGCGATTGCTCCACCTTCCCAACCACCGCCTCATTATCGACATTGCAACAAGGTGGAACTCCACCCTGCACATGGTGGAGCGGCTGTGCGAGCAGAGGCAGGCCATAATGCATTTGTGGGAGGATACACGGCCAGGCACTTTGAGAGCAGACATAGAGTTGACAGGTGTGCAGTGGTCGAAGCTGAAAGACCTCTGTAAAGTCCTTCAGTGTTTTGAGGAATGCACATGGCTGGTAAGCGCAGACGACGCCATCCTAAGCATGAGCATCCCACTTATGCGTCTGCTCATGCAAACTTTGACGCACCTTAAGGAGCAGGCTTCTGCAGCCAATGTTGATGAGGAGGAAGAGGAGGAGGGAATCCTTGATGACATTCAGCCATTGTCTGCTCAGGGACCTCTCCTGGACGAGGTGGAGGAAGAAGAGGAGGAGGATGGGGATAATTACTTAGGGGAGGAGGATGCATCTCGTGGGGCAAGTGAAAATGTTGGCGTGGCAAGGTCTGGTACAGGGTTTGTGCGTGACTGGAGGGATGTGGATTTGCCAGAAAGTGCTCCTCCAACCAGCACTCGCAGTGCATCATTGACACCGGGAACATTGGCCCACATGTCAGATTATGCCTTGCTGATCCTAAAAAGGGACCCCCGCATTGCCAAAATGATGAACGATGACGACTACTGGTTGGCCAGTATCCTGGATCCACGCTATAAAGGCAAATTACAAAACATCATGCCACAGGAGAACCTTGACCTAATATTGGCTAATAAACAAGCAACTCTGGTAAATCGGTTGCTTGAGGCATTCCCAGCACACAGCAGCGGTGATGGTTCTCACACGAGCCGTACGGGCCGGGGGCAGCTTGCCAGAGGTGTTCGTGGTGCACACAGCAGAAGTGGCGTTGGAGACAGGGGTTTCATGACAATGTTGTGGACTGATTTTTCAAGTACCGCTCACACAACTGGTAATACTGCATCGATGGAAAGTGACAGGAGACAGCAGTTGTCAACTATGGTTACAAAATACTTTTCCTCCCATATCGATGTTCTCCCACACAGGTCATTCCCCTTTGACTATTGGGCCGCTAAACTGGACACCTGGCCTGAATTGGCACAATATGCCTTACAGGAGCTCGCTTGCCCAGCTGCAAGTGTGCTATCGGAAAGAGTCTTCAGTGCAGCTGGATCAATCCTGACAGAAAAAAGGACCCGTCTGTCAACCCAAAATGTGGATGATCTAACCTTCATTAAAATGAACCACGCATGGGTTTCCAAGGATTTTGTCCCACCTTCCCCTGATGACACATAGGGTGACAGAAAAATGGCTTGCTTTGGTCCACCTCTTCCTGGGACTTGACCTATTTCACCTTTTGCATCAGCTGAATGTCCAACATCAACATATGCCACTTTCTAAAACTCCCTTACTGTGCTGCCTCCCCCCCATGGCCGGGGTCACCACCTAGCGCACGACACCGTGCGAGTGCCGTTGCCCTGGACAGGTGGGTAGGCCGACTCTTGGGCGCGGGCACTGGCACCGGGTCCCTCATAGTGCAATCAAGTGTCTCTGACGGTGGTGGTGCACACCCGCCGTCAGACACACCGCCGTACTATGAGGGGCCCAGTGCCAGTACCGACGCCCACGAGTGGGCCCCCCTTGCTTGGGCAGGGCCCCAGCATTTGCAATCTTTACCTCTCCCTGCTCCTCCGCTGTGTAGTCTGGGCCGTTAAATCCATACTGTGCCTGACACCGTCTGAGCCTGCCTCCTGATGTATAGACATATATTTTGAATGTGTACGCTATCCATACATGTTATCTGGGGATACGGTACCCTTTCTAACCTTTGTGCAATCATGTGCAATCCATACTGGGCCTAACACCGTCTGAGCCTGCCTCCTGATGTATAGACATATATTTTGAATGTGTACGCTATCCATACATGTTATCCGGGGATACGGTACCCTTTCTAACCTTTGTGCAATCACGTGCAATCCATACTGGGCCTAACACCGTCTGAGCCTGCCTCCTGATGTATAGACATATATTTTGAATGTGTACTCTATCCATACATGTTATCTGGGGATACGGTACCCTTTCTCACCTTTGTGCAATCACGTGTAATCCATACTGGGCGTGAGAACGGCTGGCGAGCTGTTAAGCAAGCTACAGCACCTGTGGTTTGCACACGTAAGTTTTTCATTTTTTCAGGAATGACGGTTAGGCCTAATTCCGGAACTGCGGTTGACCTGCACTTACTGGGAAATCATTGTTCGCGAGTAATAATTGTAATCAGTGATCCCCATCACTAACGTTGTTCAGCGGGTTATCTGCACCTGTAAGCGACAAACGCTGGCCTTTTCAGTGTAGCTCACATGCAGCCACGGACATGTAAGGGCATGACACACCAGTTATTGGCCAATCTCATGTGCCAGAGCCTCACGTGTCCCTCTAGTAAGCCGGACTCGGACCGCGGGGCATGACGGAGTCTCGTTCGTTAACGGAACTAAGCTTGCAATGTGTGCATCTGTTCTGTAGCTGGCATGTTTGAGGTTTCCCAGGTGGAGTCGAATTTAACCGTAGGCTCCACTCCTGGTGGTGCCCTTCTGGACATTCCTTTAAGGTTCAGCTTTGCAACCATACTGCCCACGTAAAACAAACACTTTGCCTTCATGAACGCTGTTTGGAGGGTCATGACTCGTGGGAATAACGCCACCCAATCAGTTAACCTGCTAGAGAGATCGTTCGTTGCTCCCAAGCATGACATCACACTCCCTAGGAGGAAGGTAATGCCACTGTGGCGACCGTACTCCTGGGGGCGACACAAGTGCACTGATGCCCAGCCACTGCTCGATGAATCTGCTGGTACATTCACCCAGACCACTACATTCCCCTCGCACGCTACACGGCCTGAATCTGACCCTGATGAAACTCAGGTTACCCTTCCCATATACAGTTCCATCTTACACGGTGACAAAGAGGAAGCTGCAGATGAAAGTGCAGTTTCGGCCCACCCGCCATCAGACACACCACCGTACTATCAGGGGCCCTGTGCCAGTGCCGTCGCCAACGAGTGGGCCCCCCCCTGCTTGCTCAGGATCACAGCACTTGCAAAGTTGAAATACTGTGCAGTGAGATGGAAGATGGGGACGACGAGGAGTCCAGACAAGTACAGGGATTCCCTAGCGAGGAGACTTATTTGATTGTTTTCAATGTTGGGACAGCAATTTTTGGGGAGCACTATACTCTGGAGAATGATAGATGGGGCCCACCATACACTGGAACATTCCAAAGGTGGACATCAGACACTGGAGCAGCATTTACAGGGCCCATTATACACTAGAGCATTAGAAATGGGGCCCATTATGTTTGGAGCATTATTTGGGCCCATAAGACAGTGGAGCTTCATCCATGGGGACCAACATATACTGTAGCATTATGTGGAGCTCATCATATACTGTTTCAAACATTATATGGGACCAATGATTCTGTATGGAGAAATAGATGGGCCTTGTCATGAGATGTAAAAAGTGAAGTATTTTTCATTGTACTATACCGCTATTTCTCTGCCGTATCGGAGCATGATGAGTTGTGGTATGTGTTAAAGGGGCGCTCATTCGCCCAGGGCACATGAAAACCTGGAGCCAGCCCTCCCCCCCACAACTGTAGCCAAATAACCCCCATTTTTCAGTGCGTAACTTGTATTATGAAGTTAATTAAGGTTGACAAGCTTAAGTAAGAAGAATTGATGCTTTTGGCATTCAAATGGGCACTGTAGGTGTGTTTCCTGTCCTCCTCTCACTGCCGACTTTTATTCCCCATTGACTTACATTGGGTTTCGTGTTTCGGGACGACCCTGACTTTTCCCTATAATCGGACGATCTTGCTCGACCCGACTTTTGGAAAAGTCGGGTTTCACGAAATGAAACGCGACCCTAAAAAACCAAAAGTCGCTCAACTCTAGTGAAGAGGATGGTCTAATATGACCATTCTCCAACGCCTCCTTAATATAGGATCGCATAGCCTCGTGCTCGGGTACAGATAAATTGAAGAGCCGACCCTTAGGAAATTTACACCCCGGGCTCAGTTCAATTGCACAGTCATAACTCCTATGAGGAGGCAAAGACGCAGACTCATTCTCACTAAATACGTCATAAAAGTCCGCCAAATAGTCAGGAACATCATGCGACTGAGGAGAGGTGGAAAAAAACGGAGCCTCACTAAGGGCACACTGACAACCCCAACTCACCACAGACACAGATTTCCAATCCAAGACTGGATTATGAATTTGCAACCAGGGAAACCCCAGAACAATGGTATCATGCAAATTATGCAACACCAAAAATCTGAAATTTTCTTGATGGTCTGGGGCGACCCGCATTACCACCTGGATCCAAAACTGAGGTTTATTTTTTGCCAAAGGAGTAGCATCAATCCCCCTCAAAGGGATAGGAGTCCGCAGAGGTGTCATTGGAAATCCACAACGTTTAGCAAAATCCAAGTCCATTAGATTCAGGGCTGCTCCCGAATCCACAAAAGCCTTGGCAGAAAATGTGGACAGGGAGCAGATCAGAGTAATTGCTAGAAGAAACTTAGGTTGAACACCACCCACAGAAAACGTGTGTGCAAAACGTTTCTCTTGTTTAGGACAGACAGAAATAATATGCGAGGCATCTCCACAAAAAAAACACAGCTTATTACGCCTTCTGAACTCCTGATGCTGCTCCCTGGACAAAACTCTATCACATTGCATAGGTTCAGACACTTGTTCAACAGGTGGCAACACCTCTCGTGCAGTCCTGCGTTCACGTAAACGCCGATCAACCTGAATGGCTAATGACATAGAATTGTCAAGACCAGAGGGAACAGGAAATCCCACCATAGTATCTTTTATGGCTTCTGACAAACCCTTCTGAAAGAGAGCTGCCAAGGCATTATCATTCCAGGTAGTAAGGACCGCCCACTTTCGGAATTTTTGACAGTACAATTCTGCAGAATCTCGACCCTGGCTCAATGCCAACAGGGTCTTTTCAGCCTGATCAATAGCATTAAGTTCGTCATACAACAACCCCAAGGCTTGAAAAAGTGCGTTTACATTAGTCAGAATAGGATCATCTGGTTTCAAAGAAAACGCCCAATCCTGGGGATCGCCAGGCAGCAAAGAGATGACAATTTTAACCTGCTGCGCGGAGCTCCCTGACGAGTTAGGCTTCAAGGCAAAAAATAATTTACAATTATTTTTGAAATTCAAAAATTTAGACCGATCCCCAAAAAACACATCAGGAGTAGGGATCTTTGGTTCAGCAGCATGTGAATGAGCAAGGTAGGCGGAAATTCCCCGCACTTCTGCAGCGAGCTGCTCCACACGATCAGACAATTGCTTTATCTCCATTGAGAGAAAAAAAATTCCCCCTACGGCCTCAGAGATATAGAGGAAAAAATATACACACTTTTTTTTTTTTTACAATTCTTTCCTGCTATTGAGTACCCTAGGATCTGCGGTATGGCGGGTGATTCTGTTATGAATGAGTCACCGTAGGAGGCAAAAACAGAAATACTAGCTAAGTCCAGAAAACCAGAGAAGTTGGCAGCTATCGGATTGCAGACCCCTGAACCTAACAACAACAACTAGCAGTAGCCGTGGGGGGGTTCCTACGGTACCCTAGACCCCTCAATCACAGCCGGAGAACTACATAGCCTAAGGCAGAAAGGGAAATCTAAACTGCCCCAGAGCAGACCTTAAAGCAATAGGCAGCCCCCAACATATAATGACGGTGAAGCAAGATGAAAAAACACTCACACAGATAGAAAGATAGGCTGAGCAAATGATGGGGCCCAAGCTAACTAAATAGGACAGAATAGAAAAGCTGCTGTCTGCAATCCGCCAAAACCCTCTCAAAAACAAGAGCCAACAGACTGATAGGGAAAAAAGCCCTGAAGACGCTAGGCTTCAAAAAGACTATATCAGTGCTCAGGTATTATCTGAAGACAGAGCAAAAAGGAATTCAGCTCACCCAGCTGGGAAAGGCAGAAATCCAGAAAAACAAGGCAAAACAAAAACAAAACCAAAACGCAAATGCAAAAAGTAGAGCAGAAAACTTAGCTTTTGAGGAGCAGGAATCACCCGCAAGGCAGAAGGGCGTCGGCTGCCTTATACCAAGTCAGCAATCCCAGTCACCCAGTCATCATCATTCTGCTCAGGTGCTTTGTAATCAGCCTCACTACCTTCCTTCACCAGAAGAGGGAGTTCATCAGACCTCAATGGTGAAGGGGAAAATGAACTCACAACACCTGCCTAACCCAGGAAGAAGTGCAGAACCGCCTTAGTAAGATTAAAATTGACAAATCACCAGGCCCTGATGGCATTCACCCTCGGGTATTAAGGGAGTTAAGTAATGTTATAGACAGGCCTCTATTCCTTATATTTAAAGACTCTATAGAAACAGGGTCTGTTCCTTTTGATTGGCGGCAAGCAAATGTGGTACCAATATTCAAAAAGGGGTGTAAAAGGGAACCTGGACACTATAGGCCGGTAAGCTTAACATCTGTTGTGGGTAACATTTTTGAAGGGTTTCTAAGGGATACCATTATGGAATATCTCAATGTTAATAAATGTTTAACTCCATATCAACATGGATTTATGAAGGATCGCTCCTGTCAAACCAACCTGGTCAGCTTCTATGAGGATGTAAGCTCTCAAATGGACCAAGGAGAATCATTGGATGTCATTTATCTCGACTTCTCTAAAGCATTTGACACTGTCCCACATAAAAGATTGGTAAGTAAGATGAGAAAGCTTGGGCTAGGGTAAAATATGTGTAGATGGGTAGGTAGCTGGCTTAGTGATAGAAAACAAAGAGTGGTTATTAATGGTGCATACTCAGATTGGGCCAGGGTTACTAGTGGGGTACCACAGGGTTCTGTATTGGGCCCCCTACTATTTAATATATTTATTAATGATCTAGTGGATGGCTTACACAGTAAAATATCAGTATTGGCAGATGATGCAAAACTATGTAAGGTAATTAACACAAAGGAGGACAGTTTGCAACTACAGACAGATTTGAGTAAATTGGAGAATTGGGCTGAAAAATGGCAAATGAGGTTTAACACAGATAAGTGTAAGGTTATGCACTTGGGAAGGAGAAACAGATGCTACAATTATAGTACTTACTAAATGGGAAACTGCTGGGGAAATCAGACATGGAAAAAGACTTAGGCATCTTAGTCAATAAGAAGCTAAATTGGAGTGCCCAGTGTCAGGCAGCTGCCACCAAAGCAAATAGGGTCATGGGATGCTTTAGAAGAGGTCTGGGGACACGAGATGAAAACATAATTCTCCCTCTGTACAAATCACTCGTCAGACCACACTTGGAGTATTGTGTGCAATTTTGGACGCCGGTGCTCAAGAAAGACATTACTGAACTTGAAAGGGTTCAAAGGCGGGCTACTAAAATGATAAATGGAGTTGGTTCACTACAATACCCAGAAAGGTTATCAAAATTAGGTTTATTTACTCTAGAAAAGAGAAGACTTAGGGGAGACTTAATATATATGTACAAGTATATCAGAGGGCAATACAGAGATCTCTCCAATGAACTGTTTGCACCAAGGACTGTGACAAGAACAAGGGGGCATTCTCTTCGTTTAGAGGAAAGACAATTTCTGCACCAGCATAAAAGAGGGTTCTTCACGGTAAGAGCAGTGAGGCTCTGGAATTCTCTTCCTGAGGAAGTGGTGTTGGCCAACTCACTGAATGAATTTAAGAAAGGAATGGATGCTTTTCTTGTGAGTAACAGTATAGAAGGTTACGAATAACAGAATATTATAGGTAGATGGTTGACCCAGCTTAGGGGAAGGAATTTTTTTCCATATGGAGAAAATTGGCTGCTACTCTGTGGGTTTTTTGACTTCCCCAGGATCAACAACGCAGAACAGCTGCACTAAAAATAGGCTGAACTAGATGGACATAAGGTCTTCCTTCAGCCTTCAAAACTATGTTACTATGTTACTATGTATGATGCAATGTTGCATATTGACTGCTAACTAGAGTTGAGCGATACCGTCCGATACTTCAAAGTATCGGATCGGAATGGATCGGCCGATCTTTAAAAAAAGTATCGGTATCGCCGATGCCGATACCGGAAGTCCCATTCAAGTCTATGGGACTTCCGGTATCGGAATAAGAAAAACCCTGTTTTTGCCTTGTACAGCCTCTCTGGGGTCTGTACGGGCCTTTCGGGGGGCTGTGCCGGCCTGCCAGGGGGTCTGTGCAGGCTCCGGTGGTCTGTGCCGGCCTGCCGGGGGGCTGAGCCGGCCTGCCGGTGGTCTGTGCAGGCTCCGGGGGGCTGTGCCGGCCTGCCGGGGGGCTGTGCCGGCCTGCCGGTGGTCTGTGCAGGCTCCGGGGGGCTGTGCCGGCCTGCCGGGGGGCTGTGCCGGCCTGCCGGTGGTCTGTGCAGGCTCCGGGGGGCTGTGCCGGCCTGCCGGGGGGCTGTGCCGGCCTGCCGGTGGTCTGTGCAGGCTTCGGGGGTCTGTGCAGGCATCGTCCGATGGGACTACAAGTCCCATCGGGCGATGCCTGCTACCATGACAGTGATTGACACATTAGCCAATGATGGGACAGTAGTAGTCCCATCATCCGGCTAATGTGTTGAATGTAAAAAAAATTACATGCTACATACATGCTACATACATACAACATGCATACTACATACATGCTACATTCATACTACATACTACATACATGCTACATTCATACTACATAAATACTACATGCAACATACATACTACATATATACTACATACATACTACATGCATGCTACATACATACTGCATGCTACATACATACTGCATGCTACATACATACTACATACCACATATATACTACATACATACTACATGCATGCTACATGCTACATACATAACACATATATACTACATGCATGCTACATACATACTACATGCTACATACATACTACATATATACTACATGCATGCTACATACATACTACATGCTACATACATACTACATATATACTACATGCATGCTACATACTACATGCTACATACATACTACATATATACTACATGCATGCTACATACATACTACATGCATGCTACATACATACTACATGCTACATACATACCACATACATACCACATATATACTACATGCATGCTACATACATACTACATGCTACATACATACTACATATATACTACATGCATGCTACATACATACTACATGCTACATACATACTACATACATACTACATATATACTACATGCATGCTACATACATACTGCATGCTACATGCATGCTACATACATACTACATACATACTACATGCTACATACATACCACATATATACTACATACATACAATACATTCATACAATACATACATAGACATACAGTACATATAACATAGAGTAACATACTTACCAATACTTGTCACATTGTTCCCCGAAGCCATTGTCTTTTCCGGAATAAATATTAACATAACAAACCACAAAAATACTCACCCACGATCCGAAGCAGTCCACGAGTGTGTCCCACGACGATCTTGGGTAGAGAACTGCAGCATCAGCTGTTGCTGCCGTTCTCTACGGGCTGCAGGAATCCAATGACGGAAGGTAGGTAACCTTCCGCACTGTATTCCTCCGCCACTTAAAAAAAAAAAAGTCCCTAGTCTCACTTTATGCCATTGCTGTGTGGGAATTTCCCACGCAGCAATGGCATAAAGTGAGACTAGGGACTTTTTTTTTTTTAAGTGGCGGAGGAATACAGTGCGGAAGGATACCTACCTTCCGTCATTGGATTCCTGCAGCCCGTAGAGAACGGCAGCATCATCTGATGCTGCAGTTCTCTACCCAAGATCGTCATGGGACACACTCGTGGACTGCTTCGGATCGTGGGTGAGTATTTTTGTGGTTTGTTATGTTAATATTTATTCCGGAAAAGACAATGGCTTCGGGGAACAATGTGACAAGTATTGGTAAGTATGTTACTCTATGTTATATGTACTGTATGTCTATGTATGTATTGTATGAATGTATTGTATGTATGTAGTATATATGTGGTATGTATGTAGCATGTAGTATGTATGTAGTATGTATGTAGCATGCATGTAGCATGCAGTATGTATGTAGCATGCATGTAGTATATATGTAGTATGTATGTAGCATGTAGCATGTATGTAGTATGTATGTGGTATGTATGTAGCATGTAGTATGTATGTAGCATGCATGTAGTATGTATGTAGCATGTAGTATGTATGTAGTATGTATGTAGTATGTATGTGGTATGTATGTAGCATGTAGTATGTATGTAGCATGCATGTAGTATGTATGTAGCATGTAGTATGTATGTAGTATGTATGTAGTATGTATGTAGCATGCAGTATGTATGTAGCATGCATGTAGTATATATGTAGTATGTATGTAGCATGTAGTATGTA
This sequence comes from Dendrobates tinctorius, assembly GCF_039654945.1. Lineage (NCBI taxonomy): Eukaryota > Metazoa > Chordata > Amphibia > Anura > Dendrobatidae > Dendrobates > Dendrobates tinctorius. The sequence continues at coordinate 12,384,696 of NW_027361897.1, read as the reverse complement.
TGTAGCATGCATGTAGTATATATGTGGTATGTATGTAGTATGTATGTAGCATGTAGTATATATGTGGTATGTATGTAGTATGTATGTAGTATGTATGTGGTATGTATGTAGCATGTAGTATGTATGTAGCATGCATGTAGCTAGCATGTAGTATGTATGTAGCATGCATGTAGCATGCATGTAGTATGTATGTAGCATGTATGTAGTATGTATGTAGTATGTATGTAGCATGCATGTAGTGTGTATGTAGTATGTATGTAGTATATATGTAGTATGTATGTAGCATGTAGCATGCATGTAGTATGTATGTGGTATGTATGTAGCATGTAGCATGCATGTAGTATGTATGTAGCATGTAGTATGTATGTAGTATGTATGTGGTATGTATGTAGCATGTAGTATGTATGTGGTATGTATGTAGCATGTAGTATGTATGTAGCATGCATGTAGCATGCATGTAGTATGTATGTAGTATGTATGTAGCATGCATGTAGTATGTATGTAGTATGTATGTAGTATGTATGTAGTATGTATGTAGCATGCAGTATGTATGTAGCATGTATGTAGCATGTATGTAGCATGTATGTAGCATGTATGTAGTATATATGTAGTATGTATGTAGCATGTAGTATGTATGTAGCATGTAGTATGTATGTAGCATGCAGTATGTATGTAGCATGCATGTAGTATATATGTAGTATGTATGTAGCATGTAGTATGTATGTAGCATGCATGTAGTATATATGTAGTATGTATGTAGCATGTAGTATGTATGTAGCATGCATGTAGTATGTATGTAGTATGTATGTAGTATTTTTTTTTTTTTTTAACATTTAACACATTAGCCGGATGATGGGACTACTACTGTCCCATCATTGGCTAATGTGTCAATCACTGTCATGGTAGCAGGCATCGCCAGATGGGACTTGTTGTCCCATCAGACGATGCTTGCACAGACCCCCGGACATCAGCACAGCCCCCCGGCAGGCCGGCACAGCCCCCCGGCAGGCCGGTACAGACCCCCACAGGGTGCACAGACCACCGGCAGGCCGGCACAGCCCCCCGGCAGGCCGGTACAGACCCCCACAGGGTGCACAGACCACCGGCAGGCCGGCACAGCCCCCCGGCAGGCCGGTACAGACCCCCACAGGGTGCACAGACCACCGGCAGGCCGGCACAGCCCCCCGGCAGGCCGGTACAGACCCCGGGCAGTCCACACAGCCCCCCGGCAGGCCGGCAGAGACCCCCGGAAGGCCCGAAATGACGGCGCATCATGATGCGCACACACCGCGCATCATGATGACGTCAGGCTGTCAATCATTTTGAACTTCCGATTCCGATGCCGAATTCCGATATTGAAAAAATATCGGAAGTCGGTATCGGAATTCCGATACAGCAAGTATCGGCCGATACCCGATACTTGCGGTATCGGAATGCTCAACACTACTGCTAACCACTATTTTGGCAGTAAATGATATGAGCACTTATCCCCTTTCTGTCATGTGACGTACTATCCCGTCTATGTGCCCTGGGACTCAATTACCAGGGACGGGATAGTACGTCACAGCGATCAGCGGCACCCATGTGGTGAGCGCCGCTGATCGCGGCCGGGTGTCAGCTGATTATCACAGCTGACACCCAGCACAATGTGTCAGGGGCGGTCAAAAAAACCCCTAATAAATTCATTTTTTTGAAATAAAAAAACCCAAAACAATAAAAGTACACATATTTGGTATCGCTGCGTCCGTAACGACCCGCCCTAAAAAACTATCCCATTAGTTAACCCCTTTAGCGAACCCCTTAAAAAATAAAAATAAAAAACGAAGCAAAAAATAATGATTGATTATAATACGCCAAACAAAAAGTGCAATAATGCGCGATCAAAAAGACGCATATAAATATCCATGGTACCGCTGAAAACGTCATCTTGTCCCGCAAAAACAAGCCACCACACAGCGTCATCAGCGAAAAATTAAGAAAGTTATAGCTCGCAGAATAAAGCGATGCAAAAATAATTATTTTTTATATAAAATTGATTTCACTGCATAAAAGCGTCAAAACATAAAAAACGACCTAAATGAGGTATCGCTGTAACCGTACTGACCCAAAGAATAAAATCGCTTTATCAATTTTACCGCAGGCAGAACGGTGTAAGCGCACCCCCCAAAAGAAATTCATGAAACGCTGGTTTTTGTTCATTTTGCATCCCAAAAATCGGAATAAAAAGCGATCAAAAAATGTCACATGCCTGAAAATGATACCAATAAAAACTTCAGCTCGTCCCACAAAAAATAAGACCTCACATGACTCGGTGGGTCAAAATATGGAAAAATTATAGCTCTCAATATGTGGTGATGCAAAAACTATTTTTACAATAAAAAGCGTCTTTTAGCGTATGACAGCTGCCAAAAATAAAAACCCACCATAAATAGTAAATCAAACCCCCCGTTATCACCCCCTTAGTTAGGGAAAAATAATAAAATTAAAAGAAAATGTATTTATTTCCATTTTCCCATTAGGGTTAGGGCTAGGGCTAGGGTTAGGGCTAGGGTTAGGGCTGAGATTAGGGTTAGGGGTGTGTTGGGGTTAGGGTTGGAGTTAGAAATGGGGGTTTCCACTGTTTGGGCTCATCAGGTGCTCTCCAAATGCAACATGGCATCAGATCTCAATTCCAGCCAATTCTGCGTTGAAAAAGTCAAATGGTGCTCCTTCCCTTCCAAGCTCTGCCATGCGCCCAAACAGTGTTTTACCCCCACATATAGGGTATCAGCCTACTCAGGACAAATTGCAAAACAACTTTTGGGGTCCAATTTCTCCTGTTACCCTTAGCAAAATAAAAAATTGGGGGCAAAAATATCATTTTTGTGGAAAAATATGATTTTTTTATTTTCACGCCCCAGGGGTTATAAACTTCTGTGAAGCACTTGGGGGTTCAAAGTGCTCACCACACATCTAGATAAGTTCTGCGGGGGGTCTAGTTTCCAAAATGGCGTCACTTGTGGGGAGTTTCATTAGTTTAGGTACATCAGGGGCTCTCCAAACGCACATAACACCCGCAGACCATTCCATCAAAGTCTGCATTCCAAAACGTCACTACTTCCTTTCCGAGCCCTGACGTGTGCCCATACAGTAATTTTCTCCCACATATGAGGTATCAGCGTACTCAGGACAAATTGTACATCTTTTGGGGTCCAATTTCTCCTGGTACCCTTGGGAAAATAAAAAAATTGGTGACTAAAAGATCATGTTTGTGAAAAAAATAGGAATTTTTTATTTTCACACCCGGGCGTTATAAACTTCTGTGAAGCACTGGGGGGTTCAAAGTGCTCACCATACATCTAGATAAGTTTCTTGGGGGGTCTAGTTTCCAAAATGGTGTCATTTGTGGGGGGTTTCCACTGTTTTGGTACATCAGGGGTTTTCCAATCTCGACATGGTGTCCGATCTCAATTCCAGCAAAAAAAGTCAAATGGCGCTGCTTCCCTTCTGAGCTCTGCCATGCCCCCAAATAGTTGTTTACACCCACATATGGGGTATCAGCGTACTCAGGACAAATTGCACAATATCTTTTATGTTCCTGTTACCCTTGGAAAAATAAAAATTGGGGGTGAAAAGATCATTTTTGTGGAAAAAATATGATTTTTTAATTGTACCGCTGTACGTTATAAACTTCTGTGAAGCCCTTGTGGGTTCAAAGTTCTCACCACATATCTAGATAAGTTCCTTGGGGGGTCTAGTTTCCAAAATGGGGTCACTTGTGGGGGGTTTCCACTGTTTAGGTACATCTGGGACTCTCCAAACGTGACATGGCGTCCGATCTGAATTCCAGCCAATTTTGCATTGAAAAAGTCAAACAGTGCTCCTTCCCTTCTGAGCTCTGCCATGCGCCGAAACAGTGGTTCCCCCCACATATCAGGTATTAGCGTACTCAGGACAAACTGCACAATAACTTTTGCAGTCCAGTTTCTCCTGTTACCCTTGGTAAAATAAAAAAAATTGAACCTGAAGTATTTTTTTTGTCAAAAAAAGTAAAATGTTCATTTTTAATATTCAAAAAATTCCTGTGAAGCACCTGAAGGGTTAATACACTTCTTGAACGTGGTTTTGAGCACCTTAAGGGGTGCGGTTTTTTGAATGGTGTCACTTTTGGGTATTTTCTATCATATAGACCCCTCAAAGTGGCTTCAAATGTGATGTGGTCCGTAAAAATAAAATGGTGTGGTAAAAATGAGAAATCGCTGGTCAACTTTTAACCCTTATAACTTCCTAACAAAAAAAAATTTTGGTTCCAAAATTGTGCTGATGTAAAGTAAACATGTGGGAAATGTTATAACAAAAAGTAGTCCAAAAGTGAACAGGCCACTTCAACCATATAAATACAACCAGTCCCTCATAACCAAATGAAGGGCAAAGAAGAGATCCCACTATAAACTTCAATTAAAAGGTATATTTTTATTGAAAAAAAATCTAAAAACAATGTGACTTAGCAGTAAGATAGCCATGATAGAGGATACCAATCAAATACATTAGAATAGGCTGTAACATCATGCAAGGTATAACACAAGTCAATACACATGAGCAAAGGGTTACTAATGCTAATCCGTTGTAGTGACCAATGAACAATAAAAGATTCTGATAGAGAATAAACCCCTAACACAATTGTTTAACCACCATAAACAGTTTATCTTCTTTTGTGGCTTATTGGTATCTCTAGGGATTTTGTCAGCATGTGTAAGGTACACCTCATTTATGTAGCATGGGTTTAATTATGGTGGTTAAACAATTGTGTTAGGGGTTTACTCTCTATCAGAATCTTTTATTTTTCATTGGTCACTACAACGGATTAGCATTAGTAACCCTTTGCTCATGTGTATTGACTTGTGTTATACCTTGCATGATGTTACAGCCTATTCTAATTAATTTGATTGGTGTCTTCTATCATGGCTATCTTGCTGCTAACTCACATTGTTTTTAGAATTTTTTTCAATAAAAATATACCTTTTAATTGAAGTTTATAGTGGGATCTCTTCTTTACCCTTCATTTGGATATGAGGGACTGGTTGTATTTATGTGGGAAATGTTACTTATTAAGTTTTTTGTGTGCCGTATCTCTGTGATTTAAGGGCATAAAAATTCAAAGTTGGAAAATTGTGAAATTTTCAAAATTTTCGGCAAATTTCCATTTTTTTCACAAATAAATGCAAGTTATATGAATGAAATTTTACCACTAGCATGAAGTACAATATGTCACGAGAAAACAATGTCAGAATCACTGGGATCCATGGAAGCGTTTCAGAGTTATTACCTCATAAACGGACAGTGGTCAGAATTGTAAAAATTGGCCCGGTCATGAACGTGCAAACCACCCCTGGGGGTTAAGGGGTTAATACTCCCTTCACTCACATATCAGCTTTGTAAGTTGTTGTGATCTGCCCATGTGGATTTCTTTATTGCACTAAGCACTTTACTTTCGGAAACCCTGGCACAGACACTGCCTTGAACTGAATCTGATATTACGGTAAGTTACACCGACCTGCATTAACCTGTTTATCACTAATTATATTTTACTCTGGAGAGTACATTTGGTGATCTATTGTTTCTGACCCAGCCTTCTTCTTAATGTGCACATCCCCCCTTGGTTTATTCCCACCCTGTTTTTTAATGTTTGCTTTTTAATTTTATATCAATAAAATCATTATTTTATTAATACATTGCTGGAATCACTTTGTATCTCAAAGCAGCATTACCCTAGCTGTTAGAGACAGTGTATTTGTCTAGTATCCAGGACATGGGCTACTAGTGACGCATTCCTTGTATCAAGCCACTTATGACCAATAGACAACGCCAGAAATGTCTTACCTGGGCCAAGTAGAAAAAAAAACTGGACTGTTGCTCAGTGGTCCAAGGTGTTATCTTCAGATGAAAGAAAATTTTGCATTTCATTTGGAAATCAAGGTCCCAGAGTCTGAAGGAAGAGTGGAGAGGCCACAATCCAAGCGATCTTATCCCCATGGCTGTCAGACTGTCTCAGTTCCCTGCTACAACTCAACTCCTTCTTGCCCTGTGCAAGGCTGCCCGGTCTCTGCTCACTAACCAGGAAGTGTCTTCACTATATCCCCACTGTTCTACACTACACTAATCTGTAACTCCTCCCAGTCTGGAAAACCCCTATACTAACTATATCTACTCTAAAGGGCCTTTCACACTAAGCGATATCGCTAGCAATATCACTATAACTTGTGACGTTGTAGCGATATTGCTAGCGATATCGCTATGTCTGATACTTACCTACGACCCGCTCCCCCGCTGGTTATCGCTGATCGCGCGAGAACGTCCAGGACCGTTTCTCGTCGTCAGCTTCCTGCGGCGCTTCCTGTGGAGAGACGAGCGAAGAGCGTGGAGCCGGACGGGAGGACGCAGGATCGCCTGGTGTGACAGGTAAGTAGCGACCCCCGACCCCTGCGATGTCGCTGGTGAGATCTGCCTGTGTGGCAGCTCACTAGCGACCACTTAGCGATGCACCAGCGATCCTGACCGCGTCATATCGCTGATCGGGATCGCTGGTGCATCGCTAAGTGTGACAGTACCTTAAGACTCTTATCCCCTACCTCTAGTGTGCCCCACTAATCTAGTCCCTCTACTGTCCTATGCTATTCCTAATCTTACACACAACACATATCCAGTGCATACACACAGCAGCAGCACTGCATGAACACATTAACATTTGGAAAGGCTATGGAACCGCATGTAATGCATGCAAACAATGTCCAAAGAGGGGGAAGCATATGATGACTTTCGTCAACTCCTTAGACAGGTCATGCCGCATTGATGCAGTAATTGATGCAAATGGATCCCCGACCAAGTATTGAGTGCATTTACTGAACATACATTTCAGTAGGCCAACATTTCGGATTTTCAAGCTGGTGTTTTAAAGTATTCTAATTTACTGAGAGAATGACTTTTGGGTTTTCTTTGGCTGTAAGCCATAATCATCAACATTAACAGAAATTAACACTAGAAATAGATCACTCTGTTTGTTATGACTCTATATAATGTATGAGTTTCACTTTTTGTATTGAAGAACTGAAATAAATTAACTTTTTGAGAATATTCTAATTTTGTGAGAAGCACCTGCACCACATTAGCACTATGTTTTACAAAAAGAATATTCGGCCTTGGCATCGTGTTTCTGACTGCACTGAGTTTCCATCGAACTCCCTGAAAATCGGATCGAAATGGATCACTCACTGAGTCATTCACTATAATGTGGTAGACGGAGTCACTTTTATTCTCCACCTGACCTCCATTCTGGCAGTATTCTTCTTTATAGGCAGACAAAAAAGTGTGAACTATAATTAATTGGGGAAATTGGGCAAAAACCACAATGGAGTCACAAACATGAGGCTGAAATGTGATGAGAAACTGGCCTAACTAATTTTTTATGTGCGTCAAGTGCAGAATGTAAGATTTTCAACAGTTTAATAGATTCAAGACTCTAAGTGGTGACCCAGGTGGTATAGGCCTCTACCATTTGGTCAATAATAGTGTTAGTGTAGTCTGCGATCTGTGCAGGAGCATAGTCCACTAATGATGAGCGAGTATACTCATTGCTTGGGTTTTCCCGAGCATGCTCAGGCGTCCTCCGAGTATTTTGGCGTGCTCGGAGATTTAGTTTTCGTCTCTGAGCTGCATGATTTGCGGCTGCTGGACAGGCTGACTACATGTGAGGAATGCCCGTTTGTTAAGGAATCCCCACATGTGTTCAGGCTGGCCAGCAGCCGTAAAACGTGCAGTTACTTCGACAAAACCTAAATCTCCGAGCACGCCAACATACTCAGAGGTCACCCGAGCATGCTCGGGTCTCCCCGAGCAACGAGTATACTCGCTCATCACTATAGCCCACCAATTTGTGGGTCGTCCTTTTTTTGAAATTCTTCCTTACATCTGGTGGTAGTAAGCAATGATGCTGCTCTAGCCATGACTACTTGTGATTTGCTGACCTCTAATGGGATCATGGGACACATTTGAAGCTCACAAGTAACATTTTAAAGTTTTGCTTTAGTTTCTCTATCCAAGGATTAGTTAAGAATATTTTGCAACTCATCTCTTTTATATTATTTTTGCAGATTTACATCTTTGCTTTCCTGAGGGTAGGGTGATGGATCTGTAAGGACAGGCATGCCTACCAGCATAGAAACACTATCAGTTGGAACAATCTCTACAGTTCGACAGACTGGAATGGAGTCAACTGATGAAATGCTGAAATTTTTCCTGAGTTACCGTAATTTATATAATGAGTAATAGGATTGAAAATAAGCCCATTGCCATCTTACATAAATCATGGATTTAAGCCCCCTGAACCCCAATGTTATGTTCTAAACTGTCCTAGACTGAGATATGCTTTGTTGGTTTCAATGGGTTACCTTTGATGGTGACACATTATGTTTGAGTGCCGTGTACTGCCGGCAATGCACTGATGCTTGCTAGTATTAAGCCCTTACAAATTGTCATTGCTGTTTATCATTGCATTTTATTATGTGGGCGCCGCAAACTGTTATATGAAATACTGCATAAGTGATGTGAGTGCAAAGAGTGCAAAAAAGACCACCATGAGTGAACATCCCTTAAAAAGGAGAGAGGCCTATCTTGCATCTGCTCATGCAGGGATCCTGGATCTCCTGCATTGCTGAGATTCTAAACTCTGGGTGCATAAAGCCCATGATACTTGCTCTGTGTCGGACTCTACTCTGCCTTGGGCATGGCTCGCTTTGACTCGGAATAATATCCCTAGACCATACAGTCTAAGACCAACGGTCAAAACTATTCACTTCCCAGTGAGAAAGGAATTCTAATTGATGCGAGTTGTCCATTAACACCAATAACAGACAACCCGAGATTTCCACCAGGTGCCTCCACAATTTTTTTTCTAAGCAGCTCCAAGAGAAATCCTCTTCGTCTGTGTCACGTGGCCCCTGGAAGAGTATTACTTTCCCCTCTCTGCTATCATACGATATCGTAGGCAAAAGGTGCGCTACAACTCATACATTTTTTCTCTACTCATATCAGTCAATTAGATTGAGCTTGCCATCTATTTACTTTTGAAATAATGTGTCTAGCTCCCACTAACCCTGCACACATCATCTCAGATATATACAAGCTGCTATTAAATGGTGACCTAGACACACGTTCTTCTTTTTGCGAGGCATGGGAGAATGAGCTGCATCAGACGTTCACAAAAGAGCAATGGGAAGCATGTTTCTATGTCTCCCATAAATGCACTATAGTCGCTAAGGCATTGGAAATGAGTTACAAAGTGATTTCTAGATGGTACAGTGTTCCCTTGATCCTACATAAATGGTTCTCAGGGGTCTCCAACTTATGCTAGCATTGTGGAGCTGTCATGCCTGCCATGTCCGTTATGCCTGTCATGCCCGCCATGTCTGTTGTGCCGCATGACCCCTGGAGCAGTGTGCACGTGCACTGAATTCTCATGCCCGTTATGTCTCATGCTGCAAGATCCCTGGAAGCAGTGTGCAAACGCACCTCGTGACTGTTGTGCTGCAAGATGCCTGGAGCAGTGTGCACACGCGCCTTACCTCATGGCTGCACTTGGACTTTGGCGTGCCACGCACGCACCTTGCTCTGTTTGCCTGTTATCACATTTTGCACTTAATGTTATCCTGAATTTGCCTTAATGAAGATACCTTGAATTCACGTATTGTCTTGTCTTGTTTCCTGCACGTCCTTCGTCGTCAGACACTCGTACCTAGTGTCTACTTGAGCCGGCCATCTGGTTCCAGCAGTCGTGGTGGCTCAGCCCCTTGGTCTTGCTCCTGACACTCCCTGTATAGGGGGTGGTTCCTCACAAGGTCAGCTCGCCCTAGGTGGGTGGGTGCCACGACCCAGAGGGTCCACTCTAAAGAAATCGACTCATCGTAAGCTGACCTCGTCACAGGAGCACTCGTAGGCACAATGACACACATCTGTTGGTCATTTCCAATCTTAGAAGTCTTCTGGGAGGGTGTTTTTAAAGCAATTCAGGAGATGAAGGGGGCGGTGATCAAAAGGAGGCAGGAGGCAATTTTACTATACATGTTCTCTATGCCTTAAAATGTTTTTAAAAAAATTGTTGTTACCATATGACACCTTCTTCAAGCAGCTATGGTAATAATTCCACACCACTGTAAATCAGTAGACCCCCCATTCTTGGAAGAACGGTTTGTGGAGATAGTAAGAGTTCATCGGATGAAACCTTGAAATCCCAAATGCAAGAATAAATTAATAAAACTGCTGCAAAATGGTTTCATTGGGAGGGAGACCTTACAGTCCTCCTCGATGTACCACAGGTCCACATCATGCTGAGATAGTTCCTTGCGTGTCCTTTTGCAACAATTTGATCCTCCAATACATACATACATTGTGTATATATATATATATATATATATATATATATATATACAGAGAGAGAGTGTGAAGGGCAAAACAATGTTTTGAACTTTTGACTTTCAAGCTCCATATCTCGCCATCCACTACAGCTTTGTCCGTGAGACTACCATCATCATGCTTCATAGATTATGCCCCAATAAGATGCTTCATAGATTATGCCCCAATAAGATGCTCAATAGATTAAGTCCCATATGATGCTCCATAGATTATGCCCCAATAAGATGCTCAATAGATTATGCCCCATATGATGCTCCATAGATTATGCCCTCATATGCTGCTCCATAGATTATGCCCCCCATATGCTGCCCCATAGATTATGCCCCCATATGCTGTTCCATGGACTATGCCTCCATATGCTGCCCCATAGAATATGCCCCCATATGCTGCTCCATGGACTATGCCCCCATATGCTGCCCCATAGAATATGCCCCCATATGCTGCTCCATGGACTATGCCTCCATATGCTGCCCCATAGAATATACCCCCATATGCTGCTCCATAGATTATGCCCCCATATGCTGCCCCATTAAATATGCCCCCATATGCTGCCTCATAGAATATGCCCCCATATGCTGCTCCATAAAATATGCCCCATATGCTGCCCCATATGCTGCTCCATAGAATATGCCCCCATATGCTGCTCCATAGACTATGCCCCCATATGCTGCCCCATAGAATATGCCCCCATATGCTGCCCCATAGAATATGCCCCCATATGCTGCTGCATAAAATATGCCCCATATGCTGCTCCATAGACAATGCCCCCATATGCTGCCCCATAGAATATGCCCCCATATGCTGCTCAATAAAATATGCCCCCATATGCTGCCCCATAGAATATGCCCCCATATGCTGCCCCCATAAGATGCTCCATATATTATGCCCCATATGCTGCTGTTGCAAAAAATAATGCCATACTCACCTCTCCTGCTCAGGACCCAGCACCTGAGATATTCACGTGTCCGGGCTCCATCACTGCTCACCGCTGTCTGCCGCTTCCTGTATCAGTGACTGTTCAGCCAGCAGAGGGCACGGCGTGCACTAACCACGTTACCGCACCCCCTGCTGCCTAAACGTCACTGACACAGGATGCAGCAGACAGCAGTGAGCAGCGATGGACCCGGGACAGGTCAATATTGGATATACTTACCCCCTCCTGGCACGGTCTCTGCAGCCCTGTTTCTCCGACTCCCACAGTCTCCGGCAGCTCTTCCTTCCTTCAGTGGTCACGTGGTACCACTCATTAAATTCATGAATATGCGTGTATTCATGAGTTTAATGAGCGGTACTACGTGACCGCTGAAGGCAGGAAGGGAGACCGTGGGAGAGGCGGGGGGTTGCAGAGACCACGCCGGGGGGTCAGTATGATCTCTGACACCCCCGCTCCCCCTAACCCACGACCCCTATAACCCTCATAATGCACAACTTATCCTTGAGAAAGGAGTCCGAAACGCGCGTTGGGGCGGACGTGCTGGTCCAGGAGGAGACAGCACCCTGCACCCCCACTACCCAGGAGGTAAATTTACCGAAAAGTTGTGCATTATGAGGGTTATAGGAATGGTGGACTAGTGGGGTTTATGCCGGACTTGCAGCGGCTTTCCCATATTTACTGTGAGTGGCAGCCACTGTGCTAGTTAACATGGAATAATAGGTAAAATCATGTCCAATAGGCTATATGTAGGCCGTCTGAGAGGTGTTAATTTCTTACTTTAATATACATTGGTGGATTACTATTGGGAGGTGTGCAATAGGCGTGATTTTTATATTGACCCATTAATCCTTGTGCCACATTGGAGGGATTGATTGTGTTATATTATGGCCGGTAATTTTTGCACAGCATTCTCTATTATTAATAAATGGCTATAATTCATCAATAGGCACACAAAGGGTATTATTGATTAAAACCTGTGTATCACCATCGTTGTGAGCGGTGTGTGTGGGCACCTCATGTAATTGCTGATTATTGTATATGCAGTTGCTCCTTTTGGATCTGTTGCGTTATTTGAGAATTGTGAGTGACGAGTGTCGTGTACTATTCTATCATCTTAAATATTTGGCAGTATGAATTTTAATTATGTGTTCTAATAAAAATTATATTTTTTATAAGACTATTGCCTTTTGATCATCGCTTTTTTCTATGACTTTATATGGTAATTGATGATAGGCTGCAGTAATCCAGCCACATACATGGTTAATTAACCATGTGTGGTTGTCAGATCTTTTTGTGTCTATAAAATGATGGTAGTCTCAAGGTAAAAGCAGAAGTGGATAATGAGATATGGAGCATGAAAGTCAAAAGTTCAAAACATCGCTACCCTTTTGCTCTTCACTGTATATATGTATATGTATTGTGAGGCAGTGACCGGGGTCACAGGTCGGGGTCGCTGTTTGTGCTCCCCAGGATGCGCACGGAGGCATAGTGAGGCCAAGAGGGGGCATTGCAGTCCAGGTGTAGCTGTGATTGCAATGGTGAAGCAGTGACCGATGTCACAAGTAGGGGTCACTGTGTGTTCTCCTCAAGATGTGCATGGAGGCGTATGAAGGCCATAGGAGTGCATGGCAGTCACGGGCATAGTGGTGACTGCAATGCAGACTAGAAATAATAAAAATAAGTGTAGTCGTGTCCAAGGCAGATGTGGGGAAAACCTGCTCCGAGATGTTGTGTTGTGAAACAGACTGCAGGATGGTAGTCGTGCAGTTTGTTTTGTTCCAGGCCCGGGTTTTCCATGTGGCTGAAGGCCACTGGTTTCTTTGTTAAAAGCCCTGCAGGAAAGGGTTTGGGTGTGTCAAGGCCAGTTTCAGTTTGGTATAGGTGAGGGTGCAGAGCAAAGGTTCTGCAGAGCTTTGTCTGTGTGAAGAGACACAGGACAGAGCGGAGCCAATAGACCTGTCACCCACAGTGTACACAGCGGTGCTGCCGTCCATGGTAACTGGATTCGGAGGTGGACTGTTCTGTGCCAGAATGAGGACTATCATGTTTAACGGCTGCAAGCAGGTGAATATGGTACCCGGCTGTAATCCAGAAGATATCAAGGACTGTATACGGCTGTGAGTAAAGAGACATTAACACGGTGGTGTAGTCGCCCACGGTAGCTGGTCAAAGGAAGACTGGCGTGTTTAGTGACTGCAATTTAAAGGATATCGTGTACTGTGTAAAGGCTGTGAGCAGCATCGGACTGGCCCACCGGAGAACCGGAGGATTCTCCGGTGGGCCCTGGCATCTGGTGGGCCCTGGCACCTGCTGGCATACAGGGCCTGCAGTTGCCTAGGGCCCCCGCTGCTCCAGGGGCCCCCAGCCAGTGGTGTGTCGCACACCATGCAGCTGCTATGGGGGCCCCTGCCAGTGGAGCAGCAGCGGGTGTCAGGAGGCAGGAGCCCCTGTCCCCGCTGCTAAAGAGAAATGAATATTCACTGCGAAGCAGTGAATATCATTTCAGGTCTCCACACCCCCAGAGGCCCCGCCCCCAGCCCAGTAAGCCGCTCTGCATCAGGGCCGGCGCCGCCCTCAGTCCTCTCTGCTCCTGACTCACAGCCAGTGCGCGATGACGTCACTACATCGCGCACCCGCTGTGTGTCTGGCAGAGGGGGCAGCTCCTGACACTGAAGCCGGGATCAGCGTGGGAGCGAGGAGGAGAGGTGAGTATTGTGTTTTGTTTTGTTTTTTTTATATCTCTCTCACTCTCTCTATCTGTCTCTATCTATCTATCTCTCTCTCTCTCTATATATATATCTCTCTATCTCTCTTATATCTATCTATCTTTCTATCTCTATCTATTATCTATATCTATCTATCTCTATATCTATCTCTATCTATTATCTATATCTATCTATTTCTATCTCTATCTATCTATCGCTCTATCTTTATATCTATCGTTCTATCTCTACATCTATCTCTATATCTATCTATCTATCTCTATATCTTTCTATTATGTCTATCTATCTATCTATCTTTATATCTATCTATCTTACTCTATCTATCTCTATATCTATTATCTCTATATTTATTATCTATCTAGCTACCATCTATATCTATCTATCTTTATCTATATATATCTCTATCTAGTATCTATATCTATCTATCTATCTCTATACCTATCTATCTATTTATCTATCCGTTATCTATCTCTATATCTTTTCTCTGTATCTATCTATCTCTATATCTATATCTCTCGCTATCTATCGCTCTATCTCTATATCTCTCTATAGCTATCTATCTATATATCTATCTATCTCTATATCTATCTCTCTGTATATCTATCTATTGCTCTATCTCTATATCTATCTATTGCTCTATCTCTATATCTATATATCTATCTATCTTTCTCTATCTATTTATCTCTATATCTTTTCTCTGTATCTATCTCTCTCTATATCTATATCTATCTATCTCTATATATATCTATTATCTCTATATCTATATCTATTTCTCTCTATATCTCTATATCTATCTATCTATTTATCTCTATCTCTATATCTATCTCTCTGTATATCTATCTATCTTTCTATCTCTATATCTATCTCTATATCTATCTATCTTTCTCTATCTATCTATCTATCTATTTATCTCTATCTATTATCTATATCTATCTCTATCTATCGCTCTATCTCTATATCTATCTTTCTATCTCTACATCTATCTCTATATCTATCTTGCTATCTATCTCTATATCTATCTATATCTATATCTATCTATTATGTCTATCTATCTATCTCTATTATCTATATCTACCTATCTCTATATCTTTCTATCTTACTCTATCTCTATATCTATCTGTTATCTCTATATTTATTATCTATCTTTATCTATCTCTATCTATTATCTATATCTATATCTATCTCTCTATCTATTTATCGATCTCTGTATCTATATCTCTCTATATCTATCTCTCTCTCTATCTACCGCTCTCTCTATCTCTATCTATCTTTATATCTATATCTATCTATCTCTATATCTATCTATTATCTCTATATCTATCTACCTATCTATCTCTATATCTCTCTCTATAGCTATCTATATATTATCTCTATATCTATCTCTATATCTATCTATCTCTATATCTATCTATCTCTATATCTATCTATCTCTATATCTATCTTTCTATCTAACACTATATCTCTGTATCTATCTCTATATCTCATTATCTATCTATCTCTATCTCTCTCTCTTTATCTATCTATCTATTGATCTATCCATCTATCTCTATATCTATCTCTATATCTATCTATTATCTCTATTATCTATATCTATCTATCCATCTATCTATCTAGCTATCTCTATCTATCTCTATATCTCTCTCTATATCTGTCTATCTTTCTAACTCTATATCTATCTATCTATCTCTATACATATCTCTATATCTAGCTATTATCTCTATATCTATCTCTATATCTATCTATCTGTCTATCTCTATATCTATTATCTCTATATCTATCTATCTCTATATATATCTCTATATCTATTTTTATTTATAGCCATCTATCTATATATATTTATCTCCATATCTATCTATATATGTCTATATTATTATTATTATATCTGTATATCTCTATCTATTATCTATCTCTATCTGTTATGTATCTCTATCTATATATCTATCTCTATATCTTTCTATCTATAGCTATCTATCTCTCTATCTATCTATCTATCTATCCATTATCTATTTTCTATCTATCTCTATATCTATCTACCTATCGATCTATCTATCTATCTATATTTCTTTCTATATCTATCTTTATATCTATCTTTATATCTATCTCTATCTCTATGAATCTTTCTATCTATATCTATCCATTATCTACTTTCTATCCATTATCTACTATCTATCTCTATATCTATCTATTTCTACATCTATCTTTCTATCTATATCTATCTAACTCTATATCTATATATCTATATAGCATTATACCCTATGAGGGGGTACATTATTCCCTATGAGGGGGGCAGTATTATACCCTATGAGGGGGCAGCATTATACCCTATGAGGAGGCAGCATTATACCCTATGAGGAGGGCAGCATTATTCCCTATGAGGGGGGCAGTATTATACCCTATGAGGGGGGCAGTATTATACCCTATGAGGGGGTGCATTATACCCTATTAGGGGGTGCATTATTCCCTATGAGGGGGGCAGTATTATACCCTATGAGGGGGGCAGTATTATATTCTATGAGATGGCTGCATTATATTCTATGAGATGGCTGCATTATACTATGTGAGGGGGCTGCTTTATATTCTATGAGGGGGCTACCCCAACTCCTGCTACATAATTAAGACATGTACAACCTTATATTATACCCGGATATTAGCGTGTTTTACCGCATAATTGGTGGTCTGGTATTTAACTCTATGCAGCTACATAGTGGGCCCCAAGAATGATTTTCTCTGGTGGGCCCAAGGTGTTCCAGTCCGACGCTGGCTGTAAGTAAGAGATATTGACACAGCGGTGCAGTCACTCACGGCTACTGGTCAAAGGGAAGGCCAGCGTGTTTAGTGACTGTAATCTAAAGGATACTGTGTGCTATACAGTGCTCTGAAATGGACATTAACATTATATGCACTTGTGTGAATTGGACATTTAATGCCGTGAAGTAACGCATTAAAGAGACTTTTGTGTTTGGACTTTGTGGGTCACTGCCTCATCACTGCACAGCGTGCTACCATGACACTAAAGTATATACAGTGCCTTGCGAAAGTATTCGGCCCCCTGGAACTTTTCAACCTTTTCCCACGTATCATGCTTCAAACATAAAGATACCAAATGTAAATTTTTGGTGAAGAATCAACAAGTGGAACACAATTGTGAAGTTGAATGAAATTTATTGGTTATTTTAAATTTTTGTGGAAATTCAAAAACTGAAAAGTGGGCGTGCGATATTATTCGGCCCCTTTAACTTAATACTTTGTTGCGCCACCTTTTTCTGCGATTAAAGCTGCAAGTCACTTGTGGTATGTCTCTTTCAGTTTTGTACATCGAGAGACTGAAATTCTTGCCCATGCTTCCTTCGCAAACAGCTCGAGCTCAGTGAGGTTTGATGGAGATCGTTTGTGAACAGCAGTTTTCAGCTCTTTCCACAGATTCTCGATTGGATTCAGGTCTGGACTTTGACTTGGCCATTCTAACACCTGGATACGTTTATTTGTGAACCATTCCATTGTAGATTTTGCTTTATGTTTGGGATCATTATCTTGTTGGAATACAAATCTCCATCCCAGTTTCAGGTCTTTTGCAGACTCCAACTGGTTTTCTTCAAGAATGGTCCTGTATTTGGCTCCATCCATCTTCCCATAAATTTTAACCATCTTCCCTGTCCCTGCTGAATAAAAGCAGGCCCAAACCATGATGCTGCCACCACCATGTTTGACAGTTAACTGAGTATTGCTGATAATCATGCTTCATATATTGTTGTTTATTATCTAATACGCTGTATACTGAAGGTTTTTGCATCTTATTATATGAACTACATAGATTTGTTGTCGCATTTTATGTTATTTTTGTAATGTATAAAATCAATAACTTTTTTAATTAAAAAAAAAAGGAGAGAGGCAGCTTGGTGACACAAAGTTTGTAATGTAATCTCTTTACTGTTGGAAATGTTGTTTTTTGCCCAAATCCATAGACATAACAGTCAGAACTTAAAGTTACAGTTTTATAGATGCCATTCTGCATACAGTATATGTAAGCGGTACATTTATAATAACTTTAATTATGAGTTAAATGGAGAAAAAACGCCAATTGCACCATTTTTATTAATACCATGTACAGATCTCCTTAAATGATATGTACTGTATTGTACAGATAGCTACAATTACAGGAATAACAGACATGTCCATTTAATTTACTGGTTTGTCATTTATGCAATTTAAATTATTTATATTATATTTAGAATTTGTTTTTGCGCCTTTTTTAATACTTTTATGTAAGAAAAAAATTCTGACTTTTACGTTTCTAATTTGTTTTTACTGGTATATAGAGATGTACAGTAAAGGACAAGAATTCCATTTGGATTGTTAGACAGAGAAAATTCTCCAACACATAACAGTGCAGCCTGGGACTCACTTTTAATATTTTGTTTCCTGAGTTTGAATCCTGGGTAAGACCATCCATAAGAAAATTAAATATTTTAAGGGCATCTTTTGAGCACATTCAGATGCTGGGTGAAAACTTGTCTAATAGAAGAGATGATGAAGGTGTAACGAGGTGACAGGGTCCATTAGGTGTCTTCCCCCCTGTGGATACTGGACACCTGTATTACATGCGGCACCCTGTCGCTTGCTAATGTTAGTGTAATGTGCTGTATTGTTTATGTACTGCACTGTGATGTATTTAATATGTGTAGAAGTAGGGATAGTATAGAGGTTAGTATAGGAAAATAGTTCGGTTAGATTAGTGGGGAACATTGGAGATAGGGAATAGGATTACTAGCATAGTATTAGTTAGCATAAGGGTTTTCCTGTTGGGAGGGGCTACAGAGCAGTGCAGTACAGAGCAGTGAGATATAGGAGGGCACCTCCTGGTTTGGGATCAGTGCAGTCAGGATGGAGCAGTGAACAATGAGAAAAGACAGTCTGCCAGCTGTGGGGATAAAGCTGCTATGGCAGGAAGGAGCCCCAGGCTGAGGAACGTCCGGACGGTCACCAGCTAGAACAGAGGCCAACCCGAAGAGGAGCCGGGGTCTACGACCGGGGCAGGTGAAGCTGGGAAGGCAAATCTGGCACCTTTTCCTATTGAAGCTGGACCAGGGAATGATAGGAAGCTGGTGGGCCTGGAGCACAAACGGGACAGGTATTGTCCAGAAGCGAGATAGGGATTGTCAAGGAGTGGGACACAGATTGCTATAAAAAATGGCAGGGATTGCCAGAAGGAGAAAGAGACTGCAAGAGAAACAGGGAAAGCTGAGGAAATGCCACTCTGTGTAAATTGTGCTGCGTGTGATGGATACCCTACTGCTCAGCAAAGTTAAACAGTTGTAAAAACACATTGACTCTGAAGTGGTTTGTGAAGTTCATGGATATGGAACCGGAGTGATCGAAGCCGAGAGGACTCTGGCAGTGAATGTCAGTGTTCTGCTGTGCACGCTGCATATGCAGCAGGGAACTGGGTAGTTAGCGTGCACTCTAGTCAAATATAGACGAGGTGCAGGTGCAACGGACCAGTAGGTCCTAATTACAAGTTAATTAAATTCACCGCACACTCAAACAGACTTTATGCAAATAGGTGTTCATTTTATTACATGTGGGAGCCAAACAGGAATATAGCACACAGTGGAAGCGATATAAATAAAAGACGTTTCAGCTCAGCCCGAGCCTTTATCATATTATCGCTTATTCCAATATTGGAGGTTTGTATAGAGTACAGAAGGAGAGGAGAATCCCTCAAGAAGAAATACCAAGATAAATGGCTGATGTGTGCTGAGAGAAGGAAGCGCTCCCGCGCCTGTCAGAGGATGCCACACATATAATAAAATGAACACCTATTTGCATAAAGTCTGTTTGAGTGTGCGGTGAATTTAATTAACTTATGCAGCAGGGAAGACATTATATCTCATCTGTGGGGTGCCAGGGTGTAGGAACACTACAGCTCCTTGCCACAACTCCCTCCCTGGCCGCTTTACAAAGACAGTAACATCCTGTGTAATTGCAAAAGATTTGTATAGGGATTGTTATGAGCCTATATAAATTCGCCTTAGACTCAGCACACTTCAGTCATGCTGAACCCACCTCCTCTACACTGTGTGCAGAATTATTAGGCAAATGAGTATTTTGATCACATCATCCTTTTTATACATGTTGTCCTACTCCAAGCTGTATAGACTTGATAGCCAACTACCAATTATGAAAATCAGGTGATTTGCATCTCTGTTATGAGGAAGGGTGTGGTCTAATGACATGAAAACCATATATAAGGTGTGCTTAATTATTAGGCAACTTCCTTTCCTTTGGCAAAAAGGGTCAGAAGAGAGATTTGACGGACTCCGAAAAGTCAAAAATTGTGAGATGTCTTGCAGAGGGATGCAGCACTCTTGAAATTGCCAAACTTTTGAAGCGTGATCACCGAACAATCAAGCATTTCATGGCAAATAGCCAACAGGGTCGCAAGAAGCGTGTTGATAAAAAAAGGCGCAAAATAACTGCCCATGAATTGAAGAAAATCAAGCGTGAAGCTGCCAAGATGCCATTTGCACCAGTTTTGCCATATTTCAGAGCTGCAACGTTACTGGAATATCAAAAAGCTCAAGGTGTGACATACTCAGGGACAAGGCCAAGGTAAGGAAGCCTGGAAAACGACCACCTTTCAACAAGAAACATAAGATAAAATGTCAAGACTGGGCCAAGAAATATCTTAAGACTGGTTTTTCTAAGGTTTTATGGACTGATGAAATAAGAGCGACTCTTGATTGGCCAGATGGATGGGCCCGAGGCTGGATCAGTAAAGGGCAGAGAGCTTCACTTCGACTCAGACGCCAGCAAGGTGGAGGTGGGGTACTGGTATAGGCTGGTATCATCAAAGATGAACTTGTGGGACCTTTTCGGGTTGAGTTTGGAGTGAAGGTCAACTCCCAGACCTACTGCCCGTTTCTGGAAGACACCTTCTTCAAGCAGTGGTACAGGAAGAAGTCAGGATCGTTTCATGCAGGACAATGCTCCATCACATGCATCCAAATACTCCACAGCGTGGCTGCCCAGTAAAGGTCTAAAATAAGAAAAAATAATGACATGGCCCCCTTGTTCACCTGATCTGAACCCCATAGAGAACCTGTGTTCCCTCATAAAATGTGAGATCTACAGGGAGGGAAAACAGTACACCTCTCCGAACAGTGTCAGGGAGGCTGCGGTGGCTGCGGCACGTAATGTTGATCGTAAACAGATCAAGCAACTGACAGAATCTATGGATGGAAGGCTTTTGAGTGTCATCGTAAAGAAAGGTGGCTATATTGGTCACTGTTTTTTTGTTTTGTTTTTGAATGTCAGAAATGTTTATTTCTACATTTTGTGTTGTTATATTGGTTTACCTGGTGAAAATAAACAAGTGAGATGGGAATATATTTGGTTTTTATTAAGTTGCCTCATAATTATGCACAGTAATAGTTACCTGCACAAACAGATATCTTCCTAAGGCTACTTTCACACATCAGGTTTTCGGCGTCAGGCGCGATCCGGCGTCGTGCCGGAATGCCGGATCCGGCAAATGTTTTGTAAAACCTGATGTGCCGGATCCGGTTTTCTGCCGGATCCGTCTTGTTCTTGACAGACAAAACCGGATCCGTCTCATCCGGTTCATCCGTTTTTCTATCCGTTTTTCGACGGATTACGCCGGATCCGGTTTTTAAAATTGACCCTTGTGGCCCCTCAAGGCAGAGTACACTGGCAGGATGACAGAGTGTGAAAGATTTGTGCCCTAACCAAACTTGTGTACCTTCTGGACCAACAGTATATACCTTTGCCAACCAAAGTTGGCTATCTTGTCATGGTCTACTATTTTTAGCTTTAGGCCACAGGTGTGTACCTGGTTGTGTTTTATGCAAAGTTTTTCACCTTTTAACAAAAGTTGTGTACATTGTTAGGAAATCACCAACAATAAACACAACTTTTTAGGTGAAATACTTTGCTTCAAACACAACCAGGAACACAACTGTGGCAAAAAGCTAAAATTTACCCACAGTTATATACCTGGTTTTGAATACCTTTTTACCTTTGAAATACCCTGTATTTAACCTTTTTTTTAAACATAGTTCGCCGCAGAAAGAAAAGACAGACAACCATTGTGAAACGATAATTTAACTTTTATTTAAAATTTTTTTTTTTTTTTGTAAAATGTTTTTAAAGTGCAAAAAACTTTTTTAATAAAGGTTTTAAACCCAATGGGCATTTTTATTAAAAAACACACATTACAAATCTGTGTAGTGTGGGGTGGAAATACTGCTGGAGGGGCTGCGGGACACTTCGACACTGGGTGTGTGGAGAGAGGACTGGGATCGTGGTGGGGAAGGAACAGTTAGAGGTGAAGGTGTGGAAAAAGCTACAGAATGGGTGGACATGTTGGAGGCAGAAGAGGTGGTGGGCGGTGGAGTGGAGGGTTGGGCAGGGACTGTAGGAGCAGATGATGTTGATGGAAAGTTGTATGGGGAAGGAGTTTGGTACGGGGAAGGAGTTTGGTACGGGGAAGGAGTTTGGTACGGGGCAGGTTGCTGGAAGTGGGGAGATGTCTGGTACTGGGGAGGTTGCTGGTACTGGTGAGGTTGCTGGTATGTAATAGGAGGGGGAGGATGGAAAGTGGCTGGAGGGGGTGCAGATGTAATAGGAGGGGGAGGATGGAAAGTGGCTGGAGGGGGTGCAGATGTAATAGGAGGGGGAGGATGGAAAGTGGCTGGAGGGGGTGCAGATGTAATAGGAGGGGGAGGATGGAAAGTGGCTGGAGGGGGTGCAGGTGGAGGAACTACAGTGGTGGGAGGTGGAGGTTGGGAGGTAACCTGCTGTAGAGCACCGTGGCACGAATGCATTACATGCATCTGCTGGGTAGGAGATAGCGTTTCCATGCGCTCCACAACAGACCTGAAAAAGGTGTGGTTTGGCGAAGATCTTGCTTCTGAATGCATGGTTTGCAGAAGTGTCTTCACCTCCAGAATGCTGGAGTTGATCTGCTGAAAGCCTGCGGAGATTTGCTCTGACAAGACTTTTAGACAGTTCTGGAAAGATGCATTCAGATGCAAGAACTCTTGCGCATAACTCTTTTCCTGACCCCTCTGCCGCTGCCGCCCAGTACCCGCAGGTGTACTAGAGGTGGCAGGGGCAGAAGGGTGGGGTAAAGGGAAAGCAATCTCCTCACCAGCAGCTTCATGTAATGTAGGCGGCCACGATGCTCCTGTGCTGGTGGATGGAACAGATGGGTCGAATGTGTGGGAAGGCTGGGAAGGTGCAGATGTACCGGGGCGGTCGAAGTGTCCCTCGGTGCCGGTCTCCTCAGGGATCGCCTCAGAAGGGTCCAATCGTGCAGGCTCCCGAGTGCTGCTCACCGTGCTGTGGAATAAAGAGAAAAAAAAACAATTAAAATACTGACATGGTATGGCCCTGGCTGAAAAAAAAAAGTTACATCTAACATTTTTTTTCACATGTGGTGTGTAATATTTACCTTCTGGTGAGCATTGTTTCCCGGAGGAACGACAGGGCTTGTGCGTACTTGTACTTGCTCCTGCGTCCTCCAGATCCACTCGGGGCCCGCATCTCTTTATTGAACTCCTTCTTGAAACGATCCCTCACAGACCGCCACCGATTCACAATTCTGTTCCCTGAAACGAGAAAGGAGTGGTTAGTATACAACATCAGTGTTTCACAAACTCCAGTCCTCATGGTCCCCAGGGGTCATGTTTTCAGGATTTCCATAGTAAATAGAAATCCTGAACACATGATCCGTGGGGACCACGAGGACTGGAGTTCGGGAAACACTGGTTTACATCAAGCAACCGGTACTGTATATACTTACGCTCTTTAATCTGGGCCCGAACATCGAGGTCCTCCCAGCGGCCCACAAGGAGCGAACAGATTTCCTCCCAGAGTCGTCGGGTAACGATAAGGTCAGCGTGGCGGCGGTCAGCCATATTCCAGAGCGGCTCCCTTTGTCTGACGAGATCGATGAGGTGGTCCACATCGAGTCCTCCATCCTCACCGTCAGAGTCGGGAGCACGCTGTGAAGGCTGTTAAAGAAAAAGACAAAAATAACATTAGCCTCCACAAAAGAAATGAAATAAAAAGTGCAAAAAAACAAAGCAAAAATATTTATACTTACACGCTGGTGACCGCCGCATTGCTGTCGCCGACGACCCTGGGAGGCACTGCGAGGACCTCTTGGCCGAGCACCAGATTGGGAAGACTAGAGAAGAAAACAAAAAATGTTATGTCTTTGGATGTAGGCATTTGTTTGCTGTGTGTGGTCTGCAGAACATTGTTTTCTATGTGTTGTGTGTAGTGTGATGTTGTGTTTCTGCGTTTGATGCAAAAAACTTACCAATTGTGAGCCCACTCCAGGTGTCTGTCCACCCCTTCCTTCTTCTTCTGGGAGCTCCTCTTCATCTTGTGATTCCTGTTTTGAAATAAAAGGCAATGAATAGACATATATTACAGAGATGATGGATTTTGGAAATAAAAACTTACCGTCAAACGCTGACGATGCGAGGGAGGGCTCCCAGAAGAAGATGTGCTGTCCTGTTGATGGCCAGACTCCATGGCTGTGGGTATTGCTGCTGCTGTTACTGCTGCCAGTGATGCCATTTCTGCTGCTGCTGCTGCTGCTGCATCTCTTTGGCGGCTGTTGAATAAAGAGAAACAAAGGGCCAATGAATATCTTGATATTCCATGGCCCTAGTTTGGAGGAATGGGGGATTTGATAATTACCGTCTTTCATCTGCTGCTGGATTCCCCTCCTCAGCATGTTCGATTTGCTGCTCCATTTGGGGTGGTGCTGATGGTGCTGCTGCTGCAGATGTCTGCTGCCTTCTCCTGCTCCTGGTTCTTGGCTTGGGTGGCATGTTGGGTGTGGCTGAGGGTCCCATTGTCTTGCTTTTATATATCTCCTGTGGGCAGAGCTACTGAGCATGCTCAGACCAAAAAACCGGATCCGGCTTTCGCCGGATCCGGCGCATTGCGGCGCTCATAGGCTTTCATTGTGTGAAAAAGCCGGACGCGCCGGATCCGGCGTATCCGGCTTTTTCGCCGGAGACAAAAAACGTTACAGTAGCCGTTTTTTCCAGACGCCGGATCGCGACACATTGCCGGATCCGGCGAAAACCGGATGAAACGCATGGCCATCCGGCGCGATCCGGCGCAAATGCAAGTCAATGGGGGGGAAACCGGATCCGGCATTGCATTTCGCCGGATCCGGTTTCTGTCAAAAGCGCCGGATCGCGCCTGACGGCGAAAACCTGATGTGTGAAAGAGGTCTAAGATAGCCAAATCTAAAAAACCCACTCCAACTTCCAAAAATATTAAGCTTTGATATCTATGAGTCTTTTGGGTTGATTGAGAACATAGTTGTTATTCAATAATAAAAAGAATCCTCTGAAATACAACTTGCCTAATAATTCTGCACATGGTGTACAGCCCCTTGTGAAGCTGATCCATGTATGTTTGCCTCTGCTCATTCATACACATTGTTAGTGCATAAATCATTCCTTTTTACCACCATTGGAGATCAAACACAAGCAAATGGAGCAGACAAGTAGAGGAGGAGAAACTGTGCAGCCAGCCAAAAAAGTATATGTCTTAATTTGCATGCAAGTGGAAGTGAGTAGCACTTGCTATTAAACTGATCTACCTCAGAGGGCCTCAGATGAATATGTGAAGAGCCTGGACTACAGTCAGAGTTTTTTGCTTCCCGTCATCATAAGAGTACCACCATTGCTGAGAGAAAGATGAAGAATTGCCGCCACAGAGTGGAGTAGAGAAAACTTATTCCTATTAGCAAACAGTGCATTTCACTAAAGGGCGAAGATTAGTACCATCAAGGTGAGGAGAAGATGAAGTCTAAAGCTGATGTATGTGTCTGGAGAGGATTGTCAGAGACAGAAGCAGACCTGTGAGAGTCTGATACTGCCTAAGTAGTCATCAAGAAACAAAACTACTATAGGGCATTGCTGCCAAGAGAGGTGACCAATAGAGGGGTTGTGTCATGAATTGTGAGTGTTTGCTGTACAGCATTGAGAGTGAAACAGACACTTTGCTGGTTGTTAGAGTAGCAGTTAAATAATACCAACAGGCTGTGGAAAGTGGTAGTAAAGTGTCATAAGTGTCAAACCACTATTGTAGATATCAACTTTTCATCTGCTCAAGCCAAGGTACTGCCTCAAACCATCAAGTTCATTGCCTCATATGAGACTGTAAACATCAAGTTTGTTGCTTCCCTGTGAGTGAACAGGTAAACTGTTACCTGTGTACACCTGCATTCCTTCTCCCATCCCTAAAAGGGGAGCCATTCGATCAGCATCAGCAGCTACATTTTATATTCTATGTCACCACATAACGGCCTCTTACATCTGCAATGAAAATGTTTGTGAGTATAATTGAAGATAGACTTCCCCATAATGCTTCACAGCTTCACAGCTACCATATGACATAGTATATAGTATAGAAAATTAGGAGGGACTATAATAGCCTGTATAAAAGCAGAAGCAGGAAATGCAGATGCAATTTTGTGGTGAAGCTGGAAAGTGAGAAAACTCACAGCTCAAAGCTTAGCCATACAGATTGGGAGAGAAACACTGAAGAAACCGTACAGATAGTGTGTGACATGACAGCAGTGAATAAGATTTCTGAGCATGTTTCCAATAATTTAAAACTACTTTATAGAATCATTTCGTCCATCCGTTCACATGAAAACAGAAGGACGGGAGGTGGGACTACTGTCAATCTTTAAACCCATCAACCTATATTCCTCTCCATTATATTCCACAGTCTATTATGTGATTAGATCTTCCATTCACAAATACGTAAGTAAGTCACGGGACTGGACCTTAATCATGAATTACATTTTCAGTGTAGACGCACACGCTACTTTGGTACCTTACGGAGAGGCAGAGATGCGATCTTAAAATGGATTGCTCTATCTATAATGATTCCTGTGGGATTTACGGGCTAAAAGCATGCTGGGGGGTTTAGTGTCCTGACATCTGTTTAATTAGCCTTCTTCAGAATCCGAGGCTAAGAAGACACTAAGCTAGTGCCTTCTGTCAAACCTCAAGAAGGCTGGTGAGGATTTTTTAAGCTCTCAAGGATACACAAGTGTTTGTAGAGATAGTCCACAGAATGACCAATTTGCCATGTCTTTTATGATGAAAAATGTTTAAATATTTCTAGTCAGTAAACATTATGCATGGTTAAGAAATAATCATCAAGAAAATGGGTGAATTGAAGAAAGAAGATGTTGAGAAATATCTGGAAAACAACCCTCAATTTGCCAAGGAATATTTTGACAGAAAATTGAGAGGTGAGGCTGTTGGAGCCTTGTTCAACAACAAGCAGCTGGACTTTAAAGATGGGGTATCATTTAAAGAC
The DNA here is from genome assembly GCF_039654945.1 of Dendrobates tinctorius. Classification (NCBI taxonomy): domain Eukaryota; kingdom Metazoa; phylum Chordata; class Amphibia; order Anura; family Dendrobatidae; genus Dendrobates; species Dendrobates tinctorius. The sequence goes on along the minus strand of NW_027361897.1, from coordinate 12,357,210 downwards.
CTAACAAAACTGGAAGAAGCAGACGTCTTATTGGAGTTGGTGCAGGAGATCCAAGATGACAGCAACATGGAGAAGACTATTCATAAAGTCCTCCAAAGACTGGCATTGTTCCTTCAAGCCACCTATTGTAGCTTTTTCATCTGTAGATCCAGGAACGGAATACTAGAGCTGGCCACAAGGCTCTTCAATGTCACCAAAGATTCCAAATTTGAAGACAACCTTGTATCACCTCAAAGTGAAATAGTTTTTCCTTTAGATATTGGTATCGTGGGGTGGGCGGCTCATACAAAGAAGACGTTCAATGTTTCTGATGTGAAAAAGGTAAGACACCAATAATATTGTGTGGTATCTACTGGAAGATGATTAAAAAATAATGAGTAGAAAAATATTAAGAACATAGTTCTTTAAAAAAGAAAAAAAAAAGTTTTCAATGTCTTGTAATAAAGTGTCTAGGTAGGAGACTTTGTTTTTACTGGTTTGGAGAAAAAATATATTTATGTAATATTTATAGGGTGAATACATGGGTGTAACAAGGGAAAGGGTCACTGTTGAGGTATGTTCTATGTGCCAAGGAGCATAACATAGAGCCTCTATGCTTTGGGCAAGGGCTACATGTAAGACTTTGTTGAAAAACTGAGATCCTTGCCCTAAAAGAAACCTAGATATTTCTGAACTTTGTGACTGTGGTCTGGGTTGAAGGATGATTCAAACGTTGTGACATAAAGAAGGTTTGTGACATATCCTACACAGTCCTATCTGAGGACAGTGCCCTTATACTTTAATAGGGTTTATTGTGAAAGCAGATAAAATCCTAGTCCGACTCATGGAGTGATCATGTGAGGCTGATTTCCCTGCCCACGCAAGGCGATTGACAGCTTTTTATTTTTTTAAACAGTCTTGTACTTTGTGAACTTTTTTTTTTATTGTAGCTAGGTCTACCAGCTTTCTTATATTGTAAATACCAAAAAAAAATGGTAATGGTAAAATATTTCATTAGAAAACGTTATGGACCTCATTTATGAAAACCACCTAAAACCTGTGGTGCTGCTGGTGGTTATAAAAAACCCCCCAAGATGTTCTGTTACATAGAGTGAAGGTATTATTCCTTACAGTGCATCTCTGCTGATGCAGAACATCTTTTTGAAGAAGTGGGAGATTCATTTATATCACTGGTGATTGACGACCGCAGCTGTTGAGATTCTTATTATGATAATAGCCAGAGAATGCTCTCAAAAGTTCGCCAGAATACTATACTTTGTCAACCACAATGGCTCCAGTGCCAGACATGATATCCAGAGTTTTCTTGTTTGATGCATGTTTATGGCTAGTCTATGGTCACTCACATGGAATTTCACTTTTTTTGTGACATAAGTACATACAGATGAACTTTCCAAAGCCAAAACCAATCACTATGAAAGTTACAGCCTAGTTCACAATTCTTCAGATTGCAATTAGAAACTGTCAACAGTAGCTGAATTTTCAGGTGTTTCTCATTTAGATTCCACATTTGGAGAAGATATTTGCGTCCCTCTTTATTCCCTTAATGGCCCTTTGTTTAAATGTTTGAATTGATTTAAATTAAATCATCTCTGTCCAATCTTTGGTCATCCATGTTTGTATGGGTGTGCATACAGGTACAGTTGTTGTCAGTCACATATTAGGACCACCCACTGGACTCTTAAACCCAGAGTGAGGGATTTCATTACACATTATACTCAATCTATTCCTACTATACATCAATTTGTTCATTTTTATCCTACACTATATATTATGTGGACATTGTATTTGTCATGTCAACATCAATAATGTGTGTGTAGTATTGACTTCATGTAAGACTTGTTTGATACAATGTGCTGCAAAAAGTTCATAATTTTGTAGGAAAGCTTTAATGGGGGTATCCTTAGGACAACAAAAATACATTTGGTATGACAATTTCTAGTTCCAGCAATTAATTTGTGCCAAAATATTAGTGCTTGTTGTAGTGTGTGATTTTGATAAATTCATCTTCCTCATATTGGATATCGGTGGAGGAAGCAGTTTGACACCACTTCAACAGACTGTGCTAAAATCTGAACCATATCTTCCAATGTTAGAATATCATTCTAAGGGTACTGTATATGGACATTTTGTGAAAATGATGTGATGTGCTTTGCATATGCTGTGTCAATGAGAGCCGCTTCACTGTCGAGCATGATGCGTTCTGAGTTATGGTGGGCCGGTAGACCATGGTATGTAATATCCCCGCTATGCTCTGTCTGCCGGAATGGTCTGAATTATGGTGGCCAGGAGGACTATAGTATGTAATATCCCCGCTATGCTCTGTCTGCAGGAATGGTCTGAGTTTTGGTGGGCAGGTTGACCATGGTATGTAATATCCCCGCTATGCTCTGTCTGCAGGAATGGTCTGAGTTTTGGTGGGCAGGTAGACCATGGTGTGTAATGGCCCCTCTATGCCATGTTTCCTGTTTGCTGGCTTGCAGGAGGAGGTGCCAACATTAGTGAATGCCCAAGAAGAGCCTGATGTTGACGTAGGAGTAAGTGTTGTGTCATTGAAACACAAAGGCAACAGGAAGTGCCTAAAAGACCTGCTATTGGTCTATGGGGCTAATCACACATCAGGAATGGAAGACAAAATCTGGAGCGCCTAAAAAAAATAAACTAACAAATGTGAATTTTTCATTAGGTTCCACTCCTAATTTTGGCTTACAAATACTGATGAAACATTGACATAAAAAAATCTTATATGTACATAGCCACTTAAAAAGAGGCCTGAACTTGCCTGCCAAGGTGCCATCGTTGGGCTGGAATTTGGGTGGAGAGATGGCATCTGTGAGTAGAATCTGTTCAGTGGGTCAAAAGCAATGTCCCAGAGTTTAAGTTCCAGAGAGGAATGGTGTCATAGGCAGGAAGTGTCCTGATAAGTATTGCTGAGCTGTGGGAGTCTTCAGGCCCCGAGGAAGGCCAACCCTGAGACTTTGTGAACTATGTGCTAACTTCAGCCCTAGGAGGAACATAGCTGGTGAGGCTCTATGGTCTGTATGAGACTTTAAGCTCTGTAAGAAGCCAAAGTGATGTGACAACAGACTTTATGAGAGCTTCTGTCTTGAACATTTATAGACAAATTGTCAGCCTTGTGGACCGAAAGGCAAGAAAAAGGTGCTTCTCATAAGTAGGTTACAGAAAAGACCCTAAGTATGTATACAGTAAGGTAGCAGTAATTGTACCAAATGTTAATAAAGTGCAGCTAACCTTCTAGCAGTGGTGCCCTTAGACTGTATCTGCGTGGATATTTGGTGGTCTGGGACTGTACACCTGTGACGTAGAGCTGATGACGTGCATGTTCACATATTTGCAATCAGGGAGTAATTCCAGAGAAATGCCATAGTAGTGTGATACTTTGCAGTCACGAGGGTAGAACATCAGGGTGTGGCTGATGCTGTGGTTAGGGTTAGCCTCCACAAGGACCAACAGTGGCACTGAAGGACTGAAAAAAGTTTACAGCCAACCCAACTGTCAAAGGGCCTGTAGACCATCACATGGCTCTAGGTCAAAATAAAAAATTCTTAGTAAATAAACTGTGCCTTTAACTGAATTCATCAAGTTTATGTGGGAAAAAAATAATACTAATGATCCCTTCACTCTTAAGAAGAGCTCCCAAAGCACTCATTTCAGGGCCCTCCAAACTGCAGAAACAGTATATGGCTATATCAGAATAGTTTTTTTTATTATTTTCTGCATATAAAACTATAATAATATAGTATAAAAAGTATAGACCAGATATATTTTTCAAAAACGTAGGATTCCAAAAGAACAATATGGCCCTCAATCTTTGTGGGACTTCATAAAGAGGTCTTCCATCCAGGAACATCTATCAAAGCTATGAACCTGGACAGGTTGTTATTCTCCCTCCCCTTCCTTGGTGTTTTGGAAAAAAGTGTAATTTTCTGTTAAGAAGAACCTTGAAGGAGATATATCCACACTGATGTAGATGTAGGAGGGAATGACGCCATTTCCGCCAGTGATCTCAACCTGCCAAATCATGATCCAATTAACCTACTTACTCCAGGTCTCCTGTATCGCAGACACATTACACAAACCTGTGCAGCCTATGTACGTGACCTAAATATCTACCTCCTTTTCCTGCCCATTTAAGAAATGATAGCCCTCAACTACCAAACAGAAGAAAGTGCTTACTGTTTATAATATTATAAAGTTAATAACGACATAACACTTGAGCAGGTGAATACTTCACAGTTGCTTCTTGATTTCTCTGGTAATTTTAGGCATTACTAAAGGGTTAAAACAATAATTATATTATGCAAAGTTTATTGCATTTTTTTTCTTACTGAAAAAAGATAAAATTCTTCATTTTAAAGTTATTACATTTCTGATGCCTTTGTTTTGTAGGGATTATCATAGAGCGAGTGGTCCTTATGCGTTCTTGTAACTGGAATAGTTATACTGTCACTACTGGTCAAAAGTAATACTACAAGTAGCAAGTATAATCAAGTCAATGAAATTCATGGACTTGTACATGCTGATTTGAATTTGTATGATATCACCCGTCATGTTGTGGCTAGATGCAACCATTGTCTGATCGTCGTACAGTACTCGGTCATTGGGTCTTCAATACGATTCCAGCCACGGAAACAATCTGAAATATCTAGATTCATCTGGGAAAATAGATGGGACTCTTGTACTTTATGAAAAGTCAGAGAACTTACACTTATAGGTTTCTAATTTTTGTAGTTTCTTTAATAAAGAGTCACGAGGTATGAAAAACACTTCTCTATTGAATGTTGAGAAAATGACCACTAGGAGCCTTCCCTTTCCTTCCTTCCTTCATTTCCTTCCCTCCCGTCTATAATATATACTATGAAACCTCTTTAAAATCATCACCCAACATTGAAAATTGGTCTTTGAAGGGGGGGTGGCCTTCTAATAGAAGATGACAAGTATACCTTATATATGGGGGAGCTGAAAATCTGTCTCAGGACATCCTATCTGGATAAGGGTGGTCTTTTCAAAGTGGAAGTCTTTTAGAGAGTTTTTCTATCTCATATCTACCTATCAAAGCATAAAAAGTGGGTAGCACTCAATAGCAAATGCCTTGCAAAAATCTAGTACATTTATTGGCCCATGTGAACGGGTGACAACATTTCGGCTCAAGAGCATGTGAGCCATTGTCAAGACATTGTGGAAGGCTCACTTGCTCTTGCACTGAAACATTGCCACATGTTCACATGGGCCAATAAATGCACTAGATGTTTGCACGAAACTTGCTACTGAGTGCTGACCACTTTTTAAACTGTCATAGATAGATTTCCCAAGAAGATGGCAGCCAAATGTCCAAAATATATTGGTTTATTGACCCGTCATGTCAGGGCGAAGTTTCATTCCATGTTTAGAACTTTTTCAAGCCTACGCTTGGAATTAAATCCCACCAAGGACAACATCTGCAAGGAGTTTATATGTTCACCCTGTGCTTGCGTGGGTTTCCACTGGGTACTCCAGTTTCCTCCCACACTCCAAAGACATACTGATAGGGAATTTAGATTGTGAGCCTCAATGGTCACAATGCCGATACTCGGAGGACACCCGAGCATGCTCGGAAAAACCCGAGCAACGAGTATACTCGCTCATCACTATCTATTATCTATCTCATATATATCTATCTTTCTGATATAAATTTGATATCATTTTTTTCTCATTCTTACAGAATAGTTGGCTGTTTGAGTTTGTGTTTTCTTTCCCTCTGTACCTAGTATAGCATAACTTTCGGTATGTTTGTTATACCTGTATTATCTGTGAATGTTATATGTGGTATATCAGCAATAATGATGTCACTATATAAGTAACAGTAATATACTACATTAGTTTCCTTTATGATAGGACATAGACATTTACACCAGCTCGTCTGGTAATGCTGTACACAAGCGATGTTGCAGTGAATTGAAGTCCTTGTCGTATTCCGACCCTCCAGCACATGGCAAGCTGGGGATAATCCTGATAAGTGCATAAGGCTGATTATAGGGGTAAAGATCAAGTAGAATCTGTGTAGCGTATAATGTCACAGGGTAAGGCTGTCATCAGTGCACACAAGGCTGGTTGCCATTCCCCGTGTCTCCTTCATCTATTGTTATACTGTAGGAATATGAATTTATTGCAGTAATAACTTACATCTCCATTACTTCACATTGCAAGAGGGAAAAATATGTAAAAGCCTTAAAACCTAATTCCCAATACTGAGATGTTTTCTTCATAGAAGTCATTAGTAAAAAAAACCAAAAACCCTGAAATGCAAACACATCACATCTAACTGACCATTGCATGTTCTCAATATGTCGTATATACAGTAGGTGTTAGGAGTCGGATTCCTGCATTTACTCAGCAGGGATCCAGATCCTCACATTCTGCACTCTCCTCCTATTTTGCCACTGCAGAGGAGATTGCAGAGGAGATTGCCTTGCAGCAAATCTCTCCCGAGGCTAAATCTTTCTGTCCTCTTACTGGGCATGCTCATAGGATGATCTCCCATTGGAGATCGGGAGTCATGTGCTCAGGTCCCGCTCCAGTTCTCATCGGTCCATCTCAGAGATCTGGAAGCGTGCAGAAGGTCCCGGCTACTATAAAAGGCGCGCATGGCTGTTCCGCCATGCGCTAGTATAGTCATACTTGCTGCTGTGTGTATGAGGACGGATGCATGATTCTGGTGACTGACTCATTTGAAACCCCTTCCCTCTGATATTATGCATGTGAATAGGGACTGAGTTAGTTTCAGCGCCAGCGCTCCTCTGCTTCAACTCGCACAGCTGCTAGCGTCCGACATTGCGCTTGCGCCTTGCCTTTGTCGTTTGGCGGCAGTGTCCACGCCGCGCTGCAGTAGCAGCCTCCATTGCGTTTGCAGTTGCAACGCCGCACACACGGTAGGTCTAGACGGGCGTAGTGCCACCGTCTTGGGCTACTCCTGTGACCGTATACCGTGTGTGCGTTTTTCACTGAGTTCTGTGACTACAACAGGCTCAGTTATTTGTGTTTGTACTTCTGGCATCTCCGTGAGTTTAACTGAGATTGCTCTGCACACCTGGGTGGAGTTTAACCCTGTGTACAATTCCGCCATATTGCTCCTTCCACCACCTAGCAGCGGTTATTTCACCTACTGCACGGTGGACCCCGAGCGGCGAACGCACTTTATTTATATTTTTACTTAGTGCGTTCCACCGTTCCTAACAGTAGGGATTCATAGAATGGCGACAGATTATAGAAGGGCAAGTCAATTCTCCAGACCCTGGTCCAACAGTAATCAAAGCCCTGCAAACTGTTTCCTACTTGCTGGCATCCACCATCACTGCTGATTAGTATGCCCGGCGTGACATCATGCATGCATCACGCCGTTGTTGTGCTGGGCCTACAAATCAAAAGAGGTGCTGAGGATTCCTGCGGGAATGAGGGTCACTGGATCAGGGGTTTCCAAATTGATTCGCTCATCTCTACCCCAGATTACAGCAATCAAATACTCCAGATGTGTCTCGGGCAAGTAATAGGCAGAGTAGGTGGCTGCCTAGGACTCGGCCAGAGGCGGCACAATTTATGGGCTATGTCTCTGCACTAAGGTTATCTGTCTCAAGTCTCTGAATACAGTTTCTTCATCCTGGTATGTTTACATCTCTAGCTACAGGTTGGGTCATGAAAAACAGAACCCTGTTTTCCTTGTGGTTTGTGTAGAATAATGTGTAATATATACACACAAATACTGCATAAAGCTACTTGGCGCACTTCTCTGTTTTCCGCCTTCTTTAAGCCTTGCACATCCGACGTTCTCTGGCTTCAGGTGAAAAGAGTTCAGTACACGTCGACAGAATCCGCTGACTCGCGTCTACTTGGATCGTTTTCTCATTGATTTCCTTGGGCTTCTCATAATCCTCTCCTGGACGTCAGCAACGACAGGTGTTTATACACATGGTTATCTATATTTTGGGCATCGGTCACAGATCTCATGTTATGTCACTTCCGCATCAAACCACTTTTACTGCTTTGTTTTGAAAGGGAAAGGTCTAGAAATTGACCAGGGGTTCTGGAACCATCAAACCACTTTTACTACTTTGCTTTGAAATGGGAAGGTCTAGAAATTGACCTGGGATTCTGGAAAAAGCCTGTGTGTACACAGTCCTCTGCTATCACAATACGGCACGTCAGACACAACTACTGTCCTTCACAAAGATACCACTTGGTTAGCAGGGAAGGTTTTGATGAGACTCGATAGTTTCTTACACGGCTCTAGTAACATGAAAGGCAGCGCTGAGGAATGACGTCTGATAAGCGTCATCTTCTACAAACCACAGCAGAGGAACAAAGGGTTTGTGGCCCACTTTATAGATGAGACACAACTATACTGTATACATCTGTGGACGTGCTGAACTTCAGTGACTGGGAGAGATGGAACATGGGATTATTTATCATATTAAGCCCAAGCCCATAATAATTATCACACACCTAGGGCGGCAGCTGATTGGCAGATCTCCTGATATTTTCCTTTAGAGATTGCTAATAAAATTCAGAATTCATTGTTCTATCAATTATGGCAAGTTGTCCTGATCAAAATTTTGCAAAACAGGCCCAAACCACCATGTTTCACAGATGATATCAGATTTTTATCCAATAATGCAGTGTTTTTCTTTTTCCAAACAAACGTTTCTCAAGTAAACCAAGAAGCTCTCTTTAGGCCTCATCTGTCCACAAAACATTACTCTAATAGCTTTACTTCTAATCCAGATGATAGTTAGCAACCTGCGGACGAACATCAGTGTTTGTTTTGGAGAGCAATGGCTTTTTCATTGCAGTACTGTCATGCACATCATTGCTCAGTGTCCTCCTGATGGTGGACTCATAAACATTAATATTAGCTAATGTGAGAGAGGCCTTTAGTTGCTTACAAGTTACCTTGGGTTCATTTGTGACCATGTGAACTACTATACTCTGTCTTGTTCTTGGAGTGATCTTTGTTGGTCGTCCACTCCTTTTGAGGATAATCATGGTCTTCAATATCCTCAATTTGTACATAACCTATTTGTTTATGAATTATTGGTGTACAAACACTTTAAAAATGGTTGTGTATCCTTTTAAAGCCTGATTGAGCATCAACCACTCTTCCTAGGTCCTCAGAAATCTCTTTTGTTTGTGCCATCATAGACTTCCACAAATGTGTTGTGAAGATCAGGCTTTAGTAAATCACTGTTAATAAAACAGGTTACCCATTCACAACTGATTGTTAGCCTTTTGATTGAAAACACTAGATTTTAATTTCAACTTTAAATTACCTGCTAATCCTAAAAGTTCACATACTTTTGCCAATCATAGACATGGGATATTGGATCATTTTCAGGGTGCAAGGAAGAATCTTTCCCCAGCAACAGCCCTGGATAGGCCCACAATGTGTCCAATAAAAATGTATAACCATGCCAGGCAAATCTATTATGGTTATAGTGACTGAAAAAAAGGGAGGAAAAATGTTACATAGCAACCTGTAAAATGGATCCAAATGGGATAATAATAATCTCATGTGGATCCACTCATTCCTAATGCCTCACCATGTCAGACTTCCAACTAAAATCCTAAAATATGGAAAAATACAATTGTGGGAGTCCTAAACTTCCTAAAAACTAACATTTACCATTTTCTTGTGAGCAGCAGGCCTCAGGGCAGACATTTATACGATGTATGGCTGTCTGTATTCTGAGAATATCATATGCAGGGTATCTTAGTAGTACAGTCATGGCCAAAAGTTTAGAGAATGACACAAATATTAATTTTTACAAAGTCTACTGCTTCATTTTTTCTAATGGCAATTTGCATATACTCCAGAATGTTATAAATAGTGATCAGCTTAACAGCAATTACTTGCAAAGTCAATATTTGCCTAGAAAATTAACTTTATCCCCCAAAACACATTTCAACATCATTGCAGCCCTGCCTTAAAAGGACCAGCTAACATCGTTTCAGTGATTGCTCCATTAACACAGGTGTGGGTGTTGATGAGGACAGGGCTGGAGATCAATCTGTCATGATTAAGTAAGAATGACACCACTGGACACTTTAAAAGGAGGCTGGTGCTTGGCATCATTGTTTCTCCTCTGTTAACCATGGTTATCTCTAAAGAAACACGTGCAGTCATCATTGCACTGCACAAAAATGGCCTAACAGGGAAGAGTATCGCAGCTAGAACGATTGCACCTCAGCCAGCTCATTGGTTATGTATGGCCTCCTGTTGTTTGATTCATCTTGTTCTTACTATTTAGGTGAAGGCTACTCAGTGACTTTGGCCACAATATGTCACAGAATCAAAGATTGGCAGGTGTCTCTGCTACATCGCAGTGCAGTACAAGTGAATGGGGTCATAATATGACTCAGACGGTACTGGGATCGCAACAAGAAAGTTACAAAAAATCCAACCAGGTTGGATTTTTTGTGACTTACTTGTCATGATCAAAGTTCTCACAGAGTCACAATGTGATTTAAAAGCGACACATAGTGACCTTTGACCGAGCGATATGTGTCACTGCCAATGTCACCATGTCGCCCTTGTTGAAATTTGGAGCAACCTTGTTAACTTATAAAGGGCAATTTTGCAAATAAGGCCTTATCCAGACAAGTGAGAAAAAAACTTATATTTCATCACTATTCTAGATCCATTTTTTACCATTATGTTTTTCTCTTATGTTAACCTCTTCACGACATTGGACATATAGGTACGTCTAAGGCACTGTCCCTGCAATTGATGTGGCCTCCAGCACATGTGCCTCTAACAGCCACTGATGGAATCAAGATCCACCTGTGGCTGTTAACATGTTAAATGCCACTGTCAATCTCTGACAGCTGCATTTGACAGTCGCGACCTGGAAAAGCGTCATCAGAAACACCTATCTGCTCACCTGTCACGTGATCATGTGGCGCCGATGGGTTGTCAGCTTGGGGTCTGCAGAAGACACCAGTGCCTGTTATTGAGAACCTCATAGCGGACATACATAGGAAATCATGATTTCTGCTACACATAGCAGGGTTGGAGCCTGTAGCACAGGCAATCGGATGATAGTAACTTCAGGTCTCCTGAAGAAACCATTGAAGCAAGTAAAAAGAAAAATAAAATGTATTAAAAAATATTCTGCTTTCAGAAATATCCAATCTATAAGAATATAAAATAAATGAATCCAAGCGGTAAATGGCGTAATAAGAACAAAAATGAAAAACGCCAGAAATATTTTTTTTTGGTCGCCTCAACATTGCAATAAAATGCAATATAACAGGCAATCAAAACATCGTATCTACCCTAAAATAGTAAGCTTGGCACACAAAACATAAGCCCTCACCCAGCCCCAGATCCTGAAAAATGGAGACGCTACGGATCTCGGAAAATGGCGCCATTTTTCTTTTTTTCCATACAAATTTGAGATGTTTTCTTTCACCACGGAAATAAAAAAAACCCTACACATGTTTGGTATCAGCATACTCGTATTGACCTGGAGAATCAAAATGGCATGCCAGTTTTAGCATTTAATGAACATAGTTACGGTAATAAAAAAAAAACAAAAAAACAATTGTGGAATTGCACTTTTTTTGCAATGTCACAGCACATGGAATTTTTTTTCTCATTATCCAGCACACTATATGGTAAAACCAATGGTGTCATTCAAAATCACAACTCATCCTACAAAAAACAAGCCCTCACGCGGCCATATTGATAGAAAAATAAAAAGTTATGGCTTTGGAAAAAAGGGAAGCAAAACAGGAAACCGAAAAAAAAAACCAAAAAAACGGAAAATCGCAAGGTTGTGAAGTGTTTTTTTTTCTGCTTTTTTTTAACTTCAGACGCCCAGTCCACCAAAAATCATGGGCATGTGAACATCATGGTTGGTTATAATGGGTGTATGTTCTATCTGTAAAAAATAGGAATAGACCACGTATGTGAAAAACAAACCTCTAATTGAGGTTTAAGTTTTATTTTTTATATACTGCTAAATACTTTCCTAATTTCTCACAGTTTTCACAACATCTGCTACCTTTAAATTTAGACAAATTTTCATTGCTTAAGGGACACAAACTCGTTGGATGATTTTTTGCGGAATCCGCTAATTTTGTCACGACTGGACAACCTTCCACCATGTATAGGGTTTTTCCACTCTCCCGTGATTGCAGAAGTTGGTTATTGGCCAAGCACAGCGTCCATGTATATCTAAGGCGTTTGGCCACCATAACTTAGGAGGTAAAAAGTATTTTCTGGTTGTGGAATGGACACACAATTGCATGGTTACAAGTAGGAGAGCTGATATATGGACTGTAAGACTATGGTAAGAAGTGACATTATTGCTTTGTGGATTTCTCATTGCTAACCCTGGCAGTTTAATGGACAATACTTGTAGTTATTGACTTGGAAATTTGGGCATGATGTGGACTATGAAATGCTCATTATGTTGTGGAAAAGACATAGGGCCTCATTCATCAAAACCTAACGGACTAAAACAAAACTAGTTGTGCCTTTTATAGCAACCAATCAGACCTCAGCTTCAATTGATTAAACTGCTGAGGTAAAATAAAAGCTGTGCTAGGATTGGCTGCTATGGACAACCAGACCGAACTGTTTTAAACCCCATAATGTCCAAGTGATGTAAATTAAAGTGCCTGGCCCTGGATTAAAGCTGCTGCTTCAGGTCTAGCAGGAGCAGGTCCAGTCCCCGACTGCTTCTGACAGAGTGAAAGAGAGAAGACAGAGGGGGGTTTATTACCGCTTCTGTCTTCTATTTCACTTACATAGTTCACAGTGAGCACTATACAGAGAAAAGGAGCATCGGCAGTGTTGATTCTTCTGTAGCACCTGGCGATCGCATGATCGCAGTATCTCTTCCTGGCATTGTAGAATTGCAAGGTCCTAGCAGTCCCAAATCACATGTTTCAGTTACATATATGCTGTATATCATTTTTACCGTTCTCCTTTGATAGATAGCTCCAATCATAGCAGCCAGACTCAGATGGCAGCCATACAACACAACAACCACTCATGCTGTTTGGAGCTCCTAGGCCTGTTCCATATATACAGTACCTATAGGGCCAGGTGGCTTTCATCTGGATTTGCCCGGTGATGGTGCTGGCCCTACATACACACAGTATTAGACCGCCCTGCAGATACTTCTCTCCATAAAAGTACCAACCACACGGTGCACAGTTAATACTTACCTGTCTTAGCTGGGGCATGACATGGTACTAAACACATTTCTCTGATGTGGAAAATGCATGGGAGTAGTCAATGTAGGGCACGCACATGTATCACACAAGGCTTATACTCAATGTGTATCTAAGAACAGGAAAAAAAAAGACCACATCAACCAGAACCCAATGAGTCTGCCTATGTTCGGATGGTTTGGACCTTCAGAGATTGGCGTCTGCACCAATCATGTTTAATGATTAGTAAATCACAGCACCCTGTTGGTAGGTACGCTAAGTATTTGTAGATAGATCTCTATTTGTCCACAATAAGCAACTTTTGGGTAAATTATATCTGCAAATCGATAGAAGTGCACTCTTTAGTAGTAGGAATAAGTATATCAGGCAAAGGCATGTTGAGTTCACATTGTCACTATAGGTAACACAGAGCAGAAGAAATGCAAAGTGAGCTAAATGGGAAAAATGGCAGTGGATGTAAGCGCAAAACATGCTGGAAAATGGAGGTGGGGCATAAAACGCTAAATGTCGACTCCAATATTTGCTCTGTTAGGATAAGGTGCTCCATTCACTTTATATTATAGTGATATTTTTAGGATTGAATTTCCTCCAGCTTTCTTTTCGATATCAAGTACCAAACAAATTCCCACCAAATGCCTTTATGCAGATGAATTTTCTATTTTTCGTGCCACTTTCATTTTCTGCCAGACGTTCAACCTCCATAGCATTAAACACTTTCTACAAAACACATCTTCGAACTTATTTGGTTAAAAAAGGGTGCAAGGATCAAATTGGAACATTTACAAAAATCTAAAGAGGAGGGGGGGCTGGCGCTGCCCAATCCATGGCTCTACTTTCTCTCCTCTCAATGTCAGCACATGGCAGGGGGAATGGAGGGCTTCCCAGCGGAGACAGCGGGGGGCCAGTTGATTTTCCAGTTTCTTGTGGGTCAGGGGTCGCTGTTATCCAACTTAGAGGCAGGCAGATTTAGACCTTGGGCGTCTAGATATCCTACGGTCCTTCTCATGATTAAAGTGTGGGATAAAATTAAACAGTTAAGAGGAATCACGGGTTTCACAAAATACTCCCCTATTTGGGATAACCTGTATTTGCCACAAATGAGGTCGCTTAAAGGTTTTGCGCAATGGAGGCGAATAGGTATCTGGTGGCTGTCACAGTTGGTGGAGGATGGGGTTTTTAAGTCCTTTGACACACTGAGACGGGATTTTCCACTCCAACTCTCTATGTTCTTCCAGTATCTGCAGTTGCGGCATGCCTACACAGTGCAGGACCAAATGAATAGCATATCTATACACCAGGATGCTATTGTCAGCAGGCTCGGGCTGCAGGCATCCACTAGGGGTTTAATCTCGTTTGTGTACTGTGGACCTCTTTCAATGGTTTTGGTGAAGCATCCGATAGGAGCGCTGGCGAAGTGGGAGCAACAGTTGGGCGCCATTTCAGGGGATCAATGGGAATCTATTCTGCAGATGGTCCCCAGGCTGTCTCTTAGTGAACCCAATCGTTTGTCCCAATTGTATATTCTTTATAGAGTTTATAGAACCCCTAAATGGTTATTTGATATGGGGATGAGGAGGGATTCGCAGTGCCCTAAATGTATGCTCGAGAATGCTGATATCTTACATATGTTGTGGACGTGCCCCTGCCTGCAGGTATTTTGGATTCTGGTCCTTAATTTGATCCATGTGACTACAGGACAGGATATCCCGAGAGATCCCGTTGTCTGTGTCTTGGGTTATGTCGAGGATGTGGGGGGAGATGAATACCTTCAAACCGCAGTTGCCAGAATGCTTTATGCTGCTAGGAAGCTGATAGCATACCATTGGATTTCAGATAAGGTGCCATCTCGGACAGAATACATCAATAAATTAAACTATATACTCTATAGAGAAAAAGCCATATACCTTAAGAGGGGACGACCGAATACTTTTGAGCAAATTTGGGCTGGTTGGCTGGACACCCTGGGTCTGCCAGCAGCGAACCTATTCGTCTAATAGCTGATTTTGGTCGACATTGTTATCCACGGTGTCTATGTGCATGTATTTTATATTTTCATAAGATTTGTGCTTTTTGTGTATAATTTTCTTATTTCTTTTGTGGACCGCGCGGGGGTGTGGGGTGTTGGGGGGGGAGGGTGGGATGGATGGTGATACAGTTGTTTTTCACTTGTTTGTTATAATGAAAATGTGAATAAAAACTATCTGATTAAAAAACAAAAAAACAAAACACATCTTCAGGGAATAGACTGCATTTCCATCCAGCCAGTTCTATGTGTCTCCTTTACTTTAGCCGTACAGCATGACATTTTAGAGTCCAATCATGTAGTTCTTCTAAGAAACTAAAATGTTTGTGCCATTGTCTCCTTATAATGCCTTCAGTTTGTTTTTTAAAGTTTTCAAAAAGTTTTTCACTCCATCCAACAGTGGGCCAAGCCAAACAATTTTGCTGGATCAGTCAGAGACCTGATGTGTATGGAGACAGCCTGACTGTCTTTCAACATCAGCCATCAGAGGAAATAAGGATGGGCCATATTAAATCTCAACATGACTAATCCTTTAGTTTTCGGGGAGCAGCCAAGAAATGTGAATACCTTGTAATTGGTTTGGTGGACCAAGTCGTCTAAAAAAAATGTATCTGGACATAGATAACAATGAAATTTTGAGCAACTTTTTTTTGTGCCCCTACAATTAAATGTACATAAAGCTTCTGTGATGCATAGTAATCAATTGGTGATGGAATAAATAGATATCTATGTTGTTGATCTCAGTGTTAGCATAGCGAAGACAAAAAAAAGTGCTATATGCCTCCTTGATGGCACGTGTCTGGTAGGCGATAAAGTATCCCGGGTTCTTGGTTGTAAACCCTTTCCAACCCTCCTCCTTTGCTCTTGAGTAATGGTTTTAGGGGTCATTTGCATCATATTTATCCAATGCAGTGGGTACAAAGGGTATGTGCACACGCTGCGGATTCTGCTGCGGATCCACAGCAGTTTTGGCCCTGTGGATTCACAGCAGTTTTTGCTGCGGTGTACAGTACCATTATTTTCAATGGAAAACAAAAACCGCAGTGCACATCGTGCGGATTTTTCCGCGCTGATTTGCTGTGGTTTCAAAACCGCAGCATGTCACTTCTTTGTGCGGAATCCGCAGCGGTTTTACACTTACTCTATTGTAGCGGTGTCAAACTGCAGGGGAAAACCACAGGCTAATCCACAGATAAACTGCAGGTTTTTTGACCTGCGGATTTTGCAAAATCCGCGTGGAAAAATCCGCAGCAGAATCCGTAGCGTGTGCACACAGCCAAACTCAGTAGTTCAGTAAGTGCCAGCGAAGGGGTTGAGTAGGGTTTATAAATGAGACCCTAGGGAATATTTAGATCAGCAAAATAGGTATAGATCTTGTCGCGTGTTAGTGGTCCGAAGGAGTGTGTTCAATGACAAATTCTCTATAGGATAGATATTTTGACTCGTTTTAAGACTAAAATCAAAGCAAAAGGGCCTTGAATTCTAATTGCAGGGTACCACCAACATTCAGGGGACTCTACCTTTCCATCTCCATCTTATGTAGTCTGCTCTAAATTTCCTGTCTAAAAAGGTTGTCTAGTGAGTATATATTATGTAGGCATTGTACTTCTTTTGGCAAACAAAGGAGTATTTATCTACAGGACTAGGCACAATTATTTAGAAGATAGTATGGCAATGCAATGACAAAAACTGGAAGAAATTTCTTTCATCTTGGTTTTCCCACCAGTCATCATGATCCAGCCCCAATATTACATTGAGTTTTCCACAAAATATGAAAAAATTTGTTCAGTCTTTAATACCTTAATTTGAACATCACATTTGTCTTAATTGTGATGCCTTTAAATCTGCAACGTGTGCAAGAAAACATTTCACGGACAAATTAACAGGACGAATGCCCCGTGACACATCTTGACTATCATACCTGTACACAACTATTAACACTAAAAAATTTGCTTCATCTTTAATTTTCTCTCTGCAGAACACACACTTCTCTGACTTTGTGGACAAGCAGACCGGCTTTACGACAAACAATCTTCTGACTACACCCATTATGTATGGAAAAGAGGTTCTAGCAGTCATAATGGCCATTAATAAACAGCAGGCCGACGCCTTTACCAAGGAAGATGAAACTGTAAGATAAGCAACTATTGTGTACAAAAGTTTTTTTCAGGTGTTGAAAATATTTTGCAAAGTAAGAATACTTTCAAAAATAGAAGTGTTAATATTTTATTTTTATTAATGAACAAAATGCAAAGTGAATGAACAAAAGAGAAATCTAAATCAGATCAATATTTGGTGTGGCCACCCTTTGCCTTCAAAAACAGTCATTAACTGAAACAGAAACAGCTCTGTTGGGGGTTTTAAACTAGGTTAGGAACAGAGAAATTCTATTACAAAGATGAGGTTTTGAAAGACAGTTTCATGTCACAGGCCATGCACCATAGAAAAACTGAGCTCAGTAACAAGACACAAGGTAGTTATACCACATCACCAAGGTCTCTCCCAGGCAAAGATTTCAAAGCAGAAAGGGGTTTCAAAATATGCTCTTCCTTCTCTTTTGAAGAAGCACCAAGAAATGGGCAACGTTGAGGACTGTAAACACAGTGGTCGATCAAGGAAACTTAGTTCAGAAGATGAAAGACACATCTTTCATGTGTCTATCTTATCTAAATCATTTTTGTAAATGATCTAGATAAGGGAACTGAAGGTGATCTAATCAAATTTGCAGATGATGCAAAGCCAGCAGGGATAGCTAACACTAGAGAAGACAGAGGAAGGATTCAGAAGGATATAGATAAGCTTGGACAATGGGCAGTAATTAATGGAATTATATTTAGCAGGGAGGCATGCAAGATTCTACATTTGGGCAAGAAAAATTAAAATTGAATCAACAGAATGGGAGGCATAGAACTAAGCAACAGCATGTGTGAAAAAAACTTGGGTATACTAATAGATCATAGACTGCACATGAGTCAACAGTGTGATGCAGAAGCAAAAAAGGCAGACACAGTTCAAGAATGTATTAAGAGAAGCATAGAGTCTAGATCACGTGAAATAATTATCCCCTCTACTCCTCCTTGGTCAGGCATCATCTGGAATACTGTGTCCATTTTAATAAAGACATTGAAAAATGGGAGCAAGTTCAGAGAAGAGCTACCAGCATTATGAGTGGACTGCAAAGTATGTTCTACAAGGATCAGTTAAAGGACCTGGGAATGTTTAGTTTGCAAAAAAGAAGACTAAGAAGAGACTTAATAGCGGTCTACAAATATCTGAAGGCATTTCACAATGTAAAGGGATCATTCTTATTCTCATTTACACAAGGAAACATGAGAAGCAATGAAACGGAACTGAAAGGGAGAAGATACAGATTAGATATTAGAAAAAACTTTTTGACAGTGAGGGTGATCAATGAGTGGAACAGACTGCCACGACAGGTGGTGAGTTCTCCTTCAATGGAAGTCTTCAGAGACTGGACAGACATCTGTCTGAGATGGTTTAGTGAATCGTGCATTGAGCAGGGAGTTGGACACGATGACCCTGGAGGTCTCTTCCAACTCTAACAGTCTATGATTCTATCATTCTATGATCAAGTTTAGCTCTCTATGAAATCGGAAGATCTCCAGCAGTGCCACTAGCTCAGAACTTCAACCATCTACTGTTAGGAGAAGTCTGGCCAGAAGTGATTTTTACTGATGAATAAAGCCATATATTCAACATACAAACAAGGATATAGTTTTGGCAAAAAAATGGCAGCAAGTGCTGTGTGTGGAGTGATGAGTCAAAAAAGTGAAATATTTGTCTGTAACAGAAAGTAGTTTGATTTCTGAAGGGCGACAGAGCAGTACAATAATCAGTATCTGCAGGCAACAGTAATACATGGTGGAGGCTTCTTGTAAGTTTGGATCTACAGTTTAAAAAACGGAGTTGAGGGTTTGTTCATGCTTAATGGTGTCCTTATTGCTGAGAAATATGGGCAGATACGTATTCATTGCGCAATATCATCGGGGAGGCATCTGATTGTCTACAAATTACCCCAATGACCCCAAACATTAAGAACTATCTTCACCGTAAAGACCTTCTCCAAGATCTGTGCAATAACCTCAAAAACTGTGTGCAAGCGTGCATGGAAGAACTGATGCTTTTTTGAAGACAAGGGGTGGTCACACCAAATATTTATTTGATGTAGATTTCACCTTTGTACATTCACTTTTCATTTGGTTAATTGATAAACTGTTAACACTTCAAATTTTCAAAGCATTTTTACTGTGCAGCATTTTTCCACACCTGCCTAAAACTTTTGCACAATGCCGTACATTTTATTATTAAACCTTATATAGACATGTGTTATACTGCGTATTTATTATATTTCATCTATTATTGCAGGTCTTTACCAAATATCTGGAATTTATATCTGTTGTTCTAAAACAACATCATGTCAACTACCTTTATGGCATTGAATCCCGAAAAAGTCAAGTAAGTAGATGTGCTTCTAAAAAATGGCATCATGCCACCAAAGGTGACTGACATGCATCGGTGGAAAGAAGTATTTGTCCCCTATCTAGATACTCCATATTATTTTAGTATTGTCACCCAACTGATGTATGACTACTATACACATCATATTACACATATGCAAAAGAACTTGAGTTATTACATTAACCCCTGGATGACCAGACTTGAAAGGACCTGGTGAAGAAAAGTTATTTCCTGTTCACAGGATAGGTAATAATTTATTGATTGATGGGGGTCTGACTACTTGGATACCCCCTAACTGGCAGAACAGAAACTTTCATCCCTTTTCATTTGCTCTGGCACTGACGAGCGCTGTGCTTTTTTTTTCCGGACAGGCCCAGAATAAATGTCATGGACAGATAATACCTTGTTTTCACTAGATAACTTCCTTAATGACCCACCAATTTTTTTCATTTTTGATGCTCTCATGCTATTCATAGACATAATATTTTTATTTTTTAACTCACGTGGTTGTATGAAGCTGGCTTTGTCCACATTCAGTATATATAAATATATATATATGTACATACAGTATATCACACCCCTCACATTTTTGTAAATATTTTATTATAGCTTTTTAGCTTTTCATGGGACAATACTGAAGATCTTACACCTTGATACAATGTAAAGTAGTCAGTGTACAGCTTGTATAACAGTGTACATTTGGTGCCCTCTAAATAACTCAACACACAGCTATTAAATGTCTAAACCGGTGGCAATAAAAGTGAGTACACCCCTAAGTTAATATGACCAAATTGTGCCAAATTCTCAATTTTCCTTCCCCTGTGTCATGTGACTCATTAGTGTTACAAGGTCTCAGGTGCGAATGGGGAGGTGTGGTAAATTTGATGCTATCGCTCTTTCACTCTTTCATGAATAAACACACAGTAGACCCAGATACATAAGGTGTGTGGAAAATGGCACCAACCGAGGGAGCATCTGAACCACACACTCTAAAAAACCTCACTCCATACAAATGTGAGAAAAAACTGGAGAAACAGGAGTTTGAGAGTAAACATACAAAAAGTTTAATTAATATATATATATATATATATATATATATATAAAGACAACTAGTAATCTGAAAGGTATAAGAAACAGGATAACAAAGATAGACAGACAAAATACCACCCATAGGTCATCCCATCAACCCTGATGCAAAGACCAATGTGTAAAACAGGTTAAGTAGGTGAGGTGCCTCCATACAAAATCGGAAGTGTATATGGGAACCAAGTGGACCTAATGGTATATGAACACTATGGAGGATGAATCTCTTACCCGACAGGTGAGGGAGGAATCAGGCTGGTACAAGGCCAGGGAGAAGACCCTCATCTCATACTGGTCACTGGAAGTTCAACATGGCTCTTCATGGCAAAGAACTCTCTGAGGATCTAAGAAGGTTGCCAACACCCTGGGGCCAAGACCAGACAGTGGTTTAACAAAACAGGTTGCACTCAGAACTGTCCACGCCATGGTTGACCAAAGAGGTTTAGTGCACATGCGCAGCGTTATATCCAGAGGTTGCCTTTTCAAAATAGATGTATGAGTGCTGCCAGCATTGCTGTAGAAGTTAAAGGGGTGGGGGTCAGCCTGTCAGTGCTCAGATCATACGCAGCACACTGCATCAAATTGGTCTGCATGGCTGTGGTCCCACAAGGAAGCCTCTTCCAGAGATGATGCACATGAAATTCAAACACTTTGATGAAGACAATTAGACTAATGACATGACTTACTGGAATCATGTCCTGTGGTCTGATGAGACCAAGATAAACTTATTTGGTTCAGATCTTGTCAAGCGTGTGTGGCGGCAACCAGGTGAGGAGTACAAAGACAAGTGTGTCTTGCCTACAGGTAAGCATAGTGGTGGGAGTGTCATTGTTTTGGGCTGCATGAGTGCTGCTGGCTGTTAGGAGCTACAGTTCATTGTGGGAATCATGAATGCCAACATGTACTGTGACATACTGCAACAGAGCATAATTCCCTCCCTTCAGAAACTGGGCCGCAGGGCAGTATTCCAACATGATTATGACCCCGAACATACCTCCAAGAGGACCACTGCCTTGCTAAATTAACTGAGGGCAAAGATGCTGGACTGGCTAAGCATGTCTCCAGATCTAAACCCTATTGAGCATCTGTTGGGCATCCTCAAACGGACGGTGCAGGAGTGCAAGGTCTCTAACTTCAACCAGTTCCATGATGTCGCCATGGAGAAGTAGAAGCGTTTTTTAGTGGCACCCTGTTAAGCTCTAGTGAACGCCATGCTCAAGAGAGTTAAGGCAGTGCTTGAAAATAATGGTGTCCTCACAAAATATTGAAAATTTGGATAATTTGGCACAATTTGTAAATTTTCACTTAGTGGTGTACTCACTTTTGTTGCCAGCGATTTAGACATTAGTGGCCGTGTGTTGAGTTATTTACAGGGCAACAAATTTACACTGTTATACAATCTGTACATCGACTACTTTACATTGTATCAAAGTGTCATTAGTGATGAGCGAGTATGCTCATTACTCGAGATTTCCAAGCATGCTCGGGTGTCCTCCGAGTATTTTGGCGTGCTCGGAGATTTATTTTGAGTCGCCGCAGCTGCATGATTTGCGGCTGATGGACAGCCTGAATACATGTGAGGATTGCCTGTTTGTTAGGAAATCCCCAAATGTATTCAGGCTGTCTTGCAGTTGAAAATCATGCAGCTGCGACGAGACAAACTAAATCTCCGAGCA
Source organism: Dendrobates tinctorius (assembly GCF_039654945.1). Taxonomy (NCBI): domain Eukaryota; kingdom Metazoa; phylum Chordata; class Amphibia; order Anura; family Dendrobatidae; genus Dendrobates; species Dendrobates tinctorius. Next base: position 12,334,719 of record NW_027361897.1, on the reverse strand, counting down.
CACCCAAATACTCAGAGATCACCCGAGCATGCTCTGGAAAACCTGAGCAATGAGTATACTCGCTTATCACTAAGTGTCATATCTTCAGTGATGCGTCATGAAAAGATATAGTGAAGTATTTACAAAAATGTGAATATTGTACTCACTTTTTTATACGCAGATATATATATATACATACATATATATATATATATATATATATATACCAAATGTTGAATGAATTTTCCGGGCTATTACCGTGCTATGGATACTTGATAAATATGCTGTACATTTATGTACATTTATTTATTTTGTACATGACTCGATCTTATAGAGATAATCACACATCTTTGGGAAACATTTTATTTCTTTTATTGTTCATTTTTTACATTGTTAACAAAAGATACCCAAAAGTGAAAAATATATACACGTGCAAGTAATATATAAAAATTCAATACAAGTAAACCTAGTGTAAGGAAAGAGTTTCCTACTACAACTATATGTGTATCTGAGACTGAGTAATGACCCATCGGAAAAATTGTGAAAACAAGCAAGAGAGAAGAAACCTGACAAGAAGATCAGGAGGATATAAAGAATGCAAATACAACTTTATTGATCAAGTGTAAAATTAGCAGGATAGGAAAAACAACCAGATACAACAGCAGACGCTGATCCTAGTGACAATCACTATACTGTATATTTGTGGTAAAAACCATTTACAATTATTTTATGTAAATACTTATGTCCCCCCCAAAAATTGAGAAAAGTATTCAAGGTGTGATACCTTTTTTGGCTCACCCTAGAAATTATATTTGCAAGCTTTCAGGACTCAAAAGGCCCCTTCATCAGGCTAGATTACAAGTGAATTACTGAGAAAAGATGGCAACATTTAAATAGGAATTACAACAGGACATGAGATGATGCTAGCTATAGACAGGCCAAGGAAATCAAATTAAGGTTTTTGTAACACATGCAGATGAGGACCAAGTGTTCTATTAGAGATCTGAAGACCTTCTTGTGGAGGTGTGAACTGTGTCCATGTAATGAGTCATGAATCCAGGTGTCAAATTCAGTCCTATTGTTAGCGATTGGAACATATTTATAAATTTAAACTCCCAAATCTTCCTTTCTCTGTCACTATTAAAATGACCTTTCAATATTAGGACTTTTAGATCTGCCAAGCTGTGTCCAGGTCTAGAGAAGTGTATCCCTACAGGTGTGTCCAGCTCATTTTTTATCATATGTCTATGCAGATTCATCCTTGTTTGTAGTTTTTGCTTAGTTTCCCCGATGTATGTCCCTGCATTGCACCTTGTACACTGTATCATGTACACGACATTGGAGGATGTACATGAAAAAGAGTCCATGATCTTATAGTCCTGATTTGTGTTTGGTATGGGATCTTTATCTGTTGGTGATATGTGGGTGCAGGTCTTGCATTTCTTACTGTTACAGGGGACTGTGCCTGTCTCTGAAGGTGATGTGAGGGTACTTCTGACAAGGATATTCCTTAGGTTGGGAGGCTGTTTGTAGGAAAGCAGTGGCAGTTCCGGGAATATTGCTTTCATTATTCATTATTATTATTTTCATTATTTTATGACATCCAAACCTAGGTAATTACAGTTAGGTCCATATATATTTGGACAGAGACAACATTTTTCTAATTTTGGTTCTAGACATTACCACAAAGAATTTTAAACAAAACAATTCAAATGCAGTTGCAGTTCAGACTTTCAGCTTTCATTTGAGGGTATCCACATTAAAATTGGATGAAGGGTTTAGGAGTTTCACCTCCCTAACATGTGCCACCCTGTTTTTAAAGATTCTTAGGAGTAAATTCTTGGACTTTAGGTGCGCTGCCAGACAAATTCCATCCCCTGATGTAGAAGTGTTATACTTTGAAACGCATAGGGAATAAAGGGTTAATCATTAACCTTGTTTGGCTATGGAATTTGTCTGGCAGCGCACCTAAAGTCCAAGAATTTACTCCTAAGAATCTTTGCTGCGGTCACCGCTGTGGACCGTTGGACGTGCAGCAGGCTGACATACCGATTATACAGGCTTTACTCTCTCTTGGAAAGGGTGAGTATAAATACCTTTTTATTCATACGATTCACCCAGATAAGACCCTATTGCGCTCTTGTCTCAACCCTTTAGTGTATACAACCCTGTTTTTAAAGGGACAAAAAGTAATTGGAGAGATTAAATAATTGTAAATAAAATGTTCATTTCTAGTACTTGGTTGAAAACCCTTTCTTGGCAATGACTGCCTGAAGTCTTGAACTCATGGACATCACCAGACGCTGTGTTTCCTCCTTTTTGATGCTCTGCCAGGCCTTCACTGCAGTGGTTTTCAGTTGCTGTTTGTTTGTGGGCCTTTCTGTCTGAAGTTTAGTCTTTAACAAGTGAAATGCATGCTCAATTGGGTTGAGATCAGGTGACTGACTTGGCCATTCAAGAATATTCCACTTCTTTGCTTTAATAAACTCCTGGGTTGCTTTGGCTTTATGTTTTGGGTCATTGTCCATCTGCAGTAAGAAACGACGACCAATCAGTTTGGCTGTATTTGGCTGGATCTGAGCACACAGTATGGCTCTGAATACCTCAGAATTCATTCGGCTGCTTCTGTCCTGTGTCACATCATCAATAAACACTAGTGACCCAGTGCCACTGGCAGCCATGCATGCCCAAGCCATCACACTGCCTCCGCCGTGTTTTACAGATGATGTGGTATGCTTTGGATCATGAGCTGTACCACGCCTTCGCCTTACTTTTCTCTTTCCATCATTCTGGTAGAGGTTGATCTTGGTTTCATCTGTCCAAAGAATGTTCTTCCAGAACTGTGCTGGCTTTTTTAGATTTTTTTAGCAAAGTCCAGTCTAGCCTTTTGATTCTTGATGCTTATGAGTGGCTTGCACCGTGCAGTGAACCCTCTGTATTTACTTTCATGCAGTCTTCTCTTTATGGTAGATTTGGATATTGATACGCCTACCTCCCGGAGAGTGTTGCTTACTTGGTTTGCTGTTGTGAAGGGGTTTTTCTTCACCATGGAGACTATTCTGCGATCATCCACCACTGTTGTCTTCCGTGGGCGCCCAAGTCTTTTTGCATTGATGAGTACACCAGTGCTTGCTTTCTTTCTCAGGATGTACCAAACTGTAGATTTTGCCACTCCTAATGTTGTAGCAATTTCTCGGATGGGTTTTTTTCTGTTTTTGCAGCTTAAGGATGGCTTGTTTCACCTGCATGGAGAGCTCCTTTGACCGCATGTTTCCTTCACAGCAAAATCTTCCAAATGCAAGTACCACATCTCAGATCAACTCCAGGCCTTTTATCTGCTTAATTGAGAATGACATAATGAAGGGATTGCCCACACCTGTCCATGAAATAGCCTTGGAGTCAATTGTCCAATTACTTTTGGTCCCTTTAAAAACAGGGTGGAACAGCTGAAACTGCTAAACCCTTCATCCAATGTTAATGTGGATACCCTCAAATGAAAGCTGAAAGTCTGAACTTCAACTGTATCTGAATTGTTTTGTTTAAAATTCATTGTGGTAATGTATAGAACCAAAATTAGAAAAATGTTGTCTCTGTCCAAATATACAGTATATGGACCTAACTGTATATATAACACTGTATAGGTGCAATTTAGAAGATTAGTTTGAGATAAAACACATGTGTGTCTGGAGGTGTGCTGTAGACGCAAACAAACTGAAAATGTGCAGACATGTCAATGTAGATATAATGATCAAGCAGTATAATTGACCTATCCTATAGAATCAAATAAAGGGCAAAAAGTGCATAGGAACCTGTTAGCCCAATAATAAACAAAGGGTATGGTAATAAATATACTCATATAGAGTTACAAATAACTAATCACGACCCTTATAAGACTGGCGCCATATAGGTCATATGAAAGCTACCTGTGAAGGTCAGCAGTGACTTTTCACACTGATGCATCCAACATTTTATTTCCTTTATTTTACATTTTTTTACTCTGTATCTGGAGCATTTATAGGAGGAGAAGAGCCCACTAGAGTGATAGAAGACCCTGGCAGAGCTGAATGTTGCCTGCTGTGCACCAGGAGCTCTGCTATGCTCAGCAGACACTTGATGATCGTATGATTGGTCCTACAGAAGCATTGGCAGTGCTGCTGCTTCTAATCACTGCACTGCACTTGTAGAACACCATATAACTGGCTAAAGAGAAGACAGAAATAGTGATGAACTGCTTTTGTCCCTTCCCTAGGGTCCCCGCATGAGCCTGTTAGCTGGCAACTGGACCTCTTCCCACTAGAGTCCACTAGAAGAAGCTTTAATCCTGTGTCGGAAATTTACGAAGACGAGGGATAAGAGATCAGAGCCAAAGGCTATAATTTTACAACACTCAATAATTATCCATTTAATATTGTACTTCCTGAAGCAGTTTTCTGACATTCATATTACTTGTGTTAAAATGTAACTGCTGTATTATTATTAATCCAGATTGCCCAAACCTTTGACAAGTTTCACCAAAAGCTTAGGACGTTATATAATAACAAGTTGAATATTAGATTACCGATTCCCAGCAGCTCCCGATCCCTGCTGATCATGACCTACTGTTATGACGTTCTGACGCAGACATGTGGATCACTATTGGGATAAACTACCGTGCAGTTATATCGGATTAACATGGCAAGATATTGAAAATTTATCAAAGCAAGAAAAATACAATGAAGCTGCTTTCCATCAGACGGGTGATTTTTGTCTTGCATGTACTGTAACAATGACCGCACACCTCACTTCCTCTCGACAGATCCTGCTTTGGTGCGCCAACAAAGTGTTTGAGGAACTTACTGACATTGAACGTCAGTTTCACAAAGCTCTCTATACCGTCAGAATGTACCTGAACTGTGATCGTTACTCTGTGGCTCTGCTGGACATGACAAAAGAAAAGGTGAGGTCTACAGATATAATATGAAGGTTGATAAACCCAAGGCTTCATCATAAGCAGAGCAAGAAGGCAGGAGACTATGCTAGTTACTCAACCTTCAGGTCACAGGAGGTTTTCAGGATCAGTGCAGGATTTTTTTTGTCCAATTTTAGACACTAATGGATCGCTCACACCCTGCATTTTTCTTGCGTTTTTTTTCTCATACGCGTTTTACAGTACAAGAAAAGTGAATGAGTTTCTGAGATCTTGTGCACGTGCTGCTTATTTTTTCCTTGCAGATTTGAACCTTTTTGTTTTTTTCACATTTGCAGCATGTCAATTCTTACCCTGACACATACACAATACCTATCTGCCTAACATTTATTTTTATCTTTGAATCATTTGAAGAACCATTATTCAAATTTAAGTGGGTGAGGGGGGAAATTGGTGTGGAACATGCCTCGCTGAAAATGTTGCTTTAAGCATTCTCTTAGTCAGTTTTGGGACCAGGTCATTTTCCCCACTTTTCCTCCATTTCTAGCGAAGCACATTTTTGGGCTTATGGCTTAAAGAGCTGTAAAAATGTTTAGTCTTAGGATATTTAAATAATTCAGACCTTTTTTTCCTCCAGTGTGAGTCCTAATTTTTATGTTATTTTCAGACTCTCTTTTTTTCTACATCTTATTGCCGATATTGATGGGAAAATAAAGAAAATGCTTGTCTGTTTTTCATATTTTTACACTTTTATTTATGACCATCAATGATTACTAAAATAAATTTTAAAATTAGTAACAATTATTTTTATACATCGGACACGTTTTTTTTTTTTCAGTGGGATCAGGGCTAGTAATTTTTTCAGGGCTAGTAATACTAATATTGAATTGGCAGGGCCCAGGGGCCAGGTTCTTCTTCAGTACTGGGTGCCCTATATACTATACTGCAGAAAGTGTCTGGATATCGAGTGTGGTAAAATTTCGAGTTGAAAAGGAACATCACTGTGCAGAGTACTTAAAGAAAAAACAGAGTAGATCATGTACAGTATATTTAGGATATTTATTTTCATTGACTTTTCATCTTTTCTTTTATCTAGGAGTTCTACGAACAATGGCCAATCCTACTAGGAGAAGTACCACCTTATAAAGGTCCAAAGACCCCTGATGGAAGGGTTTGTAAGGCCTTTGCTCTATGCTGCATATTGAATAATACACATATATTTTTATTTTCGCTATAAGGGCAGTTGGTGTATAATATAAACTCTCTCCTCATGTAGAATACTTCTATAGGATCATAGAATGTTAGAGTGGGAGGGGACCTGCAGGGTCATCTGGTAGAACATCAGTAACACAGATGAGCCACCAAGAGTAATCTCTGGACCAACATTGTACCTTAGTTTGTCTTAAATTTGAGGGTACAGCAAAGTGGGACTTATCCGCTGTGGACATAATAGGTCTTATTCCTGTTCAGGGGATCAGCATCTTGTGTTGGCATGAACTCGTCATCCAGTCAGTGCCTAAGCCAGGTGATGTGACAAGAGTAGATAACTGAAGATCGAGAGAGGTGAGGCTATCTATGGCTAAGGCTCACAAGTGTACCTGGACTATGGCTGTAGTTAAAAGGGAAATTCACATTTGTGGTATTTCCACAGGTGATGGATCTAGAGGTGAGATACATTGTGGTGAGATACAGATATGCCATAAATGTTGAAAATGTGAACCCCCCGTTGAGTATTGCAACTGAGGCCCCGTTTGAAACTCTAAGTTTTTAAAGGTACGCAGAAAACATTTAACATTGGAAGTGCACCACGGTAGAAGTCCAGCAAACCAAAGTGAGAAAAATTGCAAAAATTAAATTCTCTGCACAGGATTAAAAAAAAAACATGGTTGCTTTCTTCCAGAATCAGCGCCACACCGGTCCATAATAAATTAGATCATAGTCTACATGCTGACTTTAAGAACCCAAACAGATTGACATAATTTCTTTTGAGTATCCAGAGACTACTTAATTGATGACTCCTTTATCAACGATGTGTATTTTTGGGGTCCCTTGTTGTCATTGAAGCGTGTGAGGGATAACTCAGCAGTTAAATGGTTGCTGTGATTTTACCATATAATGCATTAAAGAGTAAGTCAACTTTTAGGGGATATTTTAATGTGTTTTAGTGCCTTTCCTTTTAAGCAAATGGATAGAATTTGGATTGTGAGAATCCCACTGATCTCTCAAAAGACCTCTTTGAAGAGCACAGTTCAGGAGATAGGAGAGAGTTCCTTCCTAAACCCACTCACAGTGGAGTACAGATTCTATAGAAAGCCTCTAGCTGTACCCTACTGTGTGCATGCAATCAGGGAGGAACTGTGCGTTCCGTTCTCCTGAACTGCGCACTTATAAGATGTCTGTTGAGTGGCAGCTTCAAGACTTGGACCCCACCGATATGCTCAGGATTAAAGGCCCTACAACGTATACAAAGTCTCCCAAAAGTTTTCTTTATTCTCTTCAAAGTAGTAATATTCTTTTCAAGATTGATTGTTATCATTCAGTAGGAACCTTCATAGGGTAAGGGAAATACAAATCTTTTCATTATGCAGCCGTTCATTGTGGATGTAGAAAACCACAATGCATCACGTGTAGCTCCTGACCAGCGGTCAACAACCTACAGCTATCCAGGTGGTGTGACTCCACCACTCCCAGCATTCCCTGGCAGCTGCCTAACAACTGGAGGCTGTGAGAACAGCAGGAATCCCGCAGATTTGCTGACCCCTACTTTAGACACCACGGCGTCTAACCTGTTGTTTTCTCTTGTTGTCTTCTTGAGTAATTGTCATGGGCAAAACTGAACTGGTGCTTTTCTTTTTTTTTTGCTCAGGAAGTTAATTTTTACAAGATAATTGATTATATTTTGCACGGGAAAGAAGAAATCAAAGTCATCCCGTAAGACATTAACCCTTTGTACCATAACCACTGTAATTGTGGGACCCTGTCATCACTCTATATTAATTTCTGTTATGTTTTGTCATTAAAGCACTCCCCCTGAAGATCACTGGTCGCTCGTGAGTGGGCTGCCCACCTATGTTGCTGAAAATGGATTTGTAAGTTTCTCTATTATATGCATATAAATAATGTGTAACTTCCTAATATACCTGAAATCCAACTGTCTCCTGTGGGATAAGTGGGATAATGTCTCAATAAAGCTAGAACTGCCTGCAGCCACCACTAGATGGAGCTAAGGATATCATTGCATACATTGGCCTCAATAATAATGCTGTATATAATAAATGGTGGCTGTTGGGGGACACAGGATTTTAAATTAAAAATAAATTAGATGCAGACCCTTTGTAAATAATAAATGCATAGGAGTCATGAATGTGATCACTTACTTGATGTTATTTTTCCATGAGTCAGATTTGCAACATGATGAATGCAGCCGCCGATGAATACTTCACATTTCAGGTGAGAAAATCAATCATTTACATTCAATTATTTTTCAAGAATTTATTCCAATTCTGATTAATTGTACAAAATTATATTTTACCATTATTCCGATGCAGGTTTAGAGGGTAAGTAATCTTATAGATGTAATCACATGCATTATTCTATCAGAGTCTATTCTTTCTGTAGAGATCTATCATATTTCTACTGCTGGAACAATAAAAGGATGATTTAACTTTGTCTTTCTAGAAAGGGGAGGTGGATGAGAGCGGATGGACTATTAAAAATGTCCTGTCCCTGCCCATTGTGAACAAAAAGGAAGAGATTGTGGGTGTAGCGACTTTCTACAACAGGAAGGATGGGAGACCATTTGATGAGTATGACGAGCAAATCACTGAAGTAAGGACTTAACTGTGTGAATATTCAACAGCAAAAGTATATATATATATATATATATATATATACACATACAAACATACATATATATGTTTTGTTATACACGTTTATTTCCTTTCTGTTTACTGGAACAACACAACAAAAAAAAAACAGAGGAAAAAAAAGACAAATTGGACATCATTTCATGCAAAACCCCAGAAATGGGCTGGACAAAATTGTTGACACCTTTCCAAAATTGTGGGTTAACAACTTTGTTTCAAGCTTCAAATTCACCTGTGGCAAGTAACAGTTGTGATCAATAAGAAAATCACACCTGAACCCAGATAAAAAGGGGAGAAGTTGACTCAATCTTTGCATTGTGCATCTGTGTGGGCTACACTAAGTATGGAGAAACAGAAAGAGGCGAAGAGAACTGTTTGACCCCTGGTACCCCAGTCTGCCACTGAATGTATATATTTATCAACAAGAAAAGTGGTGAATCACAGGGGAAGGAAGGAGAGTAAGTTGTAGCGGTCACAGTGGACCATATGTATTTAATATGTATCTAGATGGTTGTCTAATCATCAAAAATCGGTAAAATGGCAAAGTGTTTGGAAAAATAAGAAATTTTGCAACTTACCTCTTACTAAAAATCCTCCATGTTCCCAAGGGCTAAGATATTTTCAATTCTATTGTGTACTGCTCGTTGTCTCCGTTAACAACGACCTCTGCAGTTTATCAGCGATGGACGATTTCCTAGGCGAAGAGAGCAGCTCTTACAAGCTTCTTGCTGTCAAGCAAGAAAAAAAGGAAAGACAACAGGTGCAATAGGGTCTGAAAGAAGTTGAAACAGGAAACAGGGAGTCAAAAGCAGTTATGCTCACCTGGGAGGTTGTGAATTCACAACCCCTGTATAAGTATCAAAAAGGCTACAGCAAACCCACCATGTGAAGAAAATGGTGAGGCTAGAGATGAGTGGGTTAAAATCTGAGGGTCAAAGATCAGCAGGAGATGTGAAATGAGGAAATGCGGTTTATTAGTTGATGCTTTTCGAAGTCACACTTTTTCATGAGGCCAAACTACAATCTGTACCACTATTGATTAAAGGTATGCTGGAATGAGATGCATCGACTTCATTAAGAGGTGTGCACTTTTTAATGAATGTGATGCACCTTTCCGCTACCATGAGCCACCGCAAGAAATGTCCATGCTCGGATGCCTCTGGCTAAGTGAGAGAAGCATGCCAGGACTAGCGTAAAAAAACGCCAGGAATCATAAAATTACGACTTTGGAGAACATTTTTATGACATCTCATACAGTTTTACGTCAGAATTCTGGTGTAAATTGATAGATGTTTAGGACCTTAGCATATTGTTCTGGTTATTTACTGCATACTAGACACCTGCCCAGATGAGACCAAAATGTTTTGATGGTGGCCCTGGCTGAAACCCTACTGAGGACCCAGTGATTGATATACGACCATCATGTAATGCTTATTTATATCTAGTGACAACACAACTCGGGAGACATTGTACAATTTCATATCAGAATGTACAAGTCCATCAGAAAGAAGAACTGTAAATTCTTGACTGGCCAACATACGATTTAAATAAGTTTCTACTGTCTAGGAAACACTTGGGACTGTCTGACATATTTGTCTTGTGTCATAGCACTGACCACATCTTTCCTATTCCAGACCCTGACCCAGTTTCTAGGATGGTCAGTTCTGAACACTGATACTTATGACAAAATGAATAAGCTTGAAAACAGAAAGGACATTGCCCAGGAGATGTTGATGAACCAGATGAAGTGCACGCCTAGAGAACTCCAGAGCATTCTGGTAAAGGTCTTCAAGGCTGTTCTCTACTTAAGATCAAGACTAAAATATGAGGTCTAACCAAAGCAATGTTTCTATTTTAGAAATCGAAAGAAAAGTTAAATAAGAATGTAGACGACTGTGAGCAGAAGGACTTGGTGAAGATATTGGTAAGATTCTTGGAGGGACATAAATGTAGATTGTATACAATTATCAGTTCAAGTTATGAAACATAAGTACAAGAAAAAGATAAGAAAAAAAATCAAGGTCTTCCAATTAGATAAGTCAAGGAAATGTAGGAAAATCTGCAACCATGCTGCTCCACTGGAGCTAAGCTGCAGTACTTGAGAATGGCCACTACATGGTGTATGGAGCTGTGGTGATATGGCTCTGTGTACTTACACCCGGCTCAGAATATGCTAACAACTGATTGGTGGGGATGCCTGGTGTTGAACCCCAGCTGATTTATGGCTAGGCAAGCAATATTAAAGTCATAGGCAACCCTTTCAATAGATAGAGCACTCCCTTTAATACTGTCATTTTTTAGCCAGAGGAAAAAGACATTACAAGGATAAGCCCACACAAATTTAAATGTTACACATAAGGTCCATTAGCGTTTTCATGGAAATTGTGTAAAGTTTAATTTTTCCTTTGGTGGTGATGCAAAGAAATATTGCGCTTGTTCTTAGATTTCCCTAGAAGATGCAGCCATCGAACACCTTAATCTAATATTGATGAACCATCCCACAAAAAAGTACTAATCCAAAGAGGATAACCCCTTTAAATGTTAATAGATTCACTTTAAAGTGATATCAAAGTAGAAAATATTAAGTATTAAACTATCAATATTGAATGGGTCTTCCAAGGCTATGATATTAATGACATATCCTTAGGATAGGTAATGGATGGCAGATAGGAGGAGATCCAACAGTCAAAAGCCCCGCCGATCAACATGTTGGCAGGTCACAGCCCCTTGAAACTGGAAAACCACAGCTCCATACACTGTGTAGTGGCCGTTCTCAGGTACTACAGCTCAGCTCCTATTGATGTAAATACAACACAAATATTCTGCGTCATCTCCACAGTATATTACTTTAATGCCTATGTAGACATTTTATGTGCTGTTCTATAAAATGGCCTATAAAAGCATAGACACGCCTTTTGAAAACAAATCCATAAGTTAAGGAAAGTCTTCGACCCGACTAATAGGATCCATCTGCTCACAAGTGTTTACCTTCTTTTGAACAGAAAGAAGAGCTGCCAGACCCGGCGGCGCTGGAACTTTACGAATTCCGCTTTAGTGACCTGCCAGTGTCCGAGCACGATCTCATCAAGAGCGGCATTCGGCTGTTTGTAGAACTAAATGCTGTTGAAAAATTTAAGGTGCCGGCAGAGGTAAATGGCCTGACTTACATAGTGATTTCCTTATTGTATAGCTATTTTATTTGCATTGTTTATATGAAACCTTAAACATGAGTATACTAATATTAATCTCTCCCTCCTAATCCCGACTGTCAATCCGCTGAACTCAAAATTCAGAAAAAAATTTACACTAGTGAAGAGCAAACGTGCTCTGACAAGGTATTATCCGAGCATGCTCGAGTGCTAATAGAGCATCTTCGGCGTGCCGGTGCTCCAATACTATGTTCGGGTCGCCACAGCTGCATGACTCCCGTCTGTTCGACAGCCACAGCATATGCATGGATTGCCTATTAAACAGGCTATCCATGCATGTGTTGTGGCTGTTGAACAGACGGGAGTCATGCAGTTGCAGGGACTCGAACATAGTATTCGACCACGCTGGAGATGCTGTATTAGCACTTGAGCATGCTCAAATAATACCTTATTTGAGCATGCTCGCTTGTCACTACTTTACACATTTACATAAATATTTCTGTGAGGTTACTCTAAATAATTTTTATTCTTTGAATCTTTCCTCGTAACCAAGATCATCCTTGCCCCTTATCCATTTTGTTGCGGTTCTTTGTACCTTTTCTAGCTCCAGAGCATCTTTTCTATGACCTGCATATTCCAGATGAGGTCACACTAACTAGGTCACAATAGTTGTAGTATTACGTCTCTGTCCCATAAGGCCATACTTATTTAATATATTACAATTTCCTGCAGGCCTCAGCAGCCACTGATTGACATTGCATGCTGTTATTTAGTCTGTGATCAACAAGTACATCCAGATCCTTCTCTACCAGTGACTTTCCTTATTTTCATTTCTACATGGAAACACGAGAAGCAATGGATTGAAACTGAAAGGGAGGAGATACAGATATTAGATATTAGAAAAAACTTATTGACAGTGAGAGTGATCAATGAGTAGAACAGGCTGCAACGAGAGGTGGTGAGTTCTACTTCAATGGAAGTCTTCAAACAGGCTTGGACAGACATCTGTCTGAGATGGTTTAGTGAATCCTGCGCTTCACTGAGTAGGGGGTTGGACACGATGATCGTGGAGGTCCCATCCAACTCTAACATTCTATGATTCTATTCCTCCTAGAACATACACTGCTCAAAAAATAAAGGGAACACTAAAATATCACATCCTAGATATCACTGAATTAAATATTCTAGTTTCAAATCTTTATTACATAGTGGAATGCGTTGAGAACAATAAAATGTACAAATAATCAATATACAGTAAATCAAAATCAATATTCCATGGAGGTCTGGATTTGGAATGATAATCAAAATCAAAGTGGAAAATCAAATTACAGGCTGATCCAAATTCAGTGGAAATGATTAAAGACAAGGAAATGATGCTCAGTAGTGTGTGTGGCCTCCACGTGCCTCCCTACAACACCTGGGCATGCCCCTGATGAGGTGGTGGATGTTCTCCTGAGGGTTCTCCTCCTAAACCTGGATTAAGTATTAATCAACTCCTGGACAGTCTGTGGTGGATGGAACGAGACATGATGTTCAAAATGTGATTGATTGGTCAGGGTAATAGGCAGTCCAGTCGATAGCATCAATGCCTTCATCAGGCAAGATCTGCTGACACACTTCAGTCTCATGAGTCCTAACATTGTCATGCACCAGAAGGAATCCAGGGCCCACTGCACCTGCATATGGTTTCACAATGGGTCTCAGGATATCATTGCAATACCTAATGGCAGCCAGGGTACGTCTGGCTAGCACATGGAGGGCTGTGCGACCCTCCAAAGAAATGCATCCCGACTCCATTACTGACCCACTGCCAAACCTGTTCATCTGTGAAGAGCACAGGGTGCCAATATCGAATCTGTCTTGGTGTTCTCTGGCAAACGCCAATCGCCCTGTACGGTGTTGGACTGTAAGCAAAACACCCACTTGTGGACGTTGGGTCATCAAATCACCTTCAAGGACTCTGTTTCTGACAATTTGAGCAGACACATGGATATTAGTGGTCTGCTGGAGGTCATTTTGCAGGGCTCGCACTGCTCCTTCTGTTCCTTCTTGCACAAAGGAGAAGGTAGCAGTCTTGCTGCTGGGTTGTTGCCCTTCTACGGCTCCCTCCATATCTCCTGGTGTACTGGCCTGTCTCCTGGTATATGCTCCAAGCTCTTGACACTGTGCTGACAGACACAGCTACTGCCACAATGAATGAGCTGCACTAACTGAGCAACTTCTGTGGGTAGTACAGTAGACACCGCCTCATGCTACTATACATCAAGGGGTGAGAGCAATGACAAAATGCAAAAGTGACTAAAGCAACAGCCAAAAAGGATGAGAACAGAGAAATGGTCTGTGGTCACCCCCTGCAGAACCACTCCTTCTTAGGAGTTTTCTTGCTAATTGCCTATCATCTCTACCTGTTGTCTGTTCCTGTTATGATTGGGTCACCGAGGAGGAAAACAAGACCAAGCTAAGCCACAGAAAACCAGAGAGGTTGGTAACTAAGCGGATTGCTGACCCCTGATCCTATCCACACAACTAGCAGTAGCCGTGGAGCGTACCTACGATGATTCTAGATGCCTCGACACAGCCGGAGGACTAAATAAGCCTAAAGCAAGAAAAGGGGAAAACTAAATTGCCCCAGAGCAGACCCCAAATGAATAGGTAGCCCCCAAACATATATTGTCGGTGAGACAAGATGAAAACACAAACACAGGTAGGAAAATAGGCTGAGCAAACGATGGGGTCCACACTAACTAGAAAGGACAGGAAAGGAAAGACTCTGTCTGCAATCACGCCAAAAACCCTGCAAAAATGTCCAACACTTCTGATAGCAAAAAAAACCCTGAAGTCACTAGACTTCACCCACTATATCAGTACTCTGACATATTCTGAAAACAGAGCAAAAAGAGGCCAATCTAAAAAGGGACAAAAAGCAAACTGGCACAAACAGTAACATAAGAATGGAAATTCAGCACTGCCCTAGCCGGGGCTGGCTGACCACACAAAACTGAATAGACAAAACCAAATCAAATGTAAACAATAGCAAAGAACACTTATATTGAGAATGCAGGGACTGAACTGGAAACTAAGACCTCAGGAGGCAGGAAAAATCACAAGCAGGGAAAGAGGGAGTCGGCTGTCTTAAATCCAGTCAGAGACTCCAGATGTCCAATTGTCATCCTCATTATCAGTTGGCAGGTCTCTGCTAATTAGATCAGCTTCATTACCTTCTGCAACCACCAGAAAGAGCCCGGAAAGAGAACTCACGACTCCTCTGTCAATACAACCAGCTCCACCACCCTCGCCAGCAACCAGAGGTAGACCAGAAAGTGAATTCACAACAGTACCCCCCCTTGAGGAGGGGTCACCGAACCCTCATCCAAGCCACCAGGCCGATCAGGATGGACCCGGTGAAAAGCACAAACCAATCTATCGGCATGAATGTCAGAAGCAGAGACCCAAGAATTATCCTCCTGGCCATAACCCTTCCATTTGACCAAGTACTGGAGTCTCCGTTTAGCCAAACGAGAATACAATATTTTCTCTACCTCATATTCCACATTGCCTTTAACCAATACAGGGTCAGGAGGTGCCGCCATAGGAACTACTGGCTCAACAAACCTCTTCAACAGAGATTTATGAAACACGTTATGGATCTTAAACGTAACTGGAAGAGCCAATCGAAAAGAAACAGGATTAAGAATCTGCAAAATCTTATAAGGTCCAATAAATCTTGGCTTGAACTTTGGAGACACCACCTTCATAGAAATTTTCTTTGACGACAACCGAACCATATCACCCACTTTAAACCAAGGACCAATGGTCCTATGCCGGTTGGAAAACCGCTGGGCCTTTTCCTGAGAGAAAAACAACTTATCCACCACTTGGTCCCAAATCTGCAGCATTCGCTCCACTCCTTGGCAGGCTGAAGATTCCACTTGCCCTGAAGAAAATCGAGGCGACATCAAAGTGGCGGAACTAGCTCTATTGTTTAGCGTGAATTCGGCCAAGGGCAAAAATGATACCCAGTCATCTTGATCAGCAGATATAAAACATCTCAAATAGGACTCCAAAGTCTGGTTTGTTCTCTCAGTCTGCCCATTGGTCTGAGGATGAAACGCAGAGGAGAAAGATAACTGAATTCCCAGATTGGAACAAAAAGCTTTCCAGAATCTGGAAACAAACTGGACTCCTCTGTCCGACACAATGTTCTCAGGAATCCCATGCAACCGAACCACCTGTTGTAAAAACAAGGGCACCAACTCTGAAGAAGATGGCAACTTTGGGAGTGGTACAAGATGGACCATCTTAGAAAATTTATCACAAATCACCCAGATAACAGTCAGTCATTCTCTGAGAGACAAGAAGATCAGAAATAAAATCCATTGAGATATGGGTCCATGGCCTCTTGTGCACCGTCAGGGGCATCAGCAACCCACTAGAACGAGAACAGGGCTTAGACCGAGAACAAGTCCCACAGGACTGCACAAAATTCCTGACATCACAAGATAAGGCAGGCCACCAAAAAGACCGACTCACCAAATCTCTGGTACCAAAAATACCTGGATGACCAGTCAATGCGGAGCAATGAACTTCAGACATCACTCTCTTCCTCCACTGGTCAGGAACATACAATTTTCCCATAGGACAATGCTCAGGTTTGTCCTCTTGAAATTCCTCCAGGGCGTGTCTCAAATCGGGCGAGATAGCAGAAAGAACTACCCCCTCACCTAGGATGGTAGTAGGCTCGGTCACAATAAGAGACTCAGCAAAGAAACTCCTAGAAAGGGCGTCTGCCTTAACATTCTTAGTGCCCAGAAGAAAAGAGACCACAAAATTAAAACGCGTGAAAAACAAGGCCCACCTAGCCTGTCTAGGATTCAAGCGTTTGGCCGATTCAAGATAAATCAAATTCTTGTGGTCGGTGAGGACCACAATTTGATGTCTAGCTCCCTCCAAGCAATGTCTCCACTCTTTAAATGCCCATTTCATGGCCAACAATTCCCGATTCCCCACGTCATAGTTACGTTCAGATGGGGAGAATTTTCGAGAAAAGAAGGCACAGGGATTCATTTTAGAAGTCACAGGATCTTTTTGGAACCAAACAGCTCCTGCACCAATCTCAGAAGCATCTACCTCCACCTGAAATGGAAGTGAGACATCAGGTTGCCGTAGAACCGGAGCAGAAGTGAATCTCCGCTTAAGCTCCTGAAATGCCGAGACAGCCTCTGGAGACCAATTCAGCACATCAGCACCCTTCTCGGTCAGATCAGTCAGTGGTTTGACAATACCAGAAAAATTACCTATAAATTTACGATAAAAATTAGCAAAACCCAGAAGCTTCTGGAGAGCCTTCAAAGAAGTGGGCTGAACCCAATCATAAATGGCCTGTACCTTGGCCGGGTCCATTTCAATAGCCGATGGAGACAAAATAAATCCCAAAAATGAAATCCTCTGTACACCAAAGAGGCATTTCCATCCCATAACATACAGGGAATTTTCCCTCAAAATCCGTAACACAGTTCGGACATGTTCCACATGAGAATCTCAATCACTGGAAAAGATCAAAATATCATCCAGATAGATGAACAAAAACTTATCCACAAAGTCCCGGAAAATATCATTCATAAAGGATTGGAAGACAGAAGGGGCATTAGTGAGCCCAAAAGGCATCACCAGGTACTCAAAATGTCCCTCCAGAGTATTAAACGCCGTCTTCCATTCATCCCCGTGCTTGATGCGAATAAGATTATACGCCCCCCTGAGGTCAAGCTTGGTAAAACAGCAGGCACTTTTAACTCTGGAAAATAAATCAGAAATCAGGGGTAACAGGTACTGATATTTAAGCGTAATTTTGTTGAGGGAACGATAGTCAATACAAGGCCTTAATGAACCATCTTTCTTGGTCACAAAAGAAAACCCAGCACCTAAGGGTGAAGAGGATGGTCTAATATGACCCTTCTCCAACGACTCCTTGATATAAGATCGCATAGTATGATGTTCAGGTCCGGATAAGTTGAAAAGCCGACCCTTGGGAAATTTACACCCGGGCATCAACTCAATTGCACAGTCATAACTCCTATGAGGAGGCAGGGATGCAGACTTACTCTCACTAAATACATCAGAAAAATCAGCCAAATAATCAGGAATATCATGAGACTGAGGAGAGGTTGAGAAAACAGGAGTGTCACTAAGAACACACTGACAACCAACTCACCACAGACACAGATTTCCAATCCAAAACTGGATTATGAGTTTGTAACCAGGGAAAACCCAGAACAATAGTATCATACAAATTGTGCAGCACCAAAAATGTACAATTTTCTTGGTGTTCAGGGGCGACCCGCATTATCACCTGGGTCCAAAACTGTGGTTTAGTCTCTGCCAGAGGAGTAGCATCAATACCCCTCAAAGGAATAGGCCTCCGCAGAGGTATCATGGGAAAACCACAACGTTTAGCAAAGTCCAAATCCATCAGATTCAAAGCTGCTCCTGAATCTACAAAAGCCTTAGCGGAAAATGTGGATAAGGAGCAGATCAGAGTAATTGCCAAAAGGAACTAAGGTTGTACACTGCCCACAGCAAATGTGTGTGCAAAACGTTTCTCTTGTTTAGGGCAGACAGAAATAGCATGAGAGGAGTCTCCACAGAAAAAACACAGCTTATTACGCCTTCTAAACTCCTGACATTGCGCCCTAGACAAAACCTTATCACATTGCATGGGTTCAGACGTTTGTTCAAAAGGCGGCAACGCCTCTCGTGTAGTTTTACGTTCACGTAAACGCCCATCAAATTGAATGACTAATGACATAGAATCATCAAGACCAGAGGGAACAGGAAATCCCACCATAACATATTTTACGGTTTATGATAAACCCTTCCGAAAAGAGAGCTGCCAAGGCACCATCATTCCATGTAGTAAGGACCACCCACTTTCAGAATTTTTGACAGTATAACTCTGCAGAATCCTGACCCGGGTTCAATGCCAATAGGGTTTTCTCAGCTTGATCAATAGCATTAGGTTCATCATACAGCAACCCCAAGGCTTGAAAAAATGCGTCCACATTAGTCAGAATAGGATTTTCAGGTTTCAGAGAAAAAGCCCAATCCGGGGGATCGCCGCGCAGCAAGGAGATGACAATTTTACCTGCTGCACAGAGCTCCCCGATGAGTTAGGCTTCAAGGCAAGAAATAATTTACAATTATTCTTAAAATTCAAAAATTTAGACCGATCCCCAGAGAACTCCCTGCACTTCAGCAGCGAGCTGCTCCACACGATTAGACAATTGCTTAATCTCCATTAGAAAAGAAATCCTCCCATGGCCCCAGAGAAAAAGGGGAAAAAAATAGATTAAAAAAAAAATAAATTCTGACACTTTTTTTTTACAATTC
This sequence comes from Dendrobates tinctorius, assembly GCF_039654945.1. Classification (NCBI taxonomy): domain Eukaryota; kingdom Metazoa; phylum Chordata; class Amphibia; order Anura; family Dendrobatidae; genus Dendrobates; species Dendrobates tinctorius. Next base: position 12,315,436 of record NW_027361897.1, on the reverse strand, counting down.
TTTCCTGTTTTTGAGTAGCCTAGAATCTGCGGTTTAGGCTGGTGATTCTGCTATGATTGGGTCACCGAGGAGGAAAACAAGACCAAGCTAAGCCACAGAAAACCAGAGAGGTTGGTAACTAAGCGGATTGCAGACCCCTGATCCTATCCACACAACTAGCAGTAGCCGTGGAGCGTACCTACGATGATTCTAGACACCTCGACACAGCCGGAGGACTAAATAAGCCTAAAGCAAGAAAAGGGGAAAACTAAACTGCCCCAGAGCAGACCCCCAAAGGAATAGATAGCCCCCCAAACATATATTGTCGGTGAGACAAGATGAAACCACAAACACAGGTAGGAAAATAGGCTGAGCAAATGATGGGGCCCACACTAACTAGAAAGTACAGGAAAGGAAAGACTCTGTCTGCAATCACGCCAAAAAACCCTGCAAAAATGTCCAACACTTATGATAGCAAAAAAAGCCCTGAAGTCACTAGACTTTACCCACTATATCAGCACTCTGGCATATTCTGAAAACAGAGCAAAAAGAGGCCAATCTAAAAAGGGACAAAAAGCAAACTGGCACAAACAGTAACATAAGAATGGAAATTCAGCACAGCCCCAGGCGGGGCTGGCTGACCACACAAAACTGAATAGACAAAACCAAATCAAATGTGAACAATAGCAAAGAACACTTATCTTGGGAATGCAGGGAGTGAACTGGAAACTAAGACCTCAGGAGGCAGGAAAAATCACCAGCAGGGATAGAGGGAGTCGGCTGTCTTAAATCCAGTCAGAGACTCCAGATGTCCAATCGTCGTCCTCAATATCAGGTGGCAGGTCTCTGCTAATTAGATGAGCTTCATTACCTCCTGCAACCACAAGAGGGAGCCCGGAAAGAGAACTCACGACTCCTCTGTCAATACAACCAGCTCCACCACCCTCGCCAGCAACCAGAGGTAGACCAGAAAGTGAATTCACAACATGTTCCTTTTGCACAACAGCAAGAGAAATTGAGTCACAATCAGTGTTGCCTCATAACTGGATAGGTTGAGTTTACAGAAGTCTCATTGATTTGCAGTTACATTGTGTTGTTTAAGTGTTCCCTTTATTTTTTGAGCAGTTTATAATGCCCACATATTGTTAATGCCCAAGTGCATAACTTTACATTTCTCTAGATTACTCTAACACAATGATCATGAACATTTTCTTGGATTCCTCACCAGTAATTTCATTGAAAAACATACCATACCAGTCCAGTTCTCCACAGTGGACAACTGAATTCGGCTTCACAGCATGTGTAGATAAGGTAGACTTTAAAGAGAACTTGCCAAGATGAACATGTCTGTAGTTTGAGCTGTCAGAAATATTATATAGAATGAAATAAGCTGACTGGGTTGATACATAGATTTGTTGGAAATTATATGGCAAAGCTTAGATTTTATTAATTTGAATTCTTACTATTTTTATTCTTAGAAGTCCAGTGGACGGTCCTATTCAGTCTTTGAGTGTAAGACCTCCCGCTGGACTCCTAAAAATAAAAAGAGAATGCTTTCAAATCAATGAAATTTAGGTTATATTAAATATTTTCTCATAAAAATAAATATCAATGCTAATGTCAACAGCTTGTCTACCTCTTTCTACTGAAATATTCACGAACACTCAGCCAAGTGGATCATCCGCCGGGGCAGTGAGGTACTCGGTACCAGGCCGGTATCTCAGAGGGAAGTGTCACAGTAGCAGTGACTCGGTCCGTGGCCCTGGGCGTCCATGTAAAAAGGGGTTAAAGCGTGGCTGGTTAAAGTTTATGAGTGGATGATACATGACGCCACCTGTGGTGCTTGGCAATAAAGGGGTTAAGCCGACGCTGCAAACAGATCCTCTGGGACAGATGGTGTGGTGCAGCAATGATGTTGTAGCCCTCCACAGGCAGGGCTGCAATCCCAGGGCAGAGTAGATGAAGAGTATAGGTGTTGAGGAAGAGGGTGTAGTGTCTGGCACAGAGATGTAGCAGTGCTGGAGAGTTTGCAGGAAGAAGGCAAGGACACAATAGGGTGCAGTTTCTTTTACCTTTACTTTGCTTGGTAAATGCAGTCCAGAATTACAGATTACAGATGGAACAGAGGCTGGCCGGCCTGGAAGCAACTTAGGAATCTCTCTATCAGATGGGTTGTGTAGTCTCCTCTCTAGCGCTTATCTTAGGTACTTGCAGTACTGTGTTACACTGAAGTTCCACTTGCTTGTTCTCATTTAGAACTCCCTCGTATGGCAGACAGCTGTAGCCTTCTTCTTCTTCTGGCTCACCCGTTGCTGTTGTGCCTCCGAGTCTTATATGGGAACAGAGCATTTACAGCTTCCTATTCCTCCGGTTTCTGCTGCAGGAACATCAGTATCTATACAACCTTGGAGACCGGGATCCAGATCATGCGCTATAGCTAGAAGTGAGCACTCAACTCTGCTCAATCTTCCAGCTCCTCTCCTCCACGTCCACAAACGTTGGCCTCCTCACACGAACTCCTAATTTCCCCTTCCTGGCCCCCAGAGAGTAGCTCTTTCCCCAGTTTTGGTTCAGAGCTCCCTCTGCTGGCCTGGAATGAGAACTGTGATGTGTATGTTGTGATTGACTGACAGAGAGACCCTTTCATTGCTTCCAAGGAAGGTAATGCCACTGTGGCGACCATACTCCTGGGGGCGCCACACAAGCTTCCTAAATTTTATGGAGAGGGCAAAAGAGATTTCTGTAATCCATGCAAGCAATCAACTGACAGATATCTCCTTTATGGCTGACTCTAAGACTTGAAGGAGTCGTCCCATGAAGGTAACTTATTTTTCTGGCTTCACAAACTACAGACAATCGACTCTTTTGAACTCGTATATAAAAATGAGAACCCCCAAGTGATCAATAAAAGCTGTTTAGACATTTTCTGTGCCGCAGCCAGAAATGATGAACTAGGGGCTTCAAAGCTAATAAAGGAGGGTCCTGACCAATAAGGCATGAGGACAGGTACTGTTTACTGTAGATGAAGCAATCTCTTTTAATGAAACTGATCCTTTTTAAGATAGGTCATCAATATCTGATCACCCTCTTTGTTCAGCTGGATGAAGGGGGCACATTTCATTTGAATGGGATTGAGCTACTCTGAACTAACACCAGACACAGCCATAACAAAATGTATAGCACTGTGCCACAGCAAATAATGAAGGTGACACGGCTCTCGCTGGAACACCACTGCCCCTTTATTTAGCCGATCTTCCAGAAGACAGGCTCCACATCAATATTACCATTCCTAATTATGTTTTGCTTCTTGGTTTAATTTTCACTAAATGATGATGGAGATGAAAATTTGCCAAAATCTATTCTAAAATGAATAGCTTCAGGACAGGGATCGGCAGCTCTGTGATGGAAAAAAAATCAGCTTTCTGCAAGACCTGAGATGTGGCTTTTCCCTGTGGGCCTTCTGCCCAATGTTATTAGACAAAGTCAAATGTGAAAGTTGGCATATATCAACCAGAAATAAAGGAAACTTGAAATTCTTAACAACTGCAAACAATATTTTATTCTTTGCATAAAAAAAATAAAAATTTGTTTAGAAAAATATCCATTTTGTGGCCAAACAAGGTGTTTTATAATCCAGATATCCAACAAACTTTTAACATCCACAGTTGGTAGGTAAGGATAAAGCCAGGACTGATGGAAGGAAGAAGAACTGCAGAGCCTTAAAAGTGACGTTAGAGATTAGTAAAATATGATTGCTTTCTCTCTGAAACAAGGTCACTTTTGGCCATGGGCGGTGTTTAGTGTTGTGGCTCAGCGCTAATCAGTAAATTGGAGCTGAGCTGGAATATCAACCGCAGAGCATGTTCTATATGACTGCAAAAAACCTTCTCGACTCATTGGCCGGGGTCACACTTGCGAGAAACTCGCAAGAGTCTCACGTCTCAATACTCGCCACTGCCGCCAGCGCTCAGATGCATAGAAATACATGTAGGAGGAAGGGCCCCCGCTGCGTGTCCAGGCCGGAACCAAGGGGACCGTCACCAAGGCTCCTAGGGGGTCTGTTCCGGGGGACAGAATTAGAGGATGGACAGTAGAGACTTCAAGAACGATTGGGGGAGGAGCTAATATAAAAGGGGCGGGCAACGCTAGCGAGGGTGAGTCAGCAGATCGGCAAAGGAGGAGCAGGAGACATCAAGCGCGCCAGATAGCAAGAGCCTCCAGCAGCCACCATAGAGGAAGAGAGCGGCAGGAGAGACGGGAGGGAGACTCGCTGAGGACCGCTGGGAGACGGGACTGAGCAGACAGACCAAAGAGCACCACTTCACTCCAGTCCGCGGCTGCGGCCTGTCCGCCGGCGGCCGTTGCTGCTCCACTCCAACTCGCGGATGCGGCCTCCTGCCCGCGGCCGTTGCCATTTCACTCCAGCCCGCGGCCTGCCCGTTGCTGCCCACAGCCGCCACCTCCCCGCTTCAGCCCGCAGCTGGGGCCTGCCCCTCGCCATCTGTGGGACTCCCAGCACAGCCCCAGCCTGTGCCAGCGGCCTTTCCTGCCGTCAGTCCGCATCACTGCGGCTCGTCCCTGCCCGGGGGGCTGCGGCCTCCATCCTCCCGCTAACAGGTGGTATCCTGCTGCCTCCGTGGGGGGTTACCCCGCCAAAGGACGCTCCTAGGGCCTGTTGTGCCCCCGCCTCACCTGGGCGTAGGAACGCACGAAGCCTCCGCCAGATCCTCAGCAGCTGGGCCCAGCGACTGCGACTCCGAAGCATCATCGGACAGCACGCCGTGGGACGTCTGGACGGCTAAGTGACGCATAGTAACTAAGGACCCGTAGTCGGCTATACCGCGGCCCTATAGTGACCGGCCTTCGCCGGGTTAGTCAAGTTCTCATTACCCGTGTTTCTTTGTGTTTGGTCCCTGCTAGGAAAATTGTTGTTATCTTGTTCGGTTGCTCAGGATATCCCTGTCGGCATCCATATATATAAAAGCCACCACCAAAAATTGCATCCATCTCGTGTCTCGTCACTGCATCCTGCGTACCTGCTGTACCTACATACATGCAGCCGCACACTTCGGTTCCTAGTGCCGGCAGCAGCGTCGGGTATTGAGACGCGATGCTCGTGCGAGTTTCTAGCAAGTGTGACCCTGACCATAGACTGAGAATCTATCCTGCACCAGTTATAAATTATAGCTGAAAGTTTCTTGCAGCGTATTAGTGCATCTCACTGGTCTATATTAGCATTCAAAATTATTCAACCCCCTTTGTAAAATAGGTTTATTATCAAAATTTCCCGACAAGAGTCTTGAACCCCCTTTTTGGTATGTCGATTTCTGATGCTTTTTTTTTTGCAGTTTTTGTTTTTGTCTCCCCTTCTTCAAAGAGCAATAATTTTTTGTATTTTTCTGTCAATATAGCCGGATAAGGACTTGTGAGACCATTGCTTCTAGTACATAGTCTACTGGAGAACGGAAAACAAATTCTAAGTGCATTGAAATAGCAAAATAAGTGCAATTCCACAAATTTTTTTTTATTTTTTAATTTACTATACGGTAAAACTGACCTGGCAATATAATTCTCCAGGTAAGCACGATTACGCTGATACTAAACATGTATAGTTTTTTTAAATTTATTTTTTTCTTACGTTTGTAAAAAAAAAAATTGCTTTTGTCGCCTTTTTCCTAGACCAGTAAAATTTTTGATTCCGGGATGTGGGACTGTGTGATTGCTTATGTTTTTTGCACCCTGAGCAAACGATTTTGCTGAAAATATTTTGTGGTAGATACAATGTTTTGATCGCTTCTTACGGCATTTTATTGCTATGTTGCATCTGCCCCCCAAAAAACCCCTATTTCTGGCACTTAGATTTTGTTCACACTACACCGTTTACCAATTGGATAATTTTATTTTATATTTTGGTAGATTGGATTTTTATGAACACAGCGATGCCAAATATGTGTGTTTTAACTTTTTTGCAATTGCTTTATTTTTAACGGGACAAAAGAGGGGTGATTTGAACGTTTGTAATTTAAAAATTTTTTTTCACATTTTTAAAAACATTTTTTTCACTTTATGATGAATCTATTAGTCCCCTTAGGGACTTGTCGCTTGTACTATGCACTATAGTGCATCAGCACTGCAATGTACAGCAAAAATCACAGTATCCTAAGAATGTCAGCTAAACGTTGGCTTTCACAGAACAATCATGATGGCAAGCATAGGGGACTTCAGCAGACCCCCGGCTATTATGAAAACATATTGGCGCCCCGTGATCACGACACAGGTATGTGGAATGACGCGCCCCCTGCCTGTGCAGACATGAATTACATGCTGCTGTCAGAGATTGACAGCAACATTTAACATCATAAAAGCTGCAGGCAGAGCTTCGTTCCACCCACGGCTGTTACAGGCAATAATTCAACCATCATCTGACAGGAAAGATGCGGGCTTAGCGTGCGAGCCCGCATCAAAGTCAGGGACCCAACATGTGACGTAACTTTACGTAATATGTTGGGAAGGGGTTAATACTTAGTAGAGACTTTGGCTGTTATGACCTGCTGCAAATATGAGGCATTTCCAGACACCAGTTTCTGGCAAAGTTCCTGAGGTATCTTAGGTCATTGGTCATGGGTAATGGCCTCCAGTTCATTAATATTCTTAGTTTGACTAAGTGGTCCAAAAACTTATAGGAGATCATTTCCTTGAACAAAAAGAAAAATGATATAAAAATTAGCAAAGTCATTTATGTTCCCAAATATACAGTTTGAAGCAGAGTGCCCAAGTTCAACATTATAGGAACACCGGTTATACAATATGGACGTGGCAGAAAATGGAAGCTTTCATCATCTGCCACCAGATTCCTGAGGAGGCAGGTGGTCAAAAACCCTTGAGTGACAGAAAAGACCTGCAGCAAGATTTGGTGGCAGCAGACACTGAGGATTTAGTTTGCACAGTAAGGTAGACTCCATGCCCGGAATCCAAGGCTTACACCTCCACTGACCCAAAAACACAAGAAAAGTAGGCTTCAATATGCTCAAAACTATATAAATACAGAATTTCTGGAGATTCGATTCTGTGGAGCAATGAAACAAAACTCGAACTTTTCAGACCTATGTATCAGCAGTATCTTTAGAGGAAAAAGAATGATGCACATGCTGGAAAGAATGTACTGCCTACAGTAAAGCATGGTGGTACCTCAGTGATGTCTACAGTAAAGAATAGCAGTGGCTCAGTGATTCCTACACTAAAGCATGGTAGGGGCTCAGTGATGCCTCCAGTGAAACATGGTGGAGTCTCAGTGATACCTACTGTGAAAGATGGGGGCTCAGTGATGCCTCCAGTGAAGCATGGCATTGGCTCAGTAATGCCTTCAGTGAAACATGGTGGGGGCTCATTAATGCTACAGTGAAACATGGAAGAGGCTCAATGATGCACACAGCCAAAATACACTGACTGCTTTGTTGAGATGATCTGATAGTGAAATAGTACCTGTTTAATATCTATACTGTTTGTGGGAATGAACATGAAAGCTATGCAAAATGTTCATGGGGCTGTACAGAATAAAAAAAACAACCTACCGTAATACCGTAACTGCTTTCTTTCAAAACCAGTACCACAATTGTCTACACGTTGTGTGTGATATTGCAGCTCAGGCCCTATTACTTCCATTGAACTGAGCTCCCATACCATACAGTAGCCAGGTAAGGCCATGCTTTTAGAGGAAAGCACTCTTGTTTTTCTACCATAATTAGTTTATGATGAATTATTGGCCTCTGATTAACTAACACCAGTGGCCAAAACAATGTCATAAATCTTTCTTTTTCTCCATCTAGGTCTTAACAAAATGGATGTATACAGTAAGGAAAGGCTACAGGGACATAACGTACCACAACTGGCGGCATGGATTTAACGTGGGACAAACAATGTTTACCCTGCTCATGGTATGTAACGTTCCAGTTATTGAGAAGAGATCACTGAACACTGTTGCATAAATGAATACATTTGTCAGACGATCTGTCAGATCTCCCATGTATCTGCTTGTACTCCTCAAATATTAATAGTTCTGGAGTGACAATGCTTACAACTTTTGTGCCATTTCTATTGTTCCTCCTGTAAACCTAGAAATAAATTGACAAATAGGTGTGTCCTTTCAGTTTGACAATGACCACAATGATTGGATAATATCTGTGCGCAGTGGCACAAATAAGTTATAAGGTTGGCCGTTCCAATCGTCCGATGGAATAATCAGGAGTTGTAAATATCTATTACATGAGGTCTAAAATTAATTTTCCTAATGACTCTCGTATTGCTGCAATACTCACCATAAGAGAACATGACACATACCAACTTTAGGTAGCATAAGTCTTGGCCCCAATCTCCCCCGGGAGCGCCCCAAAACCCACCTGGATACGGCCACTTTAAAGTGGTATTTGAATAAATTTGCACCTTTTTGAGACTTGGGATGGCCCTGAATTTCCCACGATTGTATATGAAAAATCAGCATATTGCTGGGAAATTTGTCTGGTTGGCAGCTGTGGCTGTATAGGCAGTGAGGCAGTGGCTTCTCCTTTGGGGGAACCAATAGAAAGACCCAATCACCAAAGTTTATAAAAGGGCAAAATATCGCTAACTGGAAAGCACCACTCCTTCCTAGAGGAAGCCCCACCCATGCAGAGCACAGAAGTCAAGACACGTTTGCCATTGGCTGCTCATCATTATATAGAAAGCCTGACCTGGCTCTCTCTATATAATGATGTGAGCTTTGTAATCTCTGTCACTGCCTACACAGACCCTAGCAGGCAATGACAAAGTCATCTCAGTGACCAAGAAAACATTTCCTTTATTACTGTTGTACGGTTGCCATAATCCCCATGAGTTAACGTGATACATACCAACATTTAATAGCACACGATTCACTATAGTCTTCCCTTATTACTAAGCACTGCTTTACGTTTCTTTTTCTACCTCTAACTAGAAGTAGGGTTAGTATTAGGGCTACTGTTAGATTTATGGTTAGTAATAGGACTAGGGTCACTGCTAGGCATAGGGTAATAAAATAACTGTATAAATAAACAAAAACAAATTGTAATAAAAAAAAGAATTTTATATACACTCACTGGCCACTTTATTAGGTACACCTGTCCAACTGTGTGTTAAGACTTAATTTCTAATCAGCCAATCACATGGCGGCAACTCAGTGCATTTAGGCATGTAGACATGGTCAAGACAATCTCCTGCAGTTCAAACCGAGCATCAGTATGGGGAAGAAAGGTGATTTGAGTGCCTTTGAACGTGGCATGATTGTTGGTGCCAGAAGGGCTGGTCTGAGTATTTCAGAAACTGCTGATCTACTGGGATTTTCACGCACAACCATCTCTAGGGTTTACAGAGAATGGTCCGAAAAAGAAAAAAAATCCAGTGAGCGGCAGTTCTGTGGCCGGAAATGCCTTGTTGATGCCAGAGGTCAGAGGAGAATGGGCATACTGGTTCGAGCTGATAGAAAGGCAACAGTGACTCAAATTGCCACCCGTTACAACCAAGGTAGGCAGAAGAGCATCTCTGAACGTACAGTGCGTCGAACTTTGAGGCAGATGGGCTACAGCAGCAGAAGACCACACTGGGTACCACTCCTCTCAGCTAAGAACAGGAAACTGAGGCTACAATTTGCACAAGCTCATCGAAATTGGACAGTAGAAGATTGGAAAAACGTTGCCTGGTCTGATGAGTCTCGATTTCTGCTGCGACATTCGGATGGTAGGGTCAGAATTTGGCATAAACAACATGAAAGCATGGATCCATCCTGCCTTGTATCAACGGTTCAGGCTGGTGGTGGTGGTGTCATGGTGTGGGGAATTTTTTCTTGGCACTCTTTGGGCCCCTTGGTACCAATTGAGCATCGTTGCAACGCCACAGCCTACCTGAGTATTGTTGCTGACCATGTCCATCCCTTTATGACCACAATGTACCCAACATCTGATGGCTACTTTCAGCAGGATAATGCGCCATGTCATAAAGCTCGAATCATCTCAGATTGGTTTCTTGAACATGACAATGAGTTCACTGTACTCAAATGGCCTCCTCAGTCACCAGATCTCAATCCAATAGAGCATCTTTGGGATGTGGTGGAACGGGAGATTCGCATCAGGGATGTGCAGCCGACAAATCTGCGCCAACTGTGTGATGCCATCATGTCAATATGGTCCAAAATCTCTGAGGAATGCTTCCAGCACCTTGTTGAATCTCTGCCACGAAGAATTGAGGCAGTTCTGAAGGCAAAAGGGGGTCCAACCCCTTACTAGCATGGTGTACCTAATAAAGTGGCCAGTGAGTGTATATATATATTTTAATTCAGTATATGTGCTTAAGGAATAAAGGTTTCAATATTGGAATGATGGAAGGGAGCAAAATACTTACCTTGTCCCGGGGGGGCTGACAACTCACTCTGCTCCACTGCATATAGGTCACAATCTTCATTGTGAACCATATATGATGCTTTTAGGTAAATTCTGCTTTGGGTAAAACTTTGCTATATACTGGCTTATTTTTATTTGGTGATGACGTGTTTCTATTCTACTTTTTCTCCGAATGTTCCACTCCTGGTTTTGGCTTACAAATACTGATATCAAATACTGACCAAATACTGAACATATGAACGTGGCCTAATAGGCCACATCCAACAGTATTTGGGACGTGCAATGTGCACGGATGAAACACCGACCAATACACCTGCCTTAACGGCACATGTGACAGATACCGCTGAGCCACTTATGATGTAACCAGGCAGTGGGCGTCAGACAGCTAAGATGGGGGACTGACCTGCTTGACTGTTCGGAGGCATAGCTCATCCCCTGTGACTTCTTACTGCTGTGTGACTAATACAACAACCATTTTGGTTAAGACAAAGAAATTCTGGAAGGATATTAATAGATTATTATTCTACACGTAGTGTAAATGTGTGTACAAAGAGTGTTTTGCTGACAGATGCTCTTTAATGAAAGTCCATTCCTTTTCAAAAGACAGGTAAACTCAAGAAATATTATTCTGATCTGGAGGCCTTTGCCATGGTAGCTGCTGCTTTCTGCCATGATATCGACCATAGAGGAACCAATAATTTGTACCAATTGAAGTAAGTGTCTGGATTTTGATGACTTTTATTTAAATAGAGTTAAAGGGTTATTCTCCCCAAAAGAACAATTTAGGGGATAACTTTCTGATTGTATGGGGTTGACCACTAGGATCCCCAGTGATCCTCAGGTTAGGGCTCTGGAACCCAGGGAACGGGGCTCTGCAGCCTGTCTTGAATCGGATGGAGCTGCGCATGCTCAACCTTCGCTTCATTCAAAGTTCATAAAACTGCCGGACACAGACGAGCGTTGTACTTGACAGTCCCATAGTCAATGAATGGAACATAGTCTGGGCATAAACACCTCTACTGCATTCAGGACACAGTTCCAGCCCCTTGATCTCAGGATTCAAAGATAAGGGATATCCTTTAAATTCTCAGCATGTCGTAACTTGTAATGCATGATCTACCTTTTGGCTTTTTTTTTTCTATACTTTAGATCTGCGGCACCCCTTGCAAAGCTTCATGGGTCGTCTATTTTAGAGCGACATCACTTAGAATTTAGCAAAACCTTGCTGGAAGACGAGGTAAGGGTTTCATGCCATTGCTTTCGGCTTTGAAATGGAGGTCATTCACGTGTGACTTTCTCTAAACCTTCAAGCATCTCCTTACAAAATAGTAAGTGCAATAATGCATGGGTAAAGGTGGTGAAAGCTTGAACCTGACTTAGGCCCAATTTTACGCATCCAGCATTCCCCCTCCGAGTATAAACAGCGATCCCCGGACCAAGCTGTTGAGTTTTATGAAGGAGACCCATGGCCGTTTTTTTTCCGCACCTGCTTTACGGCATCTGTACATGTTACATAAAACAAAGGTGGGCGAAAGGTCGTTCATCAGTGGTGAAAAAAAAAGCTTTTCAGACCGCATCTGCTATGTTAAATTTTTTCAGACCACATCGGCTGTGTTACATTTTTTCAGACCACATATGCTATGTTACAGTTTTTAGGAAGATGATAGAAAAAATACAATATGCCTGGCTGGTCTTTTGAAGGATAATAAATGGTTGAAACGGTCAATCATTCATTACACCCAGGCAGCTGACGATCGATTATTATGATCAAAATTGTCTGCTTTGGCCAACTTCTCTGATGTCGTAATGTCGTATTATGATAAAGCATCAAATGATTTCCTATGGCGTCGACCTGCGACTGTGACATAGAGAAGCAAATATTTCCAAATGTGTTTGATTTTCTGTCTCTGGTTTCAAGTTGCACGAGACTCATTTGCCAAATACTTCAATGCCAGTCCCATGCAGCTGAGTATTGTACGCGACTTGTCTAGTATTTGGCTGTTATGTTACAGGAAATTTGCAGCTCTAAAATAGTGGAAGACAAGTTGCAGAAATGTTTTTGGTTGCGCTACCTGTCTGGGAATTGCTGCTTAGTCCCAGGCATAACACTCTGTCTGTTGATGCACTGTGGCTGCATCTTCTGTGCAAAATGCCTCCAAACGTTGCACCTTGGAAATAAATAATAGTGCTACCCACAATTGTGTCAGAGAGTGTTCCAAAAATAATAAGGTCAAACATAAAATGCCTTAGACAGTAATATTACTCCAAATTCCGCTACAGACTAAAGTTGTGCCCTTCATGGTAAAAGTGCCATGCACAGTATTATTGCCCCCTTTTTTCCCCACACTGTATACTAATGCTCGTTACAGCAGTAATATTTCCCCTTTGTTCCCAAAATACTATTAATACTTCATATAATTAATAAGACCCTTTATGCAATAATTTCCCTTTTTGTGCCTTGCACTCATGCTGAATCGAGCAGCCTCTTCTCTTTGTCCGTCATACTGCCCCTTATGTCAGAATTTTGGCGCCCTGCATATATGGTAGGTTGAAGGCCTATAGTGGTCTGTCGCCTAGAAGAGTGAATGTGATTGGTGAAGCAGGAGGGCACACCATAGTTTTTCACTATACCCACCTCCAAATATTGGAAACACAGTTGAAACGGATGCCACTACCAGGGGGCTAAGTAAAGGTGCTGCACCGTTTGCCCAAGCTGCTAAGCACCCTCTAGTGGTGGCTGCAGACAGCTAGGATTTTTCAAGTTTGAAACTTATCGCCTATCCACGGGAAAGGAGCTAACTTTCCAATCACTGTTGGTCTAATCGGTCCAAAAGAAGAGTCCAGGCTGAATGGAGTCATGGTCGAGCGTGTGCACTACTGCTCTATTCATTCTTAAAGGGTATATTCGGGACTTCACCAAAAAACAAATAATGCATGTAAGCACTAACAGGCAGGTAATTGCAACTCACCTCCTGTTGTGCATGGCGCCGTTCTTCCCCGGCACAGAGCAGTCACAGACCACTCCTGCCGGGGATTCAGAAGCCTCTGTTAGCATCACGTCTACAGAACGGAGGCTTCTTTTCCGCTCCGCTGTGTTGATGGGGCGGACTTCCGGCGCCATTCTGATTGACAGCTGGTTCCCCGCTGTCTAATTGGGAGAGCTGGCTATCAGACAGAATTGTGATGGAAAAATGAGCAGCATTCCATCCGGGTGAAGATAAAGTATCTTATGACATCTTTATTCTGCCAAATGCAACGTTTCAACCCATAAGGGTCTTTGTCAAGCATATCTTGAAAAAGACCCTCATGGGTTGAAACGTTGCATTTGCATCTTCACCCGGAATAGAATGCTGTTCGTTTTTTCTTATGATGGATTGCTCTCCAATTGGATCATTGGACTTTTGAACCTGCATTCTGATGGTTGAGTGCTGCTGGCTGTACCTTTTCTATTTTAGAATTATGACGGAAGTCCTGCGCCATCGCATCAGCAGAGACAGCTGAATCCCCGGCAGGAGCGGTATGTGACCATTCTGTGCCAGGAAAGAATGGTGTCATACACAACAGGCAGGCAATTACCTGCCTGTTAGTGCTTAGGTACATTTTATATTTTTTTGTAAAGTTCCGGATATACCCTTTAATGGTAGCGCTGGAAATTGCCAATTGTAGCTCTTGGCTGATCTTTGGTGTTCCCGTTAGATTGAGCAGTGCACATTTTCAACCTCCTTTCAATGTAGCCGTTGCTCTTCAGAGCCCTGAATCTCAGGTTTGCTGAGGACCATGGTAGTCAGACCCTAATCAGTTGGAAACTTATTCCTTATCTGTGGATAATTTTCAATCTCAAGAACGCCCCTTCCCCTACTTCTACGCAGGTGATGCAGGAGCTCTGTATCAGGAAAATAAGGCATATATACTAAATCAATACCACAATCTTAAACCGATGTAAACTTTGATAATACATATCAAGGATTGAAGAAATGTCAACTATTTCCTGCAGTATCTCATATCATACCTTACTTCATGGATTTCTTTCACTGTATTGTCCTTGATTTACCCCACTGACTGCAATATTTTTGCAGTGAAAACTAACGGAAACCGACAGTGTGAACACGGCCTTCATCTCAGCTTCAATATTGACAGCTGCCATCATTCAATACATTGATTTTCTCTGGAAATACTGAGTTTTCATTTGCTTCAGGTTGGATTCCTAGGACTTTGCTGTGCTGTTCTTTGCTTGTCCTCCGAGCTGCGATAACACAAACTTTTTTTTATCTTTCAGAGTTTAAACATTTTCCAGAATCTAAACAAGAGACAGTTTGAGAATGTGATTCATTTGTTTGAAGTCGCAATCATAGCAACTGACCTGGCTTTATATTTCAAGTGAGTGTGCCACGGAGTAATGCCAGCTGCCACGTGATGCCCGGCTGATTGCCGGCTTGGATACAATCGAAGTTGGTTAGATAATACGTTAAATGACAATTGTAGATTATAATTCTCTGATGCTATAAAGGAAAACCACTAATTCATGATTCATTATGTTAAGTTTTATTCCTAGGTGAGTTACGTAAACGTTTAACTTAATTTTTCACTAAGTTGTAACCTCCTTCCAGTACTAATGATTGGTGAATTCCCGGCTCCTGAGCCTCCAACCGATTGCTCAAACCAAAGAGCAGAAGCACTTCGCTTATGCCCGAGTCCAAGCAAATCAGTGTACGGACTCAATAGGAAGTTTGTGAGTCCATGCAGTGTTCTGCTGAGTTACTCTGCCACTTAGTTTAAACGATGTGCGGGGGTTTTAGAATCCAGACCTTTATTGATCAACAGTACTGAATAGAGGCTATAACATATTGAAAGTTAGCTAAAAGTTAAGTTATTCTTTAAAAAAAGGTATCTCACCCCAGAGATCCCCTTTTCACAGGGGAGTTGGTGTATCGTGCAATCGAATTCATGGACTCCTCCTAACTCATCAGTTTAAATTTACTGGAGAAAAGCAACGGCAAGTTATATAGAATTGTAGTATCACATGCTGGCCATTCAGATGATTATGGAGCAGCTCTTTATACTGGCCCATGGATTGGGCTCCTGAGTATACAGTATTGGTCAAAAGTGTTGGCACCATTGAAATTGTTCCAGAAGATGAAGTATTTCTCCCAGAAAATGATTGCAATTATACATGTTTTGTTATACACGTTTATTCTCTTTGTGTGTATTGGAACAACACAAAAAAACAGGGATCGTTAGGGGCAGGACCGCAGAGGTCAGAACCGCGACAGCTGGTACCAAGTGGGGCGGCTCACAGGAGACACGAATGAGTATATCGGAACTGGGTACCAGGAACACAAAGAGTGTACATGGAAGTGCGCAAACTACAGATATGGCGTATAGTGAGTAATACGTCCGGAGGTAAACAAAGCAGGACGCGTGCCAGGAGCACGACAGAGTACTGAATGGAGTAGCAGTCGTGCCAGGAGGTGTTACAGAGCACAGGGACAGAGAGTACCAGGAAGTACGACAGAGCAAGGGATAGAGGACAGGATACTAGAGTGTGCCAAGAGGCACTACTGAGCATGAAGCAGCGTGAAAGTTCAGAGCAAGTGTTAGAAGCACAATAGAATACCAGACAGAGCAGAGGACCTGAGAACAGCGCACGGCCTGGCTGGGACTAAGCAGACCCAGCCAGGAAGCACAACAATAATCAGGCACCTCCCATAGGGGAGAACAGCCTGATATAGCACATGACCATGACAGGTTCCGGGTCAGATCCTAGCCAGAAAGCACATGACCACTACAGCTTCTGGGTCAAGTCCTCCATTACCATAGAGGAGACTGACCTGGAGACAGCACTGACAGGAGCGCGCAAGCGCAAACGTGACATGGAGGAGGAGCCCCGAGGACGAGAGCTACGCGTACGCACCCGACGGAAGCCCCGAGGGACCGCCTTACCGGAGGGAGTGACTCGGGATCGAAGCCCCGCCTCCTGGTGAGCGCGGCATGACAGCTATGAGGTAACCCGGACAGGGGAAATAACTGTGAGGCTAGAGAGCCTGTGTACCGGAGATAACAAAGCCTGTGTGACCACAGGGTTAACAGAGTGGAGCTCTGTCATGGACACTATGCTGTTTTTGATATGAACTTTCTGTTGCTGTTGATGGTTTATGCTGCATAATAAACCGAATGGACTGAGTTATGTTGAGAAACCTGTGCCGGACCTGATTTATCGGCTGCCTAGCAAGTATCCCCTACCTTAATGACAAGTGCTACCTTACAATTGGCGGAGAATGCAAAGGGCAGTGTTGTAGCCTTGTTGCTGGGGGAAAAGGACGAGGTCTGCAAAATTCGGTTGCTAAGGGCAACGGTTTCCAAAAGCACATGTTGCAGTGCTGGCAACGCTGAGCCAGGAGGGTGGACGGTCTTGAAAACCGTGTGATGTACTGACCGGGGTCAGTGGAAGAGATTTATAGGACACCTCTGTGGTAGAGGGGTCCGAGAACCTGCATGGCCGGCAGGTGACGGGTGTGAAAACCGTGTGGTATACTGACCGGGGTCAGAGAAAGAGACTGTGGTTTGCTATAGGGTGCCTCTGTGGATAAGAGGTACCCAAGAACCTGTGTGGCCGACACAGGTAACAGACAGGAGTCTGTGTTTACTGACCGGGGTCAGTGAGAAAGACTGTGTACCTGGAGGGTTCAGTTTGCAAGGTCCTGGAGGGTCAGTGTTGGAAGGTTCTGGGAGAAGAATCGGATCCCTGGAGCATGTGCTGTAACCTTGGACCTGGTGAGGCGTGAGTGTAGGACAGTCTCAGGCGGAGATGGATGTCCTGAATAGCACCTGCTGAGCCCCTGGACCTGGTGAGGCCGGTGTGTTGGGAAACCCTGGGAGGAAGGTCGACTCCCTGAATAGCACCCGGTGCACTGTGTGTTGGACGGTCCAGGAGGAGACGGACGTTCTGAATAGCACACAGACAGGACACGTGAGTTTTGTGTTGAGTTTGTTTTTATTTCTTTTCCTTTTCAAGTCAGCTTGCGGTGGCTCGGTGGGGTCAAGAAGGTGACAAGCGGCTTGCTGTAACTTGGCGGGGTTACGAAGGTGACAAGCGGCTTGCTGTAACTCGGTGGGGTTACGAAGGTGACAAGCGGCTTGCTGTAACTCGGCGGGGTTACAAAGGTGACACCAGCAGCTGTGTGTGAGCGGCAGCCAGAGGTGTCGGAGATTGGTGACAGCAGGAGCTGTGGTGGTGCCAGCAAGAACTTGTGTGGTATCGTACTTAAAGGGCCAGTACGGGCCCAAGAGACAAACTGTTCTGTGTGAACTTTGGTCTAAGGAGACCTGTAGAAAGGACATGGGGAAATCCTGAAAGGGGGTGGTGACCCAAATCGGGGGTGGTAACCCAAAAAGGGGTGGAGTCCCAGAGGAGGGCGGTGACCCAAATCGGGGTGGTGACCCAAAAAGGGTTGGAGTCCCAGAGGGGGCGGTGACCCAAATCAGGGTGGTAACCCAAAAAGGGGTGGAGTCCCAGAGGGGGGAGGAGACCCAAATCGGGGTGGTCCAGAAAAGGGCAGCACTGGGTACCTCAGTGAACAGGTCTGGGGAACAGCAGTGTTCGTGTATGACTTTTTCGGAATGTGGCACATTCTTTCCAGAGAACGACGGGCCGCAGGTGTGTACCGTGATGTTGCTCCGAGAAGGAGTCTCTGGACGGTTGGACCCAAAGAGTCAGGTGACTCTGACAGGAACTCCTTTCATTTTCTGTCTGACTGAGAAAATGGTCCAGGTTCGCTGTAAACATGGGGTCACGATGAAAGGCGTAATTCTGAGCAGTACAAAGACCAGGCGGAGAAAAATAATGTTCGGCTGAAACAGCTAAAGCGCCAGGTGGAAGAAGCGGAGAAGAGGCTCAACGTGCCAATGCGTTGCACCGTAAATTACAGCGTGAACTGGAGGATGCTACAGAGACAGCAGATGCAATGAACCATGAGGTTAATGCATTGAAAAGCAAACTTAGACGTGGTGATGTACCATTTGTTACAAGATGCATAGACAGAAAATAAGTTGACGGGGCGCACTGTAGAAGTGTGGTGACTAAACAGTGTCTGATGACGCAGACAGACTGTGACTGGAGGGCCAAAGCCCAAGACCGATATTCTGACCGCTGGGGGCGGGGGAGGCCTAATGTAGAGATGAGGCCATATGACAGACAAATCAGACGGAGACGGTTCTCTCGACCTGTTGGGCAAGGTGACATGGGTGCCCAGTCTCGAGATCCCTGGGTGATGTCGTGTGTTCAACCCCACAAGCTTGAACAGAGGGGGGAGGTATGTGGTGTAGTGACCACTGTGTCCGCTAGGGGGCGCTGTGTGGGTGTCCCAGAATGGACGGATAGACATGTCCAGAGTGGTAACAGGAGCAGGGTCCTAAATGACTGTTATGTATCCCAAGGTGGGTGGCCTTGGGATGAAGGCTTGATTATGTGCTGATGTTTCGTTCCAATGTGTTAGGGAGAAGCCATCAGGTGATTGGTGAGACGGGTGGGATCAATCTCCTACAAACCCACCTAGGGGCGTGTGTCTAGAACGCTATAGAAAAGTATATGTGTGTGAATGGTTGTAGGACCTGTGATGAGGTCATAGCCATGTGATCCGGTGGGCGTGGCTACGGACCATATAAGGTGGCCAGGGTAGGTCATATGAGTGAATGCTTAGACCCGGTTGGTCCGTTTGTAAGGTTTTGTCAGACCGACTGTGCTGAGGAAGATGTGGCTGTCTTCCTGAGTGCACGTGTATAGCATGGCTGCACATGTCTGAGAATTCCCAGGAGAGGGAATGAACGTCAGGACTGAGAAGCAGCTATGAGGTAACCCGGACAGGGGAAATAACTGTGAGGCTAGAGAGCCTGTGTACCATAAATAACAAAGCCTGTGTGACCACAGGGTTAACAGAGTGGAGCTCTGTCATGGACGCTATGCTGTTTTTGATATGAACTTTCTGTTGCTATTGATGGTTTATGCTGCATAATAAACTGAATGGACTGAGTTATGTTGAGAAACCTGTGCCGGACCTGATTTATCGGCTGCTTAGCAAGTATCCCCTACTTTAATGACAAGCGCTACCTTACAATGTGTCTAACCAAAAATGTGCAACTGCAATAATTTTCTGGGAGAAATACTTCATTGTCTGGAACAATTTCAAGGGTGCCAACTCTTTTGCCCCCGACTGTTTATTAAGTGTGATTTATACTGGTGATTGATTTAAGACCCCATATTATTCCACTTATGCCAACATCATATTCTGAACATTTTTTAAAGGACTGGTACCTAGTATATGGCATGTGGATATGAGAAAACCTTTCAACTGTATGGATTAGGTACAGGTAGTGAAGTCTCCCAGTCATGTTCTGATATAGGTGGTCTGGTTTCTACAGAGGGTAGTGTGTTGTGCTGCTCCATGCACCAAGTTTGGTTGATTAATATCATTACTAAAGTTGTGGTTGACACTTCTCGGGTCCTGGGGTAAAACATGACCGAATTCAACATGTGCACGGAGTTTGTATGCTCTTTGTATTCTGTGGGGTTTCCCCCAGGAATTCAGCTTTCCTCCACAGTATCAAAAATATATGTGTTTATTTGGAATTTATATCCAAGAAGTATCATTTCTCCTTGCGGAGAACGACTTGCTTAGCATGTCATTCTCCGCAAGGAGAAATGATACTTCTTGGATATCGGTCAGACGCCTCTCTCACAGCCAAACCAGATCTCCCACTTTGCACTGATGAGGGGCAGTACCCCGAAACACAGCGTCTGCAAATGGAGATTCTGGCTTAGCTGTTATCCTAACTCATGTAACTAGGCTCGTTAAAGGGTCAACATTGACTTTTAGGATTGCTACCTCCAATAGGTGGCACTAGACTTCTAGTCCTCTTCCTCTCTGAAGAGACAATTTGCATAATTAGCATATTTCCCAGAGGAGCATTGCGGCTTTAAGTCTCCTCACCTCGACTTGCTTAGCATGTCATTCTCCGCAAGGAGAAATGATACTTCTTGGATATCGGTCAGACGCCTCTCTCACAGCCAAACCAGATCTCCCACTTTGCACTGATGAGGGGCAGTACCCCGAAACACAGTGTCTGCAAATGGAGATTCTGGTTTGGCTTTTATCCTAAGTCATGTAACAAGGCTCGTTAAAGTGTCAACGTTGACTTTTAGGATTGCTATCTCCAATAGGTGGCACTAGAGTTCTAGTCCTCTTCCTCTCTGAAGAGACAATTTGCATAATTAGCATATTTGGAATTTAGTCTGTGAGTCCCAATGGGGACAAGGATTGATGTTAGTGAGGACAATTTGCATCTAAAACCATTATTTAAAATATCTAGATCCCATATAGAGTAATAGTTAGGATCTCCATTTGAAGTCTCCCATCCTCCATGCTAGACAGAATTCATCGATGGAGGGTGACTTGGAAAAAAGGAATAATGTAAGGAATAACATCCTATTAGGCTATGTGCGCACATTGCGGATTTGCTTGCGGAAATTTCTGCGCAGTTTCTGCATCTTTTGGCAGAAAACGCAGTGTAAATTCCGAGCGTTTTTTGTGCAGATTTCATGCGTTTTTTATGCGGATATACGGTACATAGGGATTTGTATGTGGTATTGTGTGTGGATTTGTTAGCTAAATAAAGATATATTATTTTAAAAAAATAAGTCATTTTCAAGTCCAGCCTCCATTGCTGATGTGCTTCAACCAAGATAGGCTCTATTCTAGATTCTCCGCCCACAAACTCTTCCCCCTTCTGACATCATGTCCTTTTAACAAATCTGCTGCGTTTTTTTGGCACGAAATCCGCATGAAATCCGCACTAAATCCGCAAACCTTTTTGCACCTTTTACACGCTTTTGCTGCAGATTTGAGTGACTCAATGGAAGTCAATGGGTGAAAAAAGCTGCAGATCCACAAAAAGAATTAACATGCTGCAGAAAATAAAACGCTGCGAATAAGGCCGGAATTTTCCGCATCATGTGCACAACAATTCTGGATTCTCATTGATTAACCTCGCTTTAGTAAACCTTTACGTTTTTGGTGCATTTCCGCACAGAAAAATACCACTGCGGAAACGCAACAAATCCTCATCGTGTGCACATGGCCTTGACATCCTGTTATCTTCTTCTTGATTGGTGGCCCCTTGGTTATATGACTACTTTTACTGCCCTAATTGTGGCCCCGCAAATAGACAGTAAGTAGAGAGCGAGACAGATAAATATGGTAATTTTATGTTAATCCCAGGTCTATGTAATCTCATTGCTAATCCTGGCCTTTTTATACTAGTGACTAGACGTCAGAAAAGTCTCTGGACAAACAAAAACAGAAATTATAATAAGCTCCAAGCACCAATTGGGCAAGAATAGGTTGTCGTCAATCAGGATTGGGGCCCACAAGTTGAGATCTGGCTGTGGGGGTGAATTGCAAAAATAATTGAAAAATAAGGGTCATAACTGTTAATAGTGAATTGTTGCTTAACCCCTTAATGACCGCTGATACTCATAAAACTGGCGTCCATTAAGGGGACTTATTCCCTCATGATCCGGAATAAGAGAATAATGTCACCCCGTGGCTGAAATTCCCGCTGGTGATAGCTGTACATGACAGCTGACACCCTGTCGTACCGGCCCCGGATGGTTTTAGCGTCAATCGGGGCTAATTAACCTTTTAAATACAGCTGTCAATCGCGACAGAGGTATCTAAGTGATTAAAAGGTGGTAAAAAGACCCCCCTATGGCATGATCAACCCCCTGTGATTGTTATAGCCATTGCCCTGGTACCCTGAGGTCATCTGATGACCCCGGGGTACGATGGCCTGTGAGATCCTGCTATGCCAGGTCTCACAGGCATGGTCAGTGACAGGTCTCTGGTACTGCAGTACAGGAGAACCGCAATGCATGAGACCAACGCTCAGAGTAAAAATGACTGAAATTGCTGAAAAAGTGAAGAAAAGTGAAATAAAATGTGTAAACAAGTAAAAAAAAAAAACACAAAAAAGCGCAACAAATACAGAAAGCCATTTCACCACTAACAATGCAACGTTTGTGATGAAACAAGGATAAACAAAAACACACACATAATTGCTGTTGCCGCATCCGGAACGACCAGATCTATAAGGCTATGTACCCACGCATGCAGAAAATTCCTGACAAAATATGGGACTCCTTCCCAGAAAATGCGCATTTTCTTCCGCGTGTTTTTGCCGCCATTTTTGCGCGTTTTTGCCGCAGCATCCCCAGTCTCATAGAATATAGTTAGAAATGTGGATTTTTCTGCAAAATTAATGAGCATGCTGAGTTTTTTTACCGCGATGTGTTTTTTGTGTGGAAAAAAACGCATCAATATGCACAATAAGTGCGGAATTCATTCAAATGAATGGGATGCTTCTTGTAAGCGTTTTTAAAGCGCTTTTGCCAGTAAAAACGCTTAAAAACGCTTACGTGTTCACACACCCTGAAACTGGCACGCTATTTATTTCGTACGACGAATACTGTAGAAAAAAAAGAAAAAGAAAAACACACCAACACTTTTTCATTATACTGATACACAAAAATTTACTAAAAAGCGATCAAAAATTAATGTCAAAGAAAATTGTATAAATAAAAACTCCAAATCGTCCCACAAAAAACAAACCCTAATATGGCTCATTCGGGGAAAAAAAATAAAAAAGTTACAGCTCTCTGAATGTGGTGATGCAAAAACAAATTCATTTTTGTAAAATATTGTTTTTAGTATGTAAAAGCATTAAAGAATAAAAAAACCAATCTGGTATCGCTGTAATCGTACCAACCGTCGAATAAATTGGTCTTATCACTTTTACCGCAGGGTGAATGGCGCAAAAAAAGATAAAAACAATTACTGAATTGCAGGGTTTTGTTCATTCAGTGTCTGAAAAATCTGAATAAAAAGCAATCACATAACTTTATGTGCCCCAAAATGGTATAAAAAAATCTCCAAATCGTCATGCAAAAAATAAAACAAGCCCTCATACAGCTCTGTTCGTCAATCAATAAAAAAGATGCAGCTCTCAGAATATGACGATCAAATGACTTTTTTTTTTAAATGCATTTTTATTGTGTGATAGCAGCAAAACATTAAAACAATATAAATCTGGTATCACTGTAATTGCACCGTCCCGAAGAATAAAGTTCTCTAATCACTAATACGACACGGTGAACCACGCAAAAATAAGAACTATTCTTGCACTGCTGTGTT
This sequence comes from Dendrobates tinctorius, assembly GCF_039654945.1. Classification (NCBI taxonomy): domain Eukaryota; kingdom Metazoa; phylum Chordata; class Amphibia; order Anura; family Dendrobatidae; genus Dendrobates; species Dendrobates tinctorius. Next base: position 12,291,810 of record NW_027361897.1, on the reverse strand, counting down.
CATTCCACATCCCAAAAAATCAGAACAAGGCTCGGTTCACATTTATCCTGTGCTCACTGCTGATCGCTTACATCAGGATTTCTGTGTGAATCCCACAAACCGCAATTCAGACAAAGCCACAACGGAACCACTCACTTATGACTCTGCTCTCTGTTCCGGCGGTGTTCCATTATTTTACGCATCTTTTTAGTACACAAGTGTGGTTGACCACAATTCAGTACACATCTAAAAAGATGGATACCACCGTAACAGTTGCCAAATGGACACCAAATTGTCTCCATCTGACTCATTAAAGTTATAGAATCACAGAACCATAGAATGTTACAGTAGAAAGGGACCTCCAGGGTCATTGCGCCCAACCCCCTGTTCAATGCAGGAGTCACTAAATCATCTCAGACAGAAGTCTGTCCAGCCTCTGAAGACTTCCATGGAAGAAGAACTCACCACAATGGATGGGCGGACCGGTTGAAGTTTGGCTTCTGGTATCTGACCCAAACATTTTACAAAGTTCAGTTCAGGTATCAGAACAGTACCCAAACTTCTGTAAGGTGGCCAGGGTGGTAGTTGTGGCAACGAGCTGTAGAGTTCCCACACCCTGGCACCCTACATATGAAATACAAAGTCCTTTCTGTTGTGTGTGTGATGTGTGCAGCAGAGTACTCACTTCAGTTGCTAGAGTCCCCTCTGTCTCTGTCACTCCAGCTTCGTGTTTCCAGGTTCCATAAAACACTGCAGAATCACAGTCCTTTTCAAACCGTTCAACTTTACTGATAATATGGGCATTCATCTCTTTGGCAGCACAATTCACACATAGCTGCATATCCTGCACCTTCCCTGCCTCCCGGGCAGACTCCTTTCTTTCTGTATCCCCTCTTTCTGCTCTCCCAGCAATCCCTGCCATCTCTGTGGACAATCCATGTCCCATCTGTACTTACTGCGTCACCAGCTCCCTGTCAGCCCCTCGTTCGGTTCCAATCGGAAAAGGTGCCGGGACTCCCGCCCCAGTCATAAAACCTGGATCCTTCCTGAGGATTGTCCTGCTGAGCTGGTGCTTGACTGCACTTCTCTTCAGCCTGGGTCCCCTTACTGCCATCCGCAGCTTTATCCCCATGACCTGTATTGTCTCCTGCACTGCATGCACCCTGCCCTTGGGCAGGCTGCTCGAGCTTCTGACTCTAATCAGGAAGTATCCTGACTATACTTCCATGCTCTGTGCTGGTCCTCCCATTTAGTTAACCCCTGTGCTGCCTATTTGCCCATCCCCCACTATTCTACCCCACAATGGTCCTATACTATCTAAGATCCTATTCTAGCCCTAATCCTGTAACAGTACATGACATTACAATGTATAAACATTACATTACATATCACATCAATAACAATGCGGTGCCGCATGTAACCGTGCTAACAGCGTCCAGGAGAGAGAAGGCACACGAGGTTCCCCGCCACCTCCTTATACTTCCACCAGAACCCAAACCCCATTGAATATAGCAGAAACCCAACCTGCCAAGAAAAGAAAAAATACCTCTCTCCTTACCCCAAACTCTGCTCCAGACTTCAGCAGAAAGTCCGTGTACGGCGTTCAGGCTCGAACAGTGACTGTTTGGTATAAACGCCGAACATTTCTGCTCCGGTTCGCCCATCTCTACTCACCACCTTTTGTGGAAGCCTGTTCCACTTAGTGAGTGATCAGTGAGAAATGAGTGGTTCCATTGGGAGTTTTGTCTGAATTGAATTTTTGTGGAATTTACACGGAAACCCCAAACGTAAGTGCACGGCGTAGAACACAAGAATGTTATCCCAGCCTTATCCTGAAAGCGATTGAAATATATTATGTACCCGAAAATGTCAAAAATAAAAACCCTAATTTACTCCTCACAAAACCAGCCCCTACTCAGGTCTGTTATCTGTTGCTAGAAATATAGGGAGCATCCGCGTTATTGGTAGAAAAAGGACTCTGGAAAAGTGCCATGTCTCCAATATTCCCTCAAATAAAATAGTGAAATCCAAATGCCCCCTCCTTCTGAGTCCACTGTGCCTAAGCCACAGTAAACGGCCACAAGTTTGGCGTCATTGGTAGCAGGGAGAGCCCAATTAACAATTTACACGTGTGTGTCTCCAGAAGTACAAGCTGGGCATAATGTATAAGGGGGCTACAATATATCGGGGCTCTACACTATATGGGGACACAATGTACTGTATGGACACTAAACTGGCAGATTTGTAATTCTCCAGAAAAAAAGCCTGGCATGGAGGTTAAAAAAGTAGTAATTGTAGCCCTAGATGAATTCATTGAGAGGTGCAATTTCTACAATGGGGTCACTTTTAGGGTTTTTCTGCTGTTTGGCATCTTAGGGGTTCCACAAATGTTGCCCACAAACTAATCTAGCAAAATCTGTGCTACAAAAGCCAAATAGAGCTCCTTCCTTTGCAGTCCTGATGTGTGGCCTAACAGTAATTTCTGACAACACATGTGACAGCACCGCGTTCAGGAGAAATTGAGCGATAAATTGTGGGGTCTGGTTTCACCTATTAACCCTTGTGTACCTGACAAATTTGCAGCAAATACAAAAATTACATTTGTACCACTACAAAGCCACATGTGGGTTTAAAATACTCACTCTACCCCCACCTGAAATCCTTAAGCAGTGAAGTTTGCGATATGGGGTCACCTGGTGGGGATGCTGCTGTTTTAGCACCTCAGGGGCTAATAGCGCCCACAATCTATTCAAATGGAATCTGTGTTCTAAAAGCCAAGTAGTGCTCCTTCCCATCCGATCCCTGCCGTGTGCTCAAACAGTAGTGTACAGCTACATATGGAGTACTGCCACATTCGGTAAAAATTGCATAACAAACTACGGGGTCCATTTTCACCTATTATCCCTTACGGAAATTTTAAATTTGGTGCTAAAACAGTATTTAGGTTAAAAAATGTTACTTCGTATTCACATCTACATGTTATAATGTTTTGTGAATAACGTCTAGGTTTAAAATGCTCAATACATTATGAACTGGGAGCCCTCAGTGGTTGATACCTTTTAATGGCTAACTGAAAAGATGGTAACAAATTGCAAGCCTTCGAGACTACGCAGGTCTCATCATCAGGCTAGGCTAATACAACATCTGAGGAATATTCTTCTATCTACTCACTAACACGGTACAAAGACATATATCTTTCCTGTATCAATACATTATGGTAATGAACATCGCTACTTGGGCCCTGAAATATTATTCTTTGTGGACGTGTATTTCACCGCACCAGCAGCACTTACTATGGGATAGTAGATTGGACCCACATGGTTTTACTTGCTTTTTAAAATGTTTGTGTGAGGGACCACGGAGATGTCCCTCCTGGAATGTGCCCCCACCTTGGCATTCCCCCAAGCCATAAAAATCAATGCAATGTTTATCTTTAATTAAAAACCAAGGAACAAGTTCTTTGAAGCTTGGTCCCCACCAATTAGCACCAAGGTGTGAGCTCCTGCAGCTACAGGCAAACTAACTGAAGCACATGGAGACAGCAGGTGCAACAAGTCACAGCAGGCTCTGAGGTACAGAATCTGAAAATGACCTATAATAACAGAATGCAATATCTCTGAGACTAGCCAAGCACATTATCAGAATCAGCATTCCTTTCCCCACACGCCCATATTATTTAGCCACCTCCAGAACCCTGCATTAAGGAGTTATAAAGCATAGCTAACAGGAAGTACATATGGTAGGCATATTTAGTCTCTATGCACAGACAAAATACAGCAGAACCCATTGTCGGCACCACCGACCCATTCAGAGCTTCGGGCAGAAAGTTATGGGCCATCCACGATTCTGGGCAGAAAATCATATTCTCAGACATGGGAGGAGTGAGGTAGCCCAGCCCAGGGGAGGCAGCAGAGTGGGGGAGGGAACAGCCTTGGAGATATAAGGCAGACCCTCATTTTGGACTTCGTTTTCTAATGGCACGTGGATACGTTAGCTGACGCAGACAGGAATGCCTGTAACTAAGATTTGGACCTGTGATCCATCAGCGCCTCCCTGTGGTCACATGCTACATAACACGGTAATTACAACCTATCTATACCCTATCTTTGCACTACACTTGTTACTGTATACCTGTATATTGTTCTTGTAAATATATACCTGTATATTTCTAGTGCGCCTTTTCAGCGATTAAATATACATTTAATTTTGCGCTGCTCTTTTATGTCAATTCACAAATCCCCATGTCCGCAATTGTACACTACCCAGGTTGGTTTCTGACCCGATATAAGCCTGTTGTCGGACGGGGCTTATGTCGAACGAAGAACTGGTGTCAGAATACCATATTGTTATAGGCTAGTTTCACATTTGCATACCCTGGAGCTGCAGAGGGATGCAGGCGTCCTCTGTGAAGCTCCACCCACGGCCGCACTTCCTCCAGTCAGCTCCTCCTCCGTCCGCATGCGGCTGCATTTTGGTGCGGTCGCCGCACCATCAAAACGACGCATGCGGCTGCATCCCTCCACAGCTCCAGGGTACACAAATATGAAACTAGCCTTAGTGAGGAACTCTGGCAGTGACAACCAGGAGGTTTAAATGTATATCTCCAGCCTGGGCTGGTGATATATATTCCCCCTTACTTATTATTAGATTGCAGTGCGCCCTGTCTCCCACATTGCCATAATTCCTTTAGAGGTCAACTTTCCAAAATTGGGTCAATTGTGTTGGGTTTCTGTCAGGGGCTCTGCAAATGCAACTTGGAATTCACAATCTATTCCAGACAAATTTATGCTCCTAAAATCAAATGGCGCTCATTCCTTTCCAATCCCCGCCATGTGCCCAAACAGCAGTTTTTGACCACATATGGGATGTCTGGGTGTAGAAGAAATTGCATAAGAGATTATGGCGTCTGTTTTTCCGGTTATCCATTGTGAAAATTGCAAATTTGGGGCTAAAACATTTTAGCAGAAACACCGTAATTTTCGTTTTCACATCCACATTTTAAAAGGATTTATCAAGAAACTACGGGTTCAACAAGCTCAACACCTTCCTAGAGGAATTCCTTAATGGGTCTAGTTTCCTAAATAGGGTCCCTTGTGGGGATTTCTGCTGTTTTGAACCCCAGGGTCTCTGCAAATAAGACAGTGTCTGCAATATATTCCAGTCAAATTTACAAATACCACATGTTGCTTCGTCCCTTCCAAGCCCTGCCATGTGTCCAAGTAGAAATTTTTTACTACATGTTGGATATGGCCAGGGGCGTAATGACCGCGGTCGCAGCTGCAACAGGGTCCAACGGATCAGGGGACCACCGACACCAGCAGTAACTTTAACTGGATATGCGTCCTTGGATGTACATCCAGCTGAAGTGTATTGCACCACACAGACCCACCAGGTGTGCATTATTCTTTATGGATGACTATGAGGTGAATTATTCTATATGGATGACTATTAGGGTGCATTATATTTTATGGATGACTATAGGGTGCATTATTCTTTATGGATGACTATGGAGGTGCATTATACTTTATGAATGACTATAAGGTGCATTATACTATATGGATGACTATCGACTGTCCATTATACTATATGGATGACTATAGGGTGCATTATACTGTATGGATGACTATGTGGTACGTTATACTTTATGGATAACTATTGGGTGCATTATTCTTTATGGATGACTATGGAGGTGCATTATACTTTATGGATGTCTATGGGGTACATTATACTTTACGGAGCTGTGAATTATACTATATAGAGGACTATGGACTATGCATTATTTTATATTAAGGATATGGGCTGTGTATTATACTAATATGTTCACTGTGGGCTGTGCATTATACTACAGGGATGACTAGGGCCTGTCTAGTATATTATATGAAGGACTATGAGATGCATTATACAGGGTGGGCCATTTATATAGATATACCTAAAAAATATGGGAATGATTGGTGATATCAACTTCCTGTTTGTGGCACATTAGTATATGGGAGGGAGGAAACTTTTCAGGATGAGTGGTGACCATGGTGGCCATTTTGAAGTTGGCCATTTTGAATTCAACTTTATTTTTTCCAACGGGAAGAGGGTCTTGTGACACATCAAACTTATTGAGAATTTCACAAGAAAAACAATAGTGTGGTGTTCTTGGTTTTAACGTACCTTTATTCTTTCATGAGTTATTTACAAGTTTATGACCACTTATAAAATGTGTTCAAAGTGCTGCCCATTGTGTTGGATTGTCAATGCAACCCTCTTCTCCCACTCTTGACACACTGATGGCAACACCACAGAAGAAATGCTAGCACAGGCTTCCAGTATCCGTTGTTTCAGATGCTGCATATCTTGTATCTTCACAGCATAGACAATTGCCTTCAGATGACCCCAAAGATAAACGTCTAAGGGGGTCAGATCGGGAGAAATTGGTGGCCATTCAACTGGCCCACGAAGACCAATCCACTTTCCAGGAAACTGTTCATGTAGGAATGCTCAGACCTGACACTCATAATTGATGGTATAGTGTGGTATACGGGATACAAAGATAGTGGGGCCATTTTTCCTCAAAGGAAACCTCAATGCCACTGGATATCTGAAATTGCTAAATGATGACGTGTTGCCCTCTTTATACACTGAAGATGGCACGTTCCCTGAGTTTTTCCAGCAAGATGGTGCACCACCACATTATGGGTGTCAGGTCCGAGCATTCCTACAAGGAATCTGACCCCCTTAGACTAGCTATTCTTTGTCGGTGTTGCTATCAGTGTGTCAAGAGTGGGAGAAGAGAGTTGCACTGACAATCCAACACAATGGGCAGCACTTTGAATACATTTTATAAACTTGTAAATAACTCATGAAATAATAAAGTTACGTTAAAACCAAGCACAGCATTGTTTTTCTTGTGAAATTCTCAATAAGGTTGATGTGTCACATGATCCTCATCCCATTGGAAATAATAAAGTTGGATCCAAAATGGCTGACTTAAAATGGCCGCCATGGTCACCACCCATCTTGAAAAGTTTCCCCCCCTCCCATATACTAATGTGACACAAACAGGAAGTTGATATCACCAACCATTCCCATTTTATTTAGGTGTATCCATATAAATGGCCAACCCTGTACTAAATAGAGGACTATGGGGGTGCATTATACTTCTTCTATGGAGCCCCATGACTTGTTTTTGTTTTGATTTTTTTTTCCTATAAATTAAAAACATTACATGTTTTTTATACATTAAAGAAAAGTGACAGAACATGGCCAATGTACCAATATGGGTGATATATACCAGGGTGGGGTCAGGATAAGGGACATATATACCAGGATGGAGAGCTGGTAAAATATATATATATATATATATATATATATATATATATATACACACACAGTGTATATATCTATTTATATAATTTCCTTGTAATGTTTTCATTTCCTGGTCTGTCCAGATATCACCATATCCCTGAATTCCAAGTGGAGGAAGTTCACCAACCGCCATATTGGGACACCCAAGTGATGGGTGTCTCAATATGGAAACTGCTGCTAGTACCAACCTATTGCGCGGTACCACCAGCGGAACACCATCGCACCACACACATACACACTCTATAAGCAGTACACACCACACACACACACACTATTTGCCATATGCACTACACACCCTCACGCAGCCTCTTGTGCAGTACCACCAGCGGAACACCGTTGCACTGCACCTGCGCAAATTCAGCGCAGGCGCAGTGAATCGTTCGGCTGATCCTGGCGGCAGATGCGCGACGTGTCTACAGGCAGAGAAAGCCAGTCACATTAAAGGAGTTTTCCCACGAACGAAAGTACATTTTAAAAATTGTCTGTGTCTGACCGTGCATGGAGCATACCACATCTCCTGGGAAGGGGAGGAAGCAAAAGACAATACTGACATTACAGCAGGGGATCACAGAGGATTCATTTTGCGAGGTAAAATATTTCACTGACTGTTTTTAAACAATATTTTACCTCATAAAATGTATCCTCTGCGATCAAAGACTGCCCCCTGTGACATTACCGCCCTCCCGATGCGATGGCATCAGGCTTCCATCTAGTATATATATCTATTTATAAATTATATACAGTATTTATAAACTCATTATTTAGAGTCATTACAGAGTGATATATTTCAAGTGTTTATTTCTGTTATTGTTGATGATTATGGCTTACAGCCAATGAAAACCCAAAAGTCATTATCTCAGTAAATTAGAATACTTTATAACAAAAACTTGAAAAAATGATTTTAAAATCCAAAATGTTGGCCTACTGAAATGTATGTTCTGTAAATGCACTCAATACTTGGTGGGGGCTCTTTTTGCATCAATTACTACATCAATACGGCGTGGCATGGAAGCGATCAGTCTGTGGCACTGCTGAGGTGTTATGGAAGCCCAGGTTGCTTTGATAGCAGCCTTCAGCTCGTCTGCATTGTGGGGGCTGGTGTCTCTCATCTCCCTCTTGACAATACCCAATAGATTCTCTATGGGGTTAAGGTCAAGCGAGTTTGTTGGCCAATCAAGCACAGTGATACTGTTGTTTTTTACCCAGGTATTGGTACTTTTGGCAGTGTGAACAGGTGCCAAGTCCTGCTGAATAATTACATTTCCATCTCTAAAACGCTTGTCGGCAGAGGGAAGCATGAAGTGCTCTAAAATTTCCTGGTAGACGGCTGCGCTGACTTTGGTCTTGATAAAACACAGTGGACCTACACCAGCAGATGACATGGCTCCCCAAACCATCACTGATTGTGGAAACTTCACACTAGACCTCAAGCAGCTTGGATTGTGTGCCTCTCCACTCTTCCTCCAGACTCTGGGACCTTGATTTCCAATGTCTTGTGTGACGTATCCACAATCAGTGATGAGGCAGCCATGTCACCTGCTCATGTAGGTCTATTATGTACTGTGCTTATACTCCTTGCCGGTAGGCAAAATACTAATCAGGCAACACAAGGTGAGAGTAAAACTGTGTGGCAATACTTTATTGAACCACCAAGAAACTATAACAAATAGTACAGTCCCAGCAAGTACATACAGTAAGACGGTGCAAATTACAGAGTCTCACCCTTCTGCTCGCTCACAGAGAAATAGAGCATCTGTAACTTCGAGGCTTCCAGGGCCAACTAAACCAACCAGTAGCACACTGGTTTTGGCAGGCACCCACAGAGACAGAGTAGCGGTAAACTTAGGAAGCAGACAGTCCATTGAGGTATGTGGCCAGGTGACCTGACTGTCCCAACTTGGCATTTCCAAATGTCTTTAAGGGTTAAATGATGGTCAAAGGAGCAGATCTGTATTCCTCCAGTTGGTGCCATTGTTTTTTAGTTGCTGTCCTGTATAGTCTGCTGGACACAGAGGCAGATCCCCTTTTATAGTTCATAGCTCTTATTTAGGCATTTTTTCACAGGATTGGGGGAAGGTGGGAGGAGGTCATCGCTCATTGTTCGAGTGTTCAGTTAACCTGCACATATTGTCCTGTAATATTTTCAGAACATCAAGCTGCATGAACTGATAAAATGGGTAATCAACATATTAACAAGGATTGTTCAATTAGCTTGCACCTTTGTCCCTCAAGGAAAGCAGAACAATAAGCTGTAAGGACTAATACAATAGGTAGTCAGCAACGGTCCAACAAATCAACAAACTTCAATTCAACCTACAATAATAGTCAACATTCAATCTCACATGAACAATAGCTCATGTCCCTGGGTTTTTCTGAATAATAGGTCTGGCAATATTAAGAAGAAATGAGGTGTTCTAACAATAGCCATCTACTTTTGAGATTATGACACCTGCATAGTAATATTGTGCTTGTTTCATGTGAACTTGTTATTTTTTACTTTGAGATGTTAGCTGAATATATTGACATATTCTTTCTCGCTTGGAACAGAAAAAGGACTATGTTTCAGAAGATAGTGGACGCGACGGAACAGATGCAGACCGAGGATGAAAGGATAAAATATATTATTACTGACCAAACGAAAAAGGAAATAATTATGTGAGTGATTAGAATTGTACATGAATATTGTATCTTTGATGTCAGATTATTTGGGGCCATGGATCGACAACAAAATGAAAGATTTAGTAGACCAAATCACCAACTGAAAATCAAAGATATTGTCAGATTACATTACAGTTGTTGCAGATCTAGGGGCATTTATGCTTAATACTTCTTCATCGTTATTCCACCAAGAGCACCACACGCTTCACTTTAGGGGTCCCATTCTACCAAGAGAACTGCACATTTTACTACAGGGGTCCCATTCTACCAAGAGGCCTACGCATTTCAGTAGGGGTCCCATTCTACTAAGAGGACAGCACACCTCACCTCACTATAGAGGTCCCATTCTACCAATAGCAGAACACATTTCACTATAGGGGTCCCTTTCTACCAAGAGGACCACACACTTCACTATAGGGGTACTTGGTGTATGAAAAATATGTCCTTCCAAAAAGAAAAATAAGCCCAATACTTTTTGACCTTACAAGCAAGGTTCAAGCACTCGTTATTTACCCTCAATAGAAACAAGCTCAGTGCCCTAACACATATCTAGGCTGACAACCAGACTTCCTTTAGGGCTTGATAACTGAGTGGCTCACCAAGAAGAGGGGTCTTGGATAGTCTGCTTAACAGAAGGCTGTGGCAAATATAGAAGCGTTTGCCATCAAATGTAAAGTGCTTGTACCTTTATTTTGGATTCAACTTGTACTAATCAGGCTTTCAAACTACTAACCCATGACCTGGATCCGGTGTAAGCTGGTCCACTGTGGGAAGGGTGTGTCACTGCTAATGTCCCCGGGTGCTCCAGACCCCAAGGATTCATGTCCCTTCAATGTCTATGACCTTTTGATAGTTGTTAAGAATAGATATTACACTCCATCTAAAACAGACCATCCACATCAGAAAGCTCATTCGGCAAACAGCTTTTGCTCTAAATCCCCAAGACACCTACACTCTCAGATTAACGAAGTGTGCACGTCTTTGGTATAGTGAGGGGCCAGTACACTGATGACAGACTATGGCGGTGGCAACTTACGGTCAAGGAGAGAAAATGATCAGGTGATTGAATTCAAAACTTCTGACCCTTCCTTCTGGTAGGAAACCACCATATACATAAGACGATTGGCTGGTTGGCCTTGACAGTTGTTAAGATTGGTATGGGACCAACGACATCAATGGACTGGGTCTTCCGAATCGATTTGCACCAACTCTAGTAGGAGTTAAAGCAGCTAGTAGGGGCTACCACACATACTGTATCTAGTAAATTACTGTTTATGATAGTCTTCATTTAGCAGAACAGAGTCATCTGAAATGGGTAAAGATCCAAGTTCTTTTTTTCAAGTTGGAAGTACTACATCAAACTTTCTTTTTTTTTTTAGTAAATAAGTCCCAGATGCATTTATGCATATTTGTATCAGTCACATCGCTGGCTTTTAGGTTTATTTTGCTTACAAAATGTGACTATGTCTCTACAGGGCTATGATGATGACAGGATGTGACTTGTCTGCCATTACAAAGCCCTGGGAAGTACAAAGTCAAGTAAGTATCTAAAAAAAAAAAAAAAAGACCACAACATTGCTGATTGATTTGCTCTCTGTTTTGCGGTTAAAGGGAATCTGTCACCCCTTTTTTTTTAGATATCATATAATGATATCATTCAATTGTGTGTCACATAAGGATGCTCTTAGTACTTTTGCTTCCCCCTGACCCCGCACCTTTCATGCATAAATACCTTTTTACATCGGTTCAGATGTATGTAAACTGCCGCTGTCCGGTCCACTGGGTGGGGCTTATTCACCTGCTCCCCCCCTCCCTGTCTTGCTCTACACCATAAGAAATGCGTAGAGCAAGACAGGGGGGGGAGCAGGTGAATAAGCCCCGCCCAGTGGACCGGACAGCGGCAGTTTACATACATCTGAACCGATGTAAAAAGGTATTTATGCATGAAAGGTGCGGGGTCAGGGGGAAGCAAAAGTACTAAGAGAATCCTTATGTGACACACAATTGAATGATATCATTATATGATATCTCAAAAAAGGGGTGACAGATTCCCTTTAAATTTGTAACGTAATTGACTGTTTCTACTCTTTTTAGCTCAATTACTCTAACTAATAATATAAGACTTACTGATTTGACTTCCACTTCAAAAGAGTTTCTTTGTTAAAGGCAAACCCCCCCCCTGTAACAAAACAAAAATTAAATTCTTTGAAACTCACGCTGTTCAAAATGTGAAAAACATCCATGGTCCAGATGCTACACAGACACTGCTTAGAAGGGTTTATTGTTATGCTAAATGTGAACCAAAAGCTAAAAAAAATAGTAGAAAGGTAGGCACTTTTCTACCAAGATTTTGAAGATGTTTTTCCAGAATTTTAAAATCAAGTTGGATCTATCTGACCATAAAAAAAGTAATTTTTGTCACATTTTTAGTTAAGTTTATTTCCTTTGATATTGCCAATATTCTCAAATTTTTCAGGGGACTGTGTTTGAACGACAGAGGGCACTGAGTGAAAACTATGATGATGATTTTTCTGTATTCCTCCTGGGGAATTCATCATAATTCGTAATCTCTCACAGTCCATGTGAAAGTGGATTGTTCATCTGCTCCACAGCAGTCACATTAGTGGCCTCTAAAATTGCCCTTACATCTCAGGTGTCAGACCAATGTTTGTTTAGCTTATGCCATCTTTTCCTGATTCATAAGCCCCCGTCACACACAGCGAGATCGCTAGCGAGATCGCTGCTGAGTCTCAAGTTTTTTGACGCACCAGCGATCTCACCAGCGAGATCGCGGTGTGCGACACTTATCAGTCACCGACCCCCCTGCCGGTTATCGCTGATCGTCCTTGAATGGCCAGGACATTTTTTTGATCGTTGGTCTCCCACTGGCCAGCACGCATTGCTGCGTGTGGCAGGCGGGAGACCAGCAATCAGCGAGCTGGAGGCCAAGGTAAACATTGGGTTTCTATGCGCCGCACGGCGCTTAGAAACCCGATGTGTATGTTAGATACCAGCGCGTTGGTGCAGGGAGCTGGTAAACAGCGGCTTTCTAAGCACCGCGCATAGAAACCCGATGTGTACCTTGGTTACCAGCTCCCTGCACCAGTGCGCTGGTATCTTAACGTACACTGCGGGTAACTAAGCGACGTGCGTCGCTTGTTACCCGCGTGTTGCTGTCCTGATCGCTGGTGAAGCTGCCTGTTTGGCAGCTCACTAGCGATCATGCAGTGACACACCAGCGATCCTGACAAGTTCATATCGTTGTCGGGATCGCTGGTGAGTCGCTATGTGTGACGGGGCCCTTAGATTGGCCAGAGACAAAGGGAAGAGGAGAGTAAACTGCTGACAGAAAACTTCGTTGAGTGTTTTCCTGGAAGTAGAAGCCCAATCCTTCCTCCATAACCTGTGACAGGAGAATTGGAGGTTACACATTAGATGGTCGGTGGGGTCAGTTAATATTAATGAATGGGACTTCAAGCTTCTAGGCAACTTGGGTACAAGGTGACCTGCTGTACAAAACAATTTACACAAAAATACTTACTGCAATTTTTTGATTAATGACATTTGTGAGAGCAGGATTTATACTTCTCTATCCTGACTTTATTTTGGATATTCTCATCTGCTTTCCAAGATGGAGTTTGAGCCAGTACGTGTGTTTTGTGATACGGGGCTCCTTAGGAATGTCTTTGTCTAACAGACTTAGAGAAAACATAGGAGAGTGAGAGAAAGGAACCTAAGGAGTACACTAGACTCTTCAGCTGGGTGTAGACATAATTAAATTTAGCCAATGAGATGTATGTATGCTAATGCCAGCCCATATTTAGAGATAAGAAGAGCCAATTATATTGTTACCATGTTCGACTATTAAATACGGAACCTATAAAACCTTGACCAAGGCATGTAATAAAGAGAGCTCTGCTTTGATGCTCAGTGTATCAGTGGGGCTCTTCCGTGCACATATTTGAATTTTACAATTTAATTTGGAAAAAGGCACAATGTCTCAGAACGTCCCACATTATGTGGCAACAAAATCGCATTTTAATCATGTAGTGAATGATAGTGGATTTATTTGTATCTAGGTTGCCCTTATGGTTGCTAATGAATTCTGGGAACAAGGTGACCTGGAGAGAACGGTTCTTCAGCAGCAGCCTATCGTAAGATGAATTACTACTGTAATCCTATTATGTGGTCACTGGGTTTTAAATGTTATTGCTTATACTTTCCACGTTATTTGATATTACACACTTCTGTAGTACTGTACATGGATTTTATTTTCCTTCCTTATTTTACAACTGCTTTCATGACTTTTTAGTTTATTTTTCATTTATCTAATTGCGGTCTTTATTAAGCGTAATCTCAAAATGTACCAAATTTACCGCTGTAGCTCAGGATGTATGATCACTTTTGAGCACTGTTACACTGACTTATTTTTGTATTAAAATTTTAGCCGTTATGGGGTTTACACCATCACATGTAAAGTTAGGGTTCTTTCTTGTTGAGCCGCACTCTCTTATTATATAAGGAGCAGAAAGTGTCTAAGACACATAATAAATTTGGTACAAGACATGCACAACATTTTTTAGCACATTCAGTGAATCTCCCCCCATAGCATCACAGTATATTAGGATGTTTCCTAGTAGTATGGAATGTATGTTTTAATGTTTAACTACAGAATTGATATTTTTGTTCTTATAGCCAATGATGGACAGAAACAAAGCGGAGGAGCTGCCGAAACTTCAAGTTGGTTTCATTGACTTTGTATGTACATTTGTGTATAAGGTAAGTAATCCACAGAACGGGTTTAGGCTGGATTCAACGGACGTGTGAAATCGGTCTAAATTGATGGAAATCTTTCTGAAAATAACCTGAGACTATAGATCGTGAATGATGGTAGCGTAACGTGGCGCGGGGAGGTAGCCGTGAGCGAGGTACTCATCTCTTGCGTCCGGCATGTTACATGAAGGTGGGGGTCCTGGCTGAGTTTGTGGACTTGTGCTGTGAGGGCGCTATGCCCATGCAGGCGGCATGTAACCAATGACACTGGTTTGCTAGGACCAGAAGTTAACCAGTTCATGAAAGGAGACTACCAGTTCTTAACAAACGAAGCTGTACTAAACAGCCACTGCATGGAAACTTTGTACACAGGAGAGCGGGAACATAACTTCTCTGATGTTTCTTCAATAGTACAGAGCATCTCGATACACACTCTCGTTCCTTCCTTGGTCTCTCACATTCCTGCCTCCAATGGTCTCATTTCCTTCATCACCACCCAGCTTAACACCACAGTACAGTCCGTGAAAGTCATTTCCATTTCCTGTGGTTCCACATCTGATTCTCCTTGTAGAGATGGTTTGCCAATATGACCGGACTCAGCTTCAAGCTCTCTGACACTTAGGGAACTCCCACTTGGGGCACTCACTTTGTCTCATATTGTATTCCAACCTGGCCCATTAACTTTAAGAGCTAGAAGCTACTTGGAGCCGTGCTGATAGGCATACCTTCACCAAACCCATCTCACTTGTTTACTCTGCTCTTTGTTCATTCCTCTGTGCTGGCACTGTCCTCTCTACGTCTCTGTAACTTTCTCTCTATCTTGGTCTGTTCCTCAGGATCACTCTCTCTGTCCCGATCTCCTTTCTTTCTGACCACAGAACACCCTTTGCATGCAGCCTTGCTGAGCACTCAGACTAAATGTCTGTTCTAGCAAGCTAGGCCCTGTCTGACTCCCTATCAGGAATTCCTTTTTGATCCTGCTATATAGTCCCTCCTCTCGGCTAGACCCAACACTTAACTATCTTACCCTACTCACTGTCTGTTGCTGCGCAGAACTTAGCTTCCTCACAGTACAGTGCAAGACATTACAATAAACCACATCACAATTCACATTACACATCACTCTCTCAATAATGCATGACATTATACACTTTACATTGTACACAGCACTGTTGTCTTCAAGGGGGAACAGGGCAATATCTCCACCTCTTTACAGTAGCTCAGTGAATAGAATTGTTATCCTGCAGTATCCTGGTAACCTACATACATGAGGGAGCTTGTGGAGTGCCCGACGCGTGTCGCCACCGCAAGGTGGCTTCGTCAGGGGCACACGCGTCGGGCACTCCACAAGCTCCCTCATGTATGCAGGTTACCAGGATAGTGCGGGCAGGAGTACATTGCATCTCTCTATTTCTAGGTGATGTGGGGTATGGTCTCCATTTATCTACGATTTCTCTTAGCCTGTCTTTAATTTCTTTCCGCACTGTCGCTGTATTGCTGGATATGGCTAGTATTCATTAGAACCACGGTTTATTTATTGTTATGGACAAAACTCCATGGTATTTCCCTATACTGTGTATATCTCAATTAGCTCATTGGTCACTTTTCAGGGCATTTTTTGCAAATTGTGTGTTATCGATTTCATTGCTCACTATTTGTTCTGTGAATATCTCAGATGCCTTTGTACACCGCCATAGTATCTTGATGTACTACCTTTACGGGCAAATAGTTATTTTCACTGTTGCTATAGATACTTTGATCTTTAAACCCTCATTAGTGTACCATATGAATTTATAATCTGTGTCCATTACCTATTATTGGTTTACATACTATATTAAACTGTTTAGCCTTTCTCTTATGTGGGGGATGTTCTTGTAGGCACTATTATGAGCCTTGTGTATGCCTTGTCATGTTTTATGACTTTTAAGTGTTTTTATATGGTGATGTTTATGGTTGTCCAATAAAATTTCTAATATTTTCTGGTGATCCCTGCTTTCTTTGGTCAGTAGCTTTTCTACTTTTTTTCAGTGCATGCTCTTACTGACTGCAGGAGGATACCTAAATTCTATTTGGTAGTGTCCTCCTTGGTTTCATTATTACAGGATTCACAAGTCTGCAGTCACATACACTGTGTTCCAAATTATTATGCAAAAAATATTTCCTCATATTTTCTCTAAATTACCTATATGAATTGCAGTCATTGTTATTTTTCAGTCATCTAATATTCTAGTATAATTGCAATGTTTTTGAACAAACTGCCTATGAAAAAAATAAGAAACACTCAAAATGCATGTTCCAAATTATTATGCACAGCAGAGTTTTCAACTTTTTATTTTGAACAAAAAATGGTCAATTGTGAAATTATAAGCATTATCAGCTTATTACAAAATGAAATCAAACAGTTTTCAAGTCAAAACTTTATTGTAGGTGATGTTACATTTGCACATAGGACCCCTTGTTCGAAAGAAGCTTCTGAACTCTCTCGTCCATTGAATTTGTCAGTTTTTGGATGGTTTGTGCTTCAATTGTTTTGCATGTGGACAGAATACCCTCCCAGAGCTGTTGCTTAGATGTGAACTGCCTCCCATCATAGACACTCCTTTTGATGATGCTCCAGAGGTTCTCAATGGGGTTGAGGTCAGGGGAAGATGGTGGCCACACCATAAGTTTGTCCTCTTTTATGCCCATAGCAGCCAGAGATGCAGATGTGTTATTTGCAGCATGAGACGGTGCATTATCATGCATGAAAATGATCTTGCTGCGGAAAGCACGGTTCTTACTCTTGAACCATGGCAGGAAGTGCTGTTTTAGAAACTCCACATAGATTATGGAGTTCATCTTTACCCCTTCAGGATCCTAAAGGGGCCGACAATCTCTCTCCCCATGATTCCAGCCCAAAACATTACTCCACCTCCTCCTTGTTAGCGCCTTAGCCGTGTTTTCATGGGGTGTCCATCAACCAGCCATCCTCCACTCCATCCATCTGGACCATCGAGCGTTGCACGGCCCTCATCGGTGAACAAAACAGTTTGGAAGTCAGTCTTCATGTATTGTTTGGCCCACTGGAGCTTATGTGCAGTGGATAGAGGTAGTCGACAGGATGGCTTACGCACAGCTGCAAACCTCTGAAGGACCCTGCATCTTGTTGTTCTGAGGACGTTGGAGGCACCAACAGCTTCAAAAACTTGTCTGCAGCTATGACAAGGCATTTTTGCAGCTGCTCTTTTAACCTGATGCAATTGCCTGTTGGAAAGAGTCCTCAATTTTTCCTTGTCAGCACGCACACGTGTGTGCTGGGAATCAGCTACATACTTCTTGATTGTGCGATGATCACGGTGAAGTGTCTTGGCAATGTTGATTGTAGTCATGCCTTGACCTAAATACTCCACAATTTGTTGCTTCTCAGCAGCCGACACATCCTTTTTCTTTCCCATTTTGGCAAAAAATGTAGGCTGCTTAATAATGTGGAACAGCCTTCTTAAGTAGTCTTGCCTTTATTTGGACACACCTGCCAAACTAATTTGCACAGGTATCTGCAATTGCTTTCAGAGATATAAAGAGCCCTGACACACATCACCATCAATGAGTTTAAATGACAAACAAAAAAATTCTAACCTTATCACTCCTAAACTCTTTTTGCATAATAATTTGGAACACAGTTTAGAGTGACTGCAGACTTGTACTCCAAGGCTGGACAAACCCTTTAACTGAAAATAGGAAGACTAATTTTTCGATTATTGCATCCAATTCTGTAAAACCTCAAGTATGCTTCCGATAAAACCGTTTCTTATTTGCTTTTCTCAACAGCGTACAAATAAGCCCAGCCTCAGCTTTCAGCATTATTGCCTCCTTTTTTAGTCCTTAAGACATTTTTGTATATAGTCTATATATTACCCAGTTCAGTGCCGTTTTACTTCTCTTCTACATTTACTTTTTAGAACTGTCAGTAATATTTAGTCTATAGCTCCTCAGCAGTAACTGTATAGCCATGCGCCCCTCTCCCTCCCAATAGTCAATGCCATGTTCTGCTCTCACTTTCAGCAGCCACAGCTGTGTTGCCGCCTCACTTCCTGGAGTCTATTGCCACCCGGTAGCAATCACACCATTCCCTTGCATGCCTCAGTATAGCTGAGGACCGTTTTAACTAACTCTAGTGTATGTCCAATCCATCAATATACATAGAAGAACCTCCTGTGCCCTTTATCAGTAGTTGCAACAGTTCCTTCATCTACCTCAACCAGTAGTCAGTTTCCCCAGTAGTCACAGTGCTCCACCGCCTCCAGCGGTCACAGCAATAATGACCTGTCTTCAGCCAGTAGTCAAAGCAGAGACTTCCCCTATTACTCACAGCTGTGAGTCTCATCTTCCTCTAGTAATGTGAGCTGGGCTTCACCCAATAGTCACAACAGCGCCCACTGCAGCGATTGCCCCTTTCTCAAGTATCCACTGCATCCCCTTTGTCATTGCCCCCGGTCTTAGCAGAGCTCCTCTTCACCAAGTCCTAATGCATGACCCATCAGAGCTAGTAGTCCCTCTCTTTTCTGCGAGCAATGTAAATGGAGAATACAGTATGCCAGCGAGAGCACCCATGGGGGCTCTGATTTTCCCTGTCTTATCTCTCCCATAACCCAAATTGGTTCTGCTTGAAAAGGCAGCATTTCATCTAAGAACTAAATATTAGGATTGTAATGTAAATACATTTTCCAAATGGATATAATAGGCCCCAAAGATAAATCTCCCTATATATGATGTCTTACACCCTATGCAAGGTGAAGAATTTGGCCAAGAACAAAATGTATTTTTACCCAACATACATGAATTTCACTTTAATAAACCTTATACCATGAAGTTGAAACTTACCTGGCTTCATGTCGATATTTTTTCATGTGTAACCTGATAAAGTATTTTTATTCTGCACGTCTACAGCTCTGCTCACATTTGGGTCTGGTCATTCATTCATAACAGAATCCATAAATTTGTTCAGGATTTCTTGTAGAAGACATATTGGTGCCCGTCAGACCCCAATAACTTATGATTGGGTGCCATCTTTGGCTGGTGGCCGGATACAGTCAAATCCTTTTGACCAAGGGGTCAAAATTTTTTGTTCAACTGCAGACAGGGCAGAAGGGGGGAGGCTCCTGCTGCAGCCAGTATCTTACAGCATGTGACATATGATAGGAGGAACATGGCTGATCTTCTGAATCACACTGAGATTTCTTTATACATTTCTCGGCTCTTCTAGCATGAGAAGAAAAACTACGATCAATGGAAATGAGCATTGAAAGGAGGAAATGCTGTGGTATTTTTTTATTTTTTGTGCATTTTCTGTATTTAGAGTCCCTTTAAACTCGCCATAAGGGATACATTATCGGGAACCTACACTACACCAGGAGTAAAGCACTGGTTTAGCCATTCCCTACAGAAAGGAAACATAGCTGGCCTGCACATAGATTAATATGATGCACAATTTACATTCTCTTTTGCGAGATATTAAGAACTTCTGATGGAAGCTTCCGTGTATCCCATACATTTTGGGTGAAAAATATGGTAATCTACGGGCAAAGACTTCTTTGTGTCCACTTCTAATTTTATAGTAAACTGATAAAAAGTAATGGGAACACAGACCTCCCTAATAGGATATGGATGGTGTATTATAATGCTTACCTTATGTGACTTGTGCTGCTAATTCTGCATGTTTCATTACCGCTTTCAGGAATTTTCACGGTTTCATAAAGAAATTACACCCATGTTTGACGGACTTCAATATAACAGAGTTCAATGGAAATCACAAGCTGATGTCTATGATGAAAAGGTGAAGGCTTTAGAAGAACAGAAGAAGCTACAGGAAAATGATGTCGGAGCTAAGAAAGGTAACTAGTGTCTAATATGAGACGTTGATGCGTCAAGACAATGTCCAACAACATTCTCTAGTACCATAAGCAAAGATCATTTCTTCACCAATGTTTCTTGAAACAATTTCTGGCACATTCTAGCTGGTATTTTTCATGCTTTGTCATTTTCTATACACTAATTTGGAGTCAGTGTTGCCTCTTTATTAGCATTCTGCCAGCACACTAGGAGCTGTAACTAATTTTTTTCCCTCTCACTTCCCGAGATGCATTGCGTCTACTATTGTCCAATATCTTGCCTGCCCTGAACTGAACGTGCACCTTTCTGTTAAGCCTGTGATCAGGCAGGTGTACTATAATGAGAATGTGCATTAGTTTACAGCTTCCACAAGCAATATAAGCTGTGCAGCGATTACCAGGTTTACATTTAAAGGGAATATCCAGGACAATATTTTTTTTTACTATGAACCAAAAACTAACAGGCAGGTAGATGCTAACTACCTGCCTGTTCTATCCAACTCAGAGCAGTCACTGACCTCTCCTGCCGGCGATTCAGCTGCTCCACATCAACAGAGCAGCACTTCTTCTGGACTGCTCTACTGATGGGGCTAGACTGTCAATTACATGCTAATTGATAGCTGACTCCCCGCAGTTAGACAACAGGGAGGCGGCTGTCAACAGAGCAGAGGAGCCCCCTCTCTGACAATGTGATGTCAATGGAAGCTGCAGAATCACTGGCAGGAATGGTCTCTGATCGCACAGAGCCAGTGGAGATAGGCACCAGGCACAACAAGCAGGTAGTTAGTAACAAACTGCATTAAACTGTTTACGCCTGTTGGCCTGTCCTTAAAGGGATTGTCCATTGTTCAGACAATGCTTCCTCCATCACTATATTCCACCATGTAAAATAAAAACAGCCTGTACTCACCTTAGGTGCCTGCGGCGTTGCAGCAATGGCGGCAGCGGGTCTCGCGTAACACTGCGATGTCACAAGAACCCTGCAGCTGATCAGCAGGCACTAATGGGTTGCTTCACTCTCACTTCCTTCTGATGCAGTTGAGATCTGGAGGAAGTGAGAGCAGCAGTTTTAACTTCCTCTGGATGTCAGTTTTGTCGAAAGAAATTGAGAGTGAAGTGGGAGCCAATTGGCTGCAGGGCTCCCATGACATAACGCCATGCGATGCCCAGGTGACCCTAAGGCCTGTTTCACACATCATTTTTTGTGTTCAGTCAAAATCCGCTAAAATGGCGGATAACGGATCCGTTTCTGAACTGACCACAACGTTTGACACCGGACCGTTATTTTAAAGGAACTGCTGCCTGGGGAAAGAGAGAGCGAGAGAGAGAAATTTTCCAGCTGCCAGAGCAGAGTTTAGAGTTAAATTTCAGGCTGAGTGAAGTCTTTCGGCCATGCGCAGTGAGAAATGCGGATCCTGCCGCCCGAAAAAACGTTACATGCTCCGTTCGGGCATGTCGGCGGACGTCAAAATTTTGGCGGATCCACAAAAAAACGGATCCAACGGATGGCCATCTGCCGGTAATGCAACTCAATGGGAAAAAAACAGATCCGCCAAAAAAAATGGCGGATCCGTTTTTTTTGCAAAACGGCGGATTTTGACTGATGGACAAAAACTGATGTGTGAAACAGGCCTAAGCTGACATCACTGGAACGGCGCCGGCAATGGAGGCTAGTACGGGAGATTTTTATTTTACATGGAGGAATATATTAAATGTAAAAAGCAATAAAATAAAAACCAATTGACTTGTGACCTTACAATGCCAAGGTAACCAAAGTGAAAAACCTCACTAAAATTACGGTATTTAATATTTATTAGATATTGATATCACACCCATGATTAATCATAATAATATTGGCTAAAGAGATGACTAAGAAATTGTATATACCAATAAATGTACAACAAATACAAAATAAGGACACATCTATAAGGTTACATAAAATATATATGCCGGGAGAAAGGGTAAACATGTATAGAACTTGTCCTAGACTACCCTAATGTATGCCCCTACCGAACCACGGATGTGACAACCTAAAGAGAACAACAATGGCACCCCTGCTCAACGAAAGCTGAGTCCTAGGGAAAAGAGATAGATGACAAATGTTTATCATCAATTTATCGCTTTCTCCCTATTGGGGTGTTACTATTCATTTATGATTTCATTATATCTATGCAGTATCCTTCCTATAGGTCTTTGGTATTAACAGGGACAATCATAAGGACTGCTTAAGGCTAAGCCTTTGTTGAGTGGGGGTGCCACTGTCGCACTTCTTAGGGTGCTAACCTCCGCGGTTAGGTGGGAGTTGTGGACAACCCTTTTAATTCAGAAATTAAAATCTACACCATTGCGCCGGTTTTCTATCTGTAGAATAAACAAATGGCGGAAAGTTGAAAATAATGTACTCCTGACAATAAATCCTGCACACTTTTCTTTGCAGTTTCAAAACTGGTGCATTTATCAACAGTTTGTGCCATGATTTGCAACTATCTACTGCAGAAAACTGTTGCAAAGCCTTAGATACATTTCTTCCTTTTGTTTTACTATGGCATTCGCATCTATTTAAAACCAACTGCTTACAGGGTGGGGAAGATTGTCAAGAGGGAGCAAAGATCCCTGCTGACAACGACTGTCTATGCAGTAAACCTGCCAGGTTATGGTTTAACCAGAAAGGTGTTGAGACAATCAACCCTTGGATTGAGAAGAATGATCTGGTCTTGCATGAGGAGCTTCATTACCTCAGACGGGTAATTTGTCAGAATAGTAATAATTCAGGGTCCAGATGTGCCACCATTAGACAATTGGTTCTGCTTGGTTAGATAATGGAGAGCATGAAATCAGGTCATGGTCTAAATAACAAGTGATCTCATCAAAGGGAATCAAAGTCCAAAGTGCGGGTGATAAATTGTTTGCTCCATGTGATCAGGTGACTGATGAGAGTTAAACACTGTCGAATCTCTAACCCCACACATCAACATACTTACAAATGGTCAACACAACATTGCTTCTAGATTACGGAGGTCTTGGATGTGTCTGGCAGAAGACTGCACATTATACAGGGCAGTTAGCTTACCCATCATTTCATGAGAGTGACACGATTTTAGGGTCCCTCGCCTTCTGACCTCCATGGTTCACTCAGTCCGTGCTCGCAGCGCCCATAAATGATTATTTCCCTATAATGCAGTTTGACCCCTATAGTTTAATACTGACCCTGCACCGTCCACTAGGATCTACTTTTTCCCAGTCCCTGCCCAGTAGTGACATGGCGCCGCAGTGATCCAGTTGGGTGGCAGGAAGGAGGACACTCTGGAACTTTTATTCTCCCAGATAATTTTGTCACCCGAGTGCCAAGATCCTCCAAAGGTACCATAAAGATGCTCCAGATTCTTGAGCCCCAGGGCATCATGTCTGAGATTTATCTTCACTTTTGTATCAGTTTCAATTTTTTCAAATGCTAAAACTGTATCTAGAAGTAATACCTCCGATGTTGGTAAGCTGAGCCATTTTATAGATGACACCCGAAAAGAAGACCACTTCAATTTTTGCCTGGACCATCTGACCGAGAAATACTTTGCAAAGGGCTTTCCCAGGTGGACACTTCGGCAGTATGTTGAGAAAAAGTATAATCATTTCTTTCAGGAACTATGGGCAGCATGAAGCACAGTACAGACAGACTCTCTCAATCCAGAAAACTGCTCTACTCTGAAACACTGAGGACAAAGCAAACACAAGTCTAAAAATTAGCCAGGCCCAGGAAGAAGTCTGCTGGGCGGTCCATCCAGCTGTTCCCATGTCCGGCTCAGTTTGGATGACGGGTCTCTCCCT
The DNA here is from genome assembly GCF_039654945.1 of Dendrobates tinctorius. Classification (NCBI taxonomy): domain Eukaryota; kingdom Metazoa; phylum Chordata; class Amphibia; order Anura; family Dendrobatidae; genus Dendrobates; species Dendrobates tinctorius. The sequence continues at coordinate 12,267,358 of NW_027361897.1, read as the reverse complement.
AAAGCAAACTGGGAGAGACTTATCAACCTAACTGTACTGGGCAGGGAAAAGCCAGAGGGGGCCAACCGGAGGACACTTCTTCCCATGCCTGGCTCCTTATCCAAAATATGCTTTCTCTGAGAGATCACAGAGTTTTCTGTAATGAGTGGGCATGTTGAGACTGCATGGGGTCCAAATCATGAGCATGAAACCAGTCATGGTTTACCTTTGAGGCCAATAAGTAGTGTGGGCCTCAATTACAGAAATGTAATGCTGTCCTTAGTCTTTTTGCAATTTTTTTTCAGCTTGGAAAAAGCACCAAACATTTCATGTGTTTTTAAAAACCTTTTTTAATCTGATGATTTTTTTATGTTTTTGAGAGAGAAGCCTAGAGTAAAACGCTGGGAAAAAAAACAAACAAGCAACCTCTTGAAAAAAACATAGAATGCTATGTTTGTAAAAATAAGCCAATGACCGAATCAGATGTATGTAGCCAGAACAGCGTGGCTCCAGGAGCTGGTCTGCAAGTGGCCACTAAACAATGTATGTAGCTGGCTGTTGTGACTTGCTACACTGTTTACATACGGCTGCTAACACTGGAGCAAGTAACAACTGACCAATGGGGGTGGCGGATGTTGGACTCCAATCAATCTGATATTAATTACATATCTGGTCATCAATATGCTAGTCCTGTACTATTAATCTTTCTACCTTAAAGAGAACCTTTCATGTCAGATAATGCCATTCACCTGAAGATATAGTGTTAATCTGCAGGCAAATAGTGTTAGAAAAGTGCCCAGCCGCCATACTGCCTGCAGAGCCGGCTGTCAGTCATAGTGCCAGGGCGTGCTTATAGCCGCAGCTCCCAATGCTGCGAGTGCGGATTGTAGCCACACCTGCATGACTGAAATCTGGCGGCTGCTGGGAGGAATGGTTTGTTTTCTCCCATGAGCCCTGCTTACATTATGGCAGCCGGGAACCTTTCTAATGATATCTATCTGCAGACTAACCCTATATCTGCAGGTAAATAGTTATTCAATGTGACTGGTCCCCTTTAAATCCAAGTTCTGTAATCTTTATGAGGAAAGTTGGATATTTTTTAAAACGGTCTAGATTTACTATGGTTAAAAAGTAGATTTAACATACCTTCTAGGGGAGATCTCACTGAAAGCACTGCTGGAATAGTGTAATAGTTGTGGGAGTCATAGTGCTAAGACTGCGGAAAGAAGGTGCACTCCGTTATAAAAGGTGCACAGATAGGATACCGCTCCTTATATTTAAGAAAATCTGGCACTCTTGAAAGAGGAATATGATTTATTTAGCAGCAGCAATCCAAAATACAGTAACGTTTTGGTCTCAGACCTTCACCAGACGGATTGCTGAGGTACAGAGGTAACAAAGTTCAGCATCACCAGAGTGAGGATAGCAGCCAAGAAAGATTGTACACACCTCATCAAATTATGGTAACCCAACTTCAATCATCACACGAAGACTAAACAGGGATAACAGAAAACCTCTATCATATAAAAGTACTAACCAACAATAGGGAGGATGATAGGGACTGGGAGGAATAAACTAAATGGGAAAAGGGACCAGGAGATAAAGGCACACGTACCAAAGCAAACTACAGAACACCACAACTCCAAACCCGTAGCTTTAGCACACAGCACAGCGTCTCCTAAGAGCAAGGAAGCAGAGCTTTCACTGGCAAGGAAGAGAGGGTCTGGCCAGGTTTTATAGGAAGAGTTCAGAAGCAGCTGAAAAGGACTGGCATGTTTCTGACCAGTAAAGGGTCGACAACGTCGACAAAAGAAATGAAATATGATGTCATTGGAATCAGTGAAACTTGGTGGGACGATACACATGATTGGAATACAAGGCTAGAAGGATACAACTTATTTGCAAGAAACAGACTTGATAAACGAGGAGGAGGTGTTGCATTGTATGTTAGAAACACGTATATCTGCACAGAGATCGAAGCTTCAGAGACTGGGAGTTCTGTGGAAACTGTTTGGGTAAGAATACAAGGACAGAACAATGGAAAGGACACCATTGTAGGCATTTACTACAGGCCGCCTGTGCAAGCTGAAGATATGGATGAACTCTTTATGCATCAAATGGCCAAGTTCTCCAAAAAATATGACATAGTTGTCATGGGAGATTTCAACTATCCAGACATTTGTTGGGAATCTCTCTCAGGCAAAACTAACAGGTCAAGGAAATTCTTATCCTCTCTTGCTGACAACTTTATCTTCCAAAAGGTAAGGGAGAAAACAAGGGGAACTGCTACCTTGGATCTAATCCTTATAAACAGGGAGGAAATGGTTGAGGAGGTAAAAGTGGCTGGGACCCTAGGAGGTAGCGACCATGCTATTTTAGAATTTTTGGATAACTAGAGGAGGAAGACCTGTGAAGACTCAGACGTCAAGGTTAGATTTCAGAAAGGCAGATTTTAAGGGATTCAGAAAGAGAATTGGAGGGATCCAATGGCTGGATATCCTTAAAGACAAAAATGTCCAGGAAGGATGGGAAATCTTGAAAAGTGAAATTCTCAAAGCACAATTGTTAACAATTCCGAAAAGAGGGAAGAATAGGAAGCATTTAAGGAAACCAAGATGGATGAACACAGAACTTAAGCACATGCTAAAAAAGAAGAAAAAAATGTTTATAAAATGGAAAGAGGGAGGCATATCTAAAGAAGAATATAATGCTGTCTGCAGAACCTGCAGGACACAAATCAGATTATCTAAAGCTGAAAATGAATTGAGGCTTGCAAGAGATGTCAAAAGCAATAATAAAGGATTTTGGGGATATGTCAAAAGTAAAAGAAAAGTCAAAGATGCTATAGGATTTTTACAGGATGAAAATGATGAAATGGTAAGACAGGATGTTGAGAAGGCCGAGCTTTTAAATTCCTATTTTGCATCTGTTTTCTCTCAGAAAGGAAATGTAACATCAACTGTTCTTCACTGTCCTATTAAGGGAATAGAAGAATCCAGGATATCTATAAACAGAAAGATAGTGAGGAAACACTTAGCTAACCTAAATGAATTCAAGTCTCCAGGTCCAGATGAATTACACCCCAGAGTACTGAAGGAGATAGCAGAAGAAATTTTTGAACCCCTCTCCATAATCTTTGAAAATTCTTGGAGAACAGGAGAAGTCCCAGAAGACTGGAGAAGAGCAAATGTTGTTCCTATCTTCAAAAAGGGGAAGAAGGTGGACCCAGGCAACTATAGGCCGGTGAGTCTGACTTCTATACCAGGAAAGATCTTTGAACAGATTATTAAACAACATGTATGTCAGTACCTGGATAAGAATGAAGTGATTAAACAGAGTCAGCATGGGTTTGTAACTAATAAGTCATGTCAGACTAACTTAATTTCCTTCTATGATGGAATCACTGATTGGGTGGATCAAGGAAATGCTGTAGATATAGTATATCTTGACTTCAGCAAAGCATTTGACAAAGTATCTCATACAATCCTTATTGAAAAAATGACTAAGTATGGAAAGGACAAGGCAACTGTTAGGTGGATTCATAACTGGCTTAGTGATCGGACCCAAAGAGTGGTCGTAAATGGCTGCACATCCAGTTGGAAGAATGTCTCAAGTGGGGTACCACAGGGCTCTGTCCTGGGCCCTGTATTGTTCAACATCTTTATCAATGATTTAGATGAAGGAATTGAGGGTAAACTGATTAAATTTGCTGATGACACAAAGCTAGGAGGGATAGCTAATACTAGAGAAGAGAGAGGATTCAAAAAGATATAAATAAACTGGAGAAGTGGGCAGCAACTAACAGAATGGTTTTTAACAGGGAAAAATGCAAAGTACTACATCTGGGCAATAAAAATGAAAAAAGGCATATACAGAATGGGAGGAATAGGGCTAAGCAACAGCACATGTGAAAAAGACTTGGGTATACTAATAGATCACAGACTGAATATGAGTCAACAGTGTGATGCAGCAGCCAAAAAGGCAAATGCAATTCTAGGATGTATTAACAGAAGCATACAGTCTAGATCACGTGAAGTCATTATTTCCCTCTACTCCTCTTTGGTCAGACCTCATCTGGAATATTGTGTCCAGTTTTGGGCACCACATTTTAAAAAAGACATCAACAAACTGGAGCAAGTTCAGAAAAGAGCGACCAGAATGGTGACCGGTCTGCAAACCCTGTCTTATGAGGAAAGCTTGCAGGATTTGGGAATGTTTAGTTTGAAAAAGAGAAGACTGAGAGGAGACTTAATAGCTGTCTACAAATATCTAAAGGGCTGTCACATTGTAGAAGGATCAACTTTATTCTCATTTGCACAAGGAAAGACTAGAAGCAATGGGATGAAACTGAATGGGAGGAGACACAGATTAGATATTAGAAAAAACTTTTTGACAGTTAGAGTGATCAATGAGTGGAACAAGCTGCCACGAGAAGTGGTGAGTTCTCCTTCAATGGAAGTCTTCAAACAGAGGCTGGACAGACATCTGACTGGGATGATTTAGCGAATCCTGCTTTGAGCAGGGGGTTGGACCAGATGGCCCAGGAGGTCCTTTCCAACTCTACGATTCTATGATTCTATGATTCTAACGTCTTCAGCACCAAAGGAAACCAAATTTATTTAATATGAGATCCAAATAAACAGGCTAAATGGAATATCTGCAATTCACAATACACAGTGATCTTCTACACCCACATTTATCAGGTTGTCGTGACACACTTGTGAAAACAGTATAATGGCAACTAAAAGTGCTCCAAGCAGTATAATGGCCACACATAAAGCTCCATAAAGAATAATGAGCCCCACATTTAAAAAATAAAAATACTCACTTCTCCTTGTTCCCCCATCCATCCAGGATGCCGATACAGTTGAAAGTGTGATGTTGGGCTGGCCAAATATACTCACCCTGTGGGACAGGTTTGTCATATGTGGTCTGTAGCCAACCATGGTGCTATCAAAAAGACCCCTGTGATTCCAAAACCATCAACAGTTTGCACATAATTTGCATCTTTTAAAACTTATTCAAAGGCCCATGCTTTATTGGTTTTTCACTATGCATATTACGGATGCAAGACCCCGGTCATAGATTTACATGGGTTCGATACCGGACCTTAATGAGTGAGATGCATAAACAATATCTGCAACATCTTTGCAACTAATTTCATAAAGTTATTTTAAGGATCTTCTACATCAATTGTTCCTCTACAGTCACAGAATAAGAGGTGAAAGAGCAGGCGCTGATTCCAGGAACGTTAGCCTACATTCCAGACATGTTCAGCTCTGTTTCTTCTCACTAGGTGTATAAAAAATAACACAAAGTCATACCTAAAAGTTTTTCATACATAGTTACATAAGTTGGAAAAAAAAACCCAGGTCCATTAAGTTCAACCTTTCTCCATCAGTTCTACATCGTCTATCACTAGATTATTTATAGGCCAAAATGCTGTTTATTGTGAGAAAAGTATCCTGCCCTTTTATATATGCTGGTATACTTGTGCAGCACGAGTCAGTATCAGTAATATGGACATTATTTTATCCGTTTGCTGGAAGTGTTGCAGTGTCCGGATATTCTACAGATCAGGACCGGCAGTTTTGTATTTTCAGTGTATTTTCTAACTTTGTTTCGCACAGGTCTTGTATCACTCCAGAAAGCACATTTTTTGTTTACTCTGGTGGCCAAATAGTTATGAAAAATAATTTTAACAAGTTTTTCTTTTTAGGACTGTGTCAAGCTAGCTGGGTCATGTCAACCTTACTCACTTTTTCTTTTGGCAGAGAATACACAGTAAACATTAGCCAATGACATATCATTAAAAAAATTAATGGAAGCTATTAATGGGGATCTTTCAGCACAAAATGACTGTTCAAACCAAGCACAGGAGCTCGGTGTCCCCTTTGTGTGGCTAAATATACAGTGCAGCTTTCCAAGTACGGTACTTGTTTCTCCATCTATCTCCACCCTTCGCTGGCTCTCGTAAAGCAAGAGCAGTCAATCAAGGAAAAGGAGGTGGAGATGGATGCAATATAAGGAGGGAAGGCTGACCCACACCAAGGGTGCGCCAAACTCTCGCTCTTGGTTTGAATAGTCTTTCGACTCCTTTTAAATGTGACCATAAAATGGACTTCAAATCTAACCTCAGAATATGATGACGGCAGTTGAAACCTAGGATTGACCAATAAAATGGAACATGCTATGATTTTTAGGTCCCCATAAAAGATGCAGTCAGCCAGTGAATGATCAGGGACAATAATTGACCCATATAAAAGGGCCTTTTTGCTCAGTATACTCAGCATAATGGAGAATTACAGAAAATCTGTCACTAGGGTTATGCAATGCAATCTGAAAGCAGTTTGATGTAGGGGCAGATACCTTGATTCCAGCAAAGTGTCACTTACACGCCCTGACAGAAGTTATGTCGCTTATCCATGTAATGTAAATAAAAGCTTATAACCTGACGCTAAATTCATCCATTGGTTGTATAAATTATTCTTTTGAAAGCTGAAACCCTCCGAAATGTGGTTTAGGTTAAGAAAATAAATTGGCATCAATGCAGAAATATTGATCATTTATTGGACACAGAATGGTCAGATTTTGGCAAGACAGAAGTTTTGCCGGCCACAGAAAGTAATGTGATATTCAAACAAATAATTAACTTAAAATACAAATATATGTTGCGTAACATTGGTGAATGAAGTTGTGGTGTTATTAGAGTCATATTTAATATTTTGTGTGACTTCCATGAGCTTGAATGACTGCATCCATGTGGTTCAACAATGATTCATATAATTTATTAATGAAGTCATCAGGAATAGCAAAGAATGTGTTAGGCGTCGGATTCCTGAGACTGCACGACAGGAATCCAGAGGTATACATCCAGAGGCATACATCCAGCGGTCTACCATTCCTCTCCGACCGCTCTGGGACTTGCACAGCAATGTCGGCGATCCAGCCACTCTGCTCAGACTCGCTCTCTGGCTCTGGTTGTTGCTGCCACCTCTGGGCCAGCAATGGTAGCGCAACCTGCTTTGCAGGAGATCGCTCCAGAGTCTAAGTCCTCTCACTGTGCTACTAGGCATGCCTGCAGGACGACCTCTCAGTGGAGATCGGGGGTCACGTGCTCAGGTCCTGTGTCGGATCTGATTGGTCCTTCTCAGAGGACTGGAAGGTCCCGGAAGTGCATGGCTATAAAAAGCCCGCATGGCAGCTCGGCCATGCGCTAGTGTAAACTTATCTGCTATGTATGTATGGTGACGAATGCATGTGTCTGGTGACTGACTCATTGGAAACCCCTACCCTCTTATACGAATGGTGACAGAGTGTTGTTTCAGTCAGTGCCAGGTTGTGGCAAGCTACGCACCACTGTGCTCTCCGCACCTTATGCTAGCGTCCGACAGTGTCCGGCTCTCCGGCGCTGTCGTTTAGCGGCCGTAGTTTCCGCCGCGCTGCTGTCTGCAGCACCTATTGGCGTTCGCGACTGCGACGCCACACACCGGCGTGTCCTGTGGAGTTAACAGGTCCGGCGTCTATGCCTTATTTACTCTAGGGCGCCTCTGTGTACTTAAGAGTCTGCCCTAAGCACCTCGGGTGACGTTAACCCGAGCGCAGTACTTCGCCATCTACCTAGTCTGCCGTTATCCAGCAGCGGTCCTTACATCTACCGCACGGTGGACCCCGGGCGGCGAACGCACCTTCTATCATTTGTATTTGGTGTGTTCCGCCATCCCTAACATTACACTAGCGCCAGGGTCTGGCTGGTAATGGCAGACCTGCAGCAGCTGCAGCGCTACATTCGGCAGCTGGAGAGCAGGTTGGCGGCTATTGAGAGCACCACCTCAGCAGCGAATGCTGCGCTAGCCGCTGCTCAGTCGCAGAGGCTGTCTCACGCGTGCCCGCACTTACGCCCACGCTGACAATTTCTCGCCTCCCGCTTCCCGACAAATTTTCGGGTGACAGCGCCACCTGTAGGGGATTCGTGAGCCAGTGCTCTATTCAGCTCGAGTTACTGGCTGGACGGTTTCCTATGGAGCGGGCTAAGGTGGGGTTTATTGTCTCCCTTTTGTCTGGCAGGGCATAAGAATGGGCTACGCCATTGTGGGAACGTGATGATCCCGTGGTTCAGGGTGCTGCTCAGTTCCTCGCGGCCCTGAAGCACGTCTTTTTGGGGCAACGGATCATGCACGATACCTCTCTCCAACTATTATCCCTAACACAAGGGTCACTCTCGGTCAGCCATTATGACCTCCGATTCCGGACACTGGCTTCCAAGTTAGAGTGGCCGGACAAAGCATTAGTTCCGGTGTTTTGGAGAGGATTAGCAGAGCATGTAAAAGACGCTCTAGCAACCAGAGGTTCCCACGAGTCTGGAAGGAACTGATTGCTGTCGCCACCCGCATTGACCTCCGGTTTACGGAGCGCGGGATGGAACGTGCGCAATCCAGACGTAGGGTTAACTTGGCTCCCACCTTCACCGAGCTGCTGAGGTATCCCGCACAGGAGCTCTCATCCTCCGAACCTATGGAGGTGTCTCACACCGGCTCTAAGCCACGACCGATGCGAAGCTCCGTGCGTTGTTACCAGTGTCGACAGTTTGGTCACCCGGCCAGCATGTGCCCTCAGCGGTCGAAAAAACGACCACGTCCAGTGGCCGTAGGTGGTGGTCAGTCCAATAGAGAACCCTTTTCACCCAAACCGGTATTCCGGGGCACTTTAGATAGTGGGTCCTTCACCTGGGAGGCAGAGGTTACCGTGGATACCGGGTCCGAGGGGAACTTTATGTCCTCGACCTTCGCCCAAAAACACGCTGTTCCACTGGTGTTACTGCCCCAACCTCTGACCATCAGGGTGGTTAATGGTGCATCTTTACCTTCTCAGGTGACCCACCAGACAGTCCCACTCGGGCTTTCAATCTTACCCTCTCATCGTGAGACTCTGTCCCTGCTCATTTTACCAGATGGCATCGACCAGGTGCTTCTTGGGGTTCCCTGGCTCCGTTGCCACTCCCCTCATATTGATTGGGTCGCGGGGAGTATACTCGGTTGGAGCAAGGCTTGTGAGGGAAGATGCCTGAGGGGCAGTGTTCAGGTAGCTTCCACTGAGGTGCCCGCGGATCTCTCGGCGCTGCCTAAACCCTACCACCAGTACGCGGATGTCTTCTCTAAAAAATCTGTGGAGACGCTCCCGCCGCACCGTCCATATGATTGCCCAATAGATCTTCTGCCAGGCACAGAACCTCCGAGAGGCTGTGTGTATCCACTATCACTCTCTGAGACGGAGGCTATGTCTCAATATATTCGGGAGAACCTGGCTAGAGGTTTTATCAGAAAGTCGGTGTCGCCGGCTGGTGCAGGGTTCTTCTTCGTACAGAAGAAGAGTGGAGAGTTGTGTCCCTGCATTGACTACAACTGTCTCAACTCCGTTACGGTCAAAAACAAATACCCTCTCCCGCTGATCTCCGAGTTATTTGACAGGTTGCGAGGGGCCCAGATCTTTACAAAATTAGATCTGCGAGGGTCACACAACCTGTTCCGCATTCGCGAAGGAGACGAGTGGAAGACAGCCTTTAATACCAGGGATGGCCACTACGAATATTTGGTCATGCCCTTCGGCCTTTGTAATGCGCCCGCTGTCTTCCAGGATTTCGTCAACGACGTCTTCCGCGACTTGCTCTCCACCTCGGAGGTGGTCTATCTGGATGATATCCTCATCTTCTCGCCAGATTTGACCACCCACCGGAGAGACGTCTGCAGGGTCTTCGACCATCTGCGGGTGAACTCTCTTTTTGCCAAGCTGGAGAAGTGTCAGTTTGAGCAGGATTCCTTGCCGTTCCTGGGCTACATCATCTCGGCCCAGGGGTTGGCTATGGATCAGGCCAAACTGCAAGCGGTAATGGACTGGCAGGAACCCCATTCACTCAAAGCAGTGCAGCGCTTTTTGAAGTTCGTCAATTATTACCGTCAGTTTATACCTCATTTTTCCACACTGGTAGCTCCTTTGGTTGCTCTCACGAAGAAAGGAGCTAACCCTAATGCTTGGTCTGAACAGGTCTCCAAGGCCTTCTCGTCTATAAAGTCTCACTTTGCTGGCGCTCCCATCTTATATCATCCCGATGTGGATAAACCATTTATCTTGGAGGTAGATGCGTCTTCCGTCGGTGCAGGAGCAGTCCTTTTCCAGAAGGATGCTCAAGGTTGGAAGCATCCTTGCTGCTTCTTCTCTAAGACCTTCTCACCGGTGGAGAAGAATTACTCCATCGGTGACAGGGAGCTGCTAGCAATGAAGTTGGCCTTTTCCGAGTGGAGACATCTCCTGGAGGGAGCTCGGTTTCCCTTCCAGGTGTATACGGACCATAAGAATTTGGTCTATTTACAAACGGCCCAGCGCTTGAACTCTGGTCAAGCTAGATGGTCGCTATTCTTTTCCCGCTTTCGCTTCACCTTGCACTACCTCTCAGGAGAGAAGAATGTCCGTGCAGATGCTCTCTCATGCTCGGTGGTTTCAGCAGAGGAAGGAGAGGCTGAGCCACAGCTAATTCTCCCGTCGGAGAGCTTTACGACCGTGGCTCCAGTTGCGCTCGAGTCAGTGCCACCTGGCAAGACCTTGGTGCCTCGACTACGGCCTGAGGTTCTCGCCTGGGCACACTCCTCCAGGGTGGGTGGTCACTTTGGCAATAAGCGGACCACAGAGCTTCTGGCAAGGTCATATTGGTGGCCGCACATGGCTCGAGACATTAAGGAATACATACAGGCATGCGTCTCGTGTGCACGGAACAGATCCTCCAGAGGCCGGCTGGGTTATTGTATCCCCTGCCAGTGGCGGATAGGCCTTGGGAGATGGTTGGCATGGACCTCGTGGCTGGTCTGCCCAAGTCTGGTGGCAGTACAATCATCTGGGTGGTCACCGACCATTTTTCTAAAATGGTGCATCTGGTGCCACTCGCACGGTTGCCTTCCGCTCGTGGTCTTGCCACACTGTTCATAAAACATGTATTCCGTCTACATGGCATGCCGGACAAAATTGTTAGTGATCGAGGTCCCCAGTTCGTGTCTCGGTTTTGGAGGGAGCTCTGCAGTATACTCAGCATTGAGGTAAACCTGTCCTCCGCATACCATCCTGAGACAAACGACTTGGTCGAGAGAGCCAACCAGACCTTGGTCACGTACCTGCGCCATTTTGTCTCTGCCAGGCAGGATGACTGGGCATCTTTCCTACCATGGGCTGAATTTGCCCTGAACAATGCAGTGGCTGATTTCACTGGACAGACGCCCTTTCTTCTAAACTACGGCCAACATCCACGCGTCCCTGTCCCGATGCCTGTGTCCTCCGCTGACTCCAGGGTGGCAGACTGGGCACTGGAGGCTCCTGACATTTGGGATTGCACTCAGGATGCTATCCGTGCTTCCAAAGAAAGGATGAGGGTGTCCGCTGACATGCATCGGCGACCCGCTTCAAGCTTCTCTCCCGGCGACATGGTGTGGCTCTCTACTTGAAACATCAAGCTTCGAGTCAAGTCCACCAAGTTCGCACCGCGTTACATTGGACCTTTTAAGGTTCTCGAGCGGATTAGCTCGGTGGTCTGCCGCCTGGCTCTTCCTCCACATCTAGCCATTTCGGACGTTTTCCATGTGTCCCTCCTCAAACCAGTTCATATGGTCCGGTTTTCCGAGTCATGTCGGGTCATCAGACTTGTCGTCTGACGAGTTCAAGGTTAACGCCATTGTGGGGCGCAGGACTGTCCGTGGCAAAAAGTTTTATTTGGTGGATTGGAAGGGTCATGGGCCGGAGGCTCAGACCTGGGAGCCGGTGGAGAACATCCATGCCCCGTTCCTGATTGCGGCCTTTGAGCGAAGTGAGGCTCAGGGGGGGCCCTAGGAGGGGGGGTAATGTTAGGCGTCGGATTCCTGAGACTGCACGACAGGAATCCAGAGCCATACATCCAGCGGTCTACCATTCCTCTCCGACGGCTCTGGGACCTGCACAGCAATGTCAGCGATCCAGCCGCTCTGCTCGGACTCGCTCTCTGGATGTTGCTGCCACCTCTGGGCCAGCAATGGTAGCGCAACCTGCTCTGCAGGAGATCGCTCCAGAGTCTAAGTCCTCTCACTGTGCTACTGGGCATGCCTGCAGGACGACCTCTCAGTGGAGATCAGGGGTCACGTGCTCAGGTCCGTTGTCGGATCTGATTGGTCCTTCTCAGAGGACTGGAAGGTCCCGGAAGCGCATGGCTATAAAAAGCCCGCATGACGGCTTGGCCATGTGCTAGTGTAGACTTATCTGCTATGTATGTATGGTGACGGATGCATGTGTCTGGTGACTGACTCATTGGAAACCCCTACCCTCTGATTATAGGAATGGTGACAGAGTGATGTTTCAGTTAGTGCCAGGTTGTGGCAAACTATGCGCCACTGTGCTCTCCACACCTTATGCTAGCGTCCGACAGTATCCGGCTCTCCTGCGCTGTCGTTTAGCGGCCGTAGTTTCCGCCGCGCTGTCTGCAGCACCTATTGGCGTTCGTGGCTGCGACGCCACACGCCGGCGTGTCCTGTGGAGTTAACAGGTCCGGCGCCTACGCCTTATTTACTCTAGGGCGCCTCTGTGTACTTAACAGAGTCTGCCCTAAGCACCTCGGGTGACGTTAACCCGAGCGTAGTACTTCGCCATCTGCCTAGTCTGCCGTTATCCAGCAGCAGTCCTTACATCTACCGCACGGTGGACCCCGGGCGGTGAACGCACCTTCTATCATTTATATTTGGTGCGTTCCGCCATCCCTAACAGAATGCAGTCTTACATGCATCCCAGAGTTCATCTAGATTCTTTGGGTTTGTTTTCCAAGCGTCCTCTTTCATCCTACCCCAAACATGCTCAATGATGTTCATGTCTGGTGACTGGGCTGGCCAGTCCTTGAGCACCTTGATCTTTTTTGCCTGGAGGAACTTTGTTGTAGAGATGGATGTATGAGATGGGGCACCATCCTGCTGGAGAATTTGACCCCTTTTACGATTTGGAATATAAGAGGTGGCTAATACTTCTTGATATTTTAGGCTATTGATATTGCCTTCCACCTTGCAAATGTTTCGAACACCCCCAAACTGAATGTAACCCCAGACCATGATCTTTCCACCACCAAATTTAACTGTTTTCTGGGTGTATTTTGGATCCATACGGGCTCCAGTAGGTCTCCTGCAGTATTTGCGGCAGCTGTGGTGTAATTCTTCTGAAGATTCATCAGAGAAATCCACCTTCTGCCACTTTTCCAGCGTCTATCTGTTTAGCAGTCTGTGGGACTTTGCAAATGCCACACGGTTTTTTGTCTTTTGTTTAGTGCTGGCTTCTGGGCACTGATTTGACCATGGAGGCCATTTCGAGACAGAATCCTACAAACTGTTCTAGTTGACACAGGGACTTGAGGTGACCAGGCCTGTTAGAAGCTCTGCTGCAGTGGAAGAGGGGCTTGCTTTGGATTTTCTAACTAACAAACGTTCCTCCTGAGCAGTTGTCTTGCGGGGTCTGCTGGACCTGGGTTTGTTAAACATCTCCAGTCTCTTCAAATCTTTTTTTTAATTCTTTGTACTTGACGCTGACACACATTAAAGGTGCCAGCCACCTTTGCAGTGGATCTGTTCTTCAGCCTCTTGATAATCCAGGCTTTGGTTGCAGTTTGGATTTTTGGCATGTTGTCAGAGCTCAAGTTGCAGCTCAAGTGAAGGTCTGGGGTGCTGGGTTTCTTTTTATACACACCCACTAATTAACCGATCATTTACTGAGCACAGGGGAGGATGTAAACTAGGATTGGGTGCATTATATGACCAGGCGACAAAACTTTTGTCTTGCCGAAATCTGACCATTCTGTGTCCATTAAATGATCAATATTTCTGCATTGATGCCAATTTATTTTCTTAACCTAAACCACATTTCGGAGGGTTTCAGCTTTCAAAAGAATAATTTATACAACCAATGCTCTGTAACTTGCCAGCCACAATTTTTGAGTAGGGCGACTCCTCTATATCTACATTCTGCCGCATTATATGTGATGGAGCTTCCTTTACCGCACTTTCCAGGGAGCAATTTGCATTGACTTGCCTGATTGAACTAAAACTACACCTCTCTGTTATGGCTGCTTGCAGTGTGACAGACAGGAGAGCAGGAGCAGAGAGACAAAGCTTCGCTCCCACTTCCTGCATCTGTCTAGAGGTGGATTATGCTGGACAACAGGCAGTGAAGAGCAAGACAAACAGAAGGAAGACACTGGGACCATTTGAAACTAGGTTATCAAATATTCTGGCATCTACCATATCACTTTGAAGTCAGAATAAGGCAGTTTTGTACATGAAAACTGGCACCAAAATACAAATATATTGTCATGTGATGAATTGCAAGACTTGTGCGTATTAAATGTTCTGTCAAGACAAAAATGCAGAAATTGCCAGAAGGGAAGGAGTGTTAAAAATGATTTATAGAAAAACATACGTTCAGAAATCTATAACCACAGGGGGCAAACTGAATCCTTTGCCGACTTTTAACATTCCTCTTTGTTTTTTTACTAGACACAGAAGGTGGAGAGAACGGACCAAACAAGTCAAAAACATGTACAGTTTTGTAGAACAAGACACCAACAAGGACCCTAAGAGACTGAGAGCAAAACTACGCCGTCCCCAGATGGGAGGGTGACCGGGAGTAGAATTTAGCATAGTCGTGAGGAATCTATTTTTATGTATTGGGTGTCAACTGCTATTAAAACCCTGGTGACTTCAGAAGGATTTACTGAAGTTGTGTTCTTAGGGTGCTGAAGAATAAACCATTTTGTAATATATACATAAAAAAACAAAACAAAATGTTCTGCCATAGCAGTGAGTCTAGCAGCACATTAATGGCCACACACCGTAAAGAACCTTTGGCCGGGTGAGCACGCTAATCTTAATGGCGAGAGGGGAATAAACCACGGTGGGATTCTACCGGCATCAGACTTGCAGGGAAAAGGCTATGCAGGGTAGTGCAACACAGCGCCATCCAAAGTGGTGTGTTACAGTTCCCAGCACAGTGGTTAGATGGCGCTACGCAGGAAAACCTGGGAAGGATCTACATAGATTTAAGGGGTGGAACAGGATTGGAAAAAAACAAGGTCTACTTTTTTGTTTTCAGTGTCATTTTTTTTATTCTGGACAACATTGGCAGTTTGTGGAACCAAAAAGTGAACCCTTCTTTCTATCTACTCCTGTACAACCCCTTTAATTAGCAATGCAGCACCTTCATTCTAAGGATCGGTGGCAATTTCATCACTCAGACCTCCACCGACCACAAAGTGATGACATATCTTAGCGATATACTGTACCACTTATAGGAGTGGAAAAGCCCCATTAAATGTTGGCCTTATGTATATAGGGACAACCTTTAAAGGGATCGCTAGGTTTTTACTTTCACCTGTTTTTACCTCAATTTTGTTCTCACAAAGAAACTTACTAATTATTGAAAAATAAATAAAAAATCTGCATTTAAAGCCTGTGGGTTAGTTTGATGTTTTTCTACTTCTCCTTGCAGCATGTATTTACAGTAAAGCCATAAACTTGTCCTTATATAAAAGTTATGGGTAATACGTGTAGGATTTTTGAAGGGTCCATCAGATTTCTCCCTACTTATAAGGTTTGTGTCAAATAGGGAATTTATTCTCTATCCATAAGAAAGGGGAAAACTCCTCCACCAATCCAGAAAATGGGGCACTTACGCTCCAATCAGATGGGACTTTTCAAAACCCCATTTTTGGGATTAGTGGGGGTCCCAGCAGTTGGACTCCAGCACCCAGGAAGTTACCACCATACACAGGAAGACTTATCATTCTAACTTGGCACAAATCCTTTAAAGGGGTTGCCCACAATTCTTTATATAGCACTGCGTGCTTACAATTGCTCATTTTGCCTTTCTACTCAGTTAATTCTTCTCTTCTCTCTGTAGAAACAGGAAGTCTCTTGTCCCTGCATTTATCATTCCCCTCCTGACCCAGCTGTTCTCTCTTCATGCTCCCGGGGATTTATGACTCATACAGGGAAAATTGACCTCCTGTTTCTACATAGAGCTTAGAAGGATTCACCTCGTTGGTAATTAATCACGTGATGTCATAGACCTAATGGAAAAGAGAATTATCTGTGTAGAAAGGCAAAATGAGCAATTGTGAGTACACAGAGCTATATAAAATGACTGCAATAAATCAAGAGGGTAAAAATTTTGATGGTAGGAGGGGGCTTCTTTAAATGCTTGTAATTGGGGAGGTCAATAATTTTTGCAACAGAGTTTCATTAAACATTTTGCCCCCCTACAGCCGCTGTATTACACAGCCTATTGCTGGCAGCAGAATGCGGTAATGGGGTTGGTCACATTATCTTTACTTTATCTGATGTGTTGGAGACATGATTTTGTGCCACTTACCTACAGTGCAAAATTTTTAATGAAATCCAATTGCAAAAATTATTTTTTTAACTCCAATTGCATGCATTTAAGAAGGTGGACAAAAAGTTAAACTTCTAATGACATAGTGGACTTAAATTTCTTTATGTCTCAGAGCCGACTTACCATTGTTAATAAGACCATGTTTAAATCTTAAAGGGGTTTCACACTACTGGACAACGCTTGCTGAATCACTTCAGGAGACCAACTAAAAACATTGGTTACTCGCCTCAAGCAGTTCCAGGCGGTGACGTGACACCTTGACACATGTCCACTGCAGCCAATGATCGGCCGCTGTTTGGATGTAGCTTATCTATACTCTGTCATGGTGGTCGTCTGCTCAGAAGACAAAGCAAAGACCGCCAGCCAAAGTGCTGCAGGCTCGTGACAATGTCACGTCACCCTCCGGGAACATCGCTGGAATGGTGCCGCTGTGGGGGGTGACTATCCATTGTTTTTATTT
Source organism: Dendrobates tinctorius (assembly GCF_039654945.1). NCBI lineage: Eukaryota > Metazoa > Chordata > Amphibia > Anura > Dendrobatidae > Dendrobates > Dendrobates tinctorius. The sequence goes on along the minus strand of NW_027361897.1, from coordinate 12,250,485 downwards.
AATTGGAGTCTAACACTGATGAAGCTGGGGCAGTCCAGTAGTGGGCAGTCGAATGCAAATGAGGCGACAAGTGCTTACTGGACATTCAAAAGCCTTCAGCACTCAACCCCTGTCCACTCCTTGCCCTATGTGTTGGAAGATGGCGCCAGCGTTGAGCAACGCCATCCTGTGCAGGACTGAAATCTTGCAACAGTATCATCAATCAAAAGAAGAGTGCAGGGTTTAGTGGTGAATTTAAATAAAAAAAAATAAGACCCCAGCAATGGGAAGTCGGTCTGCTACTGGATCTCTCGTCAAACATCTCCAGGTGTATTAGTGACCTGTATGAAAGTTTTATAAAGAGTTACATCAAATTTCTTCATATAGTGAAATGGTAGGCTCCCACAGCAATAGGGGTTCTTATTTCCTGTGGATAACACAACTGTCTTAGCTGAAGCATTGTATATATGGCCGAATAAAGTTTCCATAATTTTCGCTATTTGGAGTGTTGCGGTTTTTTTTGCCTTTTTTTATCTGTCTGTTTCTCCTATCTCTTTAATTCTCATATTTCTCTGTCATATTCACATATATCTCCCTCAAATTTCTTGCTCTCAAATCCACTTCTCCCGGTCTAACATTCACTGCTATCTTTTGCTGTCTATTATCCAACTCTTAGATATCTCAGTTATCTTCAGAATATATGAAATTCTCATCTCTTTTACCTATCTCTCATATCTAATTCAGCCGTCTCATTCTTTTGTTTTCGCATAGTCATTTCTTTAATCGCTCTCTCTCATATCTATTCAAATATTTATCTCATCTCTACATTTTATATGTAACTCTCATATCCATAGCATTGTCTTGAAAATCACCTCTTGCATATAAATATGTCTTTAACCTCTCTCTCAAATTTTACCCTTCTCATCTTATATGCATAGCTCTCTTTTGCTCACTCCCTCTTTTTAATTAATATAGCTCTCCATATCTTATATCTACCTCTATCTTCTATTTCATGTCTCAATCCCCTTGCATTTCATATCAATCGCTTACGCTGTGCCTCCTGTCCATCTCTCGCTCTCAGTGCCTCGTGTTCATCCCTCACTCTGCGCCTCATGTCCATCTGTTGCTCTCCATTCCTGCTGTCCATCTTGCTCTCAGTGCCTCATGTTCATCCCTCACTCTGCACCTCATGTCCATCTTTTTTTTTTTTACATTTTTTTAAGTCAACTTTACTTAGTCTCACATTTTTTGCTAGTTTGATAATGTGGTCCTGATTTTCCTTATCTAGACGTTTTTAACCCAATTTATTTTTTGCGACTTTTCAACATAACACGTTGCAAAACATTATGAGCCATTGTACTCCAGCTCCCTCCTGCAGGACAAAATCTAATTTTACTTTTGCAAAGTTAAAAACTAACATTGAACATTTTAAAGGATCATGTGGTTTTTTGGTCTAAAAAGGCGCAAAAAAAGGGTAACAAAAAAAACCCCAAAAAAACCTCGTGCGCTATTATGAAAAAGCTAGATCAAAAAACGGCAACAAATGTCACAAGACAAAAAATAAAATTCACCTAAAAATAACACACAAGGGATGAATTGGGAACAATGGGTCATATATCATATCCATTTTTCGCTCTCTTACAGCTATCTCCCTCTCATATCTCTTCTCTCTCATATCTAATATCTATCTATCTGTATACACACACAAACACAAGGACTATTCGTGTGCTAGTCAGTACAAGCCGACAGACAACATTCCTCTTAACATTTACGACATGGAGTACATGAAATCTCGGAATCCATCTGGTATCCCTTCCTATAAATATTTACAATACACTGCAACTTATTTTAAGGGAATGCAATAAATGTTATTTCCATGTCTCAGCTTTGCACCTGAAGAACCCAGGCAGTGCAAGAGGAAGACAAGTTACATAAACATAAGCTGCTTGTTGTATATTGGATTTGGCTTTTAACAGGGCTTTCAAGATGCAAAAGAATTAACCTCAAATTCTCCTTAGAGATGGACGTTCCTTAACTGAGAATCGCACCATCCTGAACCGACTCCCATCTGGTGGATCTTATATTTGCATTACCACTAAGGAATAAGGCCCCAATACATTTTATTTTTAAGTTTTTGTGGTAGCTTGCCCTATATAAAAAGTTTAATATACACATACAGTCCTGTGCAAAAGTTATAAGCAGGTGTGGAAACAGTGTAATGTAAAATTGTTTAAAAAACCCCAGAAGTTTTAATAGTTCATCGTTATTAATTATTAAAATGTAATGTAAAAGAGCAAAAGAGAAATCTACGTCAAATTAAATTTGGTGTGATCGCCTTTGCCTTCAACTCTGCTTAAATTTCTCTCGTTTTACTGTACACAGTTTTTGATGGAACTCAGAAGGGAGGTTGTTCCAAACATCTTGGAGAACTAATCACATTTTCTGTGGATGTAGGCTTAAGAAAATCAGAGTCAATGATGTTGAGAAAAGGGCTCCATGGGGCCAGATCATCACTTACAAGACTCTTTTTTTCTTCTTTCCACTAAAAAAGTTTTTATAAAAGCATTCCCAAGGTTTTTTTTTTTAATTCCTAAACGTCTAAATACAGATGTTGGATAATTTAAGCACAATAAAATACAGATCGCCGTCTTCCCCGATTTCCAGCGCCGCTCCGGTCTCCTTCTCAGTCATGAGACTGAAATACTAACAAGGGTTTTGTGGGTGAAATGGAAATCGTTTTTTTCAATGTAAATCTATGGATCCTTGTTCTGATGCTGCATAGGCTTCCATTGGGATAGTGACAAATCCGTGTGATCCACGTCTCAGAATTTCAGTCACGTGAGTCAGATGATGACGGGAAAGGCGCTGGAAATCAGGGAAGACAGTGATCTGTATTCAGACAGGTTTAGCAAATCTAAAATGGGAATACTTCTTTAATAACATTAGCTAAATGTTTGGGGCCGTTGTCCTGCTGCAAAATTATTTTAAGTCAATCAGATGACTCCCTGATGATATTGTATGATGGATAATTGTCTGTATTTCTCAGCATTGAGGACATCATTAACCCTGACCAAATTCCTAAATCCATTTGCTGAAATGTAGCCGTAAACTTCTAAGTACCCTCCACCATGCTTCACTGTTACCTGCAGACGCTCTCCAGTCCTTGGACGAACATATGGGCACTGGGCAGCCCCCTATATGGTGTTACTAAGAGGTTGTGAGCCAGAAGCCCTGCATTCCCTGTGTGAACACTGCCACATGCGGATTATTTTTTCTGCACTGGTGTACCATACGGCCAATCCCTGATTGTAGGCTGGCTGTTTCATTTGGTATTTATGCACCTGTGCAGCTGCCATTTTACTTGGGTCCGCTGCACCCTGGATTTGTGCAGATGCATTTGGGCCTGTCTGGTTTGTAAACGAACATATGTTATAGACAAATATTTCACATTTTGACTCATCAGTCCAGAGCACCTGCTGCCATTTTTACTGCACCCTAGTTCCTATTTTTTCATCCATGGTTGAGTTACTTGTCTTTGTTTTCACGTCAAAGGTATGGGTTTTGGTTGCAATACTTCCATAAAGACTATTTCTGATCAGGCTTCTCCAGACAGTAGATTGGTGAATCTGAGCCCCAATGGTTGATCCCAGTTCTGAGCTGATGGCACTGCTGGATATATTCTGATTTCAAAGGGAATCATGATGTGTCTTCCATCCGCAGCACTAAGTTTCCTTGGCTGGAAACTGGTCCTAATCGTTGTACATTTCTTGGTGCTTCTTCAAAAGAACTAGAATACCACATCTTGAAACCCAAGTCTACTTTGAAATCTTTGCCTGGGACAGAACCTTGCTAATGTAGTATAACTACCTTGTGTCTTGCTGTTGTGCTCAGTATTGCCATACTGTATGATCTGCGACATGAAACGGTCATCCACAACCTCATCTTGATTGCAGATTTTGTCTGTTCCTCACCTAGTTTTAAGCCTTTTACACAGCTTGTTTCATCTAATGACTGTTCTTCAACCTACATATGAAAATGATCATTATCATCTGTTTGTTATATTTAGTTATTCATACACCTTACTATTATCTTATAAAATACCTGCGCATGTGTACCTAAAATAAATTGATGATGTTTTGAAGGCAAAATGCAGCCACACCAAATAATCATTTGATTTCGATTTCTCTTTTGCTCATTGACTTTGAACTATTTAAGACTATTAACACTTCTACTTTTGAAAACATTTTTACTTTACAGTATATTATCTAAAACCTTTCTGATTTTGCCTACTTATGCTTTGGAGTCAAACATGGTATGGTAGGACCTGTAGCACCACCGCTAAAGAATGAAAGACTGCGTTGGTCCTAATTATTATTATGCATTTATATAGCGCCATTTATTCCATGGCGCTTTACATGTCAAAAGTGGAATTCTAGACAAGTGTAATATATACGAGAATAATAAACAAGTGTAAGACAAGGGCCGCACAAGCACATAAGGAGAGGGGACCCTGCCCGCGAGGGCTCACAGTCTACAGGGATGGGTGACGATACAGTAGGAGGGGGTAGAGCAGGTCGTGCGGTGGTTCAGTAGACCGAGGATCATTGCAGGCTGTAGGCTTGTCGGAACAGGTGGGTCTTCAGGTTCTTCTTGAAGGTTTCCGTTGATGGGTGAGAGTCTGATGTTTTGCGGCAGAGAGTTCCAGAGTATGGGGGAAGCATGGGAGAAGTCTTGTATGCGGTTGTGGGAAGAAGAGATAAGGGGGGAGTAGAGAAGGAGATCTTGAGATGATCGAAGGTTGCGTGCGGGTAGGTACCTAGAGACCATGTCACAGATGTATGGAGGAGACAGGTTGTGGATGGCTTTGTATGTCATGAATTGGATCCTCTGGGCGATAGGAAGCCAGTGAAGGGCCTAGCATAGGGGGGAGGCTGGGGAGTAGCGGGGAGACAGGTGGATTAGTCGGGCAGCAGAGTGTAGGATGGACTGGAGCGGTGCCAGAGTGCTAGAGGGGAGGCCAGAGAGTAGGAGGTTGCAGTAGTCGAGGCGGGAGACAAGAGCGTGCACTAGTGTTTTTGTCGTTACGTGGTTGAGGAATGAGCAGATCCGGGAAATATTTTTGAGTTTGAGGCGGCAGGAGGAGGCGAGGGCTTGGATATGTGGTTTGAAAGAGAGCGCAGAGTCGAGGATCACCCCAAGGCACCGAGCGTGCGGGACTGGGGAAAGAGAGCAGCCGTTGACATTGATGCATAGGTCTGGTGGAGGGGTAGAGTGAGATGGGGGAAAGATGATAAATTCTGTTTTGTCCATGTTCAGTTTGAGAAAGCGAGCAGAGAAGAAGGCTGAGATAGCAGACAGACATTGTGGGATTTCAGTCAGTAAGGAGGCGAGGTCGGGTCCAGATAGGTAGATCTGCGTGTCATCGGCATAGAGGTGATACTGCAAACCGTGGGATTCTATGAGCTGTCCCAAGCCGAAGGTATAGATGGAGAATAGTTGGGGTCCTAGGACAGAGCCTTGGGGAACACCGACAGACAGGGGGCGAGGTGAGGAGGGGGTGAGAGGGAGACAGTGAATGTTCGGTCCGTTAGGTATGATGAGATCCAGGATAGGGCCAAGTCTGTGATGCCAAGAGATGAGAGAATCTGTAGCAGGAGGGAATGGTCTACGGTGTCGAAGGCAGAGGACAGGTCCAGGAGAAGGAGGACAGAGTAGTGTCGCTTGCTCTTGGCGGTTAGTAAGTCGTTAGTGACTTTAGTTAGGGCAGTTTCAGTTGAGTGATGCGGTCGGAAGCCAGATTGTAACCGGTCAAAGAGGGAACAGGAGAGGTGGGAGGACAGTTCAAGATATACATGCTGTTCCAGTAGTTTTGAGGCATAAGGGAGAAGAGATATTGGGCGATAGTTAGACACAGAGGATGGGTCAAGGGAGGGCTTTTTGAGGATGGGTGTGATTGAGGCATGTTTGAAGGATGAGGGAAAGACACCATTTGTAAGTGAAAGGTTGAAAAGGTGTGTTAGAGATGGGATGAGGACTGTGGCCAAGTTAGGGATGAGGTGGGACGAGGGCACAAGTGGTGAGGTGTGATCTTGACAGAAGGTTGGAGAGCTGATCTTCTGTCATGGTGGAGAAGCTGGCTTTTGCAGAACAGGGCTGAGCGGCTAAGAGGGGCATTGGGGGCTGCGGGCCAAAGTTTTGTCTGATCGTGTCGATCTTCTGCTTAAAGGAGGCAAAGTCTTCAGCAGAGATGAGAGGAGGGGGAGGAGGTGCTGTGGGACGGAGTAGAGAATTGAAAGTGTTGGAAGAGCTGTATAGGGTTATGAGACAGGGAGGATATGAGAGATGCGAAGTTTGTTTTGCGGCAGAGAGCGTGGACTTAAAGCTGGCAAGTGACTGCTTGTATGCATTGAAGTGCTCAGTTGAATGGGTTCTCTTCCATCTCCGCTCAGCGGCCCTGGAAGCCCATCGCAGTTCTTTGGTCAGGCTGGACAGCCAGGGCTGCCTGTTGATTGTTCGAGTTTTGCTCTGCATGAGGGGGGCGGCCGAATCAAGTGTTGCTGTTATTGTGGTGTTATAAAAAGTGGCAGCAGCATCTGTTTCATGAAGGGAAGCTATGTCTGTAAGAGGGAGAAGGGATTCAGAGAGTGATTGTAAATTGAGGTGTTTGAGATTCCTGCGAGGGTGAACGAGATTATGGAGCGGGGGTTGCGCAGTAGGAGAGGAGAGGGAAGAGAATGTCAGTAGGTTGTGGTCAGACAGGGGGAGGGGTGAGTTATTGAGATTAGTGAGGGAACAGAGACGGGTGAAGATAAGGTCCAGCGTGTGACCATCTTTGTGAGTGGCTGCAGAGGACCATAGAGTGAGGCCGAGGGAAGCCGTGAGCGATAGAAGTTTAGAGGCAGTCGGGGTGGAAGTGTCAAAAGGGATGTTGAAGTCGCCCATGATGATGGTGGGGATGTCAGCAGAAAGGAGATGGAGTAGCCAGGTGTTGAAGTGGACGAGAAAGGTGGAGATGGCAAGTTCTGGGGGGCGGTAGATGACAGCCAGTTGGAGGGGGAATGGATGCGGACGGAGTGCACCTCGAACGAGGGAAGAGTAGCGGAGGGTGGCAGAGGAATTGGGGTAAAGGAGCAAGCCAACTCCTCCACCACGTTTATTGCTGGGGCGAGGGGTGTGGGAGAGATGGAGTCCACCATAGGAGTCTGCCAGGTTTCAGTGATGGCGAGGAAGGAGAGTTTGTTGGTGATAAAGAGGTCATGGATAAATGACAGCTTGTTGCACAGCGTGCGTTCCATAGGGCTCCAGGTAAGGGGGTTGGGGGAGTGGGGGCTGGATGAATAGGTATGAGGTTGTCATGGTTGCGAAGACGTATAGAGGATCGTGGCAGGGTGGCAGAAGTGAGTGTAGGGATGTGTTAAGGGGGGCCAGGATTTGGGGATATGTCGCCAGCAATGAGGAGTAGTAGACAGAGCATTAGAAGGTGGGAGGAGGATAGGACATGATGTGGCCGTGCATGTCTGGAGAAAAAGGATTGTATGGGGAGGAACAGTTGTGAGGAGAAGGTTGGTTGGCTGGGAAGAATGGAGGGGGAGATGAATAGTTCCTTACTAGGAGGGGGGATTGCAGGAGTTAGGGAGAAATAGAGTAGTATGGGGGTGATAGTAAAATGAAGGCGAAACATTGTTGTGGTGTTATAGTCCGTTACCTTGCAATCAATTCCAGTCTAATTCAACAGTACTTAGAAATAGTACTTTGAAATCGATGGAGCCGACTACGTCTGGAGCAGACCCATGGTGCTGAATATATGTGCAGCTAAACACAATCAGGTGTGAGTGAGAGTGGGGTGTGACTGCCCAGGCCAAATGCACAGAGTTAAGCAAAGGTCATAAAAGGGGGAAGGGGTTATACAGACCATTTAGATTTGTGGTAAAGATAACAAGATGGGATAAAATTATGGATACTAGAAGATGGGTAAGCTATGCATACCATATAAAATACAATGCAGTTCATATGTGGCATTCGGGAGCATGGGAAAGTGGAGGAAATTCAGCAATGCATACCATATAAAATACAATGCAGTTCATATGTGGCATTCGGGAGCATGGACTGCTTCTTTAGTGGTCAATGAAAGGGCATTCCCATTTGGAGAATATATCTCATTAGTCTGTTTAGCATAAATTCCTAATAGGTGGGCATCTGCAAATTGGACCCTGATCTATTGACCCATTTGGCAATCTTGCCAACTACAATGGCTTCAGTAGAGAGACGGGTTTGTTTTGTGTCTATCTCTACTGAATAGTTTGGGAGTTACTGAATGTTAGTGTCCAGTCTGCACACCTACTGTATCATGTGCAGATATGCCATATATCCCCGTCACACGAGGATACTCTCTTTAAGGCTACATCCACGTAGGTACTTTTTTTTTTTTTTTTTTAACTGTTCAAAGCCTCGACGGTGTGGAAGCCAAGTATCTGGTATCAAGGAGGAGAGACTCTAGCTGTTGAGTCTGTAAGGGGAAACTCCGTAGCAGGAGGCTTACTACAACCACATTGATAGCCACCATTAGACCACTTACCCACATTCAAGGATTGGCTGCAAATCTCCTGCCTGAACTTGATAGGCTCATATAATCATATGAGGCTGTCCAGTTTGAGTCAAGAAACCCAAGTTCAGTTCATGTATTGCGGTCAGTACTTGCACCGAGAAACACGGATGTATGAAACCGGTCTAAGGGAAATTAAGTTGTATCCCACCTATATGCAGGTTTAGATCTCAATAGATATTACAGTAATTAAAATAACAGGATTTTATTGAAACCATTGGCCATAATTTACAGAAACATATCCTGAAAGTATTCATCAAACTCTTCTTCCCTGCAATAAAATAGAGAATAGATAAAAAGACTGTACAGATTTCATCCTAGTAAAAATAATTCATACACATTTATAGGAACTAATGAAATATCAGCGTCACCTGGTTTTCTCATCTGTCTCTTTCTGGGGACCTTTCCAGATCTCATTGGAAGCTTCATCATCATCGTCTTCATTATTGTCATCTGCGTATAAATTTAGTGATAAAAGAGGATTCACCACAACCTCGGTTACATTATAAGCTATTTCAGGCATTGAAGTGAATCCTTTAATTTTTTTTTTTTTGTGGTGACCTACAAGTCAACTGTGAATTCAGTTCATGCGAGTCTTTCTAACATGTGTAGAAGTGAAACAAAGGTTCATAGAGTAAACAAATGAAGTTCCTTCTATACATTGCATCCATGATAATAAAATGGTTAAACATTAGTTTTATGTATAAAGAACCGTTTAGGGGGTGATGATGCCCTTTATTATGATACTAGATGGAATCCTAGTAAAAACCTGTATTTTGGGAAAGTGAAGGCTGCAGTAGACAATACTGTATAAAACGATGCCTCAAGTTGTGCAGAAGACCAAACCCATGAAGACACCTTGAGGATTGTTTTCTTCACTGGACTACTAGAGGAAGATAAAGTATGGATTCGTCTTTGTAAAATAATGGATGTCAGAGTCTAGGAAATGGGATACAATAGAAGGGGTAAAGTAGAAACATTTGCTAAAAGAAGGAGACTGAGAAAATGTTGGCCTGTCCTATATATATATATATATATATATATAGCGACAGTCCAAAACTCAGATATTCTGTGTTTGATGCAACTCATAATCGCATCTCTAAGAGGCTGATTCATCACGTTCCTTAAGATGCGCCAATCATTAATGATTTTGATGCATCGTCCCAGCTGTCCGGGCAACAGAATCTGAACTCTTATGAGCAGGAGTACATTTTTTTTCTAAAATTTGCATCAATTTACACTAATTTACAATATCATGCATCTCTTAGGCTTTAGTTGGCCCAAAGTCCACTTGCTAAGCCCAACTACATGTGCAACTACATGTTGTGTAAAATTAGCAATTCTTACAGAACAGAAAACTGATAAAGAAAGGTGTTGGATGTTTGGGTCAGACTTATTCCATAATGAATGCCTTCGAGAGATGGCTCTGATCTATAGCCATAAAAATGCCTACGTCAGTCATTGACTTCCATTATAAAAAAAAAAAAAAATAAAGTCTACTGCATTGTATATCATATTTTTTACACTTTCATATACAATGGAAAACGTATGCTGATGCATGTTGGCCAAAAGTTTGCAAAAAACAAACACTTTTCTGGCATATCTTGGGTACATGGCAGACTAAAAGACTATGTACACTCCAGCTTCACACTGGGAAAAACTGCCGCTGTAGACTTATGATAGATACAAAAAATGAAACTGGTACAGAGCCGTATCCGTACACAGTGGTTGTGGCAGAATGGTTTCATCATCATCATCATGGGCGGCTTGCAAGTTCTTGAATCACAAGGACAATCTAACACTTACTGCCTATAGAAAAGTAACTAAAAAATGAGCTGCCGCCTAAAAGTATACTACAAAAAAAAAAAACAAACGAAAAAATCCAGATTTGTATAATGAGGAGCCATAAATGTTTTTTTTTTGTATTTACCCGATTCACTGGACTCTTCACATCTGGTTGAGGATTTGGCTGAAAGAGAAAATTACAAAAATAAAATGTCGTAAAATTACTAAAATTGCCAGAATATCTGGAAAAACCTTCTACTCGGCAGTTGAGTTCTCTCTAAATGGATGAAATGCGTCAACTTGCATTGGATTGTTTAAACTCAAGGGACAAAAAACGTTTTTGTTTTTTTTTTACAAAATAGACCATAAATTCTTATCAATACATTAATAATTCTCCATTTTTGGAAATTAAATCTTTCAGTCTAGGTATCATCCTAGATACATTCACATGTGACATCCAGACACCTTCACAATCATAATACTGCAGGACCTGCATGTAAAGGTGGGCACATGACTGTCAGCCCAACAATATTCATTCAGAGCCCAGCTCCAAAATCATACTCGGCTGGGTTGAGCATACATGTGCTCTTAACTGGGAGAATAGACCACTGCCAGAGACCTCTGGTGGTGGTCTATAAGTGGTAGCTTATTTCCTTTGAGCACAAATTATAGGGTATGTTGAAAATGAAGTCAGCACACCATCATGTCCTTTAGATGGTCAGCTGGTCCAGCAGAAACAGTGGCTTCTGCTGATGTTCTTAACACCATCCCTCCGTTCTTAAGGGAGAGGATTTTTAAGAAGAGGTAAATTGCACCGTTGCTTATTTTTAGAAACTCTTTGCAATTTTACCTATTTATGATGTGGAGAAAACCCTTTTAAGTTTCGCAGTCCGTGTGAGGCGTCTGTTTTTTTGTGCCAATCCCCTCCCCGAGACATGATTGCAGGGTGCCAACGGGTTGCCTTTGCAATGACAGGCCTACTGAAGGCCTCAAAAATTTGCCATAATGGTACTCCTGTGAAACCCAGCCACCTTCTAGGCTCCATAAGACACTATGCAGACTAAAAAATAAAGTGAAAATTAATTAAAAAATGCTTTATTCATTCCTCCTTTACGTCAATACAGAAAAATTAAGCATATTTGCTACCGCTGCTTCTGTAAAAGTTTGATCAATAAGACATTTTTTTAAACTATAGGGTAAATGGTGAGAAAACAAAAAGCAAACAGCACAAATATCCTGAACTAAAAAGTAAAAAATAAACTGCAAATAATGTATAAAGGTAATAATAATAATAAGGGTATTTAGTAAACATAATTTAAATTATTACCCTTATTATTATTACTTACATTGTGCATACACATTAATTTACTTTCTCAGTTCAGACTCCAGTTTTTTATTCATTTCATTGTGCATTCAGTGCATATAGGGGTGTGACCGCCCTCTTTCTGAGCTAGGAAAGCCATCCTGTCTGGCCTTAGCTTATACTAGTGGGTCAGTCCCTCGATCCTTGTTCACATTCACATCACTTGGCAAGTGAAAAAGTTTTAAATACTAGAGTTAGGACTGTCCCACAAGGGTTGCCGTGACGTGGCGGGATGGCTTGTACATTATTTTGATCAAAATTATGTTTACTAAATACCCTTATTATTATTATTACCTTTATGCATTATTTGCAGTTTATTATTTACTTTTTATTTCAGGATATTTGTGCTGTTTGCTTTTTGTTTTCTCTGGTTATTGGTCATGTGTTAATATGCACTCACATTGTTCATACACATTAATTTACTTTCTCAGTTCAGACTCCAGTTTTTTATAGGGTAAAAGGTGTAACAAAAAAAGTGAAAATGAAAGTGCCAGAATTGCTTTTTTTCGTCACCGTAACTCTCCAAAAAATGAAATAAAAATGATCAAAACCTTGTACCGTATTTACCCCAAAGTATTATCAATAAAAATGTGAGGTTTACAAAGGTAAAAAGAAAAAAAAAAGGAAAGAATACAAGCTTTCACACAGTCCCAGCAAACAGTTGTGGGTCTGGAAATGACCGACGCAAACCAGAGTTTGATTTCGTTTACAAAATTCAGAATTTTGAGTTTGGAATTTTTTCCTGTAGTTTAATATATTATATGGTAAAGGGATTGGTGTCATTCAACAGTGCAAAAAACCAACCCTCATACAACGATGGAGATGGAAACGTAAAAAAGTCATGGTTCCTGGAATAGGAGGGAAAACAAAAGCACAAAAGTGGAACTTGTATGCGTCAAAAAGCCATTAATGTCTCCTGCTACCGCAGATCTGAACCTATTGAGCAGCTTATTGTGTTCCTGTGATGCAGCAGTGACAATACACAATATTACCCCACAAAAATGAAAATATTACATTTACTAATAACAACGCAGTGTGTGACAGGCAGCGACTATTGAAGTGATGAATAACAGGAGGAGGGTCGGGCGGGGGGGGGGGGGGGTCAGGGGTGTGCTCCATGGCTGCGGCCCCTCACTGATGAAGACAATTCCCTCCAGGCCATGAGCGGATTTATCTCCTGACACAGCAGGACAGATAGGCGTTTGTCCTGGCGGCATGTGTAGAAGTAAACACAGAGCGCGCCATCAATCCAGAGCAAAACTAACAATCATGCCAAAGAGTCAGCACTCTAAATACAAAGGAACATTACATCTTATGTATCCTGGAAGCAAGAAATGAAAATCAATGTATACAGCGCATTATGTCAGTAACACTCTAAAGTGGACAATTCTGACTGTGACAGGTCAGATTACACCCAGCAATGAAGGCGATACATATCCAGGCCCAGAGGGAGCAGAGCACACCACCGGCGTCACACCTGCCATCTAGAACCTGGCACACACTGGTCATAAGTAGGGCAGCAAAAGGGCGATTGATTAGGTGACAATGCAGAACTACATAAATTTGGGTGACAATATGAGACCACATGGTAACAGCCAAAGAGATTTGAGTACTTCATCACTGAAGCGCTGCGGGAGCATCATTACTGAGGCGCTACAGCAGTATCATTACTGAGGTGCTACAGCAGTATCATTACTGAGGAGCTAGGTGAGCATCATTACTGAGGAGCTACAGCAGTATAATTACTGAGGAGCTACAGCAGTATCATTACTGAGGAGCTAGGCGAGCATCATTACTGAGGAGCTACAGCAGTATAATTACTGAGGAGCTACAGCAGTATCATTACTGAGGAGCTAGGCGAGCATCATTACTGAGGAGCTACAGCAGTATAATTACTGAGGAGCTACAGCAGTATCATTACTGAGGAGCTAGGCGAGCATCATTACTGAGGAGCTACAGCGGTATCATTACTGAGGTGCTATGGGAGCATCATTACTGAGGAGCTACAGCAGTTATTACTGAGGCGTTACGGGAGCATCATTACTGAGGAGCTACAGCAGTATCATTACTGAGGAGCTACAGCAGTATCATTACTGAGGAGCTAGGCGAGCATCATTACTGAGGAGCTACAGTAGTATAATTACTGAGGAGCTAGGCGAGCATCATTACTGAGGAGCTACAGCAGTATCATTACTGAGGAGCTAGGCGAGCATCATTACTGAGGAGGTAGGCGAGCATCATTACTGAGGAGCTAGGCGAGCATCATTACTGAGGAGCTACAGCGGTATCATTACTGAGGCGCTACGGGAGCATCATTACTGAGGAGTTACAGCGGTATCATTACTGAGGAGCTACAGCAGTATCATTACTGAGGAGCTACAGCAGTATCATTACTGAGGCACTACAGCAGTATCATTACTGAGGCGCTACAGCAGTATCATTACTGAGGCGCTAGGCGAGCATCATTACTGAGGAGCTACAGCAGTATCATTACTGAGGAGCTACAGCAGTATCATTACTGAGGAGCGAGGCGAGCATCATTACTGAGGAGCTACAGCAGTATAATTACTGAGGAGCTAGGCGAGCATCATTACTGAGGAGCTACAGTAGTATCATTACTGAGGAGCTACAGCAGTATCATTACTGAGGAGCGAGGCGAGCATCATTACTGAGGAGCTACAGCAGTATAATTACTGAGGAGCGAGGCGAGCATCATTACTGAGGAGCTACAGCAGTATCATTACTGAGGAACTAAGCGAGCATCATTACTGAGGAGCTACAGCAGTATCATTACTGATGAGCTAGGCGAGCATCAATACTGAGGAGCTACAGCAGTATCATTACTGAGGAGCTACAGCAGTATCATTACTGAGGAGCTAGGCGAGCATCATTACTGAGGAGCTAGGCGAGCATCATTACTGAGGAGCTAGGCGAGCATGCTAGGCGAGCATCATTACTGAGGAGCTACAGCAGTATCATTACTGAGGAGCTACAGCAGTATCATTACTGAGGAGCTAGGCGAGCATCATTACTGAGGAGCTACAGCAATATCATTACTGAGGAGCTACAGCAGTATCATTACTGAGGAGCTACAGCAGTATCATTACTGAGGAGCTAGGCGAGCATCATTACTGAGGAGCTACTGCAGTATCATTACTGAGGAGCTAGGCGAGCATCATTACTGAGGAGCTACAGCAGTATCATTACTGAGGAGCTACAGCAGTATCATTACTGAGGAGCGAGGCGAGCATCATTACTGAGGAGCTACAGCAGTATAATTACTGAGGAGCTAGGCGAGCATCATTACTGAGGAACTACAGCAGTATCATTACTGAGGAGCTAGGCGAGCATCATTACTGAGGAGCTACAGCAGTATCATTACTGAGGAACTAGGCGAGCATCATTACTGAGGAGCTACAGCAGTATCATTACTGAGGAGCTACAGCAGTATCATTACTGAGGAGCTACAGCAGTATTATTACTGAGGAGCTACAACAGTATCATTACTGAGGAGCTACAGCAGTATCATTACTGAGGCGCTACAGCAGTATCATTACTGAGGCGCTACAGAAGTATCATTACTGAGGAGCTAGGCGAGCATCATTACAGAGGAGCTACAGCAGTATCATTACTGAGGAGCTACAGCAGTATCATTACTGAGGCGCTACAGCAGTATCATTACTGAGGAGCTAGGCGAGCATCATTACTGAGGCGCTACGGGAGCATCATTACTGAGGCGCTACGGGAGCATCATTACTGAGGCGCTACGGGAGCATCATTACTGAGGCGCTACGGGAGCATCATTACTGAGGCGCTACGGGAGCATTATTACTGAGGCGCTACGGGAGCATCATTACTGAGGCGCTACGGGAGCATCATTACTGAGGCGCTACGGGAGCATCATTACTGAGGAGCTATGGGAATATCATCACATAGATTTGCTGTTGGGTGGCAAAGCACAGAGACTGGAGGCTTAGAGTACACTTAGGGCTGTAAAACAGAAAAGTTCAGCTTACTGACTGCACGAATCACACGGTGTGTGTGTGTAATGAGAGGAAAAATGAAGAAATATCCAGCTCCCACAATCCAAACAACACAACTGATGGCTTTATGGAATAATCCACAAAAAATATGAACAAGAAACAGAGCGTGGATAAGCTGTGCATTTCAGATCAATTGTGATCCTTCACTGCATCACGCCATGAAGAAGGATCAGAATTGATCTGAAACACGTCGTTTATCTACACGAAGGGCTGTGGTGCAGAATTTCATCTATTTGGCCTCTTAAATAGAATGAAGGGGCCCAGCAACAATTTTGTTGTTTTTAAAACAAATTAGGGTATATCGATGCATACTATACAATGGGGCTTCTGATTACATAGTGAAAAACAATTCGTCTGAAGTCACTAAACTTGAATTTACCGCATTTATTATTTCAGATCTGTCACCTCTTCTGCCTTTTTGTTCAATTCTCACAATCTTCATGAAATGAAAATTTAGCAGTTCTTATGCCTCTTTATTGTGCTGTTCCTCGGTTATTCCTCCTGGAAGTTTACAGATAAACCGACAAGTGGGAGTTACCAGCTGGGGGCGTGTCCAGTCTGATATCCAATCAGTGAAGTCTGTGCATGTCTTCCTATAGACACGCCCCATCAATTTGTCAATTTATTCATTATTTTCTAGGAGAAATAACATACTGCAGAGATATGAGAAAAGACGCCCCACAATTGTCATCTCATGGCAAATTCAGCTAAAACAGACCCGACCGGAGTGGTAACTGACCTCAGACATCATCTTTACATTACACTCTGTGTAGTCATCCTTCAACCAATACAAAATCCACCTATCACACAGAAAAAAAAAAAAAAAACTTACATAGAGTGATGGGGCAAAGTTCTGTCTGAGGACATTTATCTTTTACAGGTCAGTGAGGTTCATACACCTCTGGCTTAGAATAAAAGCAGCACAAATACTGACAAAAGTAGAACACAACGTGCCCCGATGTTTGAGCGCTGGCAACCAAACGACAAGTAGCAAATGAAATAAAAGCCACAAACAAGATCTCCAGATTTCTTTGTTTTTGCATTTTTGTTCAGGTCATCCAAGTCTTACAGTGACGAAAAAAAAAGAATGAGCTATTTCTCCTTCGTCTCATTGGGGGACACAGGTACTGTGGGTGTATGCTACTGCCATCTGGAGGTTGACACTAGGCAATACAACACAAGGTTAGCTCCTCCCCCGCCGCATACACCCTCGCCCTGATTGCGGACGGAAACCAGTTTTTTGCTTAGTGTCTTATGGAGGCGCACACACAGTCTGGATCTCTCCAGACTATTTTTTTCTAGTTTACTATGAAGATGAGACAGGGGCGACGGATCCTATTGAAAGGGTCCGATCTCCCCAAACCATCAACGGGCGAGCACGCGTTGAGTATCGTGTCCGCGTATTCTTTCCCGCACCGAGGGACATATCTGGGACTTTTCCCCAGACTTCTATTTTTTTTGTTATTTTATGAAGATGAGAGAGGGGCAACGCATCCTATTGAAAGGATCCGATTTCCCCAAACCATCAACGGGCGACCACGTGAGAGTGTCGCCTCCACGTATCCTCTCCCGCACCGCGGGACAAGTCTGGGCAGGTTCCCAGAATTTATTTTTTCTTTTCTTTATTTTTCCTAAAAAGATGAGACAGGGGCAACGGATCCTATTGAAAGAGTCCGATTTCCCCAAACCATCAACGGGCGACCACATGAGAGTGTCGCCTCCACGTATCCTCTCCCGCGACGTGGGACACGATGCCAGACTTAGCCCTGTCCACCCCTAGGTATTGAAACCATGGGCTTGCACAGAGGCACAAGACTAGTCTGTGCGGCCCCCACTTCTCCACCAACGCTAGACGGAGGTGCTGCAAGGCGGCGGACGGTCCCTCTCCTCGGCTGAAGCTGGACGGAGTTAGGGTGCCTGCACCGTCCTGGATCCCCCACCACCCCTCTCCTCCCGGGTATACCTGGTGGAGTCGTCAGAGATTGCAAATCACCGGCCGTCTGTGTGGGGCTCCTGGGCAGAGAGATGCGGACACAGCAGCGGTGTGCTAGGAGCGTGCAGCAAATCCTTCCCGGTGCTTCCTCCTGCAGGTAAGCTGGCGCCCGTCGCCACCACCTCCGCCGCCACCTCCGACCACTCCTGTTGCGGAGCCTGGCGCCTCCGGCAGCCGTGCTGCTGCGGCATTTACGGCTGCGCCGCTGCGGCGTCCTCGGTCGCATCTTGCGGGTGGATGCTGTAAAATTGAGCCCGCGGCTTTGGCCGGAGCTAGGCCGCGGCGGAAGTCCCGCCTCTATTGGGATGTCACTTCCGGCGGCCCGCCCCTTGAAGCTGGGCAGGCGCAAATTAAGTGAGGCCCCGGCTTCGGGGTGGGATAGGCCGTGGGAGGTAGGGTGGTCGGCCTGCCCCAGAGAGGTGCGCAGGAGCGGTGGCGTGGAGGACGCAGGAGCGGGTAAGGACACGCAGAGGGTGCCCTCATACCCCCCCCCCCCTCCGTTCCCTCTCTGGGAAAAAAGAGAGAAGGAGAAAAACGCCTTGCTCATGCAATATGGCCAGGGAGGGTAAAGCGTACGCTGCATGCATCTCCTGTAGAGAATCTTGGCGGCTGCTAAGCAGCCTGAGCCAGAGCCGGGATCCAAGTGGGAGACCTAAGCCCAAACGTGCCCAGGAGCCCCCCTCCGGTAGCTGAGTCCAGAGAGCCAAATCCTCCAGAAGGCTATTACTATGGCGTCGCTTACAAAGGCGATCGACTCTCTTCATGCCTGGAGAGGGGTCCTCCATCTCACGAGAACCCTCGGCCTGCAGGGGCCGCTCTCATGCCAGACAGATGCCAAAGGAACGCACCTACATGAGGTCTTTCCGGGTTGCCCGGTGCCTCGGCATCTGGGAGTTCAGCATCACGCTCTCTCTGTCACCTATGTTACCTGAATGCGGAGGTCGGGAGCAGGCAGAGTATGGATTGGGACTCAGACGCTCCGCCGGACCTGGATATCCGGGGCTGTCAGTAGCAATAGACAGCCTCATTGGAGTTGTCAAGCAAACCTTGGGGGTACAGTATGAAGTTACCCTGGCCTTGAGCCATAAAGTAGCCTTAGACAGGCCAGGCGTCCGCACGGAGTCTTTGGCACTCGCCCAGAGTTTGAAGGCATTGGGCAGCGTCACAGATAACGCCCAGAGAGGCGCTTCTCGGGTCAGGAGACTATGGAGGCAAGATATCCATTTGCCCCTGAACTCTGTAGAAAAAAAAAAAAAAAAAAAAAGGCGGAATCACCAGTGGTGGATCCACCAGTATCTCGTCTGGCCTCGAGGTCCATAAAGAATCCCTCTGATAGGCTCATTGAGAGCTTGGCTCGATTAGTGTGTTTGAAGCGTCAGCTTCAGCGCTCGCCCCCTCCTTTGCGCAACAGGGAGAGCCAAGGCCAGGATGTCATGGGCTGAGTCACTGAATAAGGCTTTGCGAGATAGAGACCTGCCTGCGGAGGTGTTAGAGGTCACAAATCAGATTCCTATGGCCAGAGACTACTTGATCAATGCCTCCTTGGATGCAGCCAATTGTGCAGCATCGGCAGCCGCTAACGCGGTAGCCATTAGGAGAGCCCCTTTTGTTAAGGGCTTGGCGAGAGGATTCTATTTCCAAGAGGTCTCTGACTTCCGTACCCTATCAAGGGCCTGTTCGGGGAAAAATTTGGATCAGCGCATTTCTGACGCGGCAGGAGGAAAGAGCAGTTTCCTTCCACAGCAGAAGACCAGGCAACCTTTTTTTTCCTAGTTTCCGACATAGTTTCGGGTCTTTCGCAACTCCGGGGGGATGGCGGCAGCCAGTTCGGCCGGTCCAAGTCGCCCCAGCCAGAACAGGGAGCGATAGGTCTCATGTAGACCCAATCCAGTGGAGGGTTCCGCGCCCGCCAGGTCGAGAGGTGCCAGGAACCCCCAGCCAAATGACTCGGGGAGCATTATGGGCGACATCAACAGGGCAGGCGGGCGCCTGCTCTTATTTCGTCATTCTGGGTCGAGTTAGCACACGACTTATGGGGGACGAAACTGGTGTCTACGGGTACGACTTACAGTTTGAGGAACCCCCAAGACGATTTTTTGTCTGCCCGACCTCCCAAGGTACAGTCCAGGGCAGGGACGTTGCGGGGGGCCTTCAGGTCACTCCAGGACTACAGGTCATTATTCCATACCAGAGATCGAGAGGGCTCAGAAGTTTTATTCCAATCTCTTCACAGTCCCCGAAAGGGACGGGACAGTCAGGACGATTTTGAACCTGAGGCTCCTGAACAAGTTCATCAGGATCACACATTTCAGGATGGAATAGCTTCGTTCGGTTATATCGGGCATGGTGCAGAGAGAATACATAGCCTAAATCGGTTTTTAGGATGCCTACCTGCATTTTTTCTTTTGCTTCTCTGCATCAAAAGGTTCTTCGG
Organism: Dendrobates tinctorius; assembly: GCF_039654945.1. Lineage (NCBI taxonomy): Eukaryota > Metazoa > Chordata > Amphibia > Anura > Dendrobatidae > Dendrobates > Dendrobates tinctorius. The sequence goes on along the minus strand of NW_027361897.1, from coordinate 12,230,286 downwards.
GGAGCCATCAATGGCCAACATTTTTTAGTTTGCGGCGCTGCCCTTCGGGCTAGCCACCACCCCCGGAGGGTTCACAAAACTAAGGGTAGGCGTGAGGGCCGTCTTACACTCTTGGGGCATAGTCGTCTTGCATACTTAGACGACCTCTTGGTAAAGGGTCCCTCTTTTTTTTTTGAGCATGCAAGGAGAATGTCAGCATTACGCTAAGATACGCTATTCCGCTTAGGATGGTTGGTCAACAGGGAAAGATCATCCCTTGTCCCAACCCACAGGATTTTCTTCCTAGGAATGATCTTCGATACCTCCCGAGGGTTGGTGAGTCTCCCTCAAGACAGAGCGGTACCGCTCCAGCAGGGAGTCCGGAAGCTCCAGCAGCCAGTTCCTCGCTCCATTCGTTTCGGGATGAGGATGCTGGGGAAGATGGTGGCAGACCTCAAAACTAATCAATGGGATTATATATTCAGTAGTAACACCAGAAGCACAAAACAAAGGAATAACCCCTAAAATTTAGCTTTTAATTCAATGACTAAAAACATTAGTGAAAATGACTAAAAGAAGGAGTAGTAGAGGACAAAAAATGAAGGGAGAAAAATACTGTTTTAGTTCTCTTCAATAATCACATAATGGGCCACCGGCTAAATTACCCTAGTCAGCCCTAGTTTCACCCTTCCTTACCGCGGAGGTTGGCACCCTAGTTGTAGACGATATGGCGCCCCCGCTCAACGTCGGTATCCCTAATAGCCCCTACGTCCCCCTGCATATACAAAAAGGACACAAAAAAAAAAACAAAAAAAAAAAAAAAACACACACACACTTATAATACCGAAAAAATAAAGAGACATGAATAGTCTCATAGATAATACTAAATTGCTATGAACTTATCTCGTAGTATTTCTAATAGTATAAGAACCCCAAAAAGAGTTATCTCGGAGTCAAAAAAAATGATAGGTGGGGTTAATATCCGGCAGCTTAGGGAAGGACTTATCTCGTAGTCACAAAAATGCTAATAAGCTGCAAATGGCAGACCCAATTACCAGATAGCAAAATTAACAAACGACTACAAGAAAATTCAATGAAAAAGCACATCAACTAATATATTGTCCAGAACCCCGGACACACATTGGAAAATAGTACAAACATTGCACACTAGAGGCAGTGAAAAAAAGCCTATACAGCACATGCGGCAGCCATTACCTTGCAAGTGAGGGTAAAATCACCCTAATTCACAAAAATACAATAAAAAATAATAAGGCTACCATATTCATCTTTGATTATACAGCGTGGTACACCAATATTCAAAGTAGCAATGCATACAAAATCACATAGCATAATTGCTCAGTAGATTAAATCTAAATAGATAGTACCACCGCAGGATCTGCCAAAAAATCATGTACAACATTATACTTATCAGCCACTTGACGCATATGGAAACCCGACGCGTTTCCCCCTCTTAATCCGCTGAGGGTTCATCAGGGGTCAAAAAGTGGGGTCTCATTACCCCTGGCCGAGAGAGCAATACAGTGTGCGGCTTTACTCCAAGCGCGTTCACCGCCATTGTTTAAAGATTCCGCGCCGATATAGAACGCCTACTTCCGGTTACCACAATCCAAGATGGAGGTCCAAACCGGAAGGGATCATATTGAGGACGGACATGCTGTGCAGCAGCCACCTGAATGACATAGACGCCGCGCACCTTACTAAACAGCACGGATAGAAACAGGAATTCAAAAAATGGTGCCTAAAACAAAATGACCAAATAGGGCAATACGTCCCTCTCAATAGACACACCATATCTCGCAAGCAATATGGGGCCGATCAATTCAACAGCCTCACTGTTCAGAACGCCCAAAACTTCAAGAAAATAGATAACAATAGTCCTCAAAGGCATGGAGTGGAATAATTGTATCCCTAAATAGAAGAAATAAAAAATAAAATAAAAAAATTCCAATAGTAATAATATACCGACCAAATTATCAAAAACCCTATAAAGAGCTGGCTGGGAAAATGTGAAACACACTGATTATAGATAACTACTAAAAATTTAGCTGTTCATTAAGGCCTTTTGGACTCTGTGATTCAAGCCAAAAAATCCAGCGTGTCTCACGCTGTAAGATTCTATTATCCCAGTCTCCCTGTCTGACTGCGGGCTGCACTCTCTCTATAACACGAAAATTAATATGTTTATCATCCCCTCCATGCACCATATTGACATGACGGGCTAAAGGGGTATCTCTTTTGTGTCTAATGTCCCCCAAATGTTCACCTATGCGGACACGTAATTCACGCTTTGTTTTGCCAACATAGTCAAGGGGGCAAGTACAAGTACACAGATAAACAACTCCAGTGGTTTTACAATTTGCAAAGCTTTTCATTTCATAACTCCTCTTTGTATAGGCACTACAAAAAGTATGGGATACACAGATATATTTGCAAAAACTGCAGTGTCCACACCTAAAAGTCCCTATTGCTCTATTCCGCAGCCACGTTTCCTCTCTCTTCTGAGGTTCCAAGTGGCTACCTACCACCCGATCCCTTATTGACCTACCCTTCCTAAATGTAACTGATGGACCCTGGGTGATACAGTCACGTATGTCATTATCCATTTTCAGGATAGACCAATACTTCTCCAGGATGTTCATAACTTTACCGGATTGGTCATCGAAGGTACCTATCAATCTAGTAATTGTATTGGAGTCCTCCCTTACCCTCGGAGTCAACAATGACGTCCTGCTTACTTGTTTAGCATGCTTATAGGCCGGTTCAATCACCCTTGTTGGATAACCCCTGCTTCTAAACCTCCTCCATAAGTCACTCGACTGCATTTCAAAATCATTCCAATCAGAGCAGTTCCTCCGAACTCTGAGGAACTGACCCCTTGGTATACCTCGTTTAAGAGGGGGGGGATGGTGACTTTCCCACCTTAAGAGACTGTTAGTTGAGGTTGGTTTTCGGTGCAGGTTGGTTTTAAGCAAGCCATCTGAAGAAATAGAAATATTGACATCCAGGAATGTAATCTGATCTCCACCTACCTCATGGGTGAAGAAAAGACCCAACTCATTATTATTAAGGGTATCAACAAAGGATCTGAATGATTCTCCACACCCCGCCCACAGGACGAGGATGTCGTCAATGTACCGACCCCAGAATAATATCTTAGGGGACCAGACGACATCCTGCACCGAAAACCAACCTCAACTAACAGTCTCTTAAGGTGGGAAAGTCACCATCCCCCCCCTTTTAAACGAGGTATACCAAGGGGTCAGTTCCTCAGAGTTCGGAGGAACTGCTCTGATTGGAATGATTTTGAAATGCAGTCGAGTGACTTATGGAGGAGGTTTAGAAGCAGGGGTTATCCAACAAGGGTGATTGAACCGGCCTATAAGCATGCTAAACAAGTAAGCAGGACGTCATTGTTGACTCCGAGGGTAAGGGAGGACTCCAATACAATTACTAGATTGATAGGTACCTTCGATGACCAATCCGGTAAAGTTATGAACATCCTGGAGAAGTATTGGTCTATCCTGAAAATGGATAATGACATACGTGACTGTATCACCCAGGGTCCATCAGTTACATTTAGGAAGGGTAGGTCAATAAGGGATCGGGTGGTAGGTAGCCACTTGGAACCTCAGAAGAGAGCGGAAACGTGGCTGCGGAATAGAGCAATAGGGACTTTTAGGTGTGGACACTGCAGTTTTTGCAAATATATCTGTGTATCCCATACTTTTTGTAGTGCCTATACAAAGAGGAGTTATGAAACGAAAAGCTTTTCAAATTGTAAAACCACTGGAGTTGTTTATCTGTGTACTTGTACTTGCCCCCTTGACTATGTTGGCAAAACAAAGCGTGAATTACGTGTCCGCATAGGTGAACATTTGGGGGACATTAGACACAAAAGAGATACCCCTTTAGCCCGTCATGTCAATATGGTGCATGGAGGGGATGATAAACATATTAATTTTCGTGTTATAGAGAGAGTGCAGCCCGCAGTCAGACAGGGAGACTGGGATAATAGAATCTTACAGCGTGAGACACGCTGGATTTTTTGGCTTGAATCACAGAGTCCAAAAGGCCTTAACCCCTTAGCGACAGAGCCAGTTTGCAGCTTAATGACCAGGCCAATTTTTACAATTCTGACCACTGTCCCTTTATGAGGTTATAACTCTGGAACGCTTTAATGGATCCTGCTGATTCTGAGATTGTTTTTTCGTGACATATTGTACTTCATGTTAGTGGTAAAATTTCTTCGATAAGTCTTGTGTTTATTTATGAAAAAAACAGAAATATGGCAAAAAATTTTAAAATTTTGCAATTTTAAAACTTTAAATTTTTATGCCCTTAAATCAGAGAGATGTGTCACATAAATTTCTTAATAAATAACATTTCCCACATGTCTACTTTACATCAGCACAATTTTGGATGCAAAATTTGTTTTTGTTAGGAAGTTATAAGGGTTAAAAGTTGACCAGCGATTTCTCATTTTTACAACAAAATTTACAAAGCCATTTTTTTTAGGGACCACATCACATTTAAAGTCATTTTGAGGGGTGTACATGACAGAAAATACCCAAAAGTGGCACCATTCTAAAAACTAGACCCCTCAAGGTTCTCAAAACCACATTCAAGAAGTTTATTAACCCTTTAAGTGCTTCACAGGAACGAAAGCAATGTGGATGGAAAAAATTAACATTTAACTTTTTTTTGGAAAAAAATTACTTCAGAACCAATTTTTTTTATTTTCACAAGTGTTAAAAGAGAAAATCAACCACAAAATTTGTTGTACAATTTCTCCTGAATACGCCGATACCCCATATGTGGGGGTAAACCCCTTTTTCAGCACACGGCAGAGCTCGCAAGGGATGGAGCACCGTTTGACTTTTTCAACGCAGAATTGGCTGGAATTAAGATCGGATGCCATGTTGCGTTCGGAGAGCCCTTAATGTGCCTAAACAGTGGAAAACTCCAACAAGTGACCCCATTTTGGAAACTAGACCCATTAAGGAACTTATCTAGATGAGTGGTGAGCACTTTGAACCTTCAAGTGCTTCACAGAAGTTTATAACGTAGAGCCGTGAAAATAAGAAATCCATTTTTTTTTCCCACAAAAATGATCTTTTCGCCCCCAAATTTTTATTTTTACAAGGGTAACAGGAGAAATCATACCCCCACAGTTATTATGCGATTTGTCCTGAGTACGCTGATACCCCATATGTGGGGAGGAACCACTGTTTGGGTGCATGGGAGAGCTTGGAAGGGAAGGAGTGCCATTTTGGAATGCAGACTTTGATGGAATGGTCTGCGGGCATCATGTTGCGTTTGCAGAGCCCCTGATGGGCCTAAACAGTGGAAACCCCCAACAAGTGACTCCATTTTGGAAACTAGACCCATGAAGGAGCTTATCTAGATGTGTGGTGAGCACTTTGAACCTTCAAGTGCTTCACAGAAGTTTATAACGTAGAGCCGTGAAAATAAGAAATCCATTTTTTTTCCACAAAAATGATCTTTTCGCGCCCAAATTTTTATTTTTACAAGGGTAACAGGAGAAATCATACCCCCACAGTTATTATGCGATTTGTCCTGAGTACACTGATACCCCATATGTGGGGGGGAACCACTGTTTGGGCGCATGGGAGAGCTCGGAAGGGAAGGAGTGCCATTTTGGAATGCAGACTTTGATGGAATGGTCTGCGGGCATCATGTTGCGTTTGCAGAGCCCCTGATGGGCCTAAACAGTGGAAACCCCCCACAAGTGACCACATTTTGGAAATTAGACCCCCTAAGGAACTTATCTAGATGTGTGGTGAGCACTTTGAACCCCCAAGCGCGTCACAGAAGTTTATAAACGCAGAGCCGTGAAAATAAAAAGTCTTTTTTATTTCCACAAAAGTGATTTTTTAGACCCCAATTTTTAGACCCCCAAAGTTGGTAAATAGTGGAAACCCCTCAATTCTTGCTCCAACCCTAACCCCAACACACCCCTAACCCTAATCCCAACCCTAATCCCTAATCCTAACCCTAATCCTAGTTCGCCCTAACCCTAGCCCTAACCCTAGCCCAACCCTTAACCCTAGCCCAACCCTAACCCTAGCCCAACCCTAACCCTTAACCCTAGCCCAACCCTAACCCTTAACCCTAGCCCAACCCTAACCCTAGCCTAACCCTAGCCTAACCCTAACCCTAGCCTAACCCTAACCCTAGCCTAACCCTAGCCTAACCCTAGCCCTAGCCTAACCCTAGCCTAATCCTAACCCTAGCCTAACCCTAACCCTAGCCTAACCCTAGCCTAACCCTAACCCTAGCCTAACCCTAGCCTAACCCTAGCCTAACCCTAGCCTAACCCTAACCCTAGCCTAACCCTAACCCTAGCCTAACCCTAACCCTAGCCTAACCCTAACCCTAGCCTAACTCTAACCCTAGTCTAACCCTAACCCTAGCCCTTATGGAAAACTGAAAAAAAAAATATTTTTTTTATTTCATTATGTGTGCCTATATAAGGGGGTGATAAACGGGGGGGTTATGTACTATTTTTATTATTTTGATCACTATGATCGTTTATCATAGTGATCAAAATAATGAATGGAATCTGCCAGCCGGAGCCAGCAGATTCCCGGCGGGCGCACTGCGCATGCGCCCGCCATTTTCAAGATGGCGGCGCCCATCGGATGACGCCGGCGGGCGCGGGACCACCGGGAGGGGACGGAGGACAAGGGAGAGGTACCGGGAGGGGACCGGGGACCCTATTTCTTTATCCTCTGATGTGCGATCACATCAGAGGAAAGAGAAATTAAATGTAAAATCGCGGCTTTTTTTTTTGTGGTCGCCGTTATAGGGTTAATAACGGCGATCGCAAAAGCGGGGGTCGGTAAAAACCGACCGATTCATGTTCTCTGGGGTCTCGGCTACCCCTGGCAGCCGAGACCCCGGAGAAAATCCGACACTGGGTGGCGCTATTCACTTAAATCACAGCGCCGTGAATTAACGGCGCTGTGGTTTAAGTACCCTTAATTACCGCCGTTAAAAGGCGTATCGGCGGTCGTTAAGGGGTTAATGAACAGCTAAATTTTAGTAGTTATCTATAATCAGTGTGTTTCACATTTTCCCAGCCAGCTCTTTATAGGGTTTTTGATAATTTGGTCGGTATATTATTACTATTGGAATTTTTTTATTTTATTTTTTATTTCTTCTATTTAGGGATACAATTATTCCACTCCATGCCTTTGAGGACTATTGTTATCTATTTTCTTGAAGTTTTGGGCGTTCTGAACAGTGAGGCTGTTGAATTGATCGGCCGCATATTGCTTGCGAGATATGGTGTCTCTATTGAGAGGGACGTATTGCCCTATTTGGTCATTTTGTTTTAGGCACCATTTTTTGAATTCCTGTTTCTATCCGTGCTGTTTAGTAAGGTGCGCGGCGTCTACGTCATTCAGGTGGCTGCTGAACCGCATGTCCGTCCTCAATATGATCCCTTCCGGTTTGGACCTCCATCTTGGATTGTGGTAACCGGAAGTGGGCGTTCTATATCGGCGCGGAATCTTTAAACAATGGCGGTGAACGCGCTTGGAGTAAAGCCGCACACTGTATTGCTCTCTCGGCCAGGGGTAATGAGACCCCACTTTTTGACCCCTGATGAACCCTCAGCGGATTAAGAGGGGGAAACGCGTCGGGTTTCCATATGCATCAAGTGGCTGATAAGTATAATGTTGTACATGATTTTTTGGCAGATCCTGCGGTGGTACTATCTATTTAGATTTAATCTACTGAGCAATTATGCTATGTGATTTTGTATGCATTGCTACTTGAATATTGGTGTACCACGCTGTATAATCAGAGATGAATATGGTAGCCTTATTATTTTTTATTGCATTTTTGTGAATTAGGGTGATTTTACCCTCACTTGCAAGGTAATGGCTGCCGCATGTGCTATATAGGCTTTTTTTCACTGCCTCTAGTGTGCAATGTTTGTACTATTTTCCAATGTGTGTCCGGGGTTCCGGACAATATATTAGTTGATGTGCTTTTTCATTGAATTTTCTTGTAGTCGTTTGTTAATTTTGCTATCTGGTAATTGGGTCTGCCATTTGCAGCTTATTAGCATTTTTGTGACTACGAGATAAGTCCTTCCCTAAGCTGCCGGATATTAACCCCATCTATCATTTTTTTTGACTCCGAGATAACTCTTTTTGGGGTTCTTATACTATTAGAAATACTACGAGATAAGTTCATAGCAATTTAGTATTATCTATGAGACTATTCATGTCTCTTTTTTCGGTATTATAAGTGTGTTTTTCTTTTTGTGTCCCTTTTTGTATATGCAGGGAGACGTAGGGGCTATTAGGGATACCGACGTTGAGCGGGGGCGCCATATCGTCTACAACTAGGGTGCCAACCTCCGCGGTAAGGAAGGGTGAAACTAGGGCTGACTAGGGTAATTTAGCCGGTGGCCCATTATGTGATTATTGAAGAGAACTAAAACAGTATTTTTCTCCCTTCATTTTTTGTCCTCTACTAGTCATTTTCACTAATGTTTTTAGTCATTGAATTAAAAGCTAAATTTTAGGGGTTATTCCTTTGTTTTGTGCTTCTGGAAGATGGTGGCAGCAAGGGAAGCGATTCCGTTTGTCCAGTTTCCTTCTTCACCTGCTACAGCAGGCTCTCTTGTTAGATTGGGATAAGAATCCATTTGCCCTCGATCAGCGGTGCCAGCTATCCTCTCAGATCAGAGAGTCACTGGAGTGGTGGACGGTCAGATCTTCGCTTCTTCAGGGTAAACCTTTTCCCCCAGAACACTGGCTAGTGGTCACGACAGATGCCAGCCTCCTGGGCCTGGGGAGCAGTGTTTCATCACCACACGACTCAGGGCCAATGGTCGCGACAGGAGGCACGCCTCCAGGTCAACTTGTTGGAGATACGTATAGTCCGGCGGACACTGCAGTATTTTCGGCACTTCCTAGCCGAACCACCCGTTCGGATTCAGTCAGTCAATGCCACGGCAGTGGCTTACGTAAATCATCAAGGGGGCACGCACAGCAGGACAACCATGCGTGAGACGGGACACGTCCGGCAGTGAGCCGAGAACATCCAGCAGTATTTTCGGCGGGCCACGTCCCAGGGGTAGAGAACTGGGCAGTCTACTTCCTCAGCCGACAGGAGGTCGTGGCTGGGTAGGGGTCCCGGCACCCCGAGGTTGTTCAGCATATTTGAAACGATGGGGGACACCAGACGTAGGTCTGATGGCATCCAAAATGAACGCCAAGTTGCCCGTGTTCGTTGCTCGGGCACGGGTCCCATGAGTGTTCGGGGTGGAGGCGTTGGTTCTACCAGGAGACCAGTTTCGCCTTTCCATACCTGTTTCCTCCGTTGCCATCGCTTCCAGGAGTTATCAGAGGGATCAAGGTAGAAGGGGTACCAGTAGAGCTGCTGGCACCAGATGGGCCTGCTATGCAGATCCGATACAGCGGCTCACCGACATCCAGTGGCGATTGCCGCGGCGTGCGGATCGGCTGTCCCAAGGACCGATCTGCCACCCGAACTCGGGGGCCCTGGGTTACATGGCATGGCCGTTGAATCTTGGATTCTAGCTCAAGCGGGGTTTTCACCACGAGGTGAGCGCTACAATGGTTAGCGCCAGGAAGCATACCTCGGCCAGAGTCTATCGTTACTCCTGAAAGTTGTTCTTTACTTAGGGTCGAGAGTACGGTCTTTCGCCCCAGACATTCTCTATTCCCGACATCTTGGCCTATCTCCAGTCGGGCCTAGATGCAGGATTAGCCCGAGCTCTCTTAGAAGTCGGATATTGGCATTGTCCTTCCTATCCCAGTGTAGGATGGCTGCTAATATGCAGGTAAAGGCTTTCATCCAGGGAGTCTCATCTAGTACCTCCCTATAAGGTGCCAATGGGCACCAGGGACCTTATCCTAGTCCTGAGTGTTCTGCCGGAAGCTCCCTTTGAGCCGCTACAGGTCTTAATCATGTTCTCATGATTAAGACCTGAGGCGTCGAAACGCGTTGTTCTGTAGTCATCCGACAGATATGCTGTACCTGCTGGAATTTTAATATGCAATGGCACAATAAAATGGATTTTTAATTTTCCATTCCTGGCGCTGGAACTTCTTTTTTCCTTCCTAACTATTCAAGAGGCCTATCGCATCAGAGGGGCGCTGGTTCCATCAGGGATCAAAGCGCATTTTACTCAAGCAGTGGGCGCCTCCTGGGCGCTTCGGCATCAGGCTTCGGCCGAGCAGGCATGCAAAGCAGCAACCTGGTCCAGCCTGCACACGTTTACTAAATATTACATTGTCCATACTCAGGCTTCAGTGGATGCGAGCCTGGGTAGAAGGATTCTCCAAGCAGCGGTAACGCACCTTTAAACAAGGGATGCATGGAGCTTGGATAGGTGAGTCAATCTCCCACCCAGGGACTGCTTTAGGACGTCCCACAGTACCTGTGTCCCCCAATGAGACGAAGGAGAAACATGGATTTTTGTGAGTACTCACCGTAAAATCCTTTTCTCAGAGACGCTCATTGGGGGACACAGCACCCACCCTGTTAGCCGGTTGGCTCTTGTTTATTTGATTAATGTGTATGTTGTGATGAATGTCAGGGTGGTCCTTTGCCAGACATACTGTTTACTGCATTAAGGCTAATGGTTATTGCTCTCCTACTGCTTTTGCACTAAACTGGTTTCCGCCCGCAATCAGGGTGAGGGTGTATGCGGCGGGGGAGGAGCTAACCTTGTGTTGTATTGCCTAGTGTCAGCCTCCAGATGGCAGTAGCATACACCCACAGTACCTGTGCCCCCCAATGAGCGTCTCGGAGAAAAGGATTTTACGGTGAGTACTCACAAAAATCCATGTTTTTTGTTGTGTTTTTTTTTTCTTTTTACAAAACGAGTGGTAATTTCAAATGACGCCGAATCGCCCTTCTGCTTCGTGTGCCCCCCTGACGGTTAATGTACGCCACAGCCGTGGCGTTGTCTAACTGAATCAGAATGGGGTGACCTACTAGAAGATGATGGAATTGCCGAAGGGCTAGCCTGATCGCCCGAATTTCTAGAACATTGATCGGGAGACGCGATTCTGGAATGGACCAGCGTCCCTGAGCCGTGTGGTGACGGAACATCGCTCCCCAGTCGAGAAGACTGGCGTCGGTGGTCACCACCAGCCAGCGGACTGGAAGGAAAGACTTTCCTTGACTCAGGATATCAACGTCCACCACCTGAGAGTCCGCCTAACCCGCTGGGACAGGCGAAACTGGCGGTTCAGAGAGAACGGATTTCTGTCCCAAGAGGTCAGCAGTGCCTGCTGCAGAGGATGGAGATGTAGTTGAGCGAACGGTACTGCTTCGATTGTTGCCACCATTTTCGCCAGGACCTGCATGCCGAACCACAGGGAGTGAGGACGGGCAAGAGAAAGCTTCCGGGCTCCCTGGGTCAGTGCCAAGACCTTTTCTGGAGGGAGAATTACCAACCCTTGGGAAGTGTCCAGGATCATCCCCAAAAAGGAAATTCGCTAGGATGGTGCTGGGGAGGACTTGCTTAGGTTTACCAGCCAACCCAGACAAGAGAGAGTGTTCAACACTCTGCACAGGCCTGAAGGGACGATCCTTTGATGAGCAGGTCGTCTAGGTACGGCAGGATCACCACACCCTGAGTGCAGAATAGACATGACTGCTGCCAAGACCTTGGTGAACACTGAGGGCGGTGGCAAGACCGAAGGGCAAGGCAGTGAATTGAAAGTACTCATCGCTGACAGCGAAGCATAAAAATCTTTGGTGACCGGAAAAGAATGGAATGTGAAGATATGCGTCCTTGAGGTCGATGGATGAGAGGTATTCCCCTTTCTCCAGCGAGGTGATGACTGAAAGGAGAGACTCCATTCTGAAATGATGAACCCTGACAAACTCGTTCAACAGTTTTAGGTCCAGAATAGGGCGCATGGTTCCGTCCTTTTTCGGAACCATGGACAGGTTTGAGTAAAACCCTTTTTCGTTGTGTGGAACCGGGACGATGACTCCGTCTTTGCGGAGTGCATTTATGGCTTGGTAGAACAGGGCTGGAAGAAACGTGTTGGGGGAGGAGACGCAAATTCTATTTTGTATCCGGAGGACACTAGATCTCTGACCCACTGGTCGTGAACAATCGCAAGACTGCTTGACGAAACAAGAGTAGACGGCCGCCTACCCTGTTTGTGGCCTTCGGATACCACAATGTGTCATTGAGCAGAGAACTTGCGTGATGTGGAAGGTTTGGGTTCAGACCGTGAGGGCCTGCTTTTCCAGGAATGAGTGCGCTTTGTACGAAGGCTGGGAATCCCTGTCCCTACGCAGGGGATGAGCTGAGCCGGAGGAAGCGGTTGCAGAGGACCAGCTTGCGGTGCTGCGAAATGGCCGGAAGCAAACCTGGTGTTGGCTTCGGAAAAGCCACCTGGGCCTTTGCTGAGGGAGGAATTTACTCTTTCCCCCTGTAGCATCAGAGAGAATTTGGTCTAGTTTTTCTCCGAACAATTGCCCGCTGTGGTAAGGAAGGGAAGTTAAAGATTTTTTGAAAGCAGAATCTGCCCGCCACGCTCGGAGCCATAATGCTCTCATGATAGCAGACACAAATGCCATTACTAACGTGGCACAGTTAGCTGCATCTAGAGAGGCATGCGCAACATAATCCACAGACCAGGCAATCTGGTAAGAGAGGCTGACCGCCTCGGGAGGAAGTGCCGCGTCAGACAAAGACGAGAGTTTTGGAAGCGAGACGTGATATTGGTGGATCCACTGCAGGGGACTCAGTCCACTCCTTTCTTAGTGTAGGAGCAAAGGGGTACCGTGTCTCCAGCGGCCTTTGCCCTGTAAATCACTTGTCCGGGCGACTCCTGTGCCTCTGGACAATGTCCGTAAACTCAGGGTGGTTAGCAATCACCCTGTGAGGGCGTTTGGTCCTTTTAAAGGACACAGTGTGATCCGGACTAGTCTCGGGCTCTTCGTCTACCCTCAGAGCCTTATTTACCGCTTCAATGAGAGAATCTAGTGACTTCTGGTACTCTTGCGAGTCCGGGTCTTGGGCCACATCTGACTCGTATTCTGAGTCGTGTTCGCTGGGAACCCCTGGTTAGAGGGAGCGGGGAACGGAGCTTGCGGATGCCGAGGCACAGGAATGCCTGGGGGACAAGCTATGGAGTCGTTTCCTAGAAGATTGCTCATTTTCTGCTAATGTCTGGCCCCTGTCCAAGGAAGGCTCTCGCCTGGCTGAGGGGCTTTCCACGCAAGACAAATCAATGCCCTGGCTTGAGGAAGAATCACGGAAGGATTCTATAGTTTTAGCCAGGGAAGCCATGGACTGTGCCTGGGACGTGGCCCACTCAGGGGGGCTAGGTCAACTAGGGTCGGCAGTAGCGGAGGGCTCCAGTGCGCATTAAGGGTTGCAACCCTTACAGAATGAGGTACATTGTCCCCGGGGTAGTGGAGCATTACATGTGATAAATCAGGCATACACCGCTGTGTGTTTTAGCAGCTTTCTTAGATGCCTTTGACTGAGACATATTGGCCTGTAAAGCTGCTTAGAGACTACTGCAGGGAAGGGGTTAAGCACTGTGTCCAGCTTAGGCTAGTTTCACACTAGCGTTTTAAAGCACAGCGCATGCTTGCAGTGAAGCTCCGCCCCCTGCTGCGCCTCCTTCGGTCAGCTCCGCCTATGGGCACATGACGCTACATGCGACCTGCGTACCCTATCTTTAGCATTGGATACGCAGGCCGTGCGCAAGTATGCTTTTGCCGGCGCATGCGTCCTTTTGACGGTGTGCCAACCTGTGCCAAACGCATTGTGGTGCATTTTGGTGTGGCCGGCGCACTGTCAAAAGGACGCATGCGCCAGCAAAAGCATATCTGCGAACGGCCTGCGTAACCAATGCTAAAGATAGGGTACGCAGATCGCATGCAGCGTCATGCGCCCATAGGCGGAGCTGACCGGAGAAGGCGTGGCAGGGGGCGGAGCTTCACGCCTCAAAACGCTAGTGTGAAACTAGCCTTATCCAGGTCCTGTGTCCGTGCCCCCAGCGGTCCCTCTGCTCTAGCCAAAGATGCCTTGCAGTAGCTGTGCGTTGAATGCGGAAGTGATGACCCCCAGGAATAAGTTGGCGAATGTGGGCGGAGCCAGGCCACAGAGCAGGGATGCGGTCGAGGTGCTTCTCGTCCAGAGCGAGAAGTGCCTGAAAATTGGGCGTCGAAGCCCCAGTGGGCGGGGCTACAGTAAGGAGGCCTGGTCTGGAGAAAAGCTGGGGACTAAATTAGCAGCGACGGGGACATAATTACGCAGACCCACATTAGCAACAGGAGCCCTCCTGCCATCACTTGGAACTGCCACCATGCCCCTGTACTCACTGCTGAAGATGTGATGCTGCACCCAGAAGATCTTCTCAGGTACTGGCCGCTGTGTTCTTCCTTAATCCACTCTCCCTTTAATAGGGGAGCGGAGAGGAACCCTTTGCCTCCCTTCACCATCCGCTTTCAGTAGTGATGATGCAGTGGGGGCTACACGGACTCAGCTAAGGCTTCTGTGCATCCCGTTGTTTTTAGATGTTCAGCAACAGTAAAATTACCTGGCAACATGATTTGCCACATCAGTACGATATCGGCGATACTATACAGGTAAATAAATACATATGTATTATATATCTATTTTTATTTTTCCCTTCAATGGAGCATTGTGAGGTCATGTTTCTTAAGCGTGGCGAGCTGACGTTTATATTGATACCATTTTGGCGTCCACATGGTGTTTAGATTGCTTTGGGGATATAGGATGCAAAATTGTGCACCTAAATGTCTCTGTTAGACTACATGGCGGCAGGTTTACCAGTCCTCTAGTGATATCTCCTGCTGATAAAACCGGGATTTTATGAAAACTACAAAAAGCAGCCCAGTATGTGACACATTGCTGGAATCAGAGTTTCTGTTTTCATATTATGTTGCTCTCAGATTAGGTGGCAGACACCTGGTGACAAATTACTTTTAAAAGTTTATCCAGGTTTTGAATAAAAGTAAACGTAACAAAGCTGCAATACCAAACACAGCAGGTAGGTAAAATGCGGCACATGTAGTACAAACCTGATGTAAATGAGGCTGCAGTGCGAGGGCCCCTTCCAATAACTGACTATATGCGTGCTGAGAGACTGACCCAGAGCAATTTAAAGGGACTCTGTCACCCTCCTATATGACCTATTAATATGGGCATACAGGTGATAGTAATGTTACACTAGTCCTACCTGTCTGCCTCATATTAATGGTCCTGTTGCTGAGAAATGTTAAATTCTTTCCTTATGCTAATGATTTTCTTCCAGGTTCCGGGGCGTGCGGTGCTGGAAGAAATCCCTGCCTACTGTCCTCATTATAATAATTACTCTCCTTTCGTCAGTTACGGCCCTGGAATCCTGCGTTTGCGCCCTGCACTCCCTCAGAAATACATCTCTCATCCTCCCTTCTGTGGGCGCTGCATTCAGGGATCTTCTGCGCAGGCGCCAGGGACTTACACTCGAGTGACCTCAGGTGTGCGCACTGATAAGGTGCTCTCCACATTTCCTCCTTCATAGTCATTGCCATGTACATATGGTTACTAGCAATCACTGTGCAGGGAGGAAGAGGGGAGAGCATATTACCAGCACGCACACCGGAGGTTACAGTGACTCCCTGATGCCTGCGCAGAAGATCCCTGGATGCAGCGCCCACAGAAGGGAGGATGAGGTATGTATTTATGAGGGAGTGGAGGGCGCAGGTGCAGGATTCCAGGGCCATAACTCACGTGCATGGGAGGGGGTAAGTATTACAATGAAGACAGCGGGCAAAGATATCTTCCAGGCACCACACGCCCCAGAGCCTGGAAGAAATCATTAACATAAAGACAGAATATAACATTTCTCAACAACAAGACCATTAATATGAGCATAAAGGTAGAACTAGTGTAACACTACTATTACCTGTATGCCCATACTAATAGGTCATATTCATCCCAGGGATTCACAGATTCTCTTTAATATGCCAACATAAAATGTTAACGTCTTGTAATTGCTATTAGTCTAATGTGTGTGTAAACCCAGGGATTCTCCCATATGCTGCTGGCAAGGCTTTGTGCCAGGCATTTGCAGGCGGCTTCCGCCATCTTTACTGTTCATATACTGCATGAAAATGATAAGATTGTATAAACCGACAGATATGAGTTTCTCCTGAAGCCAGAACGCTACATGTCAACTGCTGGCACACAGTCATGTGAAATAACAACGCCATAAAGAATCAGATTACCTTTCACCTTTCTTTTCTTTCGGGAATCTTTGGATTTTTTTCTGGATGGTTCTCCTGCTTCTTCAGATGCTTTTCTTTTCCGGGACTTTGTCTGTGCTTCTTTCCTCCTGGTAAAGACATGTAATAAAAATTATCATCTTCAGCTGCAAGGAGCTAGCACTCAAATTAGTCTTACTTGAAATGGCTTTCCTACTAATTACGTTTAGTAGTATAGTTCTCCTGACGAGAACTATACTACATTTCTAATTGGAGGTATTTGTTTATATTACTATTATTACATCTACTACATATTGGGATAGGATCTTGAAGATGGGCATACCCCTTTACAGTTGTTGTCTCATTCCGGTTAAGACTTACTTCAGACCACAAGCAAAATGAGTTCCAAGTGTATGTGCTGATGGTACCATTGACGGGCGGAATCACACTGTACTCTGTTGTACATAATTTTCGACCCAATACGCCTAGTGGAGGAAGGCAGCAAGACGCTACTTCTGCATCATTATAATCAATGGCGCCGTCAGCGCATACACCTGAATCCCATTTTGTGTGGCTTCAGATGTAAGCCCCGAAGGAACCACTGAACGTAGGGTCAACCTTGATGTGACCTCGGATCACCTCTTAGTGATGTTTCCGACACCTCATTTTTCCAGGAGAAGCCATCTTCAGCTTGATTTTCCTCATTCCGCAGCTCATTTAATGGACAGCTAAACTCTGGCAGAGCAGAAGTGCTGTAAGGGTACCGTTACACATAACGATGTCCCAGCGATCCCACCAAAGATCCGATGTGGATGGGATCGCTGGGACATTGTTAGCTGATCGCTGGTGAGCTGTCACATAGACAGCCCCTCCAGCGATCAGGACCAGCGAGCAAGCTGGTATCCAACGTAAACATCGGGTTTCTAAGGGCTGCGGAGCCCTTAGAAACCCGATGTTTACCCTAGATACCCACGTGCACTGCAGGCAGGGCGGATGGTGGAGGCAGAGCGGCGTACAGACAGACCGGCGTAGCTCTGCTATCTGCTACTCCGGTCTGACAGACTGGAGTAGCAGATAGCAGAGCTACTCTGGTCTGTGCGCCTCTCTGCCTCCACCTCCCGCCCTGCCTGCAGTGCACGCTGGTATCTAGGGTAAACATCGGGTTTCTAAGTCCCCGCAGCCCTTAGAAACCCGATGTTTACATTGGTAACCAGCATGCAGCGTCGCTCATCGCTGGCTCCCGCTGCCACACGCAGCGATGCGCGCTGGCCAGCGGGAGACCAGCGATGAAAAAATGGCCCAGGACGATCCAGCACGATCAGCGATACCCGGCAGGGGGGCCGATCGCTGCTGGATGTCACACACAGCGATCTCGCTGGAGAGATCGCTGATGTGTCACAAAATCAGCGATCTCGCCAGCGAGATCGCTGTGTGTAACAGGCCCTTAACTCATAGGGATTGCTGAGAATCTGATGGCTAGGACCCCCACCGATCCCAAGAAAAAGTTTCTGGAGAACTGTCAGACCGGATCAATGGGTGAGCATACGCATCACTGGCCGAGCATTCGCATCACTGATCCATTCATTGTCAAAGGGACAGTGCTCAGCGATTTCCAGCAGTCTCAGACAATGCATGGAGCAAGCGAAGCATATGAGCGGCTGCTCCTCCATTCTATCTAGACATTTCAAAGCCCCTTTCTCTAGATTGGTGGAAGTCCCAGTACTGAGACCCCCAGCGATCAACAACTTACCATCTATCCTGTGGATAGGGAATACCATGCTAAAATGGGAAGAATTCATTTAATGAAATCACAAACATGTAATTATGTAGAGGAGATATAACATCTAATTAAAATATAAATAAAAACTAAAGTGAAATTCATGAGACGTTCCCCAAATGTAATGCATTCCTGCCATTCACTTACCTGTGATGGAAATTTAATTTGTAGGAACATTCTGGACACAACCCTGTAAGAAGGTGACAAGGTGAGCCAGTAAATATGGACAGACGGTAACAATAAATATATAGCCATGACCAAAAGGTTTAGCACCCTTAAAATGATTCCAGAAATTGAATTATTTCTCCCAGAAAATTATTTCAATTATACATATTTTGTTATACACGTTTATTTCCTTTGTGTGTATTGCAACAACACAAAAAAACTTAGAAAAAAGCAGCAATTTTATGATCTCTCCACAGGTGCCCAATGGCAATTAGATCCAGACTGGGGGCTTCTTGAAGTATGTTTGGGGTCAATGTACTGCTGGTAGACCCATGACCTAGGACGCAGACCCAACTTCTCCCCTTTTATCTGGTTTCAGGTGTGATTTTCTTATCACAGAATGTTAGAGTTGGAAGGGACCACCAGGGTTATCTTCTCCAACTCCCTGCTCAACGCAGGATTCACTAAACCATCTCAGACAGAAAATTTCCATTGAAGGAGAACTCACCACCTCTTGTCGCAGCCTGTTCCACTCATTGATCACCCACACTGTCAATTTTTTTTCCTAATATCTAATATGTATCTTCTCCCTTTCAGTTTCATTCCATTGCTACTCGGGTTTCCATGTGCAAATAAGAATAAGGATGATTCCTCTACAATGTGACAGCCCTTAAGATATTGTAGACAGCTATTAAGTCTCCTCTTAGCCTTCATTTTTGCAAGCTAAACATTCCCAGATCCTTTAACCGCTTCTCGTAGGACATACTTTGCAGTCCACTCACCATCCTGGTAGCTGTTCTCTGAGCTTTCTTCAGTTTTTCAATGTCTTTTTTAAAATGTGGTGCCCATAACTGGACACAGTATTCCAGATGAGGTCTGACCAAGGAGGAGTAGAGGGGGATAATTACTTCACTTGATCTAGACCCTATGCTTCTCTTAATACATTCTAAAACTCTGTTTGCCTTTGTTGCTGCTGCATCACACTGTTGACTCATGTGCAGTCTGAAAGTATCCGACTCTACTCTTAAGCATGAATTCACACTCTCTCTTCTGTGTCAGTTTGTAATATATGGTGCGAAAGTTCTTGGCATATAAGACAAACATATCTAAAGTCGATTAGGCGAAGAGTGACCCCATTGAAATTATACTTTTTCAATGCACCTGAAAGAATCCGTCTGACACCAACCCAGTGCACCTGGAAGAAGTCGTCTGACACCTCCCTAGTGCACCTGGAAGAAAACCATCTAACGCCAACACAGTGTACCTGGAAGAAAACCGTATAACACCAACCCAGTGCACCTGGAAGAAGCCATCTGACACCTCCCCAGAGCACCTGGAAAAAGCCGTCTGACACAATCCCAGTGGCGTCCGTCAGGGCGGAAATTGCACCCGTCATAAGCAGTGGTTCACACTACCGTGACCTGTGACGTAAACAGGTTGAGGTTGTTCGCCGACTGGCACGGGCTACGTGAGGCAATGGAGTTCGTGCCTGCTAGCACTGGGTCAGGGGTTACCTACCGGTGTCCGACTTTTCTCCTACACGCCTTCCCCCTCATTGTTTAGCAGCAGTTGGTCACCTCTGCACGGTGGGCCTGGGCTGTGAACGCACCCCTTATATTATTTCATCTTCATTTATTTGGTGCGTTCCGCCAGCACGTAACACTCCTATCCTGTCTATTCCTTCCATTCTATAGATGTAATTTTCATTTTTTTGCCCAGTTGTAGTATCTTGCATTTCTCCCTGTTAAATATCAATCCATTAGTCACTGCCCATTGTTCAAGCTTATCTAGATTCCTTCTGAATCCTTTCTCGGTCTTCTCCAGTGTTAGCTATTCCTCCTAGCTTTGCATCAATGGTGGCAAATTTGATTAGTTTACCTTCAACTCCCTTATCTAGATCATTTATAAAAATGTTGAACAACACTGGGGCCAGGACAAAGCCTTTTGGTAACTCACTTGAAACACTTTTCCAATCGGATGTGCAACTATTTATTACCACTCTTTGAATACGATCATTGAGCAAGTTATGAATCCACCTAACCATAGCCTTGTCAATCCCATACTTGGCCAATTTTTCAATATTGCCCACACCTGTTACTTGCCACCAGTGAGTTTGAATGAGCATCACATTCTTGAATCAAAGTTGTTTACCCACAATTTTGGAAAGGTGCCAACAATTTTGTCCAGCCCATTTTTGGAGTTTAATGTGAAATTATGTCAAATTTGCCTCTCTCAGTTTTTTGGTGTTCCTCCAATATACACAAAGGAAATAAACATGCGTATAACAAAATATGCGTAAGTGCAATATATTTCTGGAAGAAATACTTCACTTTCTGGAACAATTTCAAGGGTGCCAACACTTTTGGTCATGACTGTAAGTACATTAGATCCCAGTCCTTTCACGATCTCAAAACGCAGTGTAATCATTAGGCCACAGCAATGTGATCAGATGGACGCCAGTCATACGACCGCTTCTGTGAGGGGTGAATTGTATGGTCCATTACACAAATGTCTGGAACAGAATAAAGAGAGAGTTCTGTACATCAAGAGTAGAAACCCCACGGTCATTTTTGTTGTTACAGCTGAATGCTGGCGCAGTGTAATATGGGATGGGTCCAGCATCTCTGCTTTGTGTGGCATGTTGTGTATGTGACCGCAATGTGTTTCATATACTGACAAAAATTTCTTGCAACAAAGGTTTGTACATGACTACATGTCCTTCACTCTTCTTGTACTGATCTTAAACAGAATCTGCCATCAGATTTCACAACACAGACTGCATACATTAT
The DNA here is from genome assembly GCF_039654945.1 of Dendrobates tinctorius. NCBI lineage: Eukaryota > Metazoa > Chordata > Amphibia > Anura > Dendrobatidae > Dendrobates > Dendrobates tinctorius. The sequence continues at coordinate 12,209,301 of NW_027361897.1, read as the reverse complement.
TAAGTACATCTCATACCTGATGAGGTTGGTGTACTTACTTTAAAAATCCATGTCAGAATGGCTGTATAATTCATTTTTCAAAGTTTCTCTGTCTGATATTACAATAAAGCATCTCAAGACTCCAGCTACAGAATATCTGGACACATAAAATGCTGATTCTAAGATCAGGATTGTGCAGCCAGTCTGACAGAGATTTCCACAGTAAGTACACAAGTCTCATCAAGAGATCTATTTCATAATGTATGCAGTCGGTATTGTGAAAATTGCTGACAGATCCTCTGTAAAATAAACCGGACAGCTTCCTCAGGTCCCACAAACCACCATCATCTATTTATTACTATGTGAACACCCTTACAAGCTTTACATATTGCATATTGTTAAAAGCAATTTTATTTCTTTGGTGGCGATATGCTAATCAGTGGGCGACTAGCTGCAGGGGTGTTGGTTCCCCCACATTAGTCACCCCCTAATTATGTTATCAGGCCCTTGTAACAGGTCTTGCAACAGGGAGGTGTATGGTCTCCAGGTCCCTCGGCGCACTGCACGTGCCCTTTATGGCTGGCCGAGTCATAAGTTATCGCTGCCTCCCGGTCCATGTGCCGATGAGACAGAGCGTGCACCCAGCTTGCTGCACTGTCATGGAGTACGCACCCTGGCTTCATTTATGCACGGTGAGGCAATGGTGATAAAGGACATGGCTGCGTCTTACAGCACCGCTGTATTCCTGGCCATGATCCGGAGAAGGCACAGCACACCCGGCTCACTGCGCATCAACACTGCTGTTTACAAGTCATTATATGTATAATGAGGGTAGTCAAAAACTGGTGTAAAATGCTTTGTAAATGGAAGCCAATGAAATCATAGTCTCATAATTAGGACTATGCTAATTAACGCATATGTCTGCCCATATCAAGTATATAATGTACAGATAGAAATCCTACGTAATTTCACTAGGGCGTTCCTCTTCTCTCCATGCTCCTCGTAGCCAAAGTTCACTTCCCAACTCTTCAGGCCTTCCTTTTCATCGCAGCGCTTGTGGCCGCAGAAAAACTGACCTTACATGAAAAAGGAGACAGAAATAATCAGTAACGCAGCAGGTAGAGCAGAACAAGAGGGAAGCCCATTACCACTCTACCCTAGGTCCCTAGTCATCAGGGGGGTACTTCACGCTCCCCAATACTTGGCTTTTGAAAGCAACATTTTTGTTAAGCTGGACCCAAATATGTTTGGGTAATTGCCCGGCCAAGGGACAATGCAATAGGGTGCCATGTTAGACTATCCTGCTATGTGGACGCCATTATCACCAGCTAATCTGCAGTAATAAATTCACCGCAACTCAGTCCTGGAATACAGGTTACGGGAGTGACTGTAAAGACAAGCCCCACTGACAAAAGCCAGAGATATACCGAGCAGACAATTTATTCATACATTCCCAGGAGGAGTAACAGAGGATCAGCACTCTCACTGGATTGGATGTACTAGACAGCTTTCTGATTGGATAGGACAGACGACTTAACAGTGATTGGACGAAATGTGTAGGGACACGGCCTACTATCAATTTACTCATAACTTTCCAGGAGAAATAACAGAAGAACAACACTAATACTGGATAAATCGGACAGCATCCTGATTGGACAGAACAAAAGATGTAGGGACACGCCCCACTGTTAATGTGAATGGATACGTACGACATAATTATTAACTACAGAAGATATGTTAGTTATAACTCTACTTATTATACATGTATATATTTTGCTAGTTATAAATCTACATACACACACACACACACACACGCATATAATTATAACTAGCAGTCCCATGTAAAGCCACAGATAATGCATTTGCAGCATCATAGATGGATCCTTGATACATCCACAATCCCTGATTTTACATGCTCCATCCCCCCCACATTTAAAGGGCCGTACATCATGTTATTATGATCTCGCACAACAGTACACCGGCCATCAGGAACTAATAATACAAAACGCTACTGCTAGATCCATGCCCTGATCTAAGAGGAGAAATCCTCGCCGTTTCTGGAAGATTAGCCCGAAAGTACTCCGGATTAAGCAGCTAACATGTAGGTCTGGCAGACATTCCCCGGGAAGCTTGACGTCTGCAGCATATGCCAGCTTCTAACACCGTCCAGTCACTGGGCATGATGACGCTCCCGGCACATTGGCGCTCTCTAAGCACCGGCTGTGCCAAGACGGAAAGAAAGGAGCTTCAGTCGGGTGGGGGTGGGGGGGGAGAGATATTATAACATTATGGCATGAGCATACCCTTACAAGAGATATCCAGGAAGCATTAACCTTAATCCTGGCCCCGCTGTTAAAAACATGGCACCTCCAATCTCAGGCGCTACTGATCTCTGTGGGAAGACCACAGTCTTTATACAGTGACATAAGAGAAGGCACCAAGACCATCTTAGGATGCCGAGCACTGATACAATCCCCCCTCCCCGGCAAACACATCGTCTCCTCTGACATAGGAGACTCCGTCACATAACTGATCTCATTAGGGTCAGAAGCACAATGTGCGCACGTGTATAATCAGCAAAGTGTGTCAGCGAGGAGGGTGCAGAGGAGCTTCCGGGAAGAATCAGCTGCGACCACACACACAGCGGTTTGTAGCGTTCCTTTTGCGGACGCATGTTATAAAGTCAATCCAAAATGTACAACATCTATGGGCCCAGTTTCACCATTTGCAAGGTTTAGTGTCCCCCCCCTCAAGTCCCTCTTCTTTTTTTGCTTTCCTTCTGGTAACTAACCATTTTTGCAACTTTTTAAAAATAAAATATGACTGTTGTAAACTATGCATAAAACTACTCCGGAAAGGGGGGGTGCAGTGGAGTCGTGCCGCCAAATTTTGCAACATTATAAAAATCCGCAATTGATGAATCAGGTGAAAACCATCTGGAACCACAAGGTGGAACTCCCCCCCCAAAAAAAAAACAAAAAAACAACAACAAAAAAAAATAGCAAATTGGGTGCAAAAAGGTACAAAATAAATAGACAAACAGGCAAAAAGGCAATAATGAATCAGGGTTTGGGTCGTTTTTTAGGTCACTAGCATTTTGTTTTGTTTTTTTCAAAACACAGCAAGATCTATATATATATACGGTATATATAGTTTTTATGGCATGCTTCTCTGCGATATTCTAATTTTGTGAGATGCACCTGTATATCAAATAGTTAATTTATTTCAGTTCTTCAATACAAAAAGTGAATCTCATTATGTAGAGCCATTACACACAGAGTGATCTATTTCAAGTGTTTATTTCTGTTAATGTTGATGATTATGGCTTACAGTCAATGAAAACCCAAAAGTCATTATCTCAGTAAATTAGAATACTTTATAACACCAGATTGAAAAGTAATTTTAAAATCCTAAATGTTGGCCTACTGAAATGTATGTTCAGTAAATGCACTCAATACTTGGTCGGGGCTCCTTTTGCATCAATTACTGCATCAATGCAGCGTGGCATGGATGCGATCAGCCTGTGGCACTGCTGAGGGGTTATAGAAGCCCAGGTTGCTGGGAGAAGAGCCTTGGTGAGAGAGGTAAAGAAGAATCTCAAGATCACTGTGGCTGAGCTCCAGAGATGCAGTAGGGAGATGGAAGAAAGTTCCAAAGTCAACTATTGCTGCAGCCCTCCACCAGTCGGGCCTTTATGGCAGAGTGGTCCTGCGGAAGCCTCTCCTCAGTGCAAGACATATGAAAGCCTGCACAGAGTTTGCTAAAAAACACATGAAGGACTCCCAGACTATGAGAAATAAGATTATCTGGTCTGATGAGAAGAACACAGACCATTTTGGTGATAACCAGGCACTGCTCATCACCTGCCTAATACAATCCCAAACAGTGAAACATGGTGGTGGTAGCAGCATCATGCTATGGGGGTGTTTTTCAGCTGCAGGGACAGGACGACTGGTTGCCATTGAAGGAAACATAAATACGGCCAAGTACAGATATCCTGGATGAAAACCTCTTCCAGAGTGGTCTGGACCTCAGACTTGGCCAAAGGTTCACCCACCTTCCAACAAGACAATGACCCTAAGCACACAGCTAAAATAACAAAGGAGTGGCTTCAGAATAACTCTGTGACCATTCTTGACCAGCCCAGCCAGAGCCCTGACCTAAACCCAATTGAGCATCTCTGGAGAGACCTGAAAATGTTGTCTGTCCACCAACGCTCACCAACCAACCTGACGGAACTGGAGAGGATCCGCAAGGAAGAATGGCAGAGGATCCCCAAATCCAGGTGTGACAAACTTGTTGCATCATTGCCAAGAAGACTCATGGCTGTACTAGCTCAAAAGGCTGCTTCTACTCAATAAATTTGCAAACATTTCTACATTAATGGATTTTTTTCAGTCAAGATGGGGTGCAGAGTGTACATTATGAGAAAAAAAATGAACTTTCTTGAATTTACCAAATGGCTGCAATGAAACAAAGAGTGAAAAATGTAAAGGGATCTGAATACTTTCCGTACCCACTGTATATAGTCAGATTTGTTGAGTTTGCGGTTACGTTGCTCCATCTGGTTCTAAGATGGAATGTGACAACTTATCCCGATCCTCGGCTTTCCTGGGCGACGACATTACATGTCCGATCTGTCTTGGAACCGTCTCTATAACTGTATTTCCCTGCCTTGCAAATTTCCTCTCTTGCTGGGCTGGTGAAGGCTGTATAATCTGCTTATGGAAGACAGACACTTATCCTGTTTAACATCTGACTTGTAACTACCTGATGATAATGTCAGCGGCGATTACTAGGCGTCATTGGGAAAAAGAAAAAAAAAAAAGGTATGTAGACGTTCCCTATTAAATTAGTGTAATCGAGGCCGATTTATGATGAGAGAGTCCAGCGAGAGGTTTTCAGAGCAGAAAGTTACAATAAAGCAAATAATTCATTAAGGTTAGGGCCAATAGCAGGCGAGTGGTTCAGGAGAGTACTATACTCAGAGGTCCTTCATCTTCCTCTTTGGTAACTTTTCCAATCCATTTGGTGGGAGTGGTGCTTCCGTGTAATTTAACCGAAAAAAAAAAATTTTGTAATTTTCAAATTTTGAGTTTTTATTCTGTTAAACTAGAGAGTTAAGTGACACAAAATAGTTACTAAATAACATTTCCCACATGTCTACTTTACATCAGCACAATTTTGGAAGCAAAATTTTTTTTGTTAGGAAGTCATAAGGGTTAAAAGTTGACCAGTGATTTCTCATTTTTACAACAAAATTTACAATTTAGGGACCACCTCACATTTGAAGTCACTTTGAGGGGTCTATATGGCAGAAAATACCCAAAAGTGACACCATTCTAAAAACTGCACCCCTAAAGCTACTCAAAACCACATTCAAGAAGATTATTAACCCTTTAGGTGTTTAACAGCAGCTAAAGCAATGTGGAAGGAAAAAATGGACATTTTAATTTTTCCAACACAAATTTTCTTTCAGCATCAATTTTTTTCATTTTTACATGGGCAAGAGGATAAAATGGATCCTAAAATTTGTTGGGCAATTTCCCCTGAGTACACCGATACCTCATATGTGGTCATAAACCACTGTTTGGGCGCATGGCAGGGCTCAGAAGGGAAGGAGCGCCATTTGACTTTTTGAATGGAAAATATGCTGGAATATTTAGCGCTTGCCATGTCGCGTTTGGAGAGTCGCTGTGTGCCTAAACACTGGAGCTCCCCCACAAGTAACCCCATTTTGGAAACTAGACCCCCCAAGGATCTTTTCTAGATGCATAGTGATCACTATGAACCCCCAGGTGCTTCTCAAATTGATCCGTAAAAAAAAAAGTACTTTTTTTCACAAAAATTATCTTTTAGCCTCAGATTTTTCATTTTCACATGGGCAACAGGATAAAATGGATCCTAAAATTTGTTGGGCAATTTCTCCTGAGTACACCGATACCTCATATGTGGTCATAAACCACTGTTTGGGTGCACGGCAGGGCCCGGAAGAGAAGGAGCGCCATTTGACTTTTTGAATGGAAAATTAGCTCCAATCGCTATCGGACACCATGTCGCGTTTGGAGAGCGCCTGTGTGCCTAAACATTGGAGCTCCCCCACAAGTGACACCATTTTGGAAACTAGACCCCTTAAGGAACTTATCTAGATGTGTAATGAGCACTTTGAACCCCCAAGTGCTTCACAAAAGTTTATAACATAGAGCAGTGAAAATAAAAAATCTTTTTTTTTCCTCAAAAATGATTTTTTAGCATGCTATTTTTTATTTTCACAAGGGTAACAGGAGAAATTGGACCACAAATGTTGTTGTCCAGTTTGTCCTGAGTACGCTGGTACCCCATATGTGGGGGGAACTACTGTTTGGGCGCACGGCAGGGCGCAGAAGGGAATGAGCGCCATTTGGCTTTTTGAAATGAAAATTAGCTCCAATCGTTAGCGGACACCATGTCGTGTTTGGAGAGCCCCTGTGTGCCTAAACTTTGGAGCTCCCCCACAAATGACCCCATTTTGGAAACTAGACCCCCTAAGGAACTTATCTAGATGCATTGTGAGCACTTTGAACCCCCAGGTGATTCACAGAAGTTTATAATGCAGAGCAGTGAAAATAAATCTTTTTTTTTCCTAAAAAAAATTTTTTTAGTTGGCAATTTTTTATTTTCACAAGGGTACTAGGATAAATTGGACCCCATAAATTATTGTCCAGTTTGTCCTGAGTACGCTGGTACCCCATATGTGGGGGGAACCACTGTTTGGGCACACGATGGGGCTCAGCAGGGAAGTAGTGACATTTTGAAATGCTGACTTTGATGGAATGGTCTGCGGGCGTCATGTTACATTTGCTGAGCCCCTGTGTGCCTAAACAGTAGAAACCCCCCACAAGTGACCCCATTTTGGAAACTAGACCCCCCATGGAACTTATCTAGATGTGAGATGTGCACCTTGAACCCCCAAGTGCTTCACAGAAGTTTATAACGCAGAGCCGTGAAAATAAAAAAATCATTTTTTTCCCTCAAAAAAAATGATTTTTAGCATGCAATTTTTTTTTCACAAGGGTAACAGGATAAATTGGACCCCAAAAGTTGTTGTCCAGTTTGTCCTGAGTACGCTGATACCCCATATGTGGGGGATGACCACTGTATGGGCACACGTCAGGGCTCGGAAGGGAAGTAGTAACGTTTTGGTATGCAGACTTTGATGGAATGGTCTGCGGGCATCATGTTACATTTGCAGAGCCCTTGATGTACCTAAACTGTGGAAACCCCCCACAAGTGACCCCATTTTGGAAACTAGACCCCATAAGGAACTTGCCTAGATGTGTGGTGAGCACCTTGAACCCCGAAGTGCTTCACAGAAGATTGTAACGCAGAGCCATGAAAATAAAAAATCTTTTTTTTTCCCTCAAAAAATGAATTTTTAGCTCGCAATTTTTTATTTTCTCAAGGGTAACAGGAGAAATTAGACCCCAAAAGTTGTTGTCCAGTTTGTCCTGAGTACACTGGTACCCAATATGTGGGGAGGGACCACTGTTTGGGCACACGTCGGGGCTCGGAAGGGAAGTAGTGACGTTTTGAAATGCAGACTTTGATGGAATAGTCTGCGGTCGTCATTACGTTTGCAGAGCCCCTGATGTGCCTAAACAGTGGAAACACCCCCACAAGTGACCCCATTTTGGAAACTAGACCTTCCAAGAAACTTATGTAGATGTATGGTGAGCACTAGAGTTGAGCGACTTTGGTCGGATCGGGTTTCGTGAATACCCGAATGAAACAAAATAAGTTTCAGATGAAATTCGTCCGACTAGAGCAAAAAAAGTCGGAGTTTCGTCCGACTTTTATTTCCCATTGACTTGCATTGGGGTCGGGTTTCGGACGAAACTCCGACTTTGTTTTGCTCTAGTCGGACGAGTTTCATCTGAAACTTATTTTGTTTCATTCGGGTTTCACGAAACCCGATCCGACCAAAGTCGCTCAACTCTAGTGAGCACTTTCAACCCCCAAGTGCTTCACAGAAGTTTATAATGCAGAGACGTGAAAATGAAAAAAACATTTTTTTTTCCACAAAAATAATTTTTTAGCCCCCAATTTTTTTTCCCAAGGGTAACAGGAGAAATTAGTCCCCAAAAGTTGTTGTGCAATTTTTCCTGAGTACGCTGATACCCCATATGTGGGGGTAAACCACTGTTTGGGCACACGTCGGGGCTTGGAAGGGAGGGAGCACGTTTGACTTTTTGAACGCAAAATTGGCTGGAATCAATGGTTGCACCATATCGCGTTTGGAGACCCCCCTGATGTGCCTAAACAGTGGAAACCCCTCAATTCTAACTCCAACCCTAACCCCAACACATCCCTAACCCTAATCCCAACCCTATCCATAACCCTAACCCCAACACACCCCTAACCCCAACACTAACCATAACACTAACCACAAGTCTAACCCTAATTCTAACCCTTAGGCCTGTTTCACACTTCCGTTTTTGTGTCCGCCAAACGGATCCGTTTCCGTTTTTTTGACGGAAACTGATGCAAACGGATCCGTTTTTAAAAAAACGGATCCGTTTTTTTGACGGATCCGCGGTAACCACTAATGGAAGTCTATGGGACAAAAAAAACGGATCCTGCAAAAAAATGGCGGATCCGTTTTTTTACGGAAACCAACGGATTTTGACGGATTTGAAAAAACGGAAGTGTGAAACAGGCCTAACCCTAATTCCAACCCTAATTCCAACCCTAACCCTAATTCCAACCCTAACCCTCTTTCCAACCCTAACCCTCTTTCCAACCCTAACCCTAACCCTCTTTCTAACCCTAACCCTCTTTCCAACCCTAACCCTAACCCTCTTTCCAACCCTAACCCTCTTTGCAACCCTAACCCTCTTTCCAACCCTAACCCTAATGGAAAAATAAAAATAAAAATATTTTCTTTATTTTATTAGTTATGCCTACCTATGGGGGTGATAATCGGGGGGTTCATTTACTTTTTATTTAATTTTGATCACTGTGAGAGTGATCAAAATGAAATAATGGAATCTGCAGTCGGCAGATTCGGGCGGGCGCACTGCGCATGCGCCCGCCATTTTCCAAGATGGTGGCGCCCATGAACCGGACCCGCCGGACACGGGGAGCGACGGGGGGACTTAGAAGGTGCAGGGGGCGGTGAGAGTGGGTGAGGGGGTTATGGGAAGCTGGCGGAGAGCGGAGGGAATGGGAGGGGGGACAGATGATGACAGTGGCAGCAGATCGCCGCTGTCATTCAGTGGCGAGGGGCGATCACCAGTGGGGGGGTTGAATCGGTGTCTCCAGCCATGTCCGATGCTACTGCAGCATCGGCCATGGCTGGATTGTAATATTTCATCAATTTCCATTGTTTCACTTTTAACAGCCAATCAGAGCGATCGTAGCCACGTGGGGGCGAAGCGACGCCCCCTGTGGTGAATTACAAAGCCCCCTGTATCTGCGGGTCAGGTGACCTTTCAGTGACCCCGGTCACCCGACCCGCAGGAGGGCTTTGAATTCATGACACAGGGTATGCGTCATAGGTCGGATTGGCACCGACTTTCATGACGCATACGCTGTGTCACAGGTCGGGAACCGGTTAACCAGACGAAACCTAAGATGGAAACAAAGTGAGCAAATGCCATGCTGTAAGTAAAAGCAATAGTGCATATAATAATGGCCAAAAGGGCATATAATAATGGCCAATAGCGCATATAATAATGGCCAAAAGGGCATATAATAATGGCCAATAGCGCATATAATAATGGCCAATAGCGCATATAATAATGGCCAATAGCGCATATAATAATGGCCAATAGCGCATATAATAATGGCCAATAGTGCATATAATAATGGCCAATAAGCATACAGTTGTGGCCAAAAGTATTGACACCCCTGCAATTTTGTCAGATAATACTCAGTTTCTTCCTGAAAATTATTGCAAACACAAATTCTTTGTTATTATCGTCATTTAATTTGTCATAAATGAAAAAACACAAAAAGAATTGTCCTAAAGCCAAATTGGATATAATTCCACACCAAACATAAAAAAGAGGATGGACAAAAGTATTGGCACTGGTCGAAAAATCATGTGATGTTTCTCTAATTTGTGTAATTAACAGCACCTGTAACTTCCCTGTGGCACCTAACAGGTGTTGGCAATAACTAAATCACACTTGCAGCCAGTTGACATGGATTAAAGTTGACGCAACCTCTGTCCTGTGTCCTTGTGTGTACCACATTGAGCAAGGAGAAAAGAAAGAAGACCAAAGAACTGTCTGAGGACTTGAGAAACCAAATTGTGAGGAAGCATGAGCAATCTCAAGGCTACAAGTCCATCTCCAAAGACCTGAATGTTCCTGTGTCTACCGTGCGCAGTGTCATCAAGAAGTTTAAAGCCCATGGCACTGTGGCTAACCTCCCTAGATGTGGACGGAAAAGAAAAATTGACAAGAGATTTCAACGCAAGATTGTGCGGATGTTGGATAAAGAACCTCGACTAACATCCAAACAAGTTCAAGCTGCCCTGCAGTCCGAGGGTACAACAGTATCAACCCGTACTATCCGTCGGCGTCTGAATGAAAAGGGACTGTACGGTAGGAGACCCAGGAAGACCCCACTTCTTACCCCGAGACACAAAAAAGCCAGGCTGGAGTTTGCCAAAACTTACCTGAAAAAGCCTAAAACGTTTTGGAAGAATGCTCTCTGGTCAGATAAGACAAAAGTAGAGCTTTTTCGGCAAAGGCATCAACATAGAGTTTACAGGAGAAAAAAAGAGGCATTCAAAGAAAAAAACACGGTCCCTACAGTCAAACATGGCGGAGGTTTCCTGATGTTTTGGGGTTGCTTTGCTGCCTCTGGCACTGGACTGCTTGGCCGTGTGCATGGCATTATGAAGTCTGAAGACTACCAACAAATTTTGCAGCATAATATAGGGCCCAGTGTGAGAAAGCTGGGTCTCCCTCAGAAATCATGGGTCTTCCAGCAGGACAATGACCTAAAACACACTTCAAAAAGCACTAGAAAATGGTTTGAGAGAAAGCATCTAAGGTGGCCAGCAAGGAGTCCAGACCTGAATCCCATAGAACACCTGTGGAGAGATCTAAAAATGGCAGTTTGGAGAAGGCACCCTTCTAATATTAGGGACCTGGAGCAGTTTGCCAAAGAAGAATGGTCTAAAATTCCAGCAGAGCATTGTAAGAAACTCATTGATGGTTACCGAAAGCAGTTGGTCGCAGTTATTTTGGCTAAAGGTTGTACAACCAAGTATTAGGCTGAGGGTGCCAATACTTTTGTCTGGCCCATTTTTGGAGTTTTGTGTGAAATGATCAATGCTTTGCTTTTTGCTTCATTCTCTTTTGTGTTTTTTCATTTAAGACAAATTAAATGAAGATAATAATACCAAAGAATTTGTGTTTGCAATCATTTTCAGGAAGAAACTGAGTATTATCTGACAGAATTGCAGGGGTGTCAATACTTTTGGCCACAACTGTAATGACAAATAGTGTATATAATAATGGCCAATAGAGATGTCACTTTGACACATGGTAAGGTTTTAATACCAGGTGTTAGGAACCTCACGATTTGGTACACCTTGTAGCTGGTGGGATGGCTCGTAACGCTTCTTTTGATCAAAAATAGCATTTACTAAATACCCCATGCTCTTTATATGCACCGTTGCTCTTACTTACTGCAGGGTGTATGTTCAGGTTTTGTGTGTTTCCGTGTAAGTAAAGCTGTAGCGCCCTCTGCTGTCAGACGTGACAAGTGTAAACTTTAATGGCACATTAGGCTTATAATGATGTTTTCTTATGACAAATCGGGAGGATTTAGCGATCGCTCTATGATCAGTAGGGATCCACCTTTAAGACCCTCACTGATCCTGAGAATGGAGGGAACACGACTCTGGAGTGGCGCTGCATCCTCGTTTTTCCTGAGGCGCCCTGGCTGCCCCGGCATAAGGGATTGCAGCACCGCTCTGACTGTGTGAAAAATCTGCGGCACACAAAGTCTCCTCCACAAACTGCAGAAAAAATCCACAATGTAAATGCGCCTGCGAGTGGATTGAAGCCTGCAGTATGGCAATTTATGTTGAGGATCTCTGCAGCACTCGTGTGGGTTTTCTATCGGTCAACGTTGAAATGACAGAAAGCAAAAATCTAAACCACAGACACATCTATATGTCAATATATGCGCGACCAAACCGCGTGAGCTCACAGGCTTTTCACGTCCTAATGCATGGCCCCGCTTTTCTATTAGGACACGTGATTGCCCCCCCCGGACTATGATCAGGGGGCTAGTACAATGCTTGACATTGGGATCCGCCATCGTTGCTTATCTCGGCCAGACCGGAGGATGTCTTTACCATCAGTCACACGTCACCCTGCAGCCGTCAGGTCGGTGGTTATTATGAAGTGATCACTTCCATCTAACAGAGATGGTCAGTGTGTCAGCATTGGAGTAGCGGCAGATTTTGGTGGTAAGTAATGATTTTTTCCTATCTTTTACAAACAGGTGGCTTCCCACTACTTTTTATTAAAAAAGAAAAGGCATAAAAACCCTTCCTTTAGCGACTAAACATTGTAAATTTAAGTCATATAGGTCCATAGAGCACGACTAGGGACTGAGCCTGCACCACACTCAGCACACACCGGCTGTGTCCCACAGTCAGCATCTGCCTATAACTGCAGTGACCGGAGCGAGCTCTGCTCGCTGCAGTATAACCATATAAATGAAAGCGGCATGTCAATATTTGCCCGTCCACCAGTACTCATCAGCCTCCCTGCGATGCAATGGTAAGTGAGGGAGGCCTGATGAAGCCACCATTCTTGCCACGTAGGCCCTCCTATGCTGCCCTACGAGTGACTGAACTTACTAGATAGTATCTAGCATTATCAATACATATGGTGCTATTGCTGTGTATTGGGGTCTTTGGTTCACGTCCCACTAAAAACAGCAGCTGCAAAAAGTTTCTATGTTCTCCCCATGTTTGCGTGGATTTCCTCCGGGTTCTCCGGTTTCCTCCCATATCCACAGACATACTGATAGGGACTCTAGATCGTGAGCCCCAATGGGGACAGTGATAATAATGTGTGTAAAGCGCTGCGGAGCATGATGGCACTAAGTAAGCATAATAAATATTGCATCCTCATATACTGTAAATCCTCTGAATTTCAGGTCATGTGCAATGTATCTCTGAGGCCAGGAAGGGTGCACCCGGCTTCAGAGACACATGGATGCTGACGAAATGAGCGGTGATGGCAGGGAGTTCAATCATACATAGGTGAATGCTGCTGGATTGGAGGGCATGGGGGATCTGATGGGTTCCTTGTAAGAAGACAATATCTATCCATATGGCCTACCCTTGTATGAGCAAGAGCCCCTGCCCCTAGTTTCTGCAGCGCTGCAGCCAATCACTGAGCTCAGCGACTCCGAGAGGCTTGTGACATCTATGCAAGAGAATCCTTTAACGTTATGCAATAATGGATGTTAAAATTATAGCACTTATGCTGTGAATTATCACATTTATAGACAAATTGTGCTTTTTTAGCACGAGGTTACACTTTCAATCTGTCTGAGAAGAGAAAGGCGAAATGCAACAGATGAGGCTAACATTTCATCCATCCGGTCTCATATACTGGAGGCCATATCTATTCATATAATTGCCTTGTAATAATTTCATTTCCTGTCCTGTCAGATGTGTCCGGATCCCAGAATTCCAAGCGCAGGAAGTTCACCGACCGCCATATTGGGACACCCAAGTGGTGGGTGTCTCAATGTGGAAACTGCTGCGTGGTACCACCAGCTGAACACCGTCGCACCACACACACTCTATACGTCGTATGCACCACACAGTCACACTGCCTCTTGCGCGGTACCACCAGCGGAACACCGTCGCACTGCGGCTCAGCAAATTCCGCGCAGGCGCAGTGAATCATTCGTCTGATCCTGGCAGCAGATGCACAACGTGTCTACAGGCAGAGGAAGCCGGTCATAATCAGGCTATGTGCCCACATGTGCAGAAAATTTCTGCATGAAAACCAGACTCCTTCCCAGAAACCGCGCGTTTTTTGTGTTTTTTTCCGCGCATCCCCAGTCTCATAGAAAATAGCTAAAAACGCTGACTTTTCTGCAAAATTAATGAGCATGCTGCGTTTTTTTACGCGGAAAAAAACGCATCAATATACACGAAAAGTGCAAAATGCATTAAAATGAATAGGATGCTTCTTTTAAGCAATTTTTAAGCGTTTTTGCCAGTAAACACGCTTAAAAAACGCGAAAAAAACACTTACGTGGGCACACAGCCTAAAGGGGTTTTCCCGCGAACGAAAGTTCATTTTAAAAATTGTCTGTGTCTGACCGTGTACAGAACATACCACATCTCCTGGGCAGAAGAGGAAGAAATAGACAATACTGATATAACAGCAGGAGATCGCAGAGGATACATTTTGTGAGATAAAATATTTCACTGACTGTTTTTAAACAATATTTTACCTCACAAAATGTATCCTCTGCGATCTCCTGCTGTAATGTCAGTACTGTCTTTTGCTTCCTCCCCTGCCCAGGAGCTGTGGTATGTTCTGTACACAGTCAGACACAGGGGTGAGAGAGACAGAGCACAGGGGGGAGACAGCTCAAACGAGACAGCACATGAGGGGAGAATACAGCACAGGAAGGAGAGTGACAGCAGACAAGGGGGATAGCACATGGGGTAGACAGGTCAAAGAAGAGAGCACAGATGGGAAAAGTCAGCAAATGGGGAAAGAGAGAGTGGATAGGTGGGTGAGCACATGGGGGGGGAGAGGTTCTCAACGCTGGAAAGCCTTCCCCCATCGTGACATTACCGCTTCCATTTAGTAGTAGAATAATTACCTTTCCCAGAGACGACTTCTTTTTCTACTCTCCATCGAAACCCAAACTGCAGCGAGAAAGAAAGTAGCGATCAAAAAACAGAGAAATCTGTGCACGGCCATGTTAACACTTACAGGCTCACAAGCAGCGCATGAAGCACAAGATCTCCTATAAATCCCTACAGCTTAAAAAGCAAAAATTAAATAGGAAGAAGACAGTCAAACAGGACGTTGTCAGCTCTATGGACAGGTGTTGGGTAATGTTTCTCTAGATTTCTGCATTGTGCTCTTCCTCTGTTATTCCTCCTAGAAATGTATCAATAAACTGTCAGCTGGGTGTTACTAGTTGGGGGTGTGTCCTTAGACACTGACCAATCAGTGCTGATATCAGACCGTGGAGACCACACCTCTTTAAAAGGGAGAATAGCAACACCTAGTTGTCAATATTCCTATAATTCCAGGGGGAATAACAGAGTCACACTATATCAAAAAGTTATAAAATAAAAGGGCCTGTCACACTAAGTGATATCGCTAGCAATATCGCTATAACGTTACTGGTTTTTGTGACGTTATAGCGATATCGCAATGTCTGATACTTACCTCCGACCGCTCCCCCGCTGGTTATCGCTGATCGCGCGAGAACGTCCTGGACCGTTTCTCGTCGGCCACTTCCTGCTGTGGCGACGAGCGACGCGTGGACGCGGGCGGGAGGACGCAGGATCGCCTAGTGTGACAGGTAAGTGGCGACCTCCGACCCTTGCGATGTCGCTGGTGAGATCTGTCTGTGTGGCGGTTCACTAGCGACCACTTAGCGATGCACCAGCGATCCTGATCGGGTCATATCGCTGGTACGTCGCTAAGTGTGACAGTACCTTAAGACGCTCCAGTATTGCCATTTCATGGAGCTTGTAAGTACAGTGTGAATGTGAGCTAATGGGATTACGATAAGTAACAGGAAAAACCAGAACGTCTATTTGCTGGTAATAATCATTTGCTCTTTGAGGATCTGTACAACATTTTTGACCGCTGCTTGCCTGAATAATACCCCATGTATATCTGGTCTGCAAGACACATGACTTTCAGAATATACAGAACTCATTGATCATTGCCTTTTAAGTAGCCACTGCCATAAAGGGGTTATCCAGTATTTGGATAACAATAAGTCATCAATATCTGGTCAGAGACTTGGCACCGCCAATGATCAGCTATGTCCATTGTGCATAGCTTTGTACACGGCATAGCGGCCGTTCTCTGGTACTGCAGCTCAACTTCTACTTACTTCAATGGGAGCCGAGCTGCAGTACCAAAGAATGACCACTATGATGTGCCTGCTACATACACTGCGTACTTCAGGCTGCCGGAAGACCTGCAATCAATTGATGTTGGGGGAAAAGGAAGAACAGTGCATATTGATCTCCAACAAGCGATCATTTTATTTTCCTGGGAGAGGTGTCTGGCAGTAGCTTACTCCACTCTCCGAGAGCAGAACACATGGACGCTCGACTAAATGAAGCATGCATGTGTATGTAAGGGTGGGGTTGTGAGTTGAGAGCTGGTCGACAGCTCTCTTAGTTGCAGAGACACCTCTTTAAACTGCTGGGCCTCCTGACTGCAAACCTATAACACCTATAATTTAAAAAAAATTGTGCCAAATAGTGACTCTTATAGAATGGAAAAGTACGAGAAATACAGATTTGTGTTACATGTTGACGATACTAAGATCGGCCTTTGTGCAGGGCTCCTACATAATGCATACAACATAAACAACATTTATCTCATATCCACAAACCTTGTTTTCCTTGTATCTGCTGAGATCCGCTATACAATATTCTTTAAATAATTTATCATAGTATTTCTTTGCAATTCTCTTCTCCCTGTCAGCACAAAAAAAACCTTTCATGTGGCAGAGAAAAGTAAATGTCCGTGGACGCATTTATAGATCGTAGAACATTTATGAAGCGTCAATGCAGGGACAGAAAACGTTAAACAGTAAGAACCATTAATTTTTCATAAAACTGATTATATTTCAGTCTCTAAATCTTAATGAGAAAATGTAAACAAAGTTACAGAAAGTTCGGGCTAAAGGCTATGGCCACCTTTGGGGGCCGTGGCTTTTGTTTTTTTACTTAGATGCATGCATTTTGTACTAAAAATAATTTTAGCAACTGGGTTGTATTGAAATGTTTACACTGTGTGACTCTTACAAACTTTATTCCCCAGTCATATCGCTGGCTGCTGAGTTCACTGAGAATCTGTCAGTCAGCACAATTTGATAGGAAAGATAGTAACTATTTTCTGAGCACCTCTCAGCTGACTGATGACCACATCAAAGTTCAGCTTAACTTTGATGAGGCCTGTGGTCATAAATCAGCGAATAGGAGCTCAGAAAAAGACAAACGTCCTTTAAGGCCAAACAATGCAAAACTTATACACTGCAGATCTGCTTTGATTTTGTGGATTGTGCTTCTAATACAACAGATTCATTTATAAGTTTTTTTTTCATCCTAGCAAACAAGTATTATGGTTTATAGGCCCATTGAATTCAGCTATATGAGGGCATATTTAGGCTCTGTAAAAGCACTTGAAAGAAATGCTATATGCCGTAGACCTGTGTAAATATATGTAATGTATAAAAAAATTAAAATAGGGATTTTTGTGTACTCACCGTAAAATCCTTTTCTCCGAGCCATTCATTGAGGGACATAGAAACAGTGAGTGTTATGCTGCTTGTCACTAGGAGGACACAAAGTAAACCAGAAAAAAAGTGAACTCCTCCCCTGCAGTATATACCCTGTCGCTGGATGAGATATCTCCAGTTTGGTGAAAAAAGCTACAGCTTAAACAATCAACAATAACCATAACTATGTCTAAACCTAAGAATGCTACAAATGAGCCAGTAGGCTAAACAGGGCGGGTGCTGTGTCCCCCAATGAATGGCTCGGAGAAAATGATTTTACGGTGAGTACACAAAAATCCCTATTTCTCCTACGCCTCATTGGGGGACACAGTGAAATTGGGACGTCCTAAAGCAGTCCCTGGGTGGGGAGCATACATCTGCTAATACCCCATGTACAACTGAGTCAACACTGAGGTACTGCCGATTGCAGGATGCGTCTGCCGAGAGCTGCATCCGCAGAGGCCTGAGAATGAATTTGGTAATGTTTTGTAAAAGTATGCAGACTGGACCAAGTCGCAGCCTTGCAGACCTGCTCTGCCGAGGCCTGGTGCCGAATGGCCCAAGAGGCGCCCACTGACCGAGTAGAGTGTGCCTTAATCCCCGCTGGGACAGGTGCGTTCCTGACACGGTAGGATTGCTGAATCGCTAAGTGAATCCACCTGGCTAGCGTTGCTTTTGAAGCGGCTAGACCCTTCCTGTGCCCCTCTGGAAGTGTGAACAGGGCATATGACTTGCGGAATGGAGCAGTCCGCGAGATGTACCGTCTCAGCGCCCTAACCACATCCAGGGTGTGGAGGGCCTTCTCAATGCGATGGACTGGCGCCGGACAAAAGGAAGGCAAAACAATTTCCTCATTGAGATGGAAAGAGGAAACGACCTTGGGCAGGAAGGATGGGGACGTCCTGAGAACTACCTTGTCCTGATGAAAATTCAGGAACGGAGAACGGCAGGACAGGGCTGCCAATTCGGAAACTCGTCTGATCGACATAATTGCCACTAGAAAGACCACTTTCCAAGAGAGGACAGTCAATGACACGTCCTGCAGCGGTTCGAAAGGAGCCTCCTGTAAGGCCCTGAGAACCAGGTTGAGGTCCCATGATTCCAATGGCCTTCTATAAGGAGGCGCCACATGGGAAAATCCTTGAATGAACGTCTTGACCTGAGGTTTGGTGGCAATTTTGCATTGGAAAAGCACTGACAAGGCCGAAATTTGGCCCTTGAGCGAGCTAAGCGCGAGACCTGATTTTAATCCGGATTGAAGGAACTCCAATATGGCCGGAATGGAGAACACCAGAGGGGATCGACCATGATCCTTGCACCATGAAAAGAAGGTTTTCCAGGTGCGGTGATAGACACAGGTTTCCTAGCACTAATCATGGTGGAAATCCCGTCGCGAGAGAACCCAGCCTGTGTTAAAATCCAGGATTCAACAGCCACGCCGTCAAAGACAGGGCCCTGGAGTTCTGGTGGTAAATCGGGCCCTGAGAGAGCAGATCCGTGCGATCTGAAGTCGCCAGGGGACGTTGGAGACTAGTTGTATTAGTGCTGCATAACATGCTCGGCGCGGCCAATCTGGCGCGACTAGGATCACTGGTACACCCTCCGCTCTGATCTTCTTGATAACTTTCAGAAACAAGGGAAGAGGGGGGGAAAGGTGTACGGGAGCCGGAACCGGTGCCATGGCAGAATTAGGGCGTCCGCTCCGATGGTGCATGAATCGTGCAATCGGGCAATGAACCGAGACACCTTGTTTTTAGTCTGGAGGCCATGAGGTCCACATCCGGAGTCCCCTAACGATGACAAATCTGCTGAAAGACTTCCGGATGAAGAGACCACTCTCCCGAGGCAATGCCTTGGCGACTGAGAAAATCTGCCACCCAATTTTCTACGCCCGGGATGTGAATAGCTGAGATGTGCGAATGGTTGGTCTCGGCCCAATGGAGGATGTGACTCACTTCGTGCATGGCCCTCCTGCTCCGGGTACCTCCCTGTAGATTGATATACGCTACAGCCGTGGCGTTGTCGGATTGGATCCTGATGGGGTGACCTGCAAGGAGATGGTGGGAACTCCGTAGAGCAAATCTGATCGCTCGTATCTCCAAAATGTTGAAGGGGAGATGGGACTCTCGGGTCGACCAACGACCCTGAGCCGTGTGGTGACGAAAGACCGCACCCCAGCCAAGACGACTTGCGTCGGTGGTTACCAACCATCTTACTGGGAGAAAAGACCTCCCTTGATTCAGGGAGGACCTCAGTGTCCACAACCTAATAATAATAATAATAATCTTTATTTTTATATAGCGCTAACATATTCCGCAGCGCTTTACAGTTTGCACACATTTTCATCACTGTCCCCGATGGGGCTCACAATCTAAATTCCCTATCAGTATGTCTTTTGGAGTGTGGGAGGAAACCGGAGTGCCCGGAGGAAACCCACGCAAACACGGGGAGAACATACAAACTCCTTGCAGATGTTGTCCTTGGTGGGATTCGAACCCAGGACCCCAGCGCTGCAAGGCTGCAGCGCTAACCACTGAGCCACCGTGCTGCCCGTAACCTAAGGGACTGCCTGACCCGCAGGGACAGAAGGAACCGACGGTCCATGGAGAACGGGTTCTTGTCCCAAGCTAAAAGCAACGCATATTGCAAGGGACGGAGATGGAACTGAGCAAATGGAACTGCTTCCATTGCAGCCACCATCTTTCCGAGAACTCTCATGCTGAAACGAATGGAGTGAGAAGCTGGTCGGGAAAGAGTCCGCACTGCCTGTTGTAAGGCTTGCATCTTTTCTGGAGGGAGAATGAGCAACTCGCGGGAAGTGTCCAAGATCATCCCTAAAAGGGAAATCTGCTGAGCCTATTTCGGGGAAGACTTTTTGAAGATTATCTTCCACCTCAGGCGCGAAAGTGTATTTACTGTTATCTCCACGGATTCCTCGCAGGCTGGAAGGGACGGACCCTTAATGAGCAGGTCGTCCAGATACGGTAACACCATTCGGAATCGCTGTACCCTGACAAACTGATTTAACAATCTGAGATCCAGTATGGGCCGCATCGTCCCGTCTTTGTTTGGAATCACAAAAAGGTTTGAATAAAATAATCTGAACCTTTCATGATGAGGGACCGGAATGATGACTCCTTCCTTTAAGAGAGCCTGAACAGCCCGAAGGAAGACTCTTGTCTTTCTCTTGCTGGTAGAGGAAAGGAAAAAGTGAGATGGAGGGGGGGGAGAGGAAAAATATATCCTGTATCCGGAGACACCAGCTCCCTGACCCACTTGTCGTGGATGACCGCGAGCCAGGTGTGGCTGAAGGAAAGTAGGCGACCGCCTACTCTGTCGGTGTCCGCCGGATACCGCAACAAGTCATTGGGTAGATCTATGAGATCTGGCTCCCCTAGATCCAGAAGCCCTAGGCCTGGGTTTCCAAGAGCGGTTAGGTCTGTATGAGACCTGGGAGCCTCTGACTCCGCATGGGGATCGAACCTGATCCGGAAGAGAAGGTAGAGGAGGACCAACCGGAATTGTTGCGAAAAGATCAAAAGCGTGTCAGCTGTTGGTGGCGAAACGGCCAAACAGCCTTTTGTTGAGGAAGGAATTTACTTTTTCCCCTGGTAGCATCAGAAATGAGCTGATCCAGTTTCTCTCCAAGAAGACGACCCGTTTGAAAGGGGAGAGAAGTCAACGATCTTTTGGATATGGCATCTGCCCGCCAGTCGTGGAGCCATAGGGCTCTTCTAATGGAGATCGCATTACCGGCAGTTTGAGCAGCGCAATTGGCGGCATCAAAAGATGCGTCCACTACAAAGTCCGCTGCGTGAATTATCTGCCTGGCGACCATGGTTGCCTCCGGAGGAAGATTAGTGCCCTGGAAGGAATTAATCAAGACTTCTGCCCAAGCGGCCATTGCTTTAGTGACCCAAATTGCCGCGAAAGATGGAAAAAGCGCTACTCCTGAAGCTTCGAAAACTGAACGGACAAGGTAGTCAATCTGACGATCGGAGGGGTTTCTGATTGAGGAACCCTCAGAAACGGATAGGAGCGTTTTTGAAGCAAGACGCGATACAGGAGGGTCCACCGGAGGGGACTGTAACCAATCCTTCATTAGGTCTGGATCAAAAGGGTATTTGGCCTGAGTAGACTTTTGCCCTGTGAACCGCTTATGCGGACGATCCCTATGTTTCTGGACAACTTCCTTAAAGTCCGGATGGCTGGACACTCACGCACACGCTTGGTTTTCTTAAGTGAGATAGGATGTGCTGGAGCGGGAACATTACCCTCATCCAGCTTCAGAATCCTGTTGACTGATTCTAAAAGAGAATCAAACGACTCTTGATCAGATGGGGGATTCTGAGGGGCTGATGTGTCAGATTTGAATTCAGAGTCGTGCTCGCTGAGAACTCCAGGAGAGGGAGAGCGAGAGACAGGAGTCACAGATGCGCGAACGGGACTAGGGGACGCGTCATGGGTTCGCTTTCTCGGTAAGGATGCTCTCTGGGTTACAGAGTTCTCCCAGAGGAAGAATATAGCCTGAGTCAGAGACTCCACCGACCGTGACAGGGACGCAGCCCACTCAGGGGTACTAAACGCAGGAGGCCCGTCAGTGGCGGCGAGGGGCGATTGAGCGCAGGTCCATTCGCAGGCCAGGTCGCAGTCCGTGCATAAAGGATTAGTCTGTGCACTGAGTAAGGCAGGCTTGCAAGTTGTACACATGGTAAAAAACGCAGTGTGCTTTTTAGCAGCCCGTTTAGCCTCCCTAGATTGAGACATAGCGCTCATGAAAGGGTTAACAGCAGTCTGTCTGCAGCTGCAGGGGATGTGCCGGGAAGGGGATGTGCCGGAAAGGGGTTAAGCTTTAATCTGAGGGCAGATGCAGCTTACCCACTCTTGTGCTGTGTCCCCCGGGAGGAATAGCGGTGGCCCTGCGGTGTCACCCGGTATCCGGCAGAATGCTCGCCTCACAGTTCTCCAGAGCAGGCTGAGGTAAAAAAAGACATGGCCCCCGAGATTAGGATTGCACGTCTCGTCAGGGATGAGAGGCGCCAGGACGAGGGGCGGCGATAATAGCGCGGGCGGCGCTATTCAAATTGCAGCCTAGTAGGCCGGAAATTTTTGAGCCTAACAGCGGTAGGCGCCGGGGCTATTGAAATTGCGGCTTAGCAGGCCTGGGACTAAATTTTTCTGGTGCCGAGGGGGGGCCGCGATGGGGGACTGGTGCTCCGCTGCTGACGCTAAGTCAGCGCTTCTCCCGGGGGCCAGGACCCGACCCCATACCTCAACTCCAGTGCTCAGCGCTGTCCGGGGCCATCCATGCAGGCTCTCATCCTCCTGGGCTGATGTAGCATAGCTGGAGTAGTTCTTAAAGGGGCATGCTCAATCGATCCTCCCTATGGTAGGGGGATGGAGAGCTATGGGGCTGATTCAGGGCCTTCGGAAGCGCCGTCCAGTCTCCTTCAATCCGTGCGCCTTCCCTCATATCCGTGGATTACCGGAACTTTTGCCAGAGGAATCAGCCCCAAACGTCGCAGCAAAGTGTACGGGGAGGTATATTCCGCATGCTTGCCTGTTGTTGGTTCGGGGGAGAGCGGGCCGTAGAAAGGAACCGTCGCCCCCTTCACTCCGTTAATTAAAAAATAAAAATTTACAGAAAATTCAAAAATAAAATAAAAACGGTGGGGTCGGAAGCCAGACCCAAGTGCCTCCTACAGACACTAAGCATGAACTGGAGATATCTTATCCAGCGAGAGGGTGTATACTGCAGGGGAGGAGTTCACTTTTTTTCTGGTTTACTTAGTGTCCTCCTAGTGGCAAGCAGCATAACACCCACTGTCTCTGTGTCCCCCAATGAGGCGTAGGAGAAATAAAGATTATTATTATTATGTAATGTATTGTAAGCGTGTTAATATACTTACTGATCGCAGTCTACCCTAGTTTCCAACTACACTCTTGTCTACTCATATAGGCTGGGTTCACATAGCGTTCGGGTGCTGCGTTTAACGCATCCGTTACATAGCGGCATTAACGCTATGTAACGGATGCGTTAACGCACCCATACACTCAAACTGTGTTCCAAATTATTATGCAAAAAGAGTTTAGGGGTGATAAGGTGTTTTTTGTTTGTCATTTAAATTCATTGATGGTAATGTGTGTCAGGGCTCTTTATATCACTGAAAGCAATTGCAGATACCTGTGCAAATTAGTTTGGCAGGTGTGTCCAAATAATGGCAAGACTACTTAAGAAGGCTTTTTCACATTATTATGAAGCCTACATTTTATGCCAAAATGGGAAAGAAAAAGGATGTGTCAAGATATGACTACAATCAACATTGCCAAGACACTTCATCGTGATCATCGCACAATCAAGAAGTATGTATCTGATTCCCAGCACACACGTGTGCGTGCTGATAAGGAAAAATTGAGGACTCTTTCCAACAGGCAATTGCGTCAGGTTAAAAGGACAGCTGCAAAAATGCCTTGTCATAGCAGCAGACAAGTTTTTGAAGCTGCTGGTGCCTCCAACGTCCCCCGAACAACAAGATGCAGGGTCCTTCAGAGGTTTGCAGCTGTGCGTAAGCCATCCTGTCGACCACCTCTATCCACTGCACACAAGCAGAAGCGGCTCCAGTGGGCCAAACGATACATGAAGACTGACTTCCAAACAGTTTTGTTCACTGATGAGTGCCGTGCAACGCTCGATGGTCCAGCTGGATGGAGTGGAGGATGGCTGGTTGATGGACACCCCATGAAAACACGGCTAAGGCGCCAATAATGTGGAGGTGGAGTAATGTTTTGGGCTGGAATCATGGGGAGAGAGATTGTCGGCCCCTTTAGGATCCTGAAGGGGTAAAGATGAACTCCATAATCTATGTGGAGTTTCTAAAACAGCACTTCGTGCCATGGTTCAAGAGGAAGAACCGTGCTTTCCGCACCAAGATCATTTTCATGCATGATAATGCACCGTCTCATGCTGCAAATAACACATCGGCATCTCTGGCTGCTATGGGCATAAAAGAGGACAAACTTATGGTGTGGTCACCATCTTCCCCTGACCTCAACCCCATTGAGAACCTCTGGAGCATCATCAAAAGGAGTGTCTATGATGGCGGGAGGCAGTTCACATCTAAGCAACAGCTCTGGGAGGGTATTCTGGCCACATGCAAAACAATTGAAGCACAAACCATCCAAAAACTGAAATTCAATGGACGAGAGTTCAGAAGCTTCTTTCGAACAAGGGGTCCTATGTGCAAATGTAACATCACCTAGAATAAAGTTTTGACTTGAAAACTGTTTGATTTCATTGTGTAATAAGCTGATAATGCTTATAATTTCACAATTGACCATTTTTTTTTTCAAAATAAAAAGGTTGAAAACTCTGCTGTGCATAATAATTTGGAACATGCATTGTGAGTGTTTCTTATTTTTAAAAATATACTGTTTTCTTAGGCAGTTTGTTCAAAAACATTGCAATTATACTAGAATATTAGATGACTGGAAAATAACAATGACTGCAATTCATAAAGGTAATTTAGAGAAAATATGAGGAAATATTTTTTGCATAATAATTTGGAACAGTTTATAGACGAGCGCATCGCTAAGGCTAGTTTCACACTAGCGCTTTTGAGCGCAGCGACGGCCTGCGCACGGCCGCCGCTAAGCCCCGCCTCCGCCGGTAGCTCCGGCTCCAAAGGCATACTGCGCACGGCCTGCGCCCCCAGTGATAAAGATAGGGGACGCAGGACGCATGCAGCGTCATGCGCCGGTAGGCGGAGCTACCGGCGGAGGCGTGGAAGGGGGGGGCTTAGCGGCGGCCGTGCGCAGGCCGTCGCTGCGCTCAAAAGCGCTAGTGTGAAACTAGCCTTACGCATGTCATAATCCGCATACGTTAGCGATGTGCTGTCATTCTGTAAGAGACCCTCGGACGCGGTCTGCAGCGTCACTGCTAGAGCAGATGAAGCATCTGGCTAGCGGGATCACATAACGTAATCACGTTATGGGGGTAGCATTAATGCAGTCCATCAATGCTATGCGTTGAACGGACTGCATTAACGCAATGTGAACCTGGTCTTATATGTCTGCCATTCCATTTCGCTGGATCACAGTGGGATCTATGGGGGAGCTGGAAGCTGCTTTTACAATGTAAGTCTATGGAGCATCAGTACAACGCTGACGCTCACATTTCATGGGAGTGCTTCGGCATTGCGGCTTTTTTAAAAGGCTATCCAGGACTATGCAACTTTTTTACTATTGGCATAAGAACCAACAGGCAGGTATTTCCTAACTACCTACCTGTTGTGCCCAGGGACGATTTCTGCGGGCACAGAGCAAGCATAGACCACTCCTGCTGGACATTCATGGGCTTCTGCTGACATTCTGTCAGTAGAGTAGAGGCTTCTCTTCTGCTCTCTTCTATCGATGGGGCGTGACTGCTGGTGCCATGATGACTGACAGCCATCTCCCTGCTGCTTAACTGCAGAAAGCTGGTTATCAGTCAGTAGTTACACCACTTCAACAGAGCAACTGGGAAGAGGAAGAGCTGCTCCGTTGACATGGAGCAGCAGAATCACTTAAATTGTTGGGACCGCCCCAGGTAGACAGCCCGACAGACAGCTAGTGGCTACCTGCTTGTTTGATTTTAGGCCCATAGTAAAAAAAAAAAAAAATGTCCTGGATAACCCCTTTAACTCACAACTCTTCAATACATATGACATATACTAATGGCAGCTCAGGGTCCCCACTCAGTTGTAACGGGGTCCACTGCTTGCAGAGAATAATGATATTGCAAATAAGGCAATTCCTCCTGTCAAATCTGCTTTTTTATTTTAAACACTACAACACAAATGTGAACAAAGCCTTACTGGACTTACCAAGTCATGTCTTCATCTTCCTCTTGCCAAAGGAACCTGTGGTTTTCTCGTATAACGTCTAAGTCTGTTTTACGATTTCCTCTGCAATGAAAATGTACATTATTAAAAGCCTATACAGAGAGTGGAAAGCAAAAGGTTCTTTGTGAACACTGATATTGTCCAATCGGTTGTCTACCCCTGCCTGAGTAATTTTCAACATTAGGGATCATCAGCAATATTATCCTGTAAAGCACTGGGGTAAGAAACATTGGTAGCGTATAAAAGTGAGACTTGACAAAGGTGTGTAGATGTGGTGTAGATCAGAATACTAACTAGTTATAAAACGGTCTTCAACACATGCGTGTGTGGTGCTGTGTTGAGATTTTGCAGTGTATTCTATGTGATCCAGCTTGTAAGCGCTGGCAGGGAGACACCCATCACAAGCAGGAGACAGGCTGGAGTGATGAGACTCCGCCCCTCTGCAAAGTCAAAGACATCATGGAAAATGCAGTTTGCATTAGGGAAACAGTATCAGAGAAGAAGAAAAAAAATCAAGACATGTCTCATAGTGATGGGCGAACCTTTGGATGTTTGGGTTTGGCCGAACAGTTAAAGTTCAATTCGGGTACCAGAACAGTACCCGAACCCGGATTCCATTCAGATGAATGGGGGGCCCGAAAATTCATTGTTGCCACGCTGTCATCTGCATGATAGCACGGCAAACACTGATTTTGATAGGCGGTAAAATCATTACCGCCTGTCAGAGCGTTGCAGTCAGCAGCTGTGACTGGAGGTAAAAAGTTTCACTCTGGTCACAGATGCGTTGGCTGATGAGAGAGTACTACTCCCATCAGCTTACACCTAAAAGCGCGAGCACGCAGCGGCTGATTGGAGTATTCACCAACCGGTGCCTGAACTATAAATTTTTTTTCAAAAACCCGCTGTGGGTTTCCCTTTATTTTTGATTACCAATATAACAAAACTGACAGATGCAGGCTGCAACCCTCAGCTGTTAACTTTATCATGACAGTTTATCAGGAATAGAAGGGTCCCCATGCCGTTTTTTTAAATTATTTAAATAATGATAAATTGAATAGTGAGATAAAGCTGACAGTTGCAGTCCACAGCTGTCAGTTTTGCCATGCTGGTTATTGAAAATAGAGGGTAACCCACACTGCTTTTTTAAAATGTATTTAGTTATTTAAAGCGCAGGTGCCAGCTGATGAAAACACCCATCCGTCGCTGCCTGCTCTGGCTGTTATTAGCGGCAGCAGGTGTAGGTTGAATGGAGTAATACTTTTTCATCATCTGACGCCTCTGTGACCGGTGGTAAATGTTTTACCGCCGGCCACAGCTGCTGGATCATGCTGTCATCTGAGAGCGGCAGCTCTCGGATTGGCAGCTCTCTGATCTTACTGCCGATGAGAGCAGCGGGTGTTTCATGCAGATGACGGAGTGCAAAACTCCCGAAGTATGGGTGCTGAGCAAGGACTTCCTGAAAAAGTCCTTGTTCGGATTCACCCATCTCTACTCATCAACTAAAATAGATTTACTCAAGAACCTTCACAATATGTTTATTAATATTGATTGAATGCTACTTTTGGATATTTTTTTTAAATTGCTTCATGTAAAAGTAGAAGAGAGCCGATAACGCTACAAAAAACATAGGAGTCCCTTCTGGAAGTCTATATGGTTACACAATTTATTTTATTCACTAATGTATCTAACTGGTAACCTACACTTGTATGAAAGAAAAATAGAGAGTAAGACACGACTGCAGAATGACACTACATAAGGATTGTACATACAGGGGCATGGCTCCCCCTTATTGGGCAGTCCATCTTGTCTATATATGCCCCCGGCTATTTTGAGGTCTGCTGACACAAAGTGAGGTGAACTACAAGAGTTAGCGACCATCCAGAGGGGGTACACCTTGTCGGAGCGAGATGGCTTTTACGCTCTTTTGATCAAAATAGTGTAACTAAGTACCCTGTTATTTAACATGTACTATTACTATTTATTTACTGACTGCACGGTATTTTGCTCATGGGCACAGTGTGAATGTGAACTTACACATTAAACTTATACCAACATGTGTTGCGGCTCATTTCTCTGGATGGTTTTGCAAACAAGGATTGTAACCTATAGCTATGGTGAAACATAGGACATTGTAGAAGTGTGCATGGTTTAATTGGTCTGCAAATTACACTTTAGCACATTACGATACATAATGTATAAGGGCAATGCACTTACTTGGGAAGCTGGAAGTCTTGTAGTTTTCCTCCATAATACAGAATGTAGTCATTCACAAACTTCTGATGTCTGGCAAACTGCAACACTTGAGGTTAAGAAAAGTAAAATGTACACGCTGACTACAATCATTTATATGCATTAAAGGATTTTTTTGTAACACAAGGAAATTCTAAGAACTTCAAAGGACCATTTTTTTTTAAATTATGCCCTGATAAGCAAGTCCAAAGAGTTCAAAAGTAGGGTGTATTTAGTTTTTCTCATGACATACACAACATTGAAATTGTAAAGTCAAGCAGGTAACATTTGTGGAGTTATGGAAAACACAAGATGGATAGTCAGGTTAACGATATTAAAAGGTTAAAAAAAATGGAAACAAAACGTTCAAAACATCTCAATTTATTTAGTATCAAGTATGAGCACCTTTGGTTGCTATCAATGAGCTAATTAATGGTTGTCTGAAGAAAGTTCTGTCGCGTTGAATGCACTTGGTCAAATCATCAAGTACCGCTGCTGGCAATTTCCTTTGCAATTTCTGACCAATGACACCCAAAGATATGCTCAATGGGAGACAAGTCTAGAGACGCTGCAGGCCTTGGTACCATGCTTAGGCCACGCAGGATGCTCACAGCAACACGAGAAAACGGCTCCTGGGACGCTTTGAAGAAATGGTCGCAACACTGGTTCCACCACCAAATCGATGTACTGTAATGTGGAATGTACATTATGCCACACCATAATCCTATAAGGACTTGTGTAATGATCCCTTGTGAAGGCCTCTTCATGGCATTGTCCATGCAGTCTCCAGACCAATCTACGGTCAACGTCCAAGAAAACAAAAGCAGAACTCATCGCTGCAGAGGACAGACCTCCATTCTAGCCTCTCCTCCAGTCTTACTCTGCGCCATCAACGGATGTTTTATGATGACGGGCTGTTCAAAGTCACCTTTGCAGACAGTCACAGGTAACTGGTGTTCCAGTGACACTACTGCTTCCTGTCTCTGTGCAGACCCCAGTGCACTGGAAAAAGATTTATTTTGCCCAGACAAGCCTATAAATTAATTAAGATCTATGTGCATTAGCGTATGCCAGCTTTCTTAAGGTCCAGCCACAACATTTTAATTGCGTTGAGGTCTGAACCCTAACCGTACCCTTGACGCACCTTGATTCTTTTCTTTTTAAGCCATTCCGATATAGATTTTCTGGTGTACTTGGGATATTTGTCCCAGTTTTGGCCAAGCTTTAGCTTTTGACTAGATGACCTCACATTTGACATTAGAATAGTTTGGTATACAAGGTCGATTCAATGACTGCAAGGTACCCAGGAACTGTGGCTGAAAAACCACCCCAAATCATTACTCCTCCTCCACCATGCTTTACAGTTGGTATGAGATGTTTCTGCTGATAAGCTGTGACTGAATTATGACAAATGTGGTGCAGAACATTATGGCTTAGCATGTTCACTTTGGTCCTGTCTGTCAAAAGGACAATGTTCCAAAACACTTGTGGTTTGCTTAGAAGAATCTTTATAAAATTTTTAGCCATGTTGGCAACCCATCCAAACAAGCTATACTTATTCAGTCTATTTTTTATTTATGCTCATAAGCTTGAAAGTTTAACATACTGAGGCCTTTAGATTCTGAGCAGTAGCTCTAGAAGTTTATGTAATTTTTCTGAAGATTACATAATTTGATCAGTTGACTGAGTTTGTTGGGACGTCATCTCTTTGGAAAATTGTCAACTGTCTTGAATGTTTTCCACTTGTGAACAATGTTTTGGAAATGTTGTTAGAATTCTTCGTAGACTAATGAGCAGTAACATTTGCATCTCTAATATCACTGCTGGTTGCTTTCCTATTTGGCAATGTGTTAACACATGTCTAACGGCTCTAGACCAGAAAACTGCCCAAACTTCTGCTTTAATAGAGGTGACCCCACTTACTGATGAACAATTAATCAAAAGAATTTGATCAGCAGAACCTGGCTGCTACGTACCTTCTTAAGCAAATTGTTCACTACTTAGACAACACCTTCTCATAATCCATGCTTGGCCCCGATAAAATAAAAAAATCTTACACTCGCCTCCTACACTCGCATTCCTGGGGTTCTCGTGCGGTTGTTGCAACACGTGAGTTTGGCGCCCAATCAATGCTGGTGTCACTATTCCCACTTTTGTACGGCTGGTGAACACTTCCTTCATTACTTAATCGTACGAAAGCGGGAATAGTGACGCCAATGTCGATTAGGCGCAAAGCTCATATGTCACAACAACAGCACAAGAGCCCCCGAAACGGCACTGGCACGGTAGGTGAGTATAAGCTTTTTTTGTTTTATCGGCGTCAAACATTTAGATCAAGAAGGGGTTGTTCTAATAGTGGACAACCCCTTTAATTCTTATGGAAGCAACTAAATTCTTCACACCCTGCTTCTGTGCTTTTGCCCATTTCCTCTTAAATAATGACACGGTGTTCTTTGTCATGTGTGGTTATGCCCCTGAGGTTGCATTTACCTAATTTTATACATGCTTGTTGTTTTGGGCTTAATAGTCCAGCGGGAGTTGCGACAAAGTGTATACATACAGAGATAACAGCAGAGCCCTAAGCAGGTCCACTCACTGGACTCTTCAGCTCAGAAAAAAAAAGCAGATTTAAATACATAAAATCCATTTTTCCAACAAATATATGTATATCAAACTGCTCAGTTTTTTTCTGTTCCACTTGCTGAAAGTTCTCAGAAAATCCAAACTAACGTCTGTTGAGCTAATGATAGAATCGGTCTATTAAGCCACATGATAAAAGCAATTAAAGCAATAATGTCAATAGACAAAATAATCTGGAAAAAATTTAAAATCAGTGAAGCTATGGTATTTGTCATTTCCTTGGAATTAGAGCTCAGGCACTGGGTGAAGCTGGGGGCATGGATCTGTACAGCAGAAGAATTGCTGAGAATTGAAAACTATGCATTTTTCCTTCAATTCTACAGACTTTTCATGTTTTATGCTTGCAGTCAGTGATTAGAAGTCTTTAGGGCAAAGCACAATAGCTACAGAGCTTGCTCTGCAGACATTTGTGTGTTTGTGGGTATGTCGCAGATTTCACTCTATGCACTGGAAAGGGCGAATCCAAAATGAAATCCATAGAAAGAGCTGGCATGTTGTGTAGATCAATTAATATGTGGAAAATGTCCACAAGGTGTAGATGAGATTTTTGAAATCTTATTAATGTAGTCATTTCTATATTAAGTTGTGGATTTCCGAGCAGAAAATCTGAATTGTGTGCATTATACGTGAGTCCTTGAGATCTGCTGCAGACTTCCTGCAGGAAAAAATAAAAACTGTATATGATAAATCCATAGCACTTTGCCTGGATCTTGCTGAAATGCTTGCACTGCAGACTTTCAAATCTGCAGCTCCGCTCAATTTTTGCTGCTGATTCTCTCGGCAGCGCGGACGGGATTATGAACAATCTCACACACAATGCTCGCACTAGGATACACAGGAGATTTTCCACCACTGCTCGATACGCTAAAGATGTTTATCCACTGGAAATAAACTGTGAAGGTTTTCAGAGACCTTGAAAACGATGAGGAATTGATGCAAAAGGAACATTGGAATACTGTGAATCTGAAACAGACCAAGGAATAAAAACCTGAAGAGTTCACAGCACAGGTCACTAAATTACAATATGGGCAGCCAATCGGAAAAATCACTTTTTTTTTCTTCTTTTTGAAGTTTTCCAAGAATGCTTTGCTTATTTGGCAGGGACGTGAATTATTATAGACTTGATCCCAGGCCGCCAATGAGATCATCATGTTCTGGAGAACATTATTTAATACCAGGATATGATGTCATCTTTTTTTTTTTTCTAACAAACCAAAAGCAGATTTTAAATCGTTTTTTTTTTTTATGAATTTTATTTGCATGTCAATTTACTAAATGCAAAAGGATGAACCCTGCATAATGTAAAACAGAAAATCTGATGGAGACAGGAAGCTAAAAACAGAACAGATAAGGCTGGGAGCAATGGGAAATAATGAGATGCAGCAATCCGCTATAATGTGTGATGACCTGTGGATGAAACGTCAGGTTAGTAGTTGCCGCAGTTAGAATGCACATTAAAGTACGTTTTGCATCTTCTGACATTGTGCAGGGATAGATGCCGAAACCCTTGATAGCACCTATTTAATAGGAGCAATGCATAATACTCTGGGCATCACAGACAAGCCTCGATTACTCCACCACTTAGCTTATTACCTGTGACCTACATCCGATGTAAAATCCAATGATAGCGACAGTTAAAAGTGAAACTCCGGTAAAATTATTTTAAGGTATTTTTATTAATTTATGTGCCATGTTTTTCCTGTGTCTCTCATTTCTGCATCAGGAGGTGAGAACAGCTTCTTCTGTAGCTTTAGCCGGCCACTTTCCAAGTATTCCAGGTGCCCGTTCTAATTACCGGACAGGGGCACAGTACCTGCCTGCGATGCACGGACACCACCTCCTGATGTAAAAGTGAATAACCCCTTTTACCCTCTGTACGTACGTCCCGAACAGACTCGTGTAATATTTCAAAATCTTATCTACACGCTGCAGAGGAAATCCATAGTAGAAATTGACCTACGCTGTGGATTTGACATTCACAGTATGCACATTTTCTCAGTGGATTTCTCAGTTTGAAAAGCTATGGGTGAAATATTAAATAAATGCACATTATATCTGCAACACCCCTAAAAATGAATGAAGAGAGGGGGTTCACAGGTCATCACCCCTTCTCTACCTCAATATGGCAGACACCTCATCTGGAAGGACAGGTTTTGGATCTGGAAATGGGACCCGCATCAATCAGGCATTTTTCACGTATACAGAGGCCGATAATTGGACACAAGAGTTTCGAGGAATGACAGTATCTGATCATCAGCAAATATAAATAGACGCTAAAGGAAAAGAGTTTTGGGAAAGTTTTTCAGATCAGGTTATTTTTAAAAAATAAAAACACATCTAAAAAAAACTTTTCTCGTTCGCCTTATTGGGGGACACAGAGACCATGGGTGTATGCTTTGCTGCCACTAGGAGGCTGACACTATGCACAAAAAAATGTTAGCTCCTCCTCCGCAGTATACACCCCACCGACCGGCACCAATTTCCTCAGTTTAGCTTAGTGTCAGTAGGAGGTGGACACGGGTCTTTCATTAGACCCATATCTACCTCGTCGTGCGTCGTTCCTTTACAGGTTCTACGGAGGGATACAGAGTGAAAAGTTACATCTGTACTCCCACGGAGTCTGCGAGTACGGCGTGTACTGCCACCCCGTATCCTTGCAGTTCTCCGCGGCAGGACCAGCCAGACGGACGCCGACACCAAGACGTGCCAGCGACTTCAGGGGTCCTTGTCGCCAGTCTCCCTCCCACTCGCCTACCAGAGCCTGTCGGTTGGATGAGACGCAGGACTTCTTCAGACCCAGGTAACGGATCGGGGATGGGCGAGTATAGATTTTTATTACCTGGCTGCTCATTCCCGGCGGACAGGGGGCCTCTTCAATGGCACAGGGATGCGGGCGCTGCGGGCGCTCGCAGTCGCCCTACATCTATAGGCACACCATGCTCTTTTTTGCTGGCCCCGCATTCCCCCCCTCCTCCCCCTTTCTGGGGACAGTGAGCACAGGGCCTTTTTCCTTTCCTCCCCTTGAGAGCGGCTTGCGGCTGCGGCGTCCCCTTCTTACGACCTCCACGCCGACCCCCTGCTGACAGGCAGCCGCCGCAACTAATTTGGGCCCCGGCTTCACTTCGGGCCTACCGCTGCGTCGCGCCACGCCCCCCGCCCCTTTCTTCTAAGCGGGCTTCTCTCCCGCTCTTCCCATGCCCTCCCACCACCTGTCCTTCACCTGCCCAGCCTGCTATTGGCTAGAGGGTGGTGAATTTTAACCCTGCAATGTGCTCCGCCCTCCCTCCTCTCCTGGACGCGCGCTCTTTCTCAGGCAGGCGCCATTTTACCAGCCTGTTAGCCGGACACCAGCTCGTCACCGGATCATCTTCTGCCAGCTGTTTTTTTCCTTCAGGAGGTCTATCGGCGGGATTTCGCTCTGACCTGCATCCACTGACAGGTCGCAGAGCATCGCTTCTGGGGACACCGGACCGTGAGTAGCTCTGCACTGCACACTGACCCTTCTCCGCCCTCTGTCCCCCAACCTTCCGGCATTACCTCAGCTTTTCGCTATGTCTACCTCTAAGTCTGATCGTACCCGCTCTACTGCCCCCCCCCTCCACTTTAGTCAAGTTCTTTGCATGTTCTTCGTGCAATCGCAAACTTCCAACAGGCCAGTCCACTCCCCTCTGCCTGGATTGTAGCAACCCAATTCAGCCTGACGCCGTCCAGGAGCCATCTACGGCTCCAGGTGAGAGTGAACCCCCCATGCCTGGCTGGGCCTCCTCGCTATCTCAATCAGTGGCAGACCTCACCAAGGTGTCTCAGTCCCTGGTGGCCGTTCTTGATAAGTTGCCCCTGGACTCTTCAGCAGGGCCAAGCAGGTTCCAAATTGTTCCATCTGAGTCAGCCAGCGTTAGTCGCAAAAGACCCAGGCAAGATGCCCAGCCGGATTCCTCTCCTCGTCCCATCTCACCGCATAGCCCTTCTCAGCAGCCTCCCTCTCGGGCCTCCTCTCCCGAGTCAGGTGAAGCGCTTTCGGACAGGTCATCTGAGGGGATTTTAGAGCTGGATTCAGACCAGGATGCAAACATGAAGGTCACAGTGCAGAACCTCATTGCAGCGATCCATCATACTTTCGATATTGCTGACTCCCCTGCGAAATCCTCAGATCAGGAGGTTTCGTTCAGACGGGCAGAAACTCCCTCCAGGGTTTTTCCTTTCCATTCCGAGTTTGGGAAGATTTTTACCAAGGAAAGAGAGGATCTGACCAGACGCTTTCAAAGAGGAAAACGTCTAGGCGTACTCTACCCATTTGCTAAGGAGCTCACGGACAACTGGTCGGCCTCTCCCTCGGTGGATCCGCCTGTGTCCAGGCTTTCCAATAACACGGTTCTCCCGCTTTCAGGCGTGGCGTCCCTAAAGGATTCTAATGACAGGATTATAGAATCCCTGGCGAAGTCTGCCTTTGAAGCGGCTTCAGCGGCTGTGTGCCCAATCTTTGCTTCATCCTGGGCAGCAAAGGCCATAGCCACGTGGGCAGACGACCTTCATCAAGGCATCTTAGATAAGGCGCAACCGGAGCGTTTGGCCGATCTCGCCAATCAGATCTCCCATGCTGGGGACTATCTTCTTTCCGCTTCCTTGGATGCCGCATCCTGTGCAGTTCAGGCGTCAAGCAACGTAGTTGCAATTCGACGTACAGTTTGGCTAAAGGCCTGGCAAGCGGACTTGTCTTCTAAAAAGTCCCTCACTAACTTGCCTTTTCAGGGGGTGCGCCTCTTTGGGTCCCAATTGGACCAGATTATTAAGGACGCCACCGGAGGCACGAGTTCACTTCTCCCTCAGTCCAATCCTCGCAGACCTCCACTAAGGCGTCAGTTTCGACCCTTTCGGACTTTCCGCCGTTTCAATACGGCGGACAACTCCTCCAGCCAACAGAGACCGCAGGCTCACCAGGAGAGAAAGAAAGTTTCCTTCAGACCCACTCCTTCCTGGCGATCCCACTCTTCCCAGGGCAGACCGTCCAGATCTGGACGGTCTACTTCAGCATGACTATCGTCGGACACGCGAGGCGCCTTTCCAATTGGGAGGCCGACTTCCTTCCTTCAGGGACGTTTGGCTGGCCTCCGTAGAGGACGCTTGGGTCAGGGAGGTCGTATCCTCAGGATACAAGATACAGTTCGTCTCTCTCCCACGGGATCGTTTCTTCGAATCCCGGCCTCCAAAGGATCCAGCCTTGGTCCCGGGGTTCTCTACGAGTATCGCCTCTCTCCTCAGACAGTACCACTACCAGCTCGTCGCACGGCCCTTCGGTCTTGCCACCGCTCCCAGACTCTTCACGAAGATCGTGGCTGCGTTGATGGCTTTGTTGAGAGTCAGAGGTCTCATTCTTTTCCCGTACCTAAACGATATTCTGATCAGGGCTCCCTCATTTCAACAGGCTCACCAAAGTTTGTCAATCGTCCTGGACACTTTCCGATTTCGGGTGGATCGTCAACAGGAAAAAGTCCTGTCTGGTTCCTACCCAACGCTTGGTCTTTCTAGGCCTTCTGTTCGACACTCGTCGGTCAAGGGTCTTTCTCCCACAAGAGAAGATTCTCTCTCTGCAGCAGGAAGTACGATCGCTGCAGATCTCATGATTCCCGTCCCTCCGTACAGCCAGGAGGGTCCTGGGAAAGATGGTGGCGGCGATAGAGGCAGTTCCCTTTGCCCAATTTCACGCCAGACCTCTCCAGCAGGCCATTCTGTCGAAGTGGAACAGGTCGCCTCGGTCCCTGGATCGCCCTGTTCCTCCTTCTTACCGGATCAAGCGGTCCCTCAACTGGTGGTTGTCGTCACCTCTCATTCTATCGGGTCGATTCTTCCTTCCCATTCGCTGGCAGATAGTAACCACAGATGTCAGTCTCCTCGGTTGGGGTGCAGTGTTCCGCAACCACACTGTTCAGGGTCGATGGTCGGATCGGGAATCAGTACCGATCAACATTCTGGAGATTCGAGCTATCCATCTTGCTCTCGTTCACTGGGAAAGGCTCCTCAAGGGACTGCCGGTACGGATTCAGACAGACATCGCCACAGCGGTGGCATATGTCTACCGCCAAGGGGGAACACGGAGTGTCTCAGCCCTGGCGGAGGGGTCCAAGATTCTTCGTTGGGCGGAGATTTCCGTTCCGACAATTTCCGCGGTGCACATTCCCGGCGTAGACAACTGGGCCGACGATTTTCTCAGCCGCAAGGGTCTCGCGGCGGGAGAGTGGTCCCTCCATCCGGAGGTGTTTCATCTGCTCTGCCTTCGGTGGGGAACCCCGGATGTAGACCTCATGGCGTCTTGCCTCAACAGGAAAGTCCCACAATTCGTGTCCAGGTCTCGGGACCCTCTGGCAGTGGGCGCCGACGCCCTGGCCGTTCCTTGGTCCCAGTTCGACCTTCCCTACCTGTTCCCTCCTCTGCCTCTTCTTCCCAACCTGTTGAAAAAGATCAAGGCAGAAGGAATTCCAGTCATTCTCATCGCCCCGAATTGGCCCAGAAGGTCTTGGTTCGCGGACATTGTCAACCTTCTCGCGGACGCCCCCTGGAAGCTTCCAGACAGAACAGATCTGCTGTCTCAGGGACCGATTTGCCACCCCAATTCTCGGCCGCTCAATTTAACGGCGTGGCTGTTGAGACCGAGGTTCTGAAACGGGCAGGATTTTCCGACCAGGTAGTTCAGACCATGATCCGAGCCAGAAAGCCATCATCTTCCAAGATCTACTACCGTACTTGGAAGGCCTATTTCACTTGGTGTGAGACCAATGACATCGCGCCCATGTCCTTTTCGCTCCCTTCAGTCCTAGCGTTTCTTCAGGCAGGATTGGATGCGGGCCTTGCCCTCAGTTCCCTGAAGGGTCAAGTTTCGGCGCTGTCCATTCTATTTCAGAAAACATTGGCTTCCCGTCCTCAGGTTAAGACCTTTCTTCAGGGCGTGGCTCACACAGTTCCGCCGTACCGGGCGCCCGTGGATCCATGGGATCTTAATCTGGTTCTTGAGGTTCTGCAAGGTCCTCCCTTTGAACCCCTCAGGGATATTTCCCTTTCTCTCCTTTCTTGGAAGGTAGCCTTTCTGGTGGCCATCACCTCCGTCCGGCGCGTGTCGGAATTGGCAGCTCTTTCGTGCCGCTCCCCTTTTCTGGTGCTCCACCAGGATAAGGTAGTTCTGCGGCCTCCGCCCTCTTTCCTGCCGAAGGTGGTGTCCTCGTTTCACCTCAACGAGGATATCGTGCTACCATCCTTTTGTCCGTATCCAACTCATCCCCGAGAGCGGTCCTTGAACAAGCTGGACCTGGTTAGGGCGATAAGAGTCTATCTGTCTAGAACGGCTTCCTTGCGAAAGACAGAGTCTCTTTTCATTATCCCTGATGGGGCGCGGAAAGGTCACTCGGCGTCAAAGGCCACTATTGCTCGCTGGATCAGATCGGCAATTTTGGAAGCCTACCGAGTTAAGCGTCGCGGAGCCTCTCCGGGGATCAGGGCCCACTCTACTCGGGCAGTGGGTGCCTCCTGGGCGGTGCGCCACAGAGCTTCCGCGCTGCAGCTTTGCAAAGCTGCAACATGGTCATCGGTTCACACGTTTGTGAAATTCTACAGAGTCCACACCTACGGTTCGGCGGACGCCAGCCTAGGTAGACGGATTCTGCAGGCCGCGGTGGTGAGTCCGCTGGCCTGATGGAAGTTTGTTTCCCACCCCAGGGACTGCTTTGGGACGTCCCATGGTCTCTGTGTCCCCCAATAAGGCGAACGAGAAAACAGGATTTTTTGGGTTGCTTACCGTAAAATCTGTTTCTCGGAGCCTTCATTGGGGGACACAGCACCCTCCCATGTTTTACAACTCCTGTTCTTATGGTTGTCGGTTGGTTACAGTTGAGTTGTCTGTTCTGTTTTGTTACTTCTCCTACTGCTTTCTCACTAACTGAGGAAATTGGTGCCGGTCGGTGGGGTGTATACTGCGGAGGAGGAGCTAACATTTTTTTGTGCATAGTGTCAGCCTCCTAGTGGCAGCAAAGCATACACCCATTGTCTCTGTGTCCCCCAATGAAGGCTCCGAGAAACAGATTTTACGGTAAGCAACCCAAAAAATCCTGTTTTGAATTGTATGAAGCGGCTTCTGATAATATCCATATGTAGCAGATTTACTGCATTGCTCTGAGCGTTGACCACCGGGCGGCGCTCATAGCAATGTGCCTGCAACAACCATAGAGGTCTCTATGAGACCTCTGGTTGTCAAGGCAACGCGTCGCCGACCCCGATCAAGTGACGGGGGTCGGCGATGCATGCACTTCCGGCCCGGTGGCCAGAAGCGGTAGTTAAATGCCCGCTGTCAGCGTTTGACAGCGGGATTTAACTAGTTAATAGGCGCGAGTGGATCGCGATTCCACTCGCGCCTATTGCAGGCACATATCAGCTGTTTATAACAGCTGACATGTCGTAGCTTTGAGGTGGGCCCACCTCAAAGCAGGGGAGTCTGACCACTGATGTACTATCCCGTCAGAGGTTAGAAAGGGGTTAGGCTACTTTCACACATCAGGTTTTCGGCGTCAGGCGCGATCCGGCGTCGTGCCGGAACGCCGGATCCGGCAAATGTTTAGTAAAACCGGATGTGACGGATCCGGTTTTCTGCCGGATCCGTCTTTTTCTTGACAGACAAAACCGGATCCGTCTCATCCGGTTCATCCGTTTTTCTATCCGTTTTTCGACGGATTACGCCGGATCCGGTTTTTAAAATTGACCCTTGTGGCCTTCCGAACGGGATTGGCTACTGGAAAACTATATATAGAGTGTTCCTACAGCCCTTCTTTGACAGGTTGTCGAGGAGAAAGTGCAGGTTGGAGAGAAGAGCAAGTTACTGGCGAAGATGGATGTTGTCATTGGAAATATTTTGAAGAATTTGGCGGATTTTATAGCGGAGGCGAATCGTTTGAGGGTGATTGTTCTGGAGAAGGAGAGAGCGAGACAGCAGCGCATCAGGCATCGTAGACGACGTTTGTGGATCCACCCCATCACAGCCAAGGGAATGACGCGTGGGGTCTATTCTACACTCTGCATGGACCTTCGACGAAACCCGGATAAATTTTTTGGATATGTTAGGATGAAAATGGAGAATTTTGATTACTTGGTGGAGCGCATTGCACACCTCATAAGAAAAGCGGACACCTATTGCCGCTTCTCTGTTTCACCCGCAGAGCGTCTGATGGTGACTTTAAGGTAAGCCACATTTATTGGATGTGATCGCATCAGAGCACACTTTCACTGCAATCTTGTTGGTGGTAGTTTGTATCTCTAAGTGTTATAGCTCAGTTTTGGTATGTAATGCTGTGATTTAAAACTAATTTATTGTTTTTTAATTCCCCACAGATTTCTTGCAACTGGAGAATCCCTTTCGTCACTGCATTTCCAGTACAGACTCGGGATTTCCACCATATCTGGAATTGTGAAGTACACATGCCGTGCACTGTGGGACTCCTTAGCTGAAGAGTTTTTACCAGAGCCCACAACAGAGAGGTGGATTGAAATTGCTGACAAGTTTCAACAGATATGTCAGTTTCCCAACTGCTTGGGCGCTGTGGACGGGAAACATATCCGCATTGTAAAGCCAGCTGGATCGGGATCGGAATATTTCAATTACAAGAAATATTTTTCAATTGTCCTCATGGCCATCGCTGACGCGGAATACAAATTTATTGCGGTTGATATTGGGGCCTATGGCCGCTCCAATGACTCTCAAGTTTTCAAACTGTCTGCCATGGGGCGTAAACTGTATGGAAACACCTTCCAGTTCCCACCACCTAGACCGCTGCCGCAAACATCTGGTCCACCTATGCCATTTGTCTGTGTAGGGGATGAAGCCTTCCAGCTGTCAGAACACCTTTTGAAACCGTACTCTAGCAGAGGATTGTCAAGACCAAAACGCATTTTTAATTACCGCCTCACAAGAGCAAGAAGAATGGTTGAATGTACCTTTGGTATTCTGACAGCCAAATGGCGGGTCCTATTGACTGCGATCAACCTCAAGACAGAAACTGTGGACGAGGTGATCAAAGCGTGCGTGGTACTCCACAATTTTGTTATCTGCAAGGAACCCATTTCCATTGAGGACACCTCTGAAGAAA
Organism: Dendrobates tinctorius; assembly: GCF_039654945.1. NCBI lineage: Eukaryota > Metazoa > Chordata > Amphibia > Anura > Dendrobatidae > Dendrobates > Dendrobates tinctorius. Next base: position 12,167,933 of record NW_027361897.1, on the reverse strand, counting down.
CCACCTTGCAAGATTACCATGACATTACCACTAGAAGTTCTGTGACGGTTTCAGTAATGAGGGACAATTTTGCACTATACTTTATGTCACCTCAAGGCAGAGAACACTGGCAGGATGACAGAGTGTGAAAGATTTGTGCCCTAACCAAACTTGTGTACCTTCTGTACCAACAGTATATACCTTTGCCAACCAAAGTTGGCTATCTTGTCATGGTCTCTATTTTTAGCTTTAGGCCACAGGTGTGTACCTGGTTGTGTTTTATGCAAAGTATTTCACCTTTTAACAAAAGTTGTGTACATTGTTAGGAAATCACCAACAATAAACACAACTTTTTAGGTGAAATACTTTGCTTCAAACACAACCAGGAACACAACTGTGGCAAAAAGCTAAAATTTACCCACAGTTATATACCTGGTTTTGAATACCTTTTTATCTTTGAAATACCCTGTATTTAACCTTTTTTTTAAACATAGTTCGCCGCAGAAAGAAATGACAGACAACCATTGTAAAACGATAATTTAACTTTTATTTAAAATATTTTTTTTTTTTGTAAAATGTTTTTAAAGTGAAAAAAACTTTTTTAATAAATGTTTTAAACCAAATGACCATTTTTATTAAAAAACACACATTATAAATCTGTGTAGTGTGGGGTGGAAATACTGCTGGAGGGGCTGCGGGACACTTCGACACTGGGAGTGTGGAGAGAGGACTGGGATCGTGGTGGGGAAGGAACAGTTAGAGGTGATGGTGTGGAAAAAGCTACAGAATGGGTGGACATTTGGGAGGCAGAAGAGGTGGTGGGCAGTGGAGTGGAGGGTTGGGCAGGGACTGTAGGAGCAGATGATGTTGATGGAAAGTTGTATGGGGAAGGAGTTTGGTACGGGGAAGGCGTTTGGTATGGGGAAGGAGTTTGGTACGGGGCAGGTTGCTGGAAGTGAGATGTCTGGTACTGGGGAGGTTGCTGGTACTGGGGAGGTTGCTGGTACTGGGGAGGTTGCTGGTATGTAATAGGAGGGGGAGGATGGAAAGTGGCTGGAGGGGGTGCAGATGTAATAGGAGGGGGAGGATGGAAAGTGGCTGGAGGGGGTGCAGATGTAATAGGAGGGGGAGGATGGAAAGTGGCTGGAGGGGGTGCAGGTGGAGGAACTACAGTGGTGGGAGGTGGAGGTTGGGAGGTAACCTGCTGTAGAGCACCGTGGCACGAATGCATTACATGCATCTGCTGGGTAGGAGATAGTGTTGCCATGCGCTCCACAACAGACCTGAAAAAGGTGTGGTTTGGCGAAGATCTTGCTTCTGAATGCATGGTTTGCAGAAGTGTCTTCACCTCCAGAATGCTGGAGTTGATCTGCTGAAAGCCTGCGGAGATTTGCTCTGACAAGACTTTTAGACAGTTCTGGAAAGATGCATTCAGATGCAAGAACTCTGGCGCATAACTCTTTTCCTGACCCCTCTGCCGCCCAGTACCCGCAGGTGTACTAGAGGTGGCAGGGGCAGAAGGGTGGGGTAAAGGGAAAGCGATCTCCTCACCAGCAGCTTCATGTAATGTAGGCGGCCACGATGCTCCTGTGCTGGTGCTGGTGGATGGGACAGATGGGTCGAATGTGTGGGAAGGCTGGGAAGGTGCAGATGTACCAGGGCGGTCGAAGTGTCCCTCGGTGCCGGTCTCCTCAGGGATCGCCTCAGAAGGGTCCAATCGTGCAGGCTCCCGAGTGCTGCTCACCGTGCTGTGGAATAAAGAGAAAAAAAAACAATTAAAATAGTGACATGGTATGGCCCTGGCTGAAAAAAAAAAGTTACATGTAAACATTTTTTTGTCACATGTGGTGTGTAATATTTACCTTCTGGTGAGCATTGTCTCCCGGAGGAACGACAGGGCTCGTGCGTACTTGTACTTGCTCCTGCGTCCTCCAGATCCACTCGGGGCCCGCATCTCTTTATTGAACTCCTTCTTGAAACGATCCCTCACAGACCGCCACCGCTTCACAATTCTCTCCCCTGAAACGAGAAAGGACAAAGTGGTTAGTATACAACATCAGTGTTTCCCAAACTCCAGTCCTCATGGTCCCCAGGGGTCTTGTTTTCAGGATTTCCAAAGTAAATAGAAATCCTGAACACATGATCCGTGGGGACCACGAGGACTGGAGTTCGGGAAACACTGGTTTAAATCAAGCAACCGGTACTGTATATACTTACGCTCTTTAATCTGGGCCCGAGCTTCGAGGTCCTCCCAGCGGTCCACAAGGAGCGAACAGATTTCCTCCCAGAGTCGTCGGGTAACGATCAGGTCAGCGTGGCGGCGGTCAGCCATATTCCAGAGCGGCTCCCTTTCTCTGACGAGATCGATGAGGCGGTCCACATCAATCCCTCCATCCTCACCGTCAGAGTCGGGAGCACGCTGTGAAGGCTGTTAAAGAAAAAGACAAAAATAACATAATTAGCCTCCACAAAAGAAATGAAATAAAAAGTGCAAAAAAAACAAAGCAAAAATATTTATACTTACACGCTGGTGACCGCCGCGTTGCTGTCGCCGACGACCCTGGGAGGCACTGCGAGGACCTCTTGGCCGAGCACCAGATTGGGAAGACTAGAGAAGAAAACAAAAAATGTTATGTCTTTGGATGTAGGCATTTGTTTGCTGTGTGTGGTCTGCAGAACATTGTTTTCTATGTGTTGTGTGTAGTGTGATGTTGTGTTTCTGCGTTTGATGCAAAAAAACTTACCAATTGTGAGCCCACTCCAAGTGTCTGTCCACCCCTTCCTTCTTCTTCTGGGAGCTCCTCTTCATCTTGTGATTCCTGTTTTGAAATAAAAGGCAATGAATACACATATATTACAGAGATGATGGATTTTGGAAATAAAAACTTACCGTCAAACGCTGACGATGCGAGGGAGGGCTCCCAGAAGATGTGCTGTCTTCCTCATGGCCAGACTCCATGGCTGTGGGTGGTGTTTCTGCTGCTGCCATTGCTGCTGCTGCTGCATCTATTGGGCGGCTGTTGAATAAAGAGAAACAAAGGGCCAATGAATATCTTGATATTCCATAGCCCTAGTTTGGAGGAATGGGGGATTTGATAATTACCGTCTCTCATCTGCTGCTGGACTCCCCTCCCGTTGTTCAGCATGCTGCTCCATTTGGGGTGGTGCTGATGGTGCTGCTGCTGCAGATGTCTGCTGCCTTCTCCTGCTCCTGGTTCTTGGCTTGGGTGGCATGTTGGGTGTGGCTGAGGGTCCCATTGTCTTGCTTTTATATATGTCCTGTGGGCAGAGCTACTGAGCATGCTCAGACCAAAGAAACCGGATCCGGCCGCCGGATCCGGCTGTCGCCGGATCAGGCGCATTGCGGCGCTCATAGGCTTTCATTGTATGAAAAAGCCGGACACGCCGGATCCGCGTCACATTGCCGGATCCGGCGAAAATCGGATGAAACGCATGGCCATCCGGCTCTAATGCAAGTCAAAGGGGGGGGAAACCGGATCCGGCATTGCATTTCGCCGGATCCGGTTTTAGTCAAAAGCGCCGGATCGCGCCTGATGCCGAAAACCTGATGTGTGAAAGAGGCCTTAAAGGAAATGTTTTATGTAGTCTGAAAGCAGCATAACGTAGGGACGGGAGGGGGGGGGGGGGGTTGTTACACAGATTGACTGGAATGCCTGGCACGTGACACCTAGTCCTGCAGTGATAATCTCCTGCTGATAAAGCACAGATTGTACTGAAATTGAAACTACAGAAAGCTTCTGAGCAAGTGACATCCCTGGAATAAGGCTCTCAGCCCCTACATTATGCTGTTCTCAGATTAAAGATAAGTGAATAAATCCATTTTGCATTGGAAGAAACAGCAACCTTCTAGATCCAAAACCGTGAGTGAAAATCCAGAAAAAACAATGGGCAAATCTATAACAAATACACAGTAAATGTCTTAGGGGAGCACACAATATAATAAAGAAATGATTACAGAATCCGAACTATATAATCAGATCCATAATTCACCTGTCCGTTATTTCACTGGGGCTCAGAACAGAATTGCTGATTACTTTTTCCATTATTTATGCTGTGAAATCTCATTGATCTGCCGTTTTCATCATAGAGTGATCTTGAGCTGCACTTCCTCTAATTACTCGGGTGGAAAGTTTATTAAAGCCAGTGGCAGTAATAAGCCCCGGGACATTGCCAAAGGATACAGCATCCATAGAGATGAGGTGGAACCGCTGGTTTCGTGCTTCCTCCCTTTTTGTAAAAAACAAACAAAAAAACGACAATGTAATACATGAATTGCTGGGAACGACTGATGGACGAGAGGTGGCTCATGTCATACCTGTCCCATTCCTGCTCCGCGACCTGTCTGTGTGCCACCTTCCCGGGTCGCTCCTTCTGGAAGGGCTTTCTGAGCAGCTCCTCATCTTCTTTCCTTCTGAAATTTAACAGCAGACAACCATTTAGCACAGAAGTGATGAGTAGTTCATCTGGTGATCACATAAGACAACCAAAGTGTGATATATAGAAGAGCAAGATTCACCCAACAAGTCTCAACTCATATACACTACCTCAAAGGGAAAGGTATTAAAAAGACTGATTGCTTTAACTGTAAAGAAGCCTTTCTTCCACACACTTGGCTCTTGTAAGTGACAAACTTTGCTCCAGTTGTAAGACCACACAAATATATCCAAGATGAACAAGTCTGATTTTTCTAATCTCTCATTAGAAGAGACCTCCCATCCTACTTTATGATCTAGCTGTCCACCTCTGACCCTTCTTCAGCTCTCACATATGCGTCTGGGGATAATATTACTCTGGTATCACAAATTTTTATCTCTTTATACACCCTAAAATCTAATTTCCTTTTGTACCTCCTGCTGGCTTACTGGTAACCAGAATGTCATAGTATTCTGCTATACCCTGTTATATGCCATTTAAAGAGATTTTCCAGGCTGAAAAGAAAAGATTGCAGTTACATTATGTGATGGACAGTTCAGTGATCACACACGAGAGTGATGGAGACTGTTCAGTGAAGTGAAAAAGAAGGACCAGTGATAACCACAAGGGGGTGATGGGGAGGGTTCAGTGATAACCATATGGGGGTGATGGGGAAGGTTCAGTGATAACCACAAGGGGGTGATGGGGAAGGTTCAGTGATAACCACAAGGGGGTGATGGGGAGGGTTCAGTGATAACCACAAGGGGGTGATGGGGAGGGTTCAGTGATAACCACAAGGGGGTGATGGGGAGGGTTCAGTGATAACCACAAGGGGGTGATGGGGAGGGTTCAGTGATAACCACAAGGGGGTGATGGGGAGGGTTCAGTGATAACCACATGGGGGTGAAGGAGAAGGTTCAGTGATAACCACATGGGGGATGATGCAAATAGTTCAATGATTACAGACATGCAGGTGATGGAGGGTGCAGTGGGTAAATATACAAGGGCAACATAGACGATTCATGATTATACGAGGAGGTGCAGAGCAGCTCCATTTCATTTGAGTAGGAACTGAACAGTAGTACCCAGAAAGCCGCCACTAACTGTGTGACCCCCCTCCATCACTTTGGTGTGTAATCACTGAACCATCCCCATCATCCCCCGTGTGCAGTTACTGAACCCCCCACTCTTCGTATGCGTCATCACTAAACCCTCTCCATCACCCCATGTGTGTAATCACTGAACCCTCTATCGCTTCAAAGTCTGTAACTTGTGCACCAGCTCCATCAATGTAAGACTACATGAAAACTATAGAAATAATCACAATATTACATAATTTTGATACAGAAAATTACACCCATTCTTTTTACATCTCAGACCAACGTGTTTCCTGTGCAGCTAATGACAAAGCCACAACTCAAAGATTCCTTTTTTGCAGCTAACGCAGAATTATAAAGCAGATTTTGTTTCTCTTCCAGCAAGTAATCAAGCTATATTGTAATTGACAAAAAAGCAACAAAAATTAAAAGCTATTAATGTGGCTTTTATACGGCAGGATAAAAGGTCCCCAAGGAGCATTAGTAACCACAAAACTAAATAGCAAGTCAATTACGGTATGTGGCCTTGTCCCCTGTTCATCACAGCACAACCTACCATTTCTTCTCATAGAAATAATCCTGTCTGCAGAAGGAGTTAACTGAGAATCTGTCAGTCAGCCTTTTATGATGGTTTCATGGGAGTTTGTACCCATTTTCTGCCTGTTTGCCACAAACCACAACTATGATGAATATGCAGGAAAACAAATAGCCTGTAAACGTCAAACAGTGCAAAACCCAACTGCAAGAATGATTTTTAGCCACAAATGTATACATGTTAAAAAAAAAAAAAAAAACTGCAGTGTTTTTGCACTTCTACAGCTAGATTAACTATGTAGGAAAGATAAAAAAAAGTTATGTTGTAATATGGAGAGTAGTGATGAGTGAACGTGCTTGAGGCTGTGTGCCCACGTAAGCGTTTTTTTTCGCATTTTTTAAGTGTTTTTACAGGCAAAAACACTTAAAAATAGCGCAAAAGAAGCATCCCATTCATTTTAATGCATTTTGCACTTTTTGAGCATATTGATGCGTTTAAGCGAAAAAAAAAAACGCTTCGCGGTAAAAAACGCAGCTCATTAATTTTGCAGAAAAGTCTGCATTTTTAGCTATTTTCTGTGTGTCTGGAGATGCGCGGAAAAAATGTGCATTTTCTGGGAAGGAGTCTGGTTTTAATGCAGAAATTTTCTGCATACGTGGGCACATAGCCTGAATATAGTGTTATCTGAGCATGATCTTGGGCTTGTGCCAATAATATGTTTGAGTCCCTGTGGCTGCATGTCTCGCGGCTGTTCAACAGCCAAAACACATGCAGGAAATCTCTATATATAAAAATGAATGTATGTGTGTATCACCAACGAATCAATGACGAAGCATCTTTCATTTCACCAGAGCTGTTCAAAAGAAGCTCAGCTGTGATTGGTTGCTGTGATCAACAGTTTTCCTTGCAACCAATCACTAAGCATCTCTCATTTCACCAGAGCTGGTTAAAAGTAGCTAAGCTGTGATTGGTTGCTATGAGCAAGTTTTCTCACTTGACAACACCTCAGCAGACACTGACTTGGTGGGAGAAATCTAGCATCCCCAGGAACATAAGCTCCCAACCATTGTCTGCCCCCCAGACAGAAGCACAGATCACAAGACAGAAATGAATCCCCCCTCCCGTGGATCAATGGTATGCAAGTTAGGGCAAATCCACTCAGCGTTTTGGTACTGACCCCAGGCCTCTCTTAAAGGGATCCCCGGTATGGAAGTCAGGGCAATTGCCTTCAAATGCTCTGGTACTGATCCCAGGCTCTCTTAACAGGATCTCCTGTACGGAAGTTCGGGCAAATCCCTCCGTGCTCTGATTCTGACCCCAGGGTTCTATTAAAGGGATCATTGGTATGGGAGTCAGGGCAAATCCACTTAGCACTCTGGTTCTGACGCCAGGCCTCTCTTAAAGGAATCCCCGGTATGGAAGTTAGGACCGTTCCACTCAGCGCTCGGCTGATGGGATGTGGCATATTATGGGTAGTAGTCCGGTGGATCTGACTGGATGATGTGGGATATTAGGGGTAGCAGTCCGGTGGCTTTGGCTGACGGGATGATGCGGTATATTAGGGGTAGTAGTCCGGTGGATCTGACTGGATGATGTGGGATATTAGGGGTAGTAGTCCGGCGGCTGTGACGGGAAGATGTGGGATATTAGTAGTCCGGTGGCTCTGGCTGACGGGATGATGTGGGATATTAGTAGTCCGGTGGCTCTGGTTGATGGGACGATGTGGGATATTAGGGGTAGTAGTCCGGTAGCACTCGCTGACGGGATGATGTGGGATATTGTAGTGAATGTGGCTAAGCGGAGAGGGAGGGGCGCTATAAATATATATATATTCATTATAATTTGTTATAACTAACCGTAGTTAGTTACTATGCCCGGGCTAATAAACCGATAATCCCTGCATGTGTTACAGTTGTCTAACAGCCTCGAATGATGCAGCTGCGGGGACTCGAACATACTATCTGAGCACACTGAAGACACTCGGATAACACAATATCCAAGCACGGTCGCTCATTGCTAATGTAGAGTCAATGACAAAAGCAAAATTTAGAGACCAGTATCGGCTCCAGGATTGGAATGGGATTCACAGGATCTTATCACTTGATGTGAAAAGCTAAAGACATTTTCAGTTTCTGAAATTCTCCAATCATCTCCTTCTCTATGAACAATCATCACAGTCCCTCGATCACACTTCTTTCCCATTCTGGTGTGAAGTGTAAACTAAACCATGTTTGCATGATTTACACTTTATAGGGAATTTCTTGCTACATAGAATTATCCCCCAACCATAGATTACAAATTCAATTTATGATCAATGAGGGTCTGACTATTGGGATCTCACAGATCCCAATAACTTTGGCCCCACAGTCTTCTGAGTGAACAGAGTAGTGGTGCACATACGCAAACATTCACAAAGAGTGACTGCTGACTTAAAACCCAAGCCTGGACAAACCCTTTAATAAAAAGAGCCATTGCATTACGTCGCCCATTCATGTCCATATAATCAATTTAGCAGTGCTCATATGAGCTCACCGTTTTTTCTTGACAGTTTTCTCAGAGTCTTCTCCCTCGTCACTAAAATCTGAGTCATATTCATCGTAGACACGTGCCTGCAACAAAATGGAAAAATCACCATTAAACCTTCCATGTAATAATGCACAAAGGGTATAACGATGTAGTTTAAAGAAATCACAGGTAGAATGTAGTCATTCCTGTATGTACTGCATACCATGAGTACAAATATACCTGCACTATTGGAAGGCAAAGTGTGAAAAACTGTTCGGTATCATCCACAAGGTGATGTGTGCACAAAGCCATAGATAAGTGCCTGGACTAGGACTGTCTGTAGTATGTGCAGGTATACCACCAAATTCTCCTGTAGAAATAATTCTTCTGTAGGAGAAAAGCCTCTCAATGTTTGAGCGTGCTGCCATAATACTTTTATAACAGAGACATAACCACAAGACAGCAGCCTAAAGCAGAGCACAGGTCAGTGAATGAGTGTGTGGGTTGTTTCCTACGTCACCCATTAACAAAGACAGTCGCTTGCTTTAGAGATGGAGACTTGATGTAATATTTTAGTCTTAAGTCCTATTTTACATGTGCTCATCTGTTTATTTTTGTTAATGTGGATGGGGTTTGCAGGTTCCAGATGCTTTTGGCTAAATCAATTTTGATTTTTTTTTTTTTTTTTTTAAAAGTCGCAAAAATGTTGGGGCAAATGTACTCCAGCCTTCCCTTGAGAGTGATTTCATGCATGCCTGAATTTTTTTTTTTAAATTTTGACAAATTTTAGCAGAACATGACACTTCTTGAGCTAAAAAGTCACGAAAAAATGTTAAAACACAAAAATAAAAAGCATTTTTTTAATTCATAAAATTTGTGAATATTGTGTGCCAAAGTGAAGAAAAGCATACTAGCGCAGCTAGGTCACGCCGCCCCTAGCGATGCCCGATGATGCCGCCCTTAGCCCAGCCAGAAGACACCGTCCCTAGTGATGATGCCGCCCCTAGCCCAACCAGAAGATGCCGCGCCCCTAGCCCAGCCAGAAGACGCCGCGCCCCTAGCCCAGCCAGAAGACGCCGCCCCTAGTGATGATGCTGCCCCTAGCCCAGTCAGGCGACGCTGCCCCTAGCCCAGCCAGATGACGACGCCCCTAGCGCAGCCAGAAGACGCCGCCCCTAGCGATGACACCGCCCCTAGTCCAGTCAGGCGACGCCGCCCCTAGCCCAGCCAGATGACACCGCGCCCCTAGCCCAGCCAGAAAACACCGTCCCTAGTGATGATGTCGCCCCTAGCCCAGTCAGGCGACGCTGCCCCTAGCGCAGCCAGAAGACGCCGCCCCAAGCGATGACACCGCCCCTAGTCCAGTCAGGCGACGCCGCCCCTAGCCCAGCCAGATGACACCGCGCCCCTAGCCCAGCCAGAAGACACCGTCCCTAGTGATGATGCTGCCCCAGCGCAGCCAGGCGACGCCGCCCCTAGCGCAGCCAGAAGACGCCGCCCCTAGCGATTACACCGCCCCTAGTCCAGTCAGGCGACGCCGCCCCTAGCGATGACACCGCCCCTAGCCCAGCCAGATGACACCGCGCCCCTAGCCCAGCCAAGCGACGCCGCCCCTAGTGATGATGCTGCCCCTAGCGCAGCCAGAAGACGCCGCCCCTAGCGCAGCCAGAAGACGCCGCCCCTAGCGCAGCCAGAAGACGCCGCCCCTAGCGATGACACCACCCCTAGTCCAGTCAGGCGACGCCGCTCCCCTAGCCCAGCCAGAAGACACTGTCCCTAGTGATGATGCTGCCCCTAGCCCAGCCAGAAGACGCCGTCCCTAGTGATGACGCCCCCCCTAGCCCAGCCAGATGACGCCGCCCCTAGCGATGATGCCGCCCCTAGCCCAGTCAGGCGACGCCGCCCCTAGCCCAGTCAGGCGACGCCGCCCCTAGCCCAGCCAGAAGACGCCGCCCCTAGCGCAGCCAGAAGACGCCGCCCCTAGCGCAGCCAGAAGACGCCGCCCCTAGTGATGATGCTGCCCCTAGCGCAGCCAGAAGACGCCGCCCCTAGCGCAGCCAGAAGACGCCGCCCCTAGTGATGATGCCGCCCCTAGTGATGATGCCGCCCCTAGCGCAGCCAGAAGACGCCGCCCCTAGTGATGATGCCGCCCCTAGCGCAGCCAGAAGACGCCGCCCCTAGTGATGATGCCGCCCCTAGCCCAGCCAGAAGACGCGGTGATATCAGCTGTCGACATAACATCACCGCTGCAGCTAAAACACAAACATCGGAGCAGCGGTTGAGATCGGGACCCGGGAGGGCGAGTACCTGCCGTGTTTGCCAGTTTACATGTATAATTCGGTTAACGTTGAAAATCCCAATGATTTGGCTTCAGGATCCTATATTGCCACCCCATGTTACCACGTCGCCCCCTACAGACAAACACTGCGATCTCGGTAACCCGCAACGATCACATTATTCTTAGCGGCCCCCAATGTTTCTCTATGGGGGAGCTGTGTGACAGTGAATCCCCACACGAGGCAGGTTTCGCATCAGACATTTTTTTCTGCTTATTTTTGTAAGGTTTTGAACCATAGAGTGATTTTTTGCTTCACATACCCTCTATACACAGGTGTGCAGCAATACAAGGGTGGAGAACCAGAGGTCCCAGCATGCACCTGTCACATAACACCAGCTTCTCCGCACACAGCAAGCAATAACTCCGCGAACTGACGAAAAAGCTGCAGCTCCTGCTTACTCACATGACTGGACTTCATTGACACGGTAACAAAATCTCCCCCTCCTTCCTGCACAGAGAGTGTCTCACCAGACACAATCCCCCGGAAACAAATCACTTCCGCACGAAGTTCCGCAGCGTGCAGTACCTGTAGCTGACACTAGAGGTCGCCTGCTGGGACAGTACACTACACAGTCACACTACTAGAGTACTGTGGGGTTACACGAGCCCCTGCACACACGCTGCCTGACACTTACCCTCTGTTTTGGGGGGGTATTATTTGCCCATCATCCAGATGGTCTGGCTGGGGCACCCATAGTGGCTCAAAGGACATATGAAAATGAGTTTTTTAGACGACCCCTGTGATGGCCCTTTTTATTATATTTCAATTCTGTTCGCACCCGTGGTGCTGACGAGTGGCCACGTTATAGGGAAACACTGGCCCATAGGGAAACACTGGCCTGCGCCGTGATATTTGTCTTATTATGGCTACAAATATGTTAGGACAATCCTCCAGAGAAAATGGAAAGCAAAATTAATTACGCAGTCCCATGCAAGGTAGTCGATTTTACTTAAAATGTTATGTGTAAGGAGGAGGACCAGGCAGCGGGTACCTGTGATGAGCGGGGTCCGGAACTGACCCGGGAAAAGGGGGGGGTGTTTAAGCCGCAAACAGAGATGAAAGCGCACGAAACAGCAGTCAGTCTCCCGCCGGCAGCGCGAGCAGAAGGAATCGTGCGGCACGCTCCGCAGGGTGACAGACAGCGCGGAGACGAGCCGCGGCAGAGATTAAGCGAGCGCTCCAGACAGACAGTGTGCAGAGCGCCGCGCGCCCGGCTAAGCAGAGGGCTGTGCTCGTGCGGAGGAGTGCGTGCCAGGTGCAGGGTCCCAAGGTGCGTCCCCCTTTACCGATAGACGATCATCAGCAGCACACGTGTTTGACAGAGACCCCTGCAGCGCTCCCTACTTTGGCTGCACAGATTTATGGACTTGGGGCTCAACGGGTAAAACCGGGGACAGCCAGAAGCTGGACCGTGATTCGCTGGATCCACCTAAGGACGCCACGTTGGTTACTACAACCCCCATCAGACTGTATTCGAATGAGGACCGAAGAAGACCACTCTAAGGGTACTGTCACACTTAGCGATGTACCAGCGATCCCAACCAGCGATATGACGCGGTCAGGATCGCTGGTACATCGCTAAGTGGTCGCTAGTGAGCTGCCACACAGGCAGATCTCACCAGCGACATCGCTGGGGACGGGGGTCGCTACTTACCTGTCACACCAGGCGATCCTGACGTCCTCACTCGTTGTCACAGCAGGAAGCCGACGACGGGAAGCGGTCCAGGACGTTCTCACGCGATCAGCGATAACCAGCGGGGGAGCGGTCGGAGGTAAGTATCAGACACAGCGATATCGCTTAGTGTGACAGGCCCTTAAGTGCAATTTACATATCAGACTGTCTCGTTAACCCTTTGTTTACTCCCCTTGTTACTCTCCATTGGTTAATGTTCTTAGCTCCCTGCGAGGAGACCATTGCCACCCTTTTCTTTGTTAGCCAATTAAACAACCTTGTTAGGCTAGTTTCACATTTGCGTTTCAGGGCGTAGCGACGGCCTGCGCACAGCCGCCGCTAAGCCTCCGCCGGTAGCTCCGCCTATCGGCGCATGACGCTGCATGCGTCCTGCGTCCCCTATCTTTAAACGCATACTGCGCACGGCCTGCGTTCCCAGTGTTAAAGATAGGGGACGCAGGACGCATGCAGCGTCATGCGCCGATAGGCGGAGCAACCGGCGGCGGCCATGCGCAGGTCGTCGCTGCGCCCTGAAAGGCAAATGTGAAACCGGCCTTATAGGACCTTGTTCTGCAATCCCTGCATTACTGCATTCCCGCACCTGCTTACACATGTATACGGCTGGAGTCACACTGGCGAGGAATACGGGAGAGTGAGAGGCGCTAAAAGCACGCATTAGACACGGACAAATGATTCTCTATGGGGTCACTCGCACCAGGCGTATATTTCTCCTCCGTATCCTACGCTCCGTGCCACTCGCAGCATGCTGCAATTGTCAGCGTACTACGCCCGTAGTACGCCAATGCAAGTCTATGGGTGCGCAAAAAATACGGATTACACACGGACCACACGTGTGACCTGCGAGCAATACGCAGGTCTTTTGGCTGGTGAACAGGAAATGGGCCAATCCATCATCAGGAAGCCTAGACATGCAAATGAGCTCAAAAAGCGCTCCAGACATCCAGGAAGTACGCCTCCACGGAGTACAGCAGCAGCATGGCGTCCACATATATTAATGTAGAGATGCTAATTGTGCTGGTGCAGGAGCGTCCAGAAATATGGGACCCACGCGACGCAAACTATGCGAACCGCACAAGAAAGGAGGCGTCATGGAGGCGCATCTGTTGCCAGATGTACCATGACTTTGGTGACAGACCACGTGATGAGCAGCATAAAATTCGTAAGTGCAACCATAAAAATATAATTAACGTTAGCGCGCGCTATAAAATGACTCTACAATCAGCCCCCCCCCCTCCTGTGCATGTACTTTTATTAGCCTCATGAGGCCGTTACATTAGGATGTGACACGTGGCTTCACACAGCCATAATTAGGGGTTAGGCCACAAGCTCCTCATCCTCCTAGCCACTAAAATTAGTTTCAGGGGAGCTAATGAGACCCTGGGTATCGGCCCAATTACATATGCCACCATGGGTAGAACGCACACCCCATAAGGCCCCATGCCTAGACTACTGTTCGAAAATGTGACCACTCAAATATGTGATTTTGACATTCTTTCCTGTCACATTGCAGTGGAAGATGTGATGAAATGGTGGAGAAGCATCCGGGACCAGTACCGCCGGGAACGCCAGCAGCGGTCCAGGAGTGGGGATGCTGGCCATGTCAAGCGCAAATATATCTACTATGACCGGCTGAACTTCCTCGCCCCAATTCTGGCTCTGAGACCGTAAGTACATACCTCACACCACATGACACAAAAACATTACACAAATACTTTACAGGGACAAAAATATTGATGTATTTTTGCCTCTGTTCTATTTCATAACAGAACTCAATCCAACCTTACGGATCGAGGAATGGCCTCAGAGGCAGAGCCCATTATAGATCCTGTAGGGGATGAGGTGGCTGGCCCATCTTCTCCCCCTACAAGAAGGATGGCTGAAGAGGAGGCATCACCAGAACACACAATGGCTGCCCTACACAACACACCACCAGGACGGTCTGCAGCTGCAACCTCACCCATCCTGGAAGAGATGGGCAACTTGAGCAGCAGCCCAACTGCCCAGATCAGGCCCTCCCCACAGGCTGCTCTAGCATCACGGCGAATAAGAAGAAGGCGCCAGGTCACCATTCAAGAGAGCAGGACCAATGTGGACACTGGGGTGCTGAATTACTTGTCCAGAGTCACTACAGATGATGGTGAGGAGGCCTATGCACGTAGCCTCACCCTTTATCTCCGTGCCCTTACCCGTGAGGTCAGGCTCTGTATTAGGGGATGTATTCAGATCCTGCTTGATGCAAGCACCCCCCCCAATACCCCATATGAGGTGTTTGAATTTCTGGAGAGGTGGCAGCTCTCACCAAGAAATTTAATGCGCATGAGACCATCCACACAGATGCTTGCTCAAGCAGGGTCTGAACAGCCCCTAATACGTGGGCCAACACCTCAAGCCCTTCCTCCCCCTACCCATCCTTCTATTCCGCAGCCCCAAATGTCTTCCTCAAGCCAACCCCACCAATATGGCCACTTATACCCACCCAGTGTTGGAGGCTGGTCCCAACCTGGTTGGGGACGATCTGGCTATCTTGGTGGGTATGAGCCACGGGCCTACCATAGCCAACAAGAAGCCCCTCACCATCATCATTACTCTGGCCAGTATCACCAACAGGCCCAGGAGGCTGGACAACAACAGCATCATGGGCAACAGTATGGCCCCACACAGGGCGATGTTGCCCACAATGTCCAGCAGCACCCACAGGCTGTTCCCCTTCCCCTACATATGAGGATTTATGAATCAAAAATTTGGAGATGTCCAGTTACATGGAACTGGTGCTTCTAATCTAGACAAAAAAACAGGTGTTCTCCTTCACCAACATTTAGAACATAATTTAACACTCACATTTTTAAACAATGTTTTCCAAACATATGAAACAATCCATCATGACAGGCAACGCTACCTCACGCCTTTCACACAGATATTACATGTGTGTATAAAAGAGAATATTTAAATGCGCTATACTGTTACCTGAAAGGATGAAAATACACTAATCACTTGCTAATGCAAGTAGTCAACTTTGTTATTAGCAATCTCTAGTAAACCAATTTGAGGCGACCAGCATTCACAATATCACGCTCTCTCTATGTCTTAACAAGTGAGTTTTGTATTGTCATCCTTTCCAGTATAGCATGCTTAAATATTGTCTGTTCTACAGACAGGTAATATCTGTGTGAAAGTTGTGAGGTAGCCTTGCCTGTCATGGTGGAATCTTTCTATGATTGGAAAACATTATGAGGAAATGTGAGTGTTATCTTATTGACTTTATTTAGGTGATGGAGCTCACCCTTTGTTGCCTAATCAAGGTTAATGTAGGCATGCAGCAATGTTGTTATTGCATAATGTTTGTTGCAGTTTTTTTCTGTAATGTTAATGTTACACCAAGTCAAAGAAGGCCCAAAGGGTCATTTTGGCCATTGCCAAATTTGTGTTATGGCAAAATTATGTTTGCCTTTAAGCAAAACAAAAAAAAAAAAGGCAAAACTAAAAATTTGTCTACTCTAGTTAACGTCTCTGTGTGATTTTTCACAATCCCTCACAACATACTAACAGACACCAACCAATGCAAAGAAACACTCATAGAATCATAAAAAGGCTTGAGTAATATATATTTAGACACACTTTTAAAAAAACAAATTATAACATAGACACAGCATTCTCTTGCCAAGAAGTTGCCCCCTCAGGTGAGATAAAGTAATTCATGAATATATCACGCACTTTGAGGCCAGAGAGCGGTCTACGTTGAGGGATGATAGGTGGTCTCACCCTGCGCACATTGTCCGGCCTACGCACAACACCATCAGAGGAGGAACAATCATGTATCCTGGTGAAGTTATGCAGAACAACACAGGCTTTGACAACTTCATTCACATTTTGCTCACTCAACTGAATGGCAGACTGGAGTACCCGCCATTTGGCACAAAGAATCCCAAAGGAACACTCCACCAGTCGCCTAGCACGTGATAGGCGCAAGTTAAAAATTCTGCGCCTGTGGTCAAGGTTGCGCCGGGGATATGGCCTCATGACATTACGTGATAACTGAAAGGCCTCATCTGCCACAAGGACATAAGGGACTGATTGTTCGGGGGAGCCTGGTAGCTGGCGTGGTGGTGGTAGATCCAACTGGTTGGTGCGTAGCCGCCGACCCATTATGGAAGTATTGAAGACTCTAGAGTCTCCCGTCCTTCCATAGGCCCCAATGTCAACAATTATAAACTTGTATAGAGGGTCTACCAGAGCCAACAATACAACAGAAAAGTATTGCTTATAATTGAAGAATTGGGAGCCTGAGTTCGGCGGCTTACGCACCCTGATATGTTTGCCATCCAGGGCCCCAATACAATTTGGAAACTGGCAGTCCTCCTCAAAGTCCCTTGAAATCCTTAACCAGTCTTCCATCCTGGGCTCGGGTAGGACCACCTGATGGAGTCTTGTCCAGATTTCTGCACATGTAGACCTCACTATGCCTGAAATGGTTGACTTTTCAATGAGAAACTCATGGTGGAGGGTGGCATAAGACAGGCCAGTGGACAGGAAGCTGTAGAACAACAGAAATAGTACAGGTTAGAATGGCTAAAGTAAAAAAAAATCAGTTACATGCCGACCAAACTTGGTAGGAAATGAGAGATAACAACACACATATTTGGTGGCACAATGACTAAGTGATATGCAGGACATATTAGATGTAACATTCTGCTGTGTCAGGTGAAACATATTTTGAGTAAGATGAGGGTATTAAACTTTGTCCAAGAAGGCCAAAAAACATAAATTAACACACACATTATGAACATAGAGAATGTGGTTGTGGAGTACATACTGTATTGTGAGTAGAAGTCGCTCCTCTGCAGATATGGCTTTGCGCATCCTAGTGTCCTGAAAGGTGATCCCAGGGCGCACTGTCTCCAAGAGGTGATCAAATGTGGAAATGCTCATTCGACAGTACTGGTAAAATTTCTCCGGATGCTTCCGCAGAGAAGAATAGAGGCGGTGAAAATGACCTCTTGTGAGTCGTTGCCTCAAAAGTGGATGTACCCACATGCGTCTCCTCCTCCGCGGATCCACTATCACAGGATATGGTTGGCCAAAGCGCCGTGACAAAAGCCAGGTAAAGAGAACCTGCTCGGTTGTATTGAATGTCAGACCCTCTGCCATGCTGCACAAAGAACACCAACACACCTCGTGAAAGCAAGGTGAGAAATGTACAGAATGTAGGCAGCCACCTGTTTCTGAGTGTCTAAATAGGGTGCAGGCTAATGATTTAAATAGTTAGCAGGCCTCAAAACCGTTAAATGTCCATTTTGCAAGGCTGCGAGAAAATCTCGCCATACGGATTGCATACGGATTACATACGGAGACACACATGCGCAAAATACGCGACCTCACCTTGCTTACGGATGACCTACGGACCACTATTTAGTGGTCATTGATCCGTATTACGCATGTAAAATACGGAGCGTATTTTGCGCAGGTTAGTGTGACTCCAGCCTACAAGTCACATACAGGCAGTTACATGTCCGACCAGCAGCTGCTCAGCACCAGAGAATCCTGACCGCGTGCACACTGTGCTGTAAGGCCGCCTTCAGTTTCTGATCAGTATTTTACCTCAGTATTTATAACACAAAACCAGGAGTGTAAAAGACTAAAAAAAGGAAAAGTAGAATAGAAACATGTCACCATTTCTGCATGTCACCCACTCCTGGTTTTGTCTTACAAATACTGAGGTAAAAAACTCACCAAATACTGAACGGTGTGAATATAGCCTCAGGATTCACAAGTCTGCAGTTGCATATAGTGACTGCAGACTTGTACCCCAAGGCCGGACAAGTAGAAAAACATCACTTATTGCGGGACCACAAAGTGCTTGGATTTTACGCTTTATTCTGCCGCCATGTGTCCAATGTGCTGCCCTTTTGTTACAGAGGTCTTGTAGGAACCACAACACATTCCAAAACGATGCTACATAACGAGTCACAGACGATGGATTACATCTCTAAATCACAATCAGCATTTGCAGAACAGTTGGAGAACGCCTACAGGAAAATCTAATTTAGTCCTTGCTGTCTTGTCTTTAACTTAGAAAAATCTACATAAATCTGAGAACAGAAAATGGATGTTAATGGAATGGACTCTAAAGCCAGTGATGTGCGACATAAAGTTGACGGTGTCACATCGCGACCAACGTGACCTGTCTATTTGCAATTTGCTTGTTTTAGTATTTTTACAGCCAGATTGCAGCTCTAAAATAAATGCTTTTGTCATGGCTTCATCATTCGTTGTGGCCTAGGTAGTGTGCTGGACTGTCAATATTGTGAGTGACAGTCCAGCCATCCAATCTGATGTTAGGGCGTGCCAGGCTGTCGTCATCTTGATTGCTGCTAAAGCCCCCGTCTCACATAGTGAGATCGCTGTTGCGTCACCGATTTTGTGACGCAACAGCGATCTCGCCTGCGATCTCACTATGCGTGTGTCATGCCACCGCCTCCAGCTCCTGCCTCTCTGCCGCTGCCTGCGTCCATCGCGCCACCTCCTCCCGAGCCCCGCTGTACTCACCGGCTCTCGGCGTTCTGACGCGCGCCCGCCCTGGCTCCTGCTCCTGTCATCCGTCGGGGGCGCGCGCGCGCACTGAGTTCAATGGCACACGTGTACCCCGTTGCTAGGCAACCACGCCTGTCAGCCCAGCCTCCTCCCCAGCCTGCTCCATGGCTTGGAGGTTCCTGACCCGGAAGTCCTCTGCGCACTCTGCTTATCAGGCTGCCTCTTCCTCTGGGCTTTGCCTGACCGTCATTTGTGCTTTACAAGTGATTCTGGCCCCACATCCTCTGTCTCTTCTTGCCTTGTCTATTGCTAGCCCTGTCGTCTTGTCTGTGCCCTCACGCCCTCCGTTTGCTTTCTCCTAGTGCCTGCTCTCCAGTGTCTCCGTATCCTGCCCGTGTTCGTGTACCTGTGTTCCAGCCGTGTCTTCCTGACAGTGATGACCATCTGTCCGTGTTCCTGTGTCCCAGCCGTGTCTCCCTGCCAGTGTCTCCACCCTCTCCGTGTTCCCGTGTCGCAGCTCTGTCTGTCTACCACCAGTCTGCCTTGTCCTTCGCTGAGGTCTCTTGTTCCGTCCCCGGGTACCAGCTGCCGTGGTGATAGTCTCTCTCGGGCCTGCCCCTAATGCTCCCTGTATAGGGGGCGGTCCACCTGGTCTGCTCGCCCGGGGGAGGTTCGTTATCACGGTCCAGCGGGTCCACCCTTGGAGGTCCACTCATCCTCATGGTGTGACACATAGCGGCGATTGAGCCCCTGCTGCGATGTCGCTGATCGTGCTTGAATGTCCTGGGCCATTTTTTGATCGCTGGTGTCCTGCTGGCCAGCTTGCATCGCTGTGTTTGACAGGGACAACGACGAACGACCTCAATACTACAGGTCTTAGAGACAGGGTCCCAATGACCGTCATATCGTTCCGTATCGTTGCTGCGTCGCTGGTGAGGTCTGACTGTTTGACATCTCACCAGCGACCACATAGCGACGCACCAGCGATCCCTACAGGTCATATTGTTGTCAGGATTGCTGGTGCATCGCCAATTGTGATGGTACCCGTAATCTGGCCTAGCCTGAGGGCATTCCTCCATGTGCCTCCCATTCTAGATTATTTGCTATCTATTTAGATGGCTAGCTATGAGCGGATCATTCTCAGCTGTAGCTTAGCTATGTTTGGTCTGAATCTGATTTCCTGATCTTGTTGCCTGACCTAGGACTTGTCATGACTAATCGTGTGGATTATCTCTGTTGCTCTTGGCACTCTCTGACTTCAGGTACCTGACCCCGGACTTAGCCTCTGACTATCTGTTTGTCTTATCCCCTTATCTTGACGTACCGTCCTGGCATTTTGCCCGGATTGTTTCTTGACCATGCCTTTGTATTGCCCCTCTGTACTACATGCCGTCCTGGTATCTGACCTTGGACCTCCTGATTACCCAGTCTCACGGTTTGTCCGTGAGTAGTGACTCAGTGTCACACCTTGACAGCAAATCACAGAGAGGTTGCACATTACTGGATGCATGACTTGTCTGAGACTGTGTTATCCTAGCCTTAGGCTAAGTAGTTATCATTGTGTAATGTAATAACTCAGCTCACAGAGGAGACAATCAGACGAACCATTGCTAAAAGGGTGTTCTCAGGTTTGGCTGTTATCCCCTATCCATTGGATAGGGAATAGCTTACTTACTGATCTCTGGTAGGGCCTAAAGAGATCGAGAAAACCAATACTCTGAAGAGCCCCATGTGATTGGAGCAGTGGTCGATTATGCACGCCATAACTCCATTCATGCTCATGGGAATGCCAAAGACTAGTCGAATGTGGCGCTCGACTGTCTTTGGCGGGCCTATTAAAAATTAAAGTAGTGGCTGAGTGCATGATCGACCACTGCTGCATTATCATGAGACTCTTCAGAGCCAGGTTCTCCGATTGGTCACTGTCCCAGGAGACAGCTCTTCAGCTATCAGGAAGTTATCCCCTATTCCATGGATATCTTTTACCCAAGATCAGGGCCGGTTTTTAGGCAAAGTGGGGCTCTAGGAAAAGTTTAAAATGGGGCCCCAAATGCTAACATATTGCACATCACACTGAAGCATTTTGGTTGTATTTACATGCTCTGAGTTCAGGACGCTAAATGAGTGTGATCGACAATATTGAAGTCATTCAACAGTTGTTTCCCGGCCTCTTTCCACCATCTGAGAAAGAATGATGGGGGCAGAACGATCACTAATGGATCACTAACAGATCACCATAGAGTATCATGTTATCAGCAGCACATCTACAGTTTACACCCCATAGTCCACCATATAAAATAATGTCCCCCATAGTCCTTCATATAGTATAATACACTCCTCATAGTCCTCCATATAGTATAATACACTCCCAATAGTCCTCCATATAGTATAATACACTCCTCATAGTTCTCCATATAGTATAATGCACCGCCATAGTCATCCATGTAGTACAATTCACTTCCCATAGTATAATGCACCCCATAGTTGTTCATATAATGTATTCCCCATAGTCCTCAATACAGCATAATGCAGCCCACATATAGTATAATGCTGCCACCCCATAGAGCATAATGCAGCCACCCCACAGAGTATAATGCAGCCCCGCCATACAATATAATGTAACCCCCATAGAATATAATGCAGCCCTTCTCTTATAATATAATGCAGCCACCCCTTAGAGAATAATACAGCTACCCCAGAGTATAATGCAGCCACTCCACAGAATATAATGTAACCCCCCATAGAATATAATGCAGCCCCCCCATATAGTATAATGTAGCCCCTCCATAGAATATATGCCAACCCCCTCATAGAATATAATGCAGCCCCTTATATAGTATAATGTAGCCCTTCCATAGAATACAATGTAGCCCTCCTCATGTAGTATAATGCAGTCCCCAGAGAAAATAATGTAGCCCCCTCATAGTATAATGAAGCTCCCATACAATATAATCTAACCCCTCATAAAATATAATGCAGACCCCCATAGAATACAATGTAGCCTCCTCATATAGTATAAAGTAGCCCCCTCATAAAGTATGATGCAATCACCCCCATACAATATAATAAATATAATACAGCCCCCCATAGAACATAATGTAGCCCCAAATAGAATATAATACAGCCCACCTCCCCATAGAATATAAAGTAGCCCCCCATATTATATAACACAGCCTCCCCCATAGAATATAATATAAAATGTACCCCCCATGGTATATAACACAGCTGCATAGTATATAGCCCAGTACCACATGGTATATAGCCCAGCCATACATGGTATATAGCACAGCCCCACATGGTATATAGCACAGCCCCACATGGTATATAGCACAGCACCACATATTATCTAACACAGTACCACACGTTATCTAGCACAGCACCACATGTTATCTAGCACAGCCCACCATGGTATATAGCCCAGCCCCACTATGGTATATAGCCCAGCCCCACATGGTATATAGCCCAGCCCACCATGGTACATAGCCCAGCCCCACCATGGTATATAGCCCAGCCCCACCATGGTATATAGCCCAGCTCCACATGGTATATAGCCCAGCCCACCATAGTATATAGCCCAGCCCCACCATGGTATATAGCCCAGCCCCACTATGGTATATAGCCCAGCCCCACATGGTATATAGCCCAGCCCCACATGGTATATAGCCCAGCCCAGCATGGTATATAGCCCAGCATGGTATACAGCCCAGCATGGTATATAGCCCAGCATAGTACACAGCCCAGCATGGTATATAGCCCAGCATGGTATACAGCCCAGCATGGTATATAGCCCAGACTCACATGGTATATAGCCCATCCCCACCATGGTATATTATTATTATTATTATTATGCATTTATATAGCGCCATTTATTCCATGGCGCTTTACATGTGAAAAGGGGAAATATAGACAAGTATAGTAAACATGCCTGCGAGGGCTCAGAGTCTACAGGGATGGGTGAGGATACAGTAGGAGAGGGTAGAGCAGGTCATGCTTTGGTTCAGTAGACCGAGGATCATTGCAGACTGTAGGCTTGTATATAACCCAGCCCCACATGGTATATGGCCCAGCCCCACATGATATACACCCCAGCCCCACATGGTATGTAGCACAGCCCAGCATGGTATACATCCCAGCATGGTATACAGCCCAGCATGGTATACAGGCCCACCATGGTATATAGCCCAGCATGGTATATAGCCCAGCATGGTATACAGCCCAGCTTGGTATATAGCCCAGCCCCACATGGTATATAGCCCAGCCCCACCATGGTATATAGCCCAGTCCCACATGGTATATAGCCCAGTCCCACATGGTATATAGCACAGCCCCACATGGTCACCACTCCTGAGGCACTTCACACTTCGGGCTTTCGATCTTCCCCGGCCAAATGGCAGCCATCCTTGAGTGCCATGCCTTCCACTAGATGACTATTTGAGCCACCTGACGTACTAACAAGCACTAAACCCCAGTGTGCATTGTATTAATCTACTAGGGCGACCCTGCCAAAGGGGCCTTTTCGAAAGATACTACACTTGATCTTAGCCAAAAGCTATTTGGCCCACAGATGACATACAGAAAGAAAATACACTCATACTGTATGAATGATCATAGAAGATCATAGATCATAGAAGATCATAGATCATAGAAGATCATAGAATCGTAGAGTTGGAAGGGACCTCCTGGGCCATCTGGTCCAACCCCCTGCTCAAAGCAGGATTCGCTAAATCATCCCAGTCAGATGCCTGTCCAGCCTCTGTTTGAAGACTTTGAATGAGTCCAAAGTGTTATGAAACCTTTGTAGGTGAGACCTAAGGATAACGTTTCTCCTTGTGGAGGTTGACAAGCCAAACCTGGCATGTCAGAGTGAGGAGACTTGCGCATGCTCCTCTGAGAAAATAAATATGCAAATTGTCTCTTCAGAGAGGAAGAGGATTAGCACTCTAGCGACATCTATTGGAAGTAGCTACTTCCACTAGGTGGCGCTAAAGTTCTATTCCCGATCCTCTCTGAAGGGACATTTTGCATATAGGTGAGATCTAGAAGATGCCGCCGGTCATCCGCTACAAGAAGCTGTTACACATTAGCTCGGCTGCAATGAGTAACGCTGCTTGTTGTTGAGTTATAATAAATGATTTGAGGTTGAGGTAATAATTGTCGGACATTACAAGTTGTGACAAGTGAATTCATCAGAAGAATGAGGTCATTTACTTGTTACAATTGTACTACAGCTGCCCACGCCGATATGTGGTACAATGGTTAACTACGGCACACAAATTGTCAGATCTGCTGTGTGTCGCCATTTTCCTAGATCCAAAACATTTTTACTTTTGCATTGATGGAGCAGTTGTTTTTCCTTTGTTTTTCTTTTGTGAGCTGAAGTTGATACCATTGTGGTTATTACATGTTTTGAAAAACTTTTTATTGTATTTTTTAGAGAAGTGTGGCGACCGAAAAAATGACATTCTGGTGTTTTGATTTTTTTTCTCTTTTGGGTTAATTTATTTTTATATTTTGACAGATTGAACTTTTATGGAAACGGCACTACAAAATATGTTTATTGTTTTTTTTCTTTACTTTTAGTTGAGGAAAAGGGGATCAATTCAAATTCTTTTAATACTATTTTATTTTGTATTTTTAAGCATTTTTTTTTATTATTTTTGGTTTATATTTTAGTCCACTTAGGGGACTTGAATCTACCATTATTTAATCACTTGTTCTACAGTATATAATGCAAAGGAAAAACACAAAAATTGAGCTTGGTTTGATTTGGTATATATGCAGCACATAAACGCATGTTCACATTGGCCACACAACATACAGAACCTACAAAAGACAAACCAGTGAACACCATTCTGGGGAAGCCTTTAAATACAATTACCAGCTCAGGAGAGAAAGGTCACACCCCGGCTTGCACAGAATGCAAAAATACAAAGAAAAAAACACAAAAATTGAGCTTAGTTTGAGTTGGTATACATGCAGCACATAAACGCATGTTCACATTGGCCATACAACATACAAATGATTGATGCAAATGAGTCAGTACAATGTTCAAATCAACTGTTAGAGTATAAATCACATTTTATTGTACAAACCTACCAATTATAACAGTATTTTTTTCAAAGCTAAGAAAAAAATCAAAATTCAGTGTTCCAAATTATTATGCACAACAGAGTTTCCATTTTATAGGTTGTAATGAACTGTAAATGGTCATTTGTTGACTTTGTTGCATTAAGAGCTCACGGTTACTGAAATCAAAAGCTTTTTCAATCAAAAGCATCTTAACTGGCCAAGTTACATGTAAAGCCCCCGTTACACATAGCGATATCGCTGTAATGTCACCGATTTTATGACGTAGCAGCGATATTGCTAGCGATATCGCTATGTCTGATACTTACCGCTTCCTGCTGGGCTTCCTGTGGCGCCGACGAGCGACGCATGGACGCGGGCGGGAGGACGTCAGGATCGCCGCATCTGACAGGTAAGTAACGACCCCCGACCCCTGCTATGTCGCTGGTGAGATCTGCCTGTGTGGCAGCTCACTAGCGACCACTTAGCGATGCACCAGCGATCCATATCGTTGTCGGGATCGCTGGTGCATCACTAAGTGTAACGGTACCCTAACATAGCATCCCTTCTTTGATTTCACCATCGCAATCCTTGCATCCATTGAACTTGTGAATGTTTCTGCATGAATTTCTTTTGCAAGATGTTTGAATAATCTCCTAGTGTCACGAATCATTAAGGGATCTGTGGCTGCTCCGGGTCTACCGTTAGGGCCTTCCTCTCCCTTTATCATCCTGTTGTACCTGTATGTTGTGCCGTGCCCATGTGCAGTTGTGACACCTAAAGCTGCTGTTTTGATGTGAACTTCCTCCCGCCTGGATATATGAAGAAGAAAAACAAGATGCTCATAGATCTTTTGCTTGATGATACTTATGCATAATTGCAAGCTTCTGGAGGATCCTACAACTTGAGGTTCCCAGGGTTCTAGAGGCACCTGAAGCTTCAAATGTCTGTTTGCTGCTTTCTAATGGTATTTTAGCAGCTGCTTTCTTAATCCGATGTATTTGTCTGGCAGAAATCTTCCTCATTGTGCCTTTATCTGCATGAACCCATCTGCTTTGTAACAGCCACAAATATCTTCACAGTACGATGATCACGCTAAAGTCTTAATGAAATAGCTAATGTTTTCATACCTTGTTCAAGGTATTAACCCCTTTCTGCCATATGACCTACTATCCTGTCCATGTGCCCTGGGACTTAATGCACAGGGACGGGATAGTACGTCATAGCGATCAGCAGCGCTCACGTGGTGAACGCCGCTGATCGCGGCCGGGTGTCAGCTGATTATCACAGCTGACACCTGGCACTATGTGTCAGGGGCGGTCACAGACCGCCCCGACACGTTAACCCCTGGCACACTGCGATCAAACACGATCGCAGTGTACCGGAGGTTTAGGGAAGCATTGGCAGGGAGGGGGCTCCCTCCATGCTTCCCTGCGACCCCCACAGCAGTGCGATGTGCAGCGCTGCTGCGGGGGTCTTCTTCCCTGCAGGTCCCCGGAATCAAAATGGTGGCGGGGACCTTCGGGGGCCTGCAGGGAGCCGGCTTCCTCATGCCTGCAAATCGCCGGCATTAGGAAGCCTGCAGCACAGCCTGTGACAGATCGCTGATCTGTCACAGCGATCTGTGATGTGACAGATCAGCGATCTGTCACATGACAGTGATGACCCCCTGGGACATTGTAATAAAGTTAAAAAAAAGTGTAAAAATAATTTATAAAAAAATCGCTAAATAAATTTAAAAAAATACATATACATGTACATATATTTGGTATCGCCGCGTCCGTAACGACCCGCCCTATAAAACTGTCCCATTAGTTAACCCCTTAGCAATCCCCTTAAAAAATAAAAATAAAAAACAAAGCAAAAATTAATGCTTTATTATCATACCGCCGAACAAAAAGTGCAATAACGCGCGATCAAAAAGACGCATATAAATAACCATGGTACCACTGAAAACATCATCTTGTCCCGCAAAAAAAGAGCCACCATACAGCATCATCAGCAAAAAAATAAAAAAGTTATAGCTTGCAGAATAAAGCGATGCAAAATAATTATTTTTTATATAAAATTGTTTTCAGTGCATAAAAGGGCCAAAACATAAAAAAGACATAAATGAGGTATCGCTGTAACCGTACTGACCCGAAGAATAAAACCAACTTAACAATTTTACCGCACGCGGAACGGTGTAAACACACCCCCCAAAAGAAATTCTTGAAATGCTGGTTTTTGTTCATTCTGCTTCCCAAAAATCGGAATAAAAGGCGATCAAAAAATGTCACGTGCCCGAACAGGACACCAATAAAAACGTCAACTCGTCCCGCAAAAAATAAGACCTCACATGACTCGCTGAGTCAAAATATGGAAAAATTATAGCTCTCAAAATGTGGTAATGCAAAAACTATTTTTACAATAAAAAGCATCTTTTAGCGTATGACAGCTGCCAAAAATAAAAACCTGCCATAAATAGTAAATCAAACCCCCCTTTATCACCCCCTTAGTTAGAGAAAAATAATAAAATTAAAAAAATGTATTTCCATTTTCCCATTAGGGTTAGGGCTAGGGTTAGGGCTAGGGCTGAGATTAGGGTTAGGGTTGGAGTTAGAATTGGGGGTTTCCACAGTTTGGGCACATCAGGTGCTCTCCAAACGCAACATGGCGTCTGATCTCAATTCCAGCCAATTCTGCGCTGAAAAAGTCAAATGGTGCTCCTTCCCTTCCAAGGTCTGCCATGTGCCCAAACAGTGTTTTACCCCCACATATGGGGTATCAGCCTACTCAGGACAAATTGCAAAACAACTTTTGGGGGTCCAATTTCTCCTGTTACCCTTAGGAAAATAAAAAATTGCGGGCAAAAAAATATGATTTTTTTATTTTCACGCCCGGGCATTATAAACTTCTGTGAAGCCCTTGGGGGTTCAAAGTGCTCACCACACATCTAGATAAGTTCCTTGGGGGGGTCTAGTTTCCAAAAGGGTGTCATTTGTGGGGGGTTTCCACTGTTTTGGTATATCAGGGGCTTTCCAAATGTGACATGGTGTCCGATCTCAATTCCAGCCAAAAAAGTCAAATGGCCCTTCTTCCCTTCCGAGCTCTGCCATGCACCCAACTAGTGGTTTACCCCCACATATGGGGTACCAACGTACTCAGGACAAATTGCACAATAACTTTTGGGGTCCTGTTACCCTTGGAAAAATAAAAATTGATGGTGAAAAGATCATTTTTGTGGAAAAAATATGATTTTTTAATTGTATGGCTGTACGTTATAAACTTCTGTGAAGCCTTTGGGGGTTCAAAGTTCTCACCGCACATCTAGATAAGTTCCTTGGGGGATCTAGTTTCCAAAATGGTGTCATTTTTGGGGGGTTTCCACTGTTTTTTGGTATATCAGGGGATTTCCAAATGCGACATGGTGTCCGATCTCAATTCCAGCCAAAAAGGTCAAATCGCGCTGCTTCCCTACCGAGCTCTGCCATGCTCGCAAACAGTCGTTTACAACTACATATGGGGTATCAGCGTACTCAGAACAAATTGCACAATAACTTTTAGGGTCCTGTTACCCTTGGGAAAATAAAAATTGGAGGTGAAAAGATCATTTTTGTGGAAAAAATATGATTTTTTAATTGTACCGCTGTACGTTATAAACTTCTGTGAAGCCCTTGTGGGTTCAAAGTTCTCACCACATATCTAGATAAGTTCCTTGGGGGGTCAAGTTTCCTAATGGTGTTACTTGTGGGGGGTTTCCACTGTTTAGGCACATCAGGGGCTCTCCAAATGTGACATGGCGTCCGATCTGAATTCCAGCCAATTTTGCATTGAAAAAGTCAAACGGCGCTCCTTCCCTTCTTAGCTCTGACATGCGCCGAAACAGTGGTTCCCCCCCACATATCAGGTATCAGCGTACTCAGGACAAATTGCACAATAACTTTTGCAGTCCAATTTCTCCTGTTACCCTTGGTAAAATAAAAAAAATTGGACCTGAAGTAATTTTTTTTGTGAAAAAAAGTTAAATGTTCATTTTTTTTAAACATTCAAAAAATTCCTGTGAAGCACCTGAAGGGTTAATTACCTTCTTTAATACGGTTTTGAGCACCTTGAGGGGTGCAGTTTTTAGACTGGTGTCATTTTTGGGTATTTTCTATCATATAGACCCCTCAAAGTGACTTCAAATGTGATGTGGTCCGTAAAAATAAAATCGTGTTGCAAAAATGAGAAATCGCTGGTCAACTTTTAACCCTTATAACTTACTAACAAAAAAAAATTTTGGTTCCAAAATTGTGCTGATGTAAAGTAAACATATGTGAAATGTTATTTATTAAGTTTTTTGTGTGCCATATCTTTGTAATTTAAGAGCATAAAAATTCAAAGTTGGAAAATTGCAAAATTTTCGCCAAATTTCCATTTTTTTCACAAATAAATGCAAGTTATTTTAATGAAATTTTACCACTAACATGAAGTACAATATGAGAAACTGGGTCTGAGCAGAAAAAGTAAATTAATGTGCATGCAAAATGTAATTGCATATGAACACATGACCTTTACACAGAGAAAACCAAAAGCAAAACACAAAACAAATATCCTGGAATAAAAAAGTAAAAAAATATATTGCAAAAATTGCATGAAGGTAGTAATAATAGTAATAATAAGGGTATTTAGTTAACATAATTTTGATCAAAATAATGTAGAAGCCATCCCGCCACGTCACGGCAACCCTTGTGGGACAGTCCTAACTCTTGTATTTAAAACCTTTCCACTTGTCAAGTGACGTAAATGTGAACAAGGACAGAGGGACTGAACCACCAGTAATAGTATAGGCCAGACAGGATGGATTTTCCAACTCAGAAACAGGGCGGTCACACCCTTATATGCACAGAATGCACAATGAAACAAATGAGAAACTGGGTCTGAGCAGAAAAAGTAAATTAATGTGCATGCAAAATGTAATTGCATATGAACACATGACCTTTACACAGAGAAAACCAAAAGCAAAACACAAAACAAATATCCTGGAATAAAAAAGTAAAAAAAATATATTGCAAAAATTGCATGAAGGTAGTAATAATAGTAATAATAAGGGTATTTAGTTAACATAATTTTGATCAAAATAATGTAGAAGCCATCCCGCCACGTCACGGCAACCCTTGTGGGACAGTCCTAACTCTTGTATTTAAAACCTTTCCACTTGTCAAGTGACGTAAATGTGAACAAGGACAGAGGGACTGAACCACCAGTAATAGTATAGGCCAGACAGGATGGATTTTCCAACTCAGAAACAGGGCGGTCACACCCTTATATGCACAGAATGCACAATGAAACAAATGAGAAACTGGGTCTGAGCAGAAAAAGTAAATTAATGTGCATGCAAAATGTAATTGCATATGAACACATGACCTTTACACAGAGAAAACCAAAAGCAAAACACAAAACAAATATCCTGGAATAAAAAAGTAAAAAAAATATATTGCAAAAATTGCATGAAGGTAGTAATAATAGTAATAATAAGGGTATTTAGTTAACATAATTTTGATCAAAATAATGTAGAAGCCATCCCGCCACGTCACGGCAACCCTTGTGGGACAGTCCTAACTCTTGTATTTAAAACCTTTCCACTTGTCAAGTGACGTAAATGTGAACAAGGACAGAGGGACTGAACCACCAGTAATAGTATAGGCCAGACAGGATGGATTTTCCAACTCAGAAACAGGGCGGTCACACCCTTATATGCACAGAATGCACAATGAAACAAATGAGAAACTGGGTCTGAGCAGAAAAAGTAAATTAATGTGCATGCAAAATGTAATTGCATATGAACACATGACCTTTACACAGAGAAAACCAAAAGCAAAACACAAAACAAATATCCTGGAATAAAAAAGTAAAAAAATATATTGCAAAAATTGCATGAAGGTAGTAATAATAGTAATAATAAGGGTATTTAGTTAACATAATTTTGATCAAAATAATGTGCATGCACATTAATTTACTTTTTCTGCTCAGACCCAGTTTCTCATTTGTTTCATTGTGCATTCTGTGCATATAAGGGTGTGACCGCCCTGTTTCTGAGTTGGAAAATCCATCCTGTCTGGCCTATACTATTACTGGTGGTTCAGTCCCTCTGTCCTTGTTCACATTTACATCACTTGACAAGTGGAAAGGTTTTAAATACAAGAGTTAGGACTGTCCCACAAGGGTTGCCGTGACGTGGCGGGATGGCTTCTACATTATTTTGATCAAAATTATGTTAACTAAATACCCTTATTATTACTATTATTACTACCTTCATGCAATTTTTGCAATATATTTTTTTACTTTTTTATTCCAGGATATTTGTTTTGTGTTTTGCTTTTGGTTTTCTCTGTGTAAAGGTCATGTGTTCATATGCAATTACATGTTGCATGCACATTAATTTACTTTTTCTGCTCAGACCCAGTTCTCATTTGTTTCATTGTGCATTCTGTGCATATAAGGGTGTGACCGCCCTGTTTCTGAGTTAGAAAATCCATCCTGTCTGGCCTATACTATTACTGGTGGTTCAGTCCCTCTGTCCTTGTTCACATTTACGTCACTTGACAAGTGGAAAGGTTTTAAATACAAGAGTTAGGACTGTCCCACAAGGGTTGCCGTGACGTGGCGGGATGGCTTCTACATTATTTTGATCAAAATTATGTTAACTAAATACCCTTATTATTACTATTATTACTACTTCATGCAATTTTTGCAATATATTTTTTTACTTTTTTATTCCAGGATATTTGTTTTGTGTTTTGCTTTTGGTTTTCTATGAAGTACAATATGTCACAAGAAAACATTGTCAGAATCACCGGGATCCATGGAAGCGTTTCAGAGTTATTACCTCATAAAGGAACAGTGGTCAGAATTGTAAAAATTGGCCTGGTCATGAACGTGCAAACCACCCTTGGGGGGTTAAGGGGTTAAACTATTTGACGCAGAGACATAGCTCACGGTTCAGCTCAGAGGGTAAAAAGATCTCAGTGGACCCCTAGTCCCTGATTAGAACTATGGTAACGCACTCTTATCATGGGTAAAGGGGAACCTCAACAGATTACCCTGCTGTAACAGAAAAAAAATCAAATCTCCACAAAGACCAACACAGATATTACCACCATACGGTGACCATACAGTGGTAGATACCAGTCCTGCGGAAAATAGAGAGTACAGTACAGTTATAGATGTTGACTTACAGTACAACTGATGTTCATTCTAATACAGTCATTCACTTTTCCCGTCTTTTCCATCTTGCCCAGACCGACATGACAACTTCTTCAGCCAGGACTCATCTGCTGAGTTTACAACAGAGACACATTTGTCTTTTCACATTTCCAGCACCGTCACCATCTATTCCCAACCTGCACATCTCCTTATCCTGCTGATACCCCAATACTTAGTTACTGCAGCCCTGTCCTTATCACTGCAGCTGCTCTGTGGTACAAAAGCAATCCTCTTGCTCTCTCACATTGCAATGCCACCACTATGCCCCTCACATAGTAAATTTTTTATTTTTATCTGTTCCCTCACACTAGCCCCCACACTCTTTAATGGTCACCACAGTAGCCCCCACACTGTATAAAGGCCCCAACATTGTATATTGACCCCACACAGTGTATGACAGCCCTCCACAGTAGCCCCATACTGTAAATAGGCTCCTTTATTGTATGATAGCCCCCACAGTAGCCTTCAAACTGTATAATGGCCCTTGCATTAGCTCCAACACTGTAATGGCCTCTGCAATAGATATCACGCTGTAGAAAGTCTTCCATGCTCTATAATGGCCCCTGCAATAGCTATCATGTTGTATAATTGCCCTTGCATTGGTTACCATGCTGTATAATCGCCCCCCCTGCATTAGCATTCATGCTGTATAATGGCTGTCGCAATAG
The DNA here is from genome assembly GCF_039654945.1 of Dendrobates tinctorius. Classification (NCBI taxonomy): domain Eukaryota; kingdom Metazoa; phylum Chordata; class Amphibia; order Anura; family Dendrobatidae; genus Dendrobates; species Dendrobates tinctorius. The sequence continues at coordinate 12,134,862 of NW_027361897.1, read as the reverse complement.
CTCATATGTTGTATAATGACCTGTACTTTAGCTCCACGCTGTATAATGGCCCCCAAATTAGCTCCAATGCTGTATAATGATCCCGCATTAGGTCCCACACTGTATAATGGCCCTTGCATTAGCTCCTATGTTGTATAATGACCCGTGCATTAGACAACACACTGCATAATGGCCCCAAAATTAGCTCCCACTCTGTATAACGGCCCCCACATTAGCTCCAATGCCGTATAATGGCTCCTGCATTAGCTCCCACATTGTATAATGGCCCCCTGCATTGGCTCCCACATATTCGCTCTTGCCGCTTATACCTAAAGAACATCTCTAGAATCCGCCCTTCTCTCACCATGGAAACAACAAAAACCCTCACTGTCGATCCACTCCCGCTACTTACTTATGACTTGTGTTTTGAAACCGTTAAACTGTAAAGCGCTGCGGAATATGTTGGCGCTATATAAATAAAGATGTATTATTATTATTTATAATGGCCCCCACATTAGCTCCAATGCTGTATAATGGCCCCCGCATTAGCTCCCACACTTTATAATGGCCCCTGCATTAGCTCCCACACTGTATAATGGCCCCCACATTAGCTCCCACACTTTATAATGGCCCCCACATTAGCTCCCACACTGTATAATGGCCCCCGCATTAGCTCCCACACTTTATAATGGCCCCCACATTAGCTCCCACTCTGTATAATGGCCCCCGCATTAGCTCCCACACTTTATAATGGCCCCTGCATTAGCTCCCACACTGTATAATGGCCCCCACATTAGCTCCCACACTGTATAATGGCCCCCGCATTAGCTCCCACTCTGTATAATGGCCCCCGCATTAGCTCCCACACTTTATAATGGCCCCTGCATTAGCTCCCACACTGTATAATGGCCCCTGCATTAGCTCCCACACTGTATAATGGCCCCTGCATTAGCTCCAATGCTGTATAATGACCCCTGCATTAGCTCCCACACTGTATAATGGCCCCTGCATTAGCTCCCACACTGTATAATGACCCCTGCATTAGCTCCCACACTGTATAATGGCCCCTGCATTAGCTCCCACACTGTATAATGGCCCCTGCATTAGCTCCAATGCTGTATAATGACCCCTGCATTAGCTCCCACACTTTATAATGGCCCCTGCATTAGCTCCCACACTGTATAATGGCCCCTGCATTAGCTCCCACACTGTATAATGGCCCCTGCATTAGCTCCAATGCTGTATAATGGCCCCTGCATTAGCTCCCACACTGTATAATGGCCCCTGCATTAGCTCCCACACTGTATAATGGCCCCTGCATTAGCTCTAATGCTGTATAATGACCCCTGCATTAGCTCCCACACTGTATAATGACGCCTGCATTAGCTCCCACACTGTATAATGGCCCCTGCATTAGCTCCGACTCTGTATAATGGCCCCTACATTAGCTCCCACTCTGTATAATGGCCCCTGCATTAGCTCCAATGCTGTATAATGGCCCCTGCATTAGCTCCAATGCTGTATAATGGCCCCTGCATTAGCTCCCACACTGTATAATGGCCCCTGCATTAGCTCCCACACTGTATAATGGCCCCTACATTAGCTCTAATGCTGTATAATGACCCCTGCATTAGCTCCCACACTGTATAATGGCCCCTGCATTAGCTCCCACACTGTATAATGACCCCTGCATTAGCTCCCACACTGTATAATGGCCCCTGCATTAGCTCCCACACTGTATAATGGCCCCTGCATTAGCTCCAATGCTGTATAATGGCCCCTGCATTAGCTCCAATGCTGTATAATGGCCCCTGCATTAGCTCCCACACTGTATAATGGCCCCTGCATTAGCTCCCACACTGTATAATGGCCCCTGCATTAGCTCCAATGCTGTATAATGGCCCCTGCATTAGCTCCCACACTGTATAATGGCCCCTGCATTAGCTCCCACACTGTATAATGGCCCCTACATTAGCTCTAATGCTGTATAATGACCCCTGCATTAGCTCCCACACTGTATAATGGCCCCTGCATTAGCTCCCACACTGTATAATGACCCCTGCATTAGCTCCCACACTGTATAATGGCCCCTGCATTAGCTCCCACACTGTATAATGGCCCCTGCATTAGCTCCCACACTGTATAATGGCCCCTGCATTAGCTCCCACACTGTATAATGGCCCCTGCATTAGCTCCCACACTGTATAATGGCCCCTGCATTAGCTCCCACACTGTATAATGGCCCCTGCATTAGCTCCCACACTGTATAATGACCCCTGCATTAGCTCCAATGCTGTATAATGACCCCTGCATTAGCTCCCACACTTTATAATGGCCCCTGCATTAGCTCCCACACTATATAATGGCCCCTGCATTAGCTCCCACACTGTATAATGGCCCCTGCATTAGCTCCCACACTGTATAATGGCCCCTGCATTAGCTCCCACACTGTATAATGGCCCCTGCATTAGCTCCCACACTGTATAATGGCCCCTGCATTAGCTCCCACACTGTATAATGGCCCCTGCATTAGCTCCAATGCTGTATAATGACCCCTGCATTAGCTCCCACACTTTATAATGGCCCCTGCATTAGCTCCCACACTGTATAATGGCCCCTGCATTAGCTCCCACACTGTATAATGGCCCCTGCATTAGCTCCAATGCTGTATAATGGCCCCTGCATTAGCTCCCACACTGTATAATGGCCCCTACATTACCTCTAATGCTGTATAATGGCCCCTGCATTAGCTCCCACTCTGTATAACGGCCCCCACATTAGCTCCAATGCTGTATAATGGCTCCTGCATTAGCTCCCACACTGTATAATGGCTCCTGCATTAGCTCCCATACTGTATAATAGCCTCCATGTTAGGTCCCAGGCCTTTGATTCTTGTCTCTGTCTGTTCCTTTCTGTGGGCTGCAACTTGCGCCGCCCTGATATATATGGCAAAAAGCTAAATAGAAGAAAATAGAAACAGCTAGTAGGTGTGTATAGAGGTCAGCGTATGGGTGTAGCTCCCTGAATGTATCCAGGTAACCCTAAAAGGAATGCTCTTGTCTGCTATTCCAATTTGTGGATATCTTTAGAAGCATGTCGCAATTTTGGTGTCAGCTTTTGTTGTTATATGACAAATTATTTTGAGAAAAGTTGTCAGTGCATGATAAATTGAGATTGGACCAGAAAGATGTAGGGTTGTGGCCCAGTGTTTAATGATTCTGTGGCGCCCCTGAGGGTTCAGTCGCCACAGAGGTAATATACCTCCTCCTGAGGTGTGGTACCCCACCATTCAGGTAAGGTGGAGACCCCTGACCACGCTCCAACACATGCATCCCACACAACACAGTAGTGTAGCAAAGCACCCTTTGGTGGCTCCCTGCTTGGAAATAGAAGCGTGCTGGGAGGCGGGTGGAGTTTAGTTTGCACTAAAGAGCGGGAAGAGGATAGGATAAGGGAGTTAGTCACAGGAGTCTGACAAGGTCGGACCTGTGCAAGGAGATCCCCTGAGAGGGATGAAGGAGGGAAAGTGCTACAGCCGACCTCAGTGATCTGGGTCCGCTGGCACAGGAAAGAAACACTGAAAGAAAGCCTGACTCTCCATAAGAAGGAAAGGATTAGTACGGAACGTGAGGAGAGGAAGAGAACAGAGGATTGAGGGTTAGAAGAGAATCCCTCTCAAGTTCTAGGCACAAGGCTGGGGTCCGGTCCCCGAGGTTGTTTGGATACTTATGGTCCCGCAACAGACACCGGAGGAATAGAAGTTTGTCATCACTTTATTCCCACACAAGACTTGGGGGCACAACAGCAACAAGATAGAGAGCTGGGACTTAGAAGCAGAAAGTCCCTGAAGCAGGCTACAGCTGTCTGCCGTACAAGTAGAGTTCATCGGAACATCGGACAGGAGGGACTCCAGTGTAACTCAGTACTAGGAGTACTTCACTTAAAGGCGCTAAGAGGGAGACGTTCAGAAAAGGCACATAAGTTGGAGGAGTGTTGGAAAGGTGTACTTCATCTTGCCTGGAGGTTGGCTGGGCTCCTGACCTGGAGGACACGGCACCGATGCGGGCTCTTGAGCCACCACAGACTGTGAGTAAATCTTTGGAACTACATGCCCTGGTGTCCTCCACTTATTCCTGCGTCAACCTGCCCAGCACTGCTACATCCCTTGTGCCCGACACTACACCATCTAAGTGTCGCTACATCCACTCTGCCCTGGGACTACAGCCCTGCCTGTGGAGGGCTATACCATCACTGCTGCACCACACCATCTGTCCCAGAGGAACTGTCTGCAGCGTTGGCTTAACATCTACATTGCCGAACAACACAGGTGGCGTCACGACTTACACATTCACACTGAACATTTACAAAAGGGCGCCCAGGGCCACGGACTGGGTCACCACTGCTGTGACACTTCCCTGTGAGATACCGGCCCGGTACCGAGTACCCCACAGCCCTGGGTGTGAGGGCGACCCAATTCCACATAAAGCTAATGTGTTTAAACCTCCTGTTATTAGTAGTAATTTTAATTTCTGTAAAGGGGTATGCTTCACGTTTAATGAAGCTCACTGTAAATGGCTCAGCAGTTGACGCTACAGGCATTAATGAGCTGGTTGTGGCGATTTACACTCGATGTCCAGATGTTTTAAAAGGGGTAACCAATCCTTGCAACAACCTTTGGTCAGTTCTAAAAGGCGGTGACACCAATGAAGTTGGCAAGCATGGTTCCACGGCTAGAGGCATACCCAAATCAGCAGAGAGCAGAGCTAATAATTAAAGGTTATATAGATTTTTCTTTGTCCCCAATTTTAATGGTCCCGGTTGTAAGTGGGTTGACAATTTAAAATTGGTAAATTTAAATATACAAGTAGTAAGCAGAAAAATTCTAACAGAAATAGAGGCGGGTAGGGACGAAGATCTGTTTTTATCCCCTTCGTTTGAGAATTTTCGTTTGTCCTCCCTTGTCTTGGTTCCTAAAAAAGAATCTAATAGTTTTAGATTAATCCATCATTTATAGCATCCGTTGAATTCTTCATTAAACGAGTTAGTTGATAAATCCAATGCATTAGCAGCTTACGTGCCATTTGATAAGGCTTTGGAATTGTTACAGAAGTTTGGTCAAGGTGCTTTGCTTGCGAAAGCTGATATCAAGTCAGCATTTCGTTTACTACCGGTTTCTCTGAGTGGTTTTAACACGTTAGTTTTCAGCTTGAGGGTTGCTTTTATTTTGATAAAGCCTTACTCATGGGTTTCACCGTGTCTTGTTTTTATTTTGAAACTTTTTCAGCCTTTTTGCAATGGGTTTTAGTGACGTTTTTAGGTCTGGTGGAGATATTTTACAATATTTAGAGGATTTTCTATTTACCGTAATTAATTATAATGGTTTTGGTAATCCGAAATAAACACCCCTGCCTTTTTTATTATTCCAAGTTCTGGTATTCTTTTTCTTATTTAGATGGTAAATTGAAGTATTTCGGCCGTGGACAACTGTGATTCCAAGCAAAACTGCAGATACAAAACAAGAACCTAGCCGGGAATTGTCAGGAGGTGAGCGGCATCCTGCCACCTCCTTACTGCACAGTGCAGACTCCTCCGGCCCAGGGTATAGGCAGTTGCCAGCACCATACTGTCTTCTGTGCTGCTCCTCTCTGGAGGGAGGAAGCAGCGCCATCCATCATGACATCTCTTCAGGAGACACAGCGTGCAATGTGGGTGTGTCTGAAGAATTGGGGAGGTAGCATACCAGTACAATGCCAACACCCAGTGTCCCAGGTGGCATATGCCTCCTTGCCCAGAATGCCCCTGGCAGTAGTGCAGGGAGATCATGCTAGCCTATCTCTGGGTGGGCACCTCTTAACGCAGGGCTTGGGTTGACCGCATCCTCTTTTCTCTGGTAACTACGCTACTGATTTAATGCTTTTCAGCAGCAGAAAGATCCTTTTTCCTTCCCCTATAACTTGAAATCTGTGGCTGCTAAATAATGTGAAACATCCTTTTCAAGTAGTTTTCCTTTAATCGGGCTCACCTGGCAAATTAATTATCACAGATGAGATTGATTTCAGTGATCTAAAGAGCGCTGACACACAAACGATTCATGAGTTTGTTTGTAAAACTAATTTTTTTTTTACATCTTTCTGACACTTAAATCCAATTTACATAATAATTTAGAACGCGGTGTAGTCAGTTGCAAGAGTGAGAAGGACATAGAAAAGGTATCATAGACTCGGATGAACGGAGTGAAATATTATTGGAATAAATGGTCTAAAAAATTGACATGTAAAAAAAATATACAAGCAATTATTTGTGAACAAAATCCACTGATACATATCCATAAAATACAGACCTATCCCATGGACATAACGTAACTACGGACACTCCAACAGACCAGAAATCCTACAATAACCAACGGAGATGAAGTCCGAACTTGTATAAAAACTCAATAATTTTTATTACAATATAAATAACATGTAATATACAGACAACAAGACAAAGCACAATACAAAGCTCTTTTGACTGTTGACTTATCGGTCAAGATGTCTGCTGTACATCTGAAGTTCCCAGCGTCCTGGTAAAAAAAACAAACCTCTATCTTGCCTCCGGTAATGAATTCGTAGCACAATGGTTTTTGAGTTGCCATGGGAACAGTACTGGGCCTGCTGAGAAATGGCGCACAAGTCTCCGTGTGTGATAATTGATGTTCTGCGGCTGGCTCTGTGATTAGGCGCGCTGTGTATAGATGCAACAATAGAGAAAGAGACAAGACCGGAGGATCTGGTCGGACATTTTAAGGAAAAAAAGTGTTTTATGAAATTTTCTGCTCTTGGGTCGGTGATGTCATAAAAGTTGGATGAAGAAAGAAAGGGGCAGTAAAAATGTGAACACGGAGAGGTCATAGGATAAGTGGATCAGACCAGTAAAGAGGATGAGAGGGACTCAAGTAAATGAGATGAAAGTCTTCACATTACAATGTCTTTTACCAGGTTATATAGTCAACTAGCTGAAGAGCCCAGCGCTGCCCGGGCATAGTAACTAACTGTGGTGAGTTACAACAAATTATACCCATCGCATATCCTCCATCCCATAGTCCGGTGCCCATATACCCATCATACATATCCGCCATCCCATAGTCCCATGCCCATATACCCATCATACATATCCGCCATCCCATAGTCCCGTGCCCATATACCCGTCATACATATCCTCCATCCCATAGTCCTGTACCCATATACCCATCACACATCCTCCATCCCATAGTCAACCATTATGACATCATAATGAGCGGCGGCGCTTGCAACCTATGATGACATCAGCGTCGCCATGGCAACCATTATGACATCATAATGAGGGGCGGGGCTTGATACGCACACACTGTTTCCCCATTATGTAGATAGGGGCATTATGGCATAATGAGGGGCAGGGCTTGACACGCACACACTTTTTCCCCATTATGTAGACAGGGGCAAAATTGTTTGGTGAATTGGTTAAAATGTCGCCTCACAACATAGCCTAGGACGCGCTCAGGGTCCAGATGTGTGACTGTGCCAAATTTTGTGGCTGTAGCTGTGACGGTGCGGATGCCAATCCCGGACATACACACACACACACATACATACACACACACATACATACACACTTTGAGCTTTATATATTAGATCACATGGGAAAACGACAAGATTTGGAGCTTTAGAGCTGGTAAAAATGCTATGCAGCCAGGCTGAACGTGTGCCAGTTGAGTGCCCTTTTTGGTAGGTCTTCTAATATTTCTTGTGAGAAAAAGGCAGACAGGAGTTGGTCCAACTACGCGTTTTGGTCCAACTCCTTCATCAGGAAAGTAATATACGAGTGAGGATTGTATTGACTTTTTGTATTTCACCTGCATCTGATTTACTATGTCACCTTTGACCTATAAAAGACCAGAGGTGACATCCTGTTACCATATGGACCAACTCCGAAACCCATAGCTGTTTTAATAAAAAAATTTTTTACCGTATCTCCTCTGGATCTCCTACAATCCTGGCAGTGCTCTCCAGAACTGCTAGTTTTTTTATCATATCATTCTAATATTTCTTTGCACAACATTGTATATCTTATTTTACAATAACAAAAAGTCCCCGATCTCGGGTCCGTGTTTCTTCTTTCAGTGTTTTTCACATATAGAGCGCATTATTGTATATGAGTATCTGCAGGTATGGACTGAGGATGAAATTCAGCCCTGGCATTTGAAATCACACAGGCCCATGCTGTCCCCAACCCAAGCACCAGATGAGATATATTACTAATATTACCCTTGATGGAGGAAAGGAAGATTTTCTACAAGAACAATGTGTCAAAGTCAGCAATTTTGCGCTTAACAGTATGGGTATCTTGAGAACACCGATTCAGTTAACGTAGCAGACAAGGCGGCCCACCAACAGACAGGCCATTCTGGAATTTGCCAGAATTGCCAGTCCAGCCTTGGGCAAATGTGTAAGCTGTATACTGTCCGAATTTTACTGTTTAATGTGTAAGAGAATCTTGTAAAAAAAAATTTCTCTGCATACAAGAAAAATGGATTGCACAATGATGGTAAAAAATGGAGACAAGGACCAAAAATTGATGAACATTGGACAAAAGGCAGTAATTAAAAATGGTCTTTTTTTAAATGTACGTGTCAAGTTAGACTTTTTTTTTGTCAACTCATCTACTCACTCCACTTCATGTGTTTGGGTGGTTATTGGTGTACCTCAGTGAGTGAGCCACCATGCTGTGCAGTAAGACACCTCACCTGTGGGGGAGACTTGGAGCTATATCCACGCCCAATGTACGGTGGCCAGCCATACATTGGAGGGTGGTCAGAGGTAAGAGATGGTTCCGGCTGCGCTGTCTGAGGGCAGGGAACCTTGGCTTAGAGTATATGAATGAGGTGTTCAGAACACAGTTGCCTCGCAGTATGGCAGCTGGGGAGAAGGCATGTCCCTAACTCGGAGAGTATAATGGTGCAATTATAAAATTAGTGTTTACTTCATTGATTTTTTGCAATGTCATCAATGCTGGTGAGAAACATATATAAGCTAATAAGGCTATACTCACAGGCAGTGTTTTGAACTTTTTTTTTTTTTTAAACTGAAAATAAGCTGCATTTTACAGTACCAGAAAAAGAAATGAGATTTCAAAAATCTCACACACACAAATGTTTTTTTCCTGTCTGAATTTGAGAACTGCTGCATTTTTAAAATCTGCAGCATGTCACTTCTTTCAGCGTTTTTGAAAATTTTTTCACCCATAGAAAGCAATGGGAAGATGCAAAAATACTGCAAAAATGCAGCAGTCATGGTTTGCTAGATTTTTGGTAAATAAAACTAATTTTATTAAGGTAATCATGTTCTATAGACAAATCAGACATGTAATCCGGACAAAAAAACAAAAGCAAAAATGCACCAAAAAAGCATTAAAACACAACATTTTTATTGCCAAGAGAGTGGGTTTTGGCAAAAATGCTGCATGTGAACATAGCCTAATAGGTGCTCTCCTTAATGTCACTATTCCACTGTCATCAGTCTTGTGTCTGTGGCGCCCCTGAGGGTCCAGTCGCCACAGAGGAACTGCACCTCAGCCAGAGGTGTGGTATCCCACCTTGCAGGTAAGATGGGGACACCTAACCTAGCTCTGATTCAACATCTGCATCCACCACACACAATAGCAGCAGGTGCTCCTATATCCCTGCTGGCTAGGAAAGGGTGTTAGAAGGTGGGTGGAGTTTGAGGGTTAGAGCAGGAGAATAGAAGGGAAGTTAGGAGAGTTTTCCCATAGGGGAAGAAGGGGAAAGACATGCATAGGCAACCTTCCCATAGGGGGAGGAGGAAAGAGATAGAATTGTACAGCAGACTCCTGGTCTGAAGGGGCTGCTGGTACGGACTGAAGGAAGCTCCCTGAAGTGGAAAGGGATTCCCAGAGCCACGGGTTGAGCGAGTGCTACGTGTGGGGCTCATTCCACGTTGACGGACGTCAGGTGGGGGAATCCAGGTCGCAGAAGGGTCTCGGTCCCTAGCCTAGTGGAGTGAACAACAGGACTCAGCTAGCAAGCTGACAGCTGTGGCAACTTTGGGGGCCACAGCCAACAACCACAGTTATCTTCTCTGGAAAGGCAGCCAGAAAGGATCAAGGAAATGCAGTGGGCACATTATCTGACAGGGCTGCTGGCCTGGGACACTGGCTGTGAGGTGCTGGGAAGGAAGAGGAGTACAAATCAGCACAGTGAGATGGCAAGAGAAGGCATATACTGACGGGGAGTTCTGAGAAGGTGTTCTCTATCTGCCTGTAAGTTGGCTGGATCCCTCCCCTGGAGGACGTAGCACTAAGCGGGCATCTGTGTGCACCAGAACTGTGAGTAAAGCCTTGGAACTGCATTCAGCTGTGTCTTCTGCATTCTTCCTGCACCACCTTCTCAGCATTGCTACATCTCTTGCTAAATACTACATCACCATCTTCCTCAACATCTTTCATCTGCCCTGGGACAACAGCTCTGCCTGTGGAGAGCTATACCAATTCTGCTGCACCACCATCAGTCCCAGAGGATATGCTCTGCAGTGCTGGTCGCTTCTGACCAGAAACCACAGGTGGCGTCACAAACACTCATTACAAGAACTCTTTACTTTTCATCCCTTGTAAATATCCACGGACCAGGTCACCGCCGCTGTGACACTGCCCCTTTACGAAGCGGCCCGGTACCGAATATCCCCACAGCCCTGGCGAGCGCTCCAACTCTTCTCTTCTTCCTCTCACTTATTATACATTTGCAGAAGCTTGATAGGAAAAATCAAACTGGTAATATCGTCTGTTGCTAGTTCATTCCACAACACCATTGCTGAACTTTTGGGCAAAATATCTTCCTCTTTTCCACTCTTTGAAAGAAAGAGTGTTGTGAACATCAAACATTTCTCGTCCTCCATTTATTATTAAAGGGGTTATGAAGGATTAAAAAAGAGCCACTCATGTCCATTTGGTGGAAAAAATAGACAACCCCGTTAAGAGACTATTTACTATTAAAATTTCCCTTGTGCCTGCTTGAGTTTCTAGTTTGATATGATATTACTAGAGGAGCATATGTTCATTTTTTTTCTACTTATTTTGATGCAAGTCACCATTTTTGTATCCGAGTGCTGGAAAAAAGTATAGCATTATTGAATAAATGTGCTCGGTCAGCAACTGAAGAAATGCAAAATCAATGCAATTTTGCACTGATGGATATTCATGGTGGCCCTATTCAATAAAAGCTAGTCAATAAGATTTGCTAGTTGGGAATAAATTAATTTTTATTGACATGTTGGCCTAAAGTGGTACTCTAATGAGATATTTAAATAGCAGAATGTATGGACGTCATACAGTCCTAAAACAGTCATAGAAACTATAAAGGAGACAGTATGGAGTGAAGACTGTCCGACTGATGACATGTTATAAAGAGCTTGTCGGCTCCTGTCCAAGGTCCTGATTACCGGGGAACCTGTCAGGAGATTCATGAAGCCCAAATCATGGCCATGTTGTTGCAGCCTGGTTTTACTCTGAATTGTTGGGGCATTCAGAGAAAACATACTATGAAAAGTCAACCAAGGACTTTCTCAAGTGACCAGGTCCTTGTCATCTTCTCCCCACTCCAGTCACCTTGACTGACAGGTCTCCCCCATGCAACTTGAACTAGACATCTGAGTTGCATCATCTCTGGCCTGCTTTTCAAAGTATCCTTTCTCTGAACATTACATTACCATTGTCTATGGTTTCAGCAGTATCAGCCTCATGTCACGATCTCTTTAAAGTGGACCTATCACTTCCAAAAATATGTAATTTTTTAGTTGTTGTAAAGGCCGCTGTTTTCCTGAATCTGTTTTTTTTTTTTTTAACTGTGCCTCTCAGATTCTTATATACTGTGTCCCATGGAAGAAATTAGACTTTGTCATTGTTTAAATGAGAAAAACAATCCAATATCACATGGCTGAGAACGGCAAAAGTATGTAAATCTTTAAAATTAGTAGCTAATTTGAAGGTGAAATTAAAATCTTATGTGTTCAATCAATGGGATGACAAGCAGATGTGAGTGGGCGGCCCGTTTTATTTAAAGAGCAAAGATCTATCAAAAGGTTGATTTTAACAACACGTTTGTGGAACAAACGAAAGCAATTTTTGAGGGCCTCAGAAGAAGAGTTATTGAATGGTCATCAGGCTGGAAAAGGTGAAATTAGAATCTGGTGTTTTCAATCAATGGGATGACAAGCAGATGTGAGTGGGCGGCCTGTTTTATTTAAAGAGCAAAGATCTAACAGAAGGTTGATTTTAACAACACGTTTGTGGAACAAACTAAAGCAATTTTTGAGGGCCTCAGAAGAAGAGTTATTGATGGTCATCAGGCTGGAAAAGGTTACAAAACCATCTCTAAAGAGTTTGGACTCCACCAATCCACAGTCAGACAGATTGTGTGCAAATGTAGGAAATTCAATACCATTATTACCCTCTACAGGAGTGGTTGACTGACAAAGATTACTCCAAGAGAAATATGAACAATGGTTTGTGAGTTCACAAAAGAACCCAAGGTAACCTCTAAGCAACTAAAGGCCTCTCTCCCATTAGCTAGTGTTAATGTTTATGAGTCCACCATCAGGTGGAAACTAAACAACAATGGTTGAAAAGAATTGCCTGTCTGCAGTTTTCTAAAGATCATCTGGACAAGCTTGAAGGCTAATGGAACAATGTTTTGTGGAAAAATAAGATCATTTTATTTTAAATGAAGCATTTTGTTTGAAGAAAGACAAATACTGCATTACAGCTTTACACCATATAAACCTCATATTACCTGTGGAAACACATTGCTAGTATCAGGGTTTGGGCCTGCTTTGAAGCATTATGCCATTAATGATGGAACAATAAATTTTAAATTTAATCAGAAAAGTCTAAAGAAAAATGTCAGGACTCTTATGGTCTCATATTATGAAGTGGATCCTCTAAGCCCAAGTCCAAGTGGGCACATGGATCTCAAGAATTGATGTAGCAGGCAGGTAAGACATGTAGAACACAAGACCAGAATCACTGGAGACCACTGTAGACAGGACACCGGAGATCAAGTACTAGTGTAGAGCTACTGGAGGCTGCAGTAGACAGGACACCTGAAAGCAGGTATGGAGTAGGTACTAGAAACACTGGAGGCCACAGGCAGACAGGACACAGGAAAGCTTAGAGTCTTAATACCAAGACACAGGTGTATGTCTTAGTGGGCCTTATCTAGGCCTAAGCAGATAATCACATGAGAACACGCTGGGCTACTTGAAAACCCGTCATGGAGAACAGCAGAGGGCAGTGGGCATAGGTGAAGGTCATGAATCCCTGCCGAGTTGGGGCATATGCTTAACAAGTACATCTATCCATGAGCGGAATATCAGAAGAACGTGGGTCATGCAGCAAAACAGCAACCCAAAAGCACTCATGTCATTCAACAAAAGAAAGGTTAAAGAGGACCTCTCACCAAACTTTTCATGTTGATCTGGACACACAATGTAATATCGCCTGCAGAGCGGGATAAAAAGTTTTCTTTTTAATTTCACCTCTGTGTTGTAGAAATATTAGCAATGAAAGTATTTGGCTCCTACTGAGTTAACTTTCGTTAAGTCCAAGTGGATGTTATCAGACAGCAACTCATACAGGGAGAAGTATTTCCACAATGGCGAGGGGAAATGAGAAAAAAAAAAAGCTTTATTGCACTCTGCAGCCACTATTACATCAACTTGCGGGACTCTGGTCCAATTTTGAGATCAGTGGTATCTGACAGCTGGACGGAAGTCCTGCAAATCTCTCACCATGTCTCTAGCGAGGACAAATCTACAATCACTGGAAACGTTCAGATGCAGGTACTGCTGCACAATAAGGTCACACCAAATACTGACAGCAAGGATTCACAGAATTCTACCATTCACAGACATGATATTGGATCATTTTCCTCAACAATGTCTAATAATTTTTACTCATTTGCTTAACTTGGGTCTCGTTATCTAGCTTTAAAAATCTGGAGTAGTTTCAGTTCATATTTATGCAGAAAAATTGACAATTCTGAACAGTTCCCAAACTTTCAAGCACCATTTTTTTATTTTATATATAAATCTTTTTTCTTTTTTGGGTGGGACTGGGAGAGGTTTATACCCTGAGCTGTACCGCAGATGTTCTTAGTATAATCCTTTGTTGGTTTTAATACTAATTAAGTTTACAGAACTCTTAATCAAAGTCGATTTGAAGCTTTCAGCAAGCTAGAACAGAATTGTAACTAATGTTCTATTCAGTACAGCAGATATTTGGCACCAAGTCTTGCAGTTTGGATTGCTCCATAAGAACAAATTAATTTAACTTGAAGCCAGAAAAAAAAAATCTATCACCAAATGTCCTCCCAGAGAAAATGAACATATTATTTATTTCAACCCGCCGCTGCCAGTACACACTATGTGTATACTGTAGGAACATGTTACCAGAAATATACATACAGCTCCCTTTGGGGTCATAACCCAACTCTCATAAAATCCTGAATGGTAAATCTGCTAAAAAGGGCAGTAATACACTCATCTTTGCTGCTCTCACGAGTCTGAGAGATAGAATTGGCCTATAGACTTTGATATATAAATGTATTCATTGTCAATCCAAGTTTTACAGCCAGAACATTGTAAAAAAAGCATTTAAATAGCACAGCTGTCAAGTTATGCCACTTCAAAGTGTACAAGGTCAAAAGAGCTGATAATAATGATAAAACCTGGGACACAGTACTATATGTACTGTGAGTGGCCTAGTGACAACCCACAGGGGTCACCCCAAAAAGGAAGGCAAACAAGATGGTTTCTACTTCAATAAGGCACATGCCATTTGGTACTCATGAAACTGCACAGTTCATAAACACACTTTAAAGTTGTTATCCGGTCCAAACCGATAAGTCTGCAATCACTCTGTGTGACTGGAGACTTATGAATCCCCCCAGCGCACACACTGTAATAAGCTGTGGGGACTCACCGGTTTCAGACCCGGGACTGGAGGGTATGTATGAGATATTCCCAGGCAGTGGGCGCAGCCTCGCTTTCCATACACTCAATGCCAGTATATGGAGCAAGGCTGCACCCACTGGCCAGGGGTATGTGTAACTCATACACAACCTCTGGTCCCGAGACTGAAATCGGCTCACCTTGGAAATCAGATCTGCCCAGTCTCAATATAACAACCTTCATATAGTCATCTATCAGAAGTCATCTTCTATTCCGGATGTATTTCTGTAGGCCGTACTGTCGATGAGGTGCAAGGAGACTCCAATATCCACTCCTGCAGACTCCTAGACTCTGCATTTTTTGTTCCTTGAGAGAAGCCTCCTTCAGGGGCCACTAACAGACATCCATCCAAATCCTGAGCATGCCAAACTACTGCCTCGTGTATACCATGTTTTCCCGAAAATAAGACCTACTCTGAAAATAAGCCCTAGCATAATTTCCCAGGATTTTTGGAGTATGCTTGAAAAATAACCCCAACTCCAAAAATTTTCTCTAGTTAAAGTCAGGGCCGGTGTTAGGGATGGGAGGGCAAACTGGGCAATTTCACAGGGTCCCCACTATCTTAGGGACCCCCAGCATTATGTGGTTAAGACAATGATGTCACTAAAGGTCCTTTAACTCAGAGAGTCTGGAGGAAAGGAAGAGGAGACAGGATGGTTCGCAGGGCTTTCATTAGATGGAAGGGGAAAACTGGGCAAGTTTTAAGGGTTCTTAGGGGCCCAAGCATTTCTATTCCGATTTTAAGACTGCTTAAGGACATATGTTGACATCACAATCATATGACTGTGATGTCACAAAAGGTCCTTTAACTGTGGGACTTTAGAAGAGCTTAAGAGGTGATACAGTGGTATGTACCATATGTGAATTTTGTGTATATATACATGTCTATGTATGTACAGTGTGTTTGTATATACATGTGTGTTTATGCAGTGTGTGTGCATATATATGTGTATGTACAGTGTGTGTGTATATACATGTGTATGTGTGGCGCCCCTAAGGATTCAGTTGCCACAGAGGTACTGCACCTCCTCCTGAGGTGTGGTACCCCACCGTCCAGGTAGGTTGGAGGCTCCTGACCACGCTCCAACACCTGCATCCCACACAACACAGTAGTTCAGCAAAGCCACATTGCGGCTCCCTGCTTGGAGTGTAGCAGAGCACCTTTGGTGGCTCCCTGCTTGGAACACGAAACGTGCTGGGAGGCGGGTGGAGTTAGAATACATAAAAGAGCGGGAAGGTTTAGGATTTCAGGTCAGTCAGTCAGTTCAGTTCAGAGGAGTGAGGAGAGAAGATCCCTGGGAGAGGGATGGAGGAAGGAGGTGCTGCAGCAGACCTCGGTGACCTGGGTCTGCTGGCATGGGAAAGGAAAGAAGGAGAAAGACATTGAACAGAAACCTGATCTTCCATAAGAAGGAGAGACTAGTACGGAATGAAGGAGTAAAAGGGAACAGGAGACGTGGGTTAGGAGAGAACCCTGCCTAGAAGTTCTAAGCGCAAGGCACCCGAGGTTGTATGGATAATAATGGTCCTGCAGCAGACACCGGTGGAGTAGTGAGCTGTAAATGCACTACTCCCATCTAAGACTTGGGGGCACAACAGCAACTTGGATAGTGAGCCGGGACTCAGGAGTAAGGAGTCCCCGAAGCAGGCTACAGCTGTCTGCCGTACAAGTATAGTTCTTGGGAACATCTGTCAGGAGGAACTCCAGTGTAACTCAGTACTAGGAGTACTTCACACCAAAGGCGCTACAAGAGGAGACGTTCAGAAAGGCACATGTTAGCGGAGTGTTGGAAGGGAGCATTCCATCTTGCCTGGAGGTTGACTGTGTCCCTGACCCGGAGGACACAGCACGGAGGCAGGCAACTGTGTGTACTACAGACTGTGAGTAAAGCTTTGGAACTACATGCCCTGGTGTCCTCCACTTATTCCCGCGCTAACACACCCTGTACCACTACATTGGGGTACCAGCTTCTACACTGCCTGTACCCCTCCTCTACCCTTACATCTACACTGCCCTGGGATTACAGCTCCACCTGTGGGGAGCTTCACCATCTTGGTCTTGGCTGCAACACACCACCAGTCCCAGAGGACCTGCATGCAGCGTCGGCTTAACATCTTCCTTGCCGAATACCACAGGTGGCGTCACGAACTATTCATTCAAACAACTACATTACACCATTCAATCTCCCCCATTACTTGGGCGCCCAGGGCCACGGACCGGGTCACCGCTGCTGTGACACATCCTGCTGACACCGGCCCGGTACCGAGTACCCCACAGCCCTGGGAGGGCAACCCATATGCACAGTGTGTATATACATGTGTATGTACAATGTGTGTGCATATATATGTGAATGTACAGTGTGTGTGTATATACATGTGTATGCACAGTGTGTGTGTGTGTGTGTGTGTGTATATACATGAGTATGTACAGTGTGTGTATATACATGTGAATGTACAGTGTGTGTGTATATACATGTGTATGTACAGTGTGTATACACATGTGTATGTGGAGCGCCCTCACTCACCAGGGCCGTGGGGTACTCGGAACCGGGCCAGTTGATTTTCTCAACAGGGGGTTGTCACGGCAGCAGTGACCCAGTCCATGGACCTGGGGCTCCATTACAAAAGGGGTTGTTTCAGTGTGCTTATGGTGGTGAAAGTTTATAAGTGATTCGTGACGCCACCTGTGGTGTTCGGCAATAGAGATGTAAGCCGACGCTGCAGACAGATCCTCTGGGACAGATGGTGTGGTGCAGCAGAGATGTTATAGCCCTCCACAGGCAGGGCTGTAGTCCCAGGGCAGTGTAGGTGAAGTGACACTTAGATGGTGTAGTGTCAGGCGCAAGGGATGTAGCAGTGCTGGGCAGGTTGGCGCCAGAATAAGTGGAGGACACCAGGGCGTGCAGTTCCAAAGCTTTACTCACAGTCTGTTGCAGGTACAGGTGCCCGCATCCGTGCCGTATCCTCCGGGTCAGGAGCTCAGCCAACTTCCAGGCAAGATGAAGTACTCCTTTCCGACACTCCGCCAACATATGTGCCTTTTCTAAACGTCTCCTCTTATAGCGCCTAAGAATGAAGTACTCTCAGTACTGAGTAACACTGGAGTGCCTCCTGTCAGATGTTCCTATGAACTCTACTTGTACGGCAGACAGCTGTAGCCTGCTTCGGGGACTCCTTGCTATTAAGTCCCGGCTCACTAATATGTTGCTGTTGTGCCCCCCAAGTCTTGTGTGGGAATAAAGCGGTCACTACTTCTATTCCTCTGGTGTCTGCTGCAGGACCATTAGTATCCGTACAACCTCGGGGACCGGACCCTGGCCTTGAGCTGTGAACTTGGGAAGGGTTCTCTTCTAACCCTGGTCCTTGTTCTCTTATTTTCCTCACGTTCCGTGCTAATCCTTCTTCCCAATGGAGAATCAAGCTTCCTTTCTCTGTCTCTTTCCTGTGCCAGCAGACCCAGATCACTGTGGCCTGCTGCAACATTTCCTTCTTCCATCCCTCTCCCGGGGATCTTCTCTGTCTCACACTCTGTCCTTCTACATCTTCACTCACTGACTGAATGAAAGACTGACTGACTGACTCAACTCTTCCCACTCTTTTGGTGCGAACTAAACTTCACCCACCTCCCAGCACGTTTCATGTTCCAAGCAGGGAGCCACCAAGGGGTGCTTTGCTATACTCCAAGCAGGGAGCCGCCGAAGGTGCTTTGCTACACTACTTTGTGGTGTGGGGTGCAGGTGCTGGAGCGTGATCAGGTGTTTCCATCTTACCTGGATGGTGGGGCACCACACCTCTGGAGGAGGTGCAGTACCTCTGTGGCGACTGAGCCTCAGGGGCGCCACATATGTACAATGTGTATATATATATGTCTATGTACAATGTGTGTACATATATATGTGTATGTACAGTGTGTATGTATATGCATGTGTATGTGCAGTGTGTGTGTGTATACATATGTGTTTATGCAGTGTGTGTGTATATACATGTGTATGTGTAGTGTGTGTGTATATACGTGTGTATGTGCAGTGTGTGTATATACATGTGTATGCACAGTGTGTATGTACATGTGTATGTACAGTGTATGTGTATATACATGTGTATGTGCAGTGTGTGTGTATATATACATGTGTATGTGCAGTGTGTGTGTATACATATGTGTTTATCCAGTGTGTGTGTATATACATGTGTATGTGTAGTGTTTGTGTATATACGTGTGTATGTGCAGTGTGTGTGTATATACATGTGTATGTGCAGTGTGTATGTACATATGTATGTGTATGCACAGTGTGTATGTACATGTGTATGTGCAGTGTGTGTGTATATACATGTGTATGTGCTGTGTGTGTGTATATACATGTGTATGTGCAGTGTGTGTGTATATACATGTGTATGTGCAGTGTGTGTGTATATATACATGTGTATGTGCAGTGTGTGTGTGTATATATACATGTGTATGTGCAGTGTGTGTATATACATGTGTATGTGCAGTGTGAGTGTATTTATACATGTGTATGTGCAGTGTGTGTGTATATACATGTGTATGTGGAGTGTGTGTGTATATACGTGTGTATGTGCAGTGTGTGTGTATATACATATGTGTTTATGCAGTGTGTGTATATACATGTGTATGTGCAGTGTGTGTGTGTGTATATACATGTGTATGTGCAGTGTGTGTGTATATACATGTGTATGTGCAGTGTGTGTATATACATATGTGTTTATGCAGTGTGTGTGTGTATATACATGTGTATGAGCAGTGTGTATATACTGTACATGTGTATGTGCAGTGTGTGTGTGTGTATATATACATGTGTATGTGTGTGTGTGTATTTATACATGTGTATGTGCAGTGTGTGTGTGTGTATTTATACATGTGTATGTGCAGTGTGTGTGTGTGTATATACATATGTGTTTATGCAGTGTGTGTGTATATACATGTGTATGAGCAGTGTGTGTATATACTGTACATGTGTATGTGCAGTGTGTGTGTGTATATATACATGTGTATGTGTGTGTGTGTGTATTTATACATGTGTATGTGCAGTGTTTGTATATACATATGTGTTTATGCAGTGTGTGTATATACATGTGTATGTGCAGTGTGTGTGTATATACGTGTGTATGTGCAGTGTGTGTATATACATATGTGTTTATGCAGTGTGTGTATATACATGTGTATGAGCAGTGTGTGTGTGTATATACATATGTGTTTATGCAGTGTGTGTATATACATGTGTATGAGCAGTGTGTGTGTATATATATACATGTGTATGTGCAGTGTGTGTGTGTATATACATGTGTATGAGCAGTGTGTGTATATACATGTGTAAGAGCAGTGTCGGTATATACATGTGTATGTGCAGTGTGTGTGTATATACACTCACTGGCCACTTTATTAGGTACACCATGCTAGTAAGGGGTTGGACCCCCTTTTGCCTTCAGAACTGCCTCAATTCTTCGTGGCAGAGATTCAACAAGGTGCTGGAAGCATTCCTCAGAGATTTTGGACCATATTGACATGATGGCATCACACAGTTGGCGCAGATTTGTCGGCTGCACATCCCTGATGCGAATCTCCCGTTCCACCACATCCCAAAGATGCTCTATTGGATTGAGATCTGGTGACTGAGGAGGCCATTTGAGTACAGTGAACTCATTGTCATGTTCAAGAAACCAATCTGAGATGATTCGAGCTTTATGACATGGCGCATTATCCTGCTGAAAGTAGCCATCAGATGTTGGGTACATTGTGGTCATAAAGGGATGGACATGGTCAGCAACAATACTCAGGTAGGCTGTGGCGTTGCAACGATGCTCAATTGGTACCAAGGGGCCCAAAGAGTGCCCAGAAAAAATTCCCCACACCATGACACCACCACCACCAGCCTGAACCGTTGATACAAGGCAGGATGGATCCATGCTTTCATGTTGTTTACGCCAAATTCTGACCCTACCATCCGAATGTCGCAGCAGAAATCGAGACTCATCAGACCAGGCAACGTTTTTCCAATCTTCTACTGTCCAATTTCGATGAGCTTGTGCAAATTGTAGCCTCAGTTTCCTGTTCTTAGCTGAGAGGAGTGGTACCCAGTGTGGTCTTCTGCTGCTGTAGCCCATCTGCCTCAAAGTTCGACGCACTGTGCGTTCAGAGATGCTCTTCTGCCTACCTTGGTTGTAACGGGTGGCAATTTGAGTCACTGTTGCCTTTCTATCAGCTCGAACCAGTCTGCCCATTCTCCTCTGACCTCTGGCATCAACATGGCATTTCCGGCCACAGAACTGCCGCTCACTGGATTTTTTTTCTTTTTCGGACCATTCTCTGTAAACCCTAGAGATGGTTGTGCGTGAAAATCCCAGTAGATCAGCAGTTTCTGAAATTCTCAGACCAGCCCTTCTGGCACCAACAATCATGCCACGTTCAAAGGCACTCAAATCACCTTTCTTCCCCATACTGATGCTCGGTTTGAACTGCAGGAGATTGTCTTGACCATGTCTACATGCCTAAATACACTGAGTTGCCGCCATGTGATTGGCTGATTAGAAATTAAGTCTTAACACACAGTTGGACAGGTGTACCTAATAAAGTGGCCAGTGAGTGTATATACGTGTGTATGTGCAGTGTGTGTATATACATATGTGTTT
This sequence comes from Dendrobates tinctorius, assembly GCF_039654945.1. Classification (NCBI taxonomy): domain Eukaryota; kingdom Metazoa; phylum Chordata; class Amphibia; order Anura; family Dendrobatidae; genus Dendrobates; species Dendrobates tinctorius. Next base: position 12,113,206 of record NW_027361897.1, on the reverse strand, counting down.
ATGCAGTGTGTGTATATACATGTGTATGAGCAGTGTGTGTGTGTATATATACATGTGTATGAGCAGTGTGTGTGTGTATATACATATGTGTTTATGCAGTGTGTGTATATACATGTGTATGAGCAGTGTGTGTATATACATGTGTAAGAGCAGTGTCGGTATATACATGTGTATGTGCAGTGTGTGTGTATATACATGTGTATGTGCAGTGTGTGTGTATATACATGTGTATGTGCAGTGTGTATATACATATGTGTTTATGCAGTGTGTGTATATACATGTGTATGAGCAGTGTGTATATACATATGTGTTTATGCAGTGTGTGTATATACATGTGTATGAGCAGTGTGTGTGTGTATATATACATGTGTATGTGTGTATTTATACATGTGTATGTGCAGTGTGTATATACATATGTGTTTATGCAGTGTGTGTGTATATACATATGTGTTTATGCAGTGTGTGTTTGATGACATGATTATATTTGAATAACTGATTTTTTTTTTAAAGAGTAAAAATTAGCACATTTTTACACCATCATATGGGGTTGAAGGAACATGTATCACAGAGATATGATAATAACATTGGAATTATAGCTGGACGTTGGACATTCATTGGAGAAATTAGGTAAAATTATGATATGGTCACTTTATTGATAAAAAAAAATTAGCCTAAGACCTCCACCAACTCATGTCCACCTGCATTCTGTCCATTATCTTATGTAGTGGGTCACTTTGAAAGAGGCATCTAGACCCAATGACGCAAAGGCCATTGAGTTGGAGAGGATCCAAGAGATCTGGACTTCCTCCAGAACCTTTGCCGACGAAGCACTTAGCTTACAGTAGAGACTTTTTCACCATTAGTACTGGAAAGTTATTAGGTCCATAATAGTATAAACAACATTTTCAGCAAAAATATATTGACTATGCAATCAGCCTCTTGATATAGAGCGTTTATGTAGTAAATTTACTGTTAAATGCTTTTCCTCAGAAGCAAAAGAGCAAAATCGACCAGCACAACCCAAGAGAACGATCTTCCATTATTCAGAGGATTTTTGTCCCTAAGAAGAAGGACACTTAAAAGTGAAGATTCATAAATATGTGAATGCATTGATATAATTTGGGATTTTCCCTGCAGTTAGATTCAGGCTGTTTGTAGTCTATAGATGCCTGCAGTACACATTCTGTATCCTGCTTATAGATCTAAAGGGAAAGTGTTTGGTTTTTACCTGCTAAAATGTTGTGTATTTGGATTTACCTGAAACCCATGGGTTCTTATAACCATGCCAAAGCTGTCTGTTATTTGTGTGTTTTCCTATAGCATTGCAGATAAATGACCAGGGCTGCCACTAGAAATTTCAGGGCCTCATACTGGCAACATTTTCGGGGCCTCCTTGAGAGTCCACCTAGGCTCCATCCCTCAAAACCGTCCACAGTCAAACCGCCCTCTCTTGGAAAAACTCCACTTCTACACCACATCCTCACCAACCACACATTTACTGTTCCCATCACCACATACATAGCCAGCAGCTTTTGTTTTGGCCAAAATATTTTTTAATCCACCACCATGACAAGGTAGATTCTTTTGGCTGGGCTCTTCTCTACTGTAACTTACTAAACATTTGTTAAAATATCCAATGCAATTTCAGTATATATTTATTGATTTTCCAATTTTTAAAATGACTAATAATATCACAAACAAGGAACAAATACCGCCACACCATGACCAGACCAGACTAAGTATTACCACCACATAGTGACCGAATAGTACTACATACAAAGAACAAATACTGTCACACCATGACGAGAAGGAATTTTTTTCCCCAATGTGAAGCTTACTGTTTGCCACATGGGTTTTTTTGTCTTCCTCTGGATCAACATGTTAGGGCAGGTTAGGATAGGATATGGGTTGAACTAGATGGACTTAAAGTCTTCCTTCAACCTTAATAACTATGTTACTATGTGTGACGTGCGTCAGCTTACGCTGAGTCGTTTTTTTCTTTTTTAGAGTGGACCCTCTGGGCCGTGGCATCCACCCACCTAGGGCGACCTGACCTAGTGAGAACCCACCCCCTATACAGGGAGTGTCAGGGGCAAGACCAAGGGGGTGAGCCACCACAGCAGCTAGATTAGACGGCCGGCTCGGGGAGACACTATTGAGTGTCTGACAACAGTACGGACAGGATCCGAAACACAAAGCGAAGTCACAGGGTTTCTTCTGCAAAACGTGGTTGCATACTTTATTCAGGTGCAAGGCATAAACAGGGAATCAGGTGCAGGGCACAAACGGTGAAACACGGCAAGGTGCGTGCAAGGGCGTGCCAAATGTTCCAGACATAACACGTGCAGAAAACATACCAGGGTCCAGGGCAGGGTACGTGTTAGGGTTCACACCAGAGTTCCTAGGAAGGATGCGTGCTAGGACACGCTAGAGTCCAAGACAAGGTGCGTGCTAGGAGACACGCCAGAGTCCAAGGCAGAGTGCGTGCAAGGAGACACGCCAAGGTCCAAGACATGGTATGTCCAATATGGTAGGCAAAGGCACGCTGGCATCGGACTCCGGACATCTGGCAACGATCGACATGATCAGGGCATCAGGCTGCGGACATCAGCTCCGGACATCAGGCCGCAGTCATCAGGCTTTCTATCTCTGGCAGTGATCGTCAGGTTCCGGGCATCCGGCTGGCAAACCAGGGTTCCAAGCAAGGAGACAAGACAAGTTAGAGACACGGTGCATGTTGAGAAACATGCCAGGGTCAGGGGAGACAGAGTCCTGAGCATGCAGAGAGGCACGCCAGGATCAGGCGAGGCAGAGTCCTGCGCGTACAGAGAGGCACGCCAGGGTCAGGTTCGAGGGGGAGTCCTGTGTGTGCAGAGAGGCACGCCAGGATCAGGTGAGGCAGAGTCCTGCGCGTGCAGAGAGGCATGCCAGGGTCAGGTTTGAGGCGGAGTCCTGCGAGTGCGGAGAGGCACGCCAGGATCAGGCAAGGCAGAGTCCTGCGCGTGAAGAGAGGCACGCCAGGGTCAGGGTTAGGACCTGTGCGTGCAAGAGGGCACGACAGGGTGCATGGAAAGACCTGCGCGTACAATTACAGAAGCACGGAGAGGTATGCCAAGGAGCAGTCGAGGGCCTGCACGTGCTTTAGAGAGCACGTAGAGTGCAGTGCAGAAACAGCATGAGGTGCAAGGGAGCACAGAGAGCACGGCTGGGGCACTGGCTAGCTGATCGGGCTGCGGCACTGACAGATGGGCAAGACTCCAGCGAACCCGGCTGAGGCATGGCAGGTGACACAGCTGTCACTGACCGACAAGCATGGCTGAGGCACAAGCAGGTGGGCATGGCTAGGGCGGGCACGGCTGAGGCACAAACAGTAGGCTAGGAAGGCCAGGTGCATGCAAAGAGCACACGAAGCAACAAGGCAAGGCGAGACGAGAAACAAGACAGAGCTTAGGCAGAGTACGGAACCAGGAACGGAAGCATAGGCAGAAACACGGAATCAGGTCAGAGCAAGAACAGAGCTAGCAGCGGAGCGTAGGCCGAAGCCCAGAGCCGGGCCAAGGCAGAGCCTTGGGACTAGACATGGAAAAGAGCACCAAAAGTAGGAGAGGAGGAATGGTGCGTGTGCCAGAGAGCACTACAGAGCACCATAGGAGAGAGCGAGGCAGAACAAGCAAAGACAGAGACCATAGGGAGGAACAAGGCAGAGCAAAGACAAGGTACGGAACAAGGAACTGAAGCTAGACTGAAGCACAGAACGGAATGAGAGCAAGGAAGGACTACAAGGCAAAGCAGAGCAGAGACAAAACATGGCACGAAGGACAAACACAAGACAAGGCATGGGACAAGAGACGGAGTACACGCACGGAGCATGTGCAGAGACGCACGACAGAGCAAAGTGCAGGGGCACAGAATAGAGGGAGCGACCCAGCAGACCAAGCAGCCATGCAGGGAAGCAACACAATACTCAGGCCCTGAGCATAGGAAGGGGCCGTCTGATATAGGGCATAGCACCTCCACTTCCGGGTCAGGACCAGGGAAGAACTTCCAGTTCAGATCCTCCAGGATCACAGGGAGCAGTCACATGATCAAGATTCCAGACATGCAGGGATGATTGCAGAACCAGTGCTGAAACCTAGGAAGGTCACATGATCAGAATTCCAGACATGCAGAGATGAATGCAGGACCAGCCTCTGCTGGAACATAGGAAGGACATATGAGCAGGGGTTCTAGACATGACGAGACAATCACAGAAGGCAGAGCAGAAACACAGGCATCCTGCAGCTCAACAGACATGAGGTGAGTGTGCACACTGCTCTAGGGAACATGCAATACAGCAGACACGAGATGCGCGGGCACACCGCTCCAGGGGTTCTTGAGGCAAAACAGACAAGGCAGACATGGCGGACATGACACTATGTTACTATGTTACTCGTCTCTGCAGAAAATAACAACGTTATCTAGAGCACATTCCCCAATTTTTCACCAACCTCTATACTACGCCAGATGAAGAAAACAGCATCCGTGTCGCCTTACACAGTAACAGGACCTCTACTCTCCCAAACTGAAAACAGTATCTTCAAAAATAATATCCTATAATTAGCACCTACAGTAATAATATCCAACATTCTGGACCCCCACGTGTCCACCCATTCTGCCTCATCTCTCTCCATACTGCCCCCATGTCTCTCCATATTGCACCCATAGTCATCCATAATAGTATAATACATCACATAGTCGTATATAGCAGTATAATGCACCCCATAGTAGTGTAATGTACCCCAGTCATATTTAGCAGTATAATGCAGCCCCATAGTAGTATAATGTACCCGTTAGTCATATATAGTATAATTCAAACACATAACAGTGTACTGCACCCACATAGTAGTATAATGTACCCCACCCCATAGTATAATACAGCTCCATAGCAGTATAATGAACCCTATAGTACTAAAATGCACCCCATAGTATAATGCACCACCACAGCAGTATAATGCAGCCCCATAGCAGCATAATGCACCCTATAGTACTAAAATGCACCCCCATAGTATAATGCACCCCATGGCAGTATAATGCTCTCCGGTAGTATAATGCTGCCTCATAATATAATGCACCCTCATAGCAGTATAATGCACTTCCATAGTATAATGCAGCCTCATAGTACTATAATGCACCCTTATAGTAGTATAATGCACTTCTATAGTATAATGCACCCACGTAGTATAATGCACCCTCATAGTATAATGCACTCCCATAGTATAATGCAGCCCCATAGAACTATAATGCACCCTTATAGTAGTATAATGCACTCCCATAGTAAAATGCACCCTTATAGTAGTATAATGCACCCTCATTGTTTAATGCACCCCTATATTATAATGCAGCCCCTTTCCCTCCTTCCCCCCATTGTAGTATAATGCAACCCCATACCGGTATAATGCACCACCATAGTATAATGCAGCCCCTTTCCCTCCCCTGCCCCATAGCAGTATAATGCACACCATAGTATAATGCAGCCCCATACGGCGGCTTTACAAAAAAAAGCGGTGATGTCAGCTGCCTGCCTGTGATTGGTTGGCGACTGTTAACTGTTGCCATGCGGGAGGAATTTCCTGCACAGCAACAGATTTTAACTGATCGTGTGTCAGAGGACGCACGGGCAGTTACTGAGCCGGCAGAATCCTGCCAGTGAGCAGAACAAAGGGGGCATGCTACAGGCCCTCTTGCTCATCGGGCCCCATACGCCAGTAAGGGCAGTAAAGCCCTGATGGCAGCCCTGTAAATGACCATCCATGTTATGCACCGATGACCAGTGTCCCCAATAATAAATGACTTCTAGTATGTTTATGTACTGTCTTGAGACAATCCATATACTTGAAGGGAGAACTAACAGGAGAATCATTTTACATAAGGTTGCACTACTGAGACTTGTAGTAGGACTTGACTCTGCTGACTAGCTTGGTCTCCTCTAGATCTGTGTGATCCTGATTTTGGGGGAATACATTGAATTTCCACTGGAAAAAAGGTCTCACAGAGGATCCTTCTTGCAGGCATCGTCTGATAGACCAGAAGCAGACTAGATGGTTTCTGCTCTCTCACTCATCCAGCTGTCTCTCCATCACTCTTAACTTTTTTATCTGCCATGTGGGGCACCTAACCCATGCCACCACTTTTCTTATTAATCTGACTTCTGACCCCAATTGGCACACAGAATTGACCTTTGGCTTCCTTGTTTCCTTCTAAAAACTCTACCCTAAAACACAGATGTTTCTCTAAGTTGTCTCCTTTTCAGATACAGAATGAAAATTGGTTCTACATGACGACATTGTACCTTAAAAGGAGAGCATTGAGTATAAACAGGGAGGTCATCTTTGTCCGTTTACTTGCCTCATATTCTGTCGATCAGCCCTTGACTTTTACTTGCTTTGGGATTCTCCACACCAATGGTGTCTCTACTGATCCAACTTCTGACCTGCCACCCCTTCTTTGAACTCTTGTAGTCCTTCTTCCCTGGACTTCCCTCCCCCAAAACACCCTGTATGAAGATACTTCATTTTTACATAATCCACAAAACGTCTAGATAGAATGTTGTTTTATCTTACATAAATCAAAATAGATGTGCTACTAAAATCTCAAGGCTCAGACTCATAACCTCAATGGATCATATCTCATCACAGAAGTGAGTTAAAAATGAGGTTCACTTTTCATTTGGACCCCATACATTGAAGTAGATTACATTAAATAGAGTCTAACATTTTCTCTAGTAGGTTTTCTTTGAAGGGTTTGTGCGTCATGACTTACCTGAACACATGCTCCATTAGAACATATTAAAGTCATGGCTCGTGTGCTCAGTATCCCTGTCTACGAGCCAGAGCACCTTTAGGTTTCTTCTCCTACATTAACAGTTATAATTATTTAGTTTCATACAAATTGTCACTCTGTGTCTTTACCATTTGCATAGACTTAAAAAAACAAACAAAATATAAGTAACAATTCTAGAAAATGTCTGTATGTGACATAAAATTTACTAATTTACTGTTGTTCTGGTTATTTCTTGTAGAGTGAATTGTACAGTGCAGAGGGAAATGCAAGATGATGGTATTTACTGCCGTCCTGACACCCCGCACAGGAAAGTGATTTACATAATGCTACAACCTGTCAAGTTCATTGTTTTATTAGGAAACTAGATGCCTGTATGCCCAGAGGGAGAGATGTTAATAGTAGCGACCACCCTCTAAGAGCAGCAGTCTGAAATCCCCAGCTGCTGGAGCATCTGTTACTGCAGTTATGAACTTAGCCATGTTAGTAAATCTATGGTCTAAAGTTTCTGGCGCCTGAATGTATTTCCTTCTAGCACTTTACACTTGCGTCTTCAGGCTAATTTTTAAAGGGAATTTGACAGTAGGATCAGTCCTCCCAAGACATCTATATGGGCATACCATCAAAAAAATGTCCATAAGAAAGATTAATAAAAAACTAATGGCACTTCAACTCAGATATTTAACACAAATCCTTTCTTTTAATAGAAATAGGAAGAAGCCGAGCGGTGAAACGCGCGTCGGGGCATCAGGACCGGGATTACAACTCTGCACCAGGTGAATCGCTCTCTCATTTATGGTCTAAACCTTCTTTTATTGATTCTTTATTATATGGTGGGATAATTTAGCTTTCACCTATTCAGCCCTTTATGGTGTTCATATACTTTCTAGCCATAGTGGCTGACCTTTACCCTTGATTCATTATGGTTTGGTATATTTAGTAGATATTGTGCCTTATATTCTTCTCTTTGTTATTGAATATGCATTAATCACGGTATTAATTTGGCACTGTGCACTTTATGGTATAGTGTGATAGGCTTATTCCATATTAGCATTTGAGGTTTTGGAATATCATGTATCTCTGCACTATATTAATTATTATGTATTATTGATCTTTGTATGAGTTGTCCTGTCCTTACTTTGAGGCATTCTGCTTATTTATATATTTTCTGGTTTTAATATCAGATTTAAATAAATATGATGATTTTATGGATCTCTTCAGTTTTTTCTTTCTCTGTTATAAGAAAGGATTTGTGTTAAATATCTATATGGGCATGTAGGTCCTAGGAAGTTGAAGAAAATGATACCTTGATATCTGTGATCTAATGTCTTATTCCAGAGAAATCCACCTATTTTCTTAATATGTAAATGAGCTGTTACGATCTATGGGCCGGACATAGCCAGCTGTATGAATAGTTTTAGGCTTAATATTCTCAGCAGTCAAACCCGTAACTTTTAAGTTAGCTCTTCAGCTCAAAGCTAGCTAAACAACTACTCAGCAGTTGTCACACTGTGACATTTCCAGATTGTATAATTACATTATTAATCAGATTTTTTTAAAAAGCATCTAGTTGGAGAGCTACTTTAAAAGTTAATCCCATACATTACATTTAAAGGATATGGACACTTTTTGTGGGAGGGAGAGTTTATTTTTACTTAAAAGCTTGTATATTGGGCTAAAAAGGATGATTGCTATTCTGTTTCATTAAAAAAGGCAAAATTTGTTTTTTTCAGGCTCTTTTTTTTACTGGGACATCATGGCTGCAGAATGAGTTAACAAACAATCAGTCAGTGAGCTTGCTCTGAAAGGTGAGTTTTTTTCTATCTATTTTGAAACTCCTCTTTGCTGATTTATGTCCAAAGACCACATCAAAATTGAGATGAAATTTGTAGTAGTCATAAAACAGATGACATTCACTAATAAAAAAAGAAAAATTAGTTATAAATTCAGAACAGGCTGACTGATGGATTCTCAGTTAAAAAAGTAGTTATATTTTATTGAAGAAGGTCTTCTTTACTCTGTTAATCTTTTACTGTAAGAGTCACTAATTAGTCGGCAAGTAATGCAGCACATCGGGACTCCTGGGAGCACGATGACTACAGAGGCACGCTGCAAAAAAATATTATAAATTCAAATTGAATCCATGATACACAAACTCTGTATTTAATGTCACTGTATACAATCAGAAGCACATGGAGATAAAGTGTGGGCATACTGCCAGCTACAAGAACATTAACCCATGATACAACTGGGTGCTTAAGGCTTAACCTAAATAGTACGGAAACCTTCGGGCAATTTTTGTTTTTCTTCTTTGCATGGTTTTTTTTGTAGCTGAATTTGATTTCTGCACCTGGGTTTTATTAAAAATTATGGACCATTTGGCTTTTACAACTCTTTGTTTCCCTGCACATTACAAGCTGCAGAATGAGTTAAAGGGAGTCCGTCACCCTCAAAAAGCATTTTAAATTGTTACTGTATTATTAACAGGTGCAGTGTTAGTATGGTTGTTGTGGGAGACTTAGTCCCTATAAGAACCATACTATCACTGCACCTGTTACTGGGACATAGCTTGAGAAAGTAGCTTCAGATGCAAATGACAAGGCTTCGGTGCACCCTTGGCGCGGCCAACAGTTTGGTGCACTCTTAGCCCTCCCCATTTCCATATTGGGACCCTTCCTCCGCATGTGATTGACACTGCTCGTTTCCCGGAGCACTGTATGAACACTGCCAGAGTGTGTACGGATGCCCGTGTTCTCCTCCCTGTCTTCTTTCTTCTGATGCCACTCATTATACTAATATACAAGTGCAGCGAGTAGCGTCCGAAGAAAGGATAAAGGGACGAGAATGCGCACAGTCATTGCGTGAGCACATGGCCGGACACTCGCCGGCAGCACTCGGACAGTGCTCACTCTTGGAGGTGAGGACTATCAGGCGCCCAATTTGCAAATAAGGGAATGTATCAGTGCAACAAACTTTTGGCCACACCAAGAGTGCACCAAAGCCTTCTCATTTGCATATGAATTAAGAGTTATTTTCTCAGGCATTTTACCAGTAACAGATTCCATGCTGGTCGATATAGGGGCTAAGTCACCTGCAACATCATATAGCCCATTTACAATGTATTAAGGGGGTGACAGACTCCCTTTAAAGTCGCATTCACACGTTCGGTATTTGGTCAGCGTTTTTCTTGTGCATTTGTAAGCCTTTTCCTCTGATTGTTCCACTCCTGGTTTTGTCTTACAAATACAGATGTAAAATACTGACCAAATACTGAACGTGTGAATGTGGCCTAAAAAGACATCTGAACAAAATTCATGCTTGATGAGTGAACGTGCTCAGTGAAACTCGGGTATCACTTGAGCATCTGGGTGCTCAGATATGCTCAGCACTCGATGAGCATTGGCTGGTGGTTCGATTTAAAGCTCGAATCCCCACTCCGCATATTTGGCAACTGTTATATAGTCAATAAACATGGGGGATTGCTTGCCAGTCACTGCAATGCCGTAGCCACCCTGGTAGTGGCATTATTGTGATTGGCTGGCCGCATGACCTCATCAGAGGTTATAAAAGGACAAACGCTCAGCTTACTGACGCCATTGCACATCTCAGGGACAGTTCTGACTGGTGGGAGAGAGTAGTTATCCAGGCCTGTGTATGCACAGTTCAACTAATCAGCGTCCTCTAGTGTTGATACTGATGCTGAACCATCATACATTAAGTCCTTTTAAGGGATAATCTTGTCCTTTGCTATTTAGCCTAGGGACAGTTGCAGGAGCAGGGAGAGTGGTAGACTAGAGACTCTAAGTAGGGCTTAAGGCTTTGCAGTCCTTTGCTAAATATATAGCTGCTGCACATGACCACATTCTTATTCTTTGGGGTGAAAAAATTGACTATATTGTCATTCATAGAGTATTACATGCTTTGTGTTACAATACAACGGGTATAACGCTCCAAAAAGGCGTTCAACATTTTTTTTGGATTCAATTAGTGATCCTATTGATTGCCACCCAGCAAGGTAGGATCAATCATAGGGAAGGTTTGTTAACTTTATTAATGGTCTCAGATAGGGGTATATCATAGAAGTGCCCTATTTGTCTCTCACTAGGGCCGTTTTAGTGTTTGTCTGTGATCGTTGTGGGTTTTTGTCTTTAATGCATATCTAATAAATAGATTTTTTTTAAAGGATATTTATACATGTAAGACATTAGTGGAATATCCTCCTATTACCACTTTAATCTCAGACTTTAATATATCCTCCACCATGATAAATCGAGCGGCTGATTCCCCCCCCCCATCATAAACCAGTCATACATTTCCATTTACAGTACAGAAGGAAGGTAAATGTCTTGGCGCTCAATTCTTATACCAGCAATTTACTAAAAAGCATTTGCTCACTTCCAGTCAATAAAGGCATCATCAGGTTGCCGGAGTACATAAGATGATGGTCCAGGTCGTTATACGCTAGCGAGGCTTTAAATTGCCCTCTACTTTGCTTATTGATGACCTGTCATATAGGAAATACTGTCCCTATAGGATTTAACCACTGGAAGGATCCAGTGAAAATGATGAATTCCTTCCCCTCCTCGAAGCCCCAGCAAGGCATAATGCCGTACTATTTTTGGTTCCCAAGGAAAAGGGCCTCCCTTTGAGAGCAGCAGGCTGTGCATTTTCTAAATGACATCACTTGGCATTCTGCTGCTGTGCAAGCTTGATATTTACATGGCAATGCATGTATCCCTTGTTCTCGCCCTTATTGCGAGGCAGTGGGATATTCCCCATCTCAGAGCTCAGCATTAGTCTCTGCACACACCACACACAGCATACAGATAAAGCTGCAGGCTCCTCAGAACAAGCCAGTGGCTGAGAAGAGGAAAGACCGCCTTAGGGACACGCCGAGACCCTTGCGTTGGCCTTACAAAAGGACCACAGCTGCTGTTCATGGTTTGGGATTTCCGTCTTACCGGCTGCAGTCAGAAATGACCTGGAGGATGGGGATTGGCACCAGGATACATAGAAGATTTGCTCTTTTCTATTGCATTACAATTACTCTCATATTGATAAATGAGATCGAAGGGAGGAAGCCAAGCAAGTCGAAATGCCCAACCTGGTGCACCTGTACCAAAGACAATGCCTTATGCGAAAACGCCAAGACTATTCCTCGCACCTTCCTTCCCGATGTTATCTCACTGTAAGGGCTGTAAGCATTTCCTTCTTTCTGTACAGGGCTGATGTATTGGGTGCTATGCACCATCCATAGCCGCCTTGTGTTTTACGTTAGAACCTGGTTTGTGCTTTCGAGATGCCTTTTATCACATTACGCCCATTTTGCTCTTCGATATTTTTGACCATGCTATTGCTATTATTGATCGCTGATATCTTGTTATTATTAATTTTTTTTGCTTCTGTTTTACATTCTGTGTTTTTTGCAGGTCCTTTGTCAGATCTGAATTTACAGAAATCCCAGAAGGGAGCTTTTCACATATCCCATCTCTGCAGCTCCTGTAAGCCAGGTTTTTTTTTGTATTTCATATATCTTTAGGCTATGAGAGACGTACATCGTTCGAGTTAATGGTCTGAAGGCTGTCACCTGTTTAATGGGCACTTTGTAGAAAATTGCACTCCTGCAAAGTGACCGAGACCTTGTGTTCTTCTTTAATTGAGAGCACATATAATTAAATGGAGTGCATTGACTGCTCCGTGTTCTGCAGATCTCTAGATTGCGAAGGAGGCGCTGGGGGAGTCCGTGTTACAGACCGTGATTACGAGAGCAATGCAGCAAACATGCATGCTGTATGGACGCTCTGCCGTAAATACAGTCATTTATCGTCATTTATGTGATAAAGACATAGGTGGTCATGATAACCCCCTATTATGCAGCTTTTATATGGTTGTGATTATAATTTGTCCTAATGCTCCAACATTTTAGCCAGTTGAGTATGTAAAAGTGACTTTACACAATGTATTATTTTTGTAATGGTTGTAATGGTTTTTTTTGTATATACTTTTTTTAATTTATTTATAGTACGGTGCATATATATATACATTATTTTATATGTGTGTATAACAATGGCAAATCACTATTTTTCTACCCATTCATTCTTTAATAGAGAGTAGGTGTAATCAATGGACCCACTTGGCATATACAGTATCTAGTACTAGTCTCAATCTACATAGGTGCCCGTGCCATCTGGCAATTCTACCTGGCCCATGATATAGGGGGCTAGTGCATAGGTCTAGTCTTTGGCAAGTATATGAAAGTCTCTATTAGGAGTATCATTAATAATTTCACATTCTGCCAGGGTGTTAATGGCGTATACAAGCGTACAGTATTAATAATGAAAAATACATTACTACAAACCTTTGCAGGAAACTTAATTGACTTATAAGACTATGGCAATGATAACCTGTAACATGAATTTCTTTTTATTCTGGATGACTGAGGTCTTTAGACGTAAAAGGAAAAGTTGAACTTGAGAGACAAATGCTATTTCCTTCCGAACTATACTGTATGTGTGGAATACATTCAGTTTCTAGACAATACATATGTATGTGCGTATGTGTGAATATAGATATATATATGAATACTGTATATACTTTATATACAGTGTATATATACACATATAAATGTGTACATATGTATATATATATACTGTATATACAAATATACAATTTAATGAGCCTTTAACGAGCCTTGCTACATGACTTCAGATAAAAGAAAAGACAGAATCTAAACTTGTAGCCACAGTGTGTCGAGGTGCTGCCTCTCGTCAGTGCAAAGTATGAGACCAGGTTTGGCTACGATTGCTACTTCCAAAAGGTGGCTCTAGAGTTCAAATCCTCTTCCTCTCTGAAGAGATAATTAATTTCCCAGACGAACATTACATGGCTGTTAAGCCTCCTCACATTGGCATGTCAGACCAGGCATGTCACTCGCCAGGAGGAGAAATGTTACCCCTTAGATCCATGAACTTTGTAACATTATATGAGATGCATAACTTTTTTTTTCATTCTGTCAATGAAGATATGTAAGGTCTTGTTTTTCACATTCCAAGCTGCTTTTTATTGGTGCCATTTTGGGGTTCACACTATGTGTTGATCACTTTATATTGCGACCATAAAAACTTTAATTCTGGCTTTTAGTTTTTTGCTTTTTTTTCTTGACAACATTTACCTTTAGGGTTAGTTCATTTTAATTTTTGATAGATCAGACTTTTACAGATACGGCGATACCAAATATGTTTTTTTTGGTTGGTGTAAAGTGGAGTGATTCAAACTCATCCTTTTTTTATATTTTAAAATTGTTAAAAAATGTTATTACTTCTCACTTTATTTCTTAGTCGCCCTAATTATTATTTGAATGTGGAATATAATAAAAATCCCATGAAGACCCAGCTAGCACCTGGCCTATATGAAGCGGGTTCAACCCCTGAGCCTGCTTCGTACACCTGCACCCATCCCCCATGACATACTATTGCATCAAAGAGAGGGAAGGGGTTAATATATAACAACATGTAAAGGAGAGCAAAATAGTAAATTTGAGGGCTAAATTATAACATTAATGGCTATTTTGATGTATTGGCAACCAAATATAGTGTAATTAAATGATTACCTGGGCCAGCATCAGTACTAGGCAAAACTGGGCAGATGCCATGGCCCAACTGACTTGGAACTGGGCAGATGCCATGGCCCAATTGACTTAGAGGTAGGCAGATGCCATGGCCCAATTGACCTAGAACTGGGCAGATGCCATGGCCCAATTGACTTGGAACTGGGCAGATGCCATTGCCCAATTGACCTAGAACTTGGCAGATGCCATGGCCTAATTGACTTGGAACTGGGCAGATGCCATGGCCCAAATGACTTAGAGCTGGGCAGATAACTGACCTAGAACTGGGCAGATGCCATGGCCCTATTGACTTGGAACTCGGCAGATGCCATGGCCCAGTTGACTTGGAACTCTGCAGATGCCATGGCCCAAATGACTTCTTGGGCCCATGGTGATGTGCTTAAAGATTTTCAATATTTCCTGATATGTTCTAGTATTGATTAAGTAATGTTCATCCCTGGATTTCTGGGTCCTGAATGCTCCAGGAAAGTCCTCAGCTTATCCTCGAGCTTGAGCAAAGAGGTGTATGGGTCCATGTATATTATTCTGCTTACTCTGGAGGATTACATTAATATTTCTGACCATTGGTGGATGTCTTACGACTCAGACAAAGGGAAGTTTCATAACTATTATCTTCCTTCTTAATTTGCCAATAAATAAAGTTGAACAAAAAAGTTGTGCCACCCTGGTAAGTTGAGCAAAAAAAAATTGTGCTACCCTGGTTCGTTGTTCAGTCCAGTCATTTGTGGCAACCAGATCAGTGCAGACTTCCTCTAAATCGGCATCCTGGGAGCCTCTGTGACTAGGTTTCACACAACATCAGATTTGAAAGGGGCCTCGAAAATACGCCAGGCCAAGGATGTCGGCTACAGAAGTGAAGACTACTTTAGTCCAACTGCCATGGATGACCGGACTGGTTGCTGGAGCAAGGCAGTGGGAATCTTTTTGCTCAACTCTAGCCATACAGTAAATCACCTATGTATTAACCCTATAAACTGCTGGAGTACGCAGAACTTTTAATAAATTTGCTTGATCTTTTGAGCTATCCATGTACCAGAAATGAAATCTTCAACAGCTATAAGATTTCAGCGTTCAGTTTTCTGGCCTACATGTTAATGCATTTGTCGCATGGTGGACATGTCCAGTTTTTGACAAATCTCTTTCTGGTGCACATACTTGTCTAACATCTTCCGAAACCTCTCAGCTTCTTATGACCTGTAATTTACCACTCACTCTTTTTGAGTGTGTGATTCTTCTTTAGCAGCATTTTACCAGCACTATAGATGCTGGGACTTCCTTTCCCCTTCACTTTCTAGCATGTTTAATTATTCCCTCCATTAGTGGGTGTGAAAATGGGAAGAACATTTTTGTTGTCATGCTTCATATCTCTGAAATCTTTCGGCAATCAGCACGAAAAGTTGACAAGTATAAATTAAAATATGCTTGTCCACTGATTTTGTAAAATCCCTTCAATGTCTTTTATCCTCCTAGGACCAGTTTCTTATAAGCACATCAACCTTTCATAACCTTTACTTAGGTTTTCGATAATTACAATACTAGGAAGTAAACTAGACAACGATACATAAGAGGCTTGTGCTGATGTCAGCTTTGTAAGGAACCCCCTGGAAAGAGATAATGCATTTTAAGTGGATGAGTAAATGGCATGGTGGAAGGATCCAGAAGATACTAACATCACTTTACAGCTATTATAGTCTGATACTTGAGAAATAATGCTCAATTAAATTAAAAAAAACCTTTCATAAATCTACACAAGAGCTCTACTGAAGACTCACAACCAGAACACGGAGATGTCTGGATCTCCTCATTAATCAATGTCCAAATTTTCTCTTCGTCTTCTGCACCAAACTTAGCAATAAAATAAGTTCAAAACAAGTTAAAGGGGATCGAAAACTAACAGGATAGGCAATAAGTTTCTATTCCCAGGGGTCCATCTAATTCCAGTTTCTGAGAGCCCCAATGTTTACAAGAATGGGGTCCACAAGTCTCCTCTGAATGAAGTGCACTTGTTCTACTGCTAAATTCTTGAAGGACATAGCGATAATGGTGCGCTACCTTGTGCTACATTCACACAGCAGACTTAGGGACCCCCATTTTCATGATGACTGGTGGTGCCAATGGATGGACCACCAGCAATAAGAAATTCATCTCCTGTCTTGTGCCCCTTTTGAGAATGGGGTTTCCCACCACCCCTATCGTCCCTAATGGGGCATTTGCGGGAATCAGCTAAGGTCTGGAGAAGAATACTAAAAAATATCTGTCACCAGATTTCACAATACTAGCTGCATACATTATAAAATGGATCTTTTAGCCTGGATGACTGCAGCGGTGTACTTACTTTCTAAATCCATCCTAGATTGGCTGCATAATCCTTTTTGAGAGTTTCACTGCCTAATATTAAAAATTAGCATTATATATAACTAGACTCATAAAAGGCTCATTTTCATTTTTTAAATCATGTCACCATTCTGATAAGGATTTTCACAGTAAGTACACCAGCCTCATCATGTCTATGATCTACTTAACAATGTGTGCAGTTTGAATTGTAAAATCTGGTGATGGATCCACTTTAGCACAAGAAAAGTAAAATAGAAAAATTTGCCCGACTTATGTATTTTGGACCCACTAGTGTTTTTCGCTTGCATGTAAAGAAGCAAAGTACTAACCAAAATCCGTAAGTGTGAATGAAGCCTTAACCAAAATAGATGCAGCTATTGAAAGTATCTGATCTTCTGTGAAAACTACCCTCAGCTGGGGGGTAATGTCTATGAGAATATAGTCACTCACACTGGTGTTTTATAGTATAGTAGTTTTTTATACATTTTTTTTATCTGTGTGTTTTTACTAAAGAAGCATTCCTGGCAATTGCACTAAATTTACTAAGGGTGATTGCTGGGAAATGTCAGCTTCTCTATAACATTTACAACACTTAGGGCCTGATTCATTAAAGCGTTCATGCTAGATTTCTGGTGTAATAGCTGTGAAAAGTCCCAAAATGTAGGTGCAACTCGGAGTTGGGCCTAGATTTTGCAAGTTTTGGAACTCTCACTCCAGTTACTTGCTCAGCTAGACTAATTTATGATGAGCTGTGGGGTTCTGTAGGTGAGAAATCTCACTCCAGTCCTTGACTGGAGTGAGATTTTTGACATAGGGCACGGAAGCACACACCACTCGTCAAACACTCCGGATTCATGATTCCAGCACTCATTAAGACCTCCATGAGCAACGCCGGTCTTGATCTGGCCCCTAGGCTCCCCAGAGTACTTTTCAACTGAGATACTCAGAGAGTCCAAAAGGGGTATAAGACAGGTTTAGTGGAAGCTCAGGGTATTTCCAGCAATGTACAGTTGTGCTCAAAAGATTACATACCCCAGCAGAATTTTTGCTTTCTTGGCCTTTTTTCAGAGAATATGAATGATAACACCAAAACTTTTTCTCCATTCATGGTTAGTGGTTGGGTGAAGCCATTTATTGTCAAACTATTTTGTTTTCTCTTTTTAAATCATAATGACAACCCAAAACATCCAAATGACCCCGATCAAAAGGTCATATATCCCATTTCTTAATACCGTGTATTGCCCCCTCTAACATCAATGACAGCTTGAAGTCTTTTGTGGTAGTTGTCGATGAGGTTCTTTATTTTCTCAGAAGGTAAAGCTGCCCACTCTTCTTGGCAAAAAGCCTCCAGTTCCTGTAAATTCCTGGGCTGTCTAGCATGAACTGCTGAGGTCAGGAGACTGAGATGGCCACTCCAGAACCTTCAATTTGTTCTGCTCTAGCCAATGACAGGTCGACTTGGCCTTGTGTTTTGGATCGTTGTCATGTTGGAACGTCCATGTACTTCCCATGCGCAGCTTCCAGGCTGATGATTGCAAATTGTCCTCCAGTATTTGCTGATAACGTGCTGCATTCATCTTTCCTTCAACTTTGGCCAAGTTTCCTGTGCCTTTGTAATTCACACATCCACAAAACATAAGTGAGCCACCTCCATGCTTTACAGTAGGAATGGTGTTTCTTTCATCATAGGCTGTTATGATTAGGTACCAAGGAGGATAACAGGGGAATAGACTAGGCAACCAGAAAACCAGAGAGGTTGGTAGCTTAGCGGATTGCAGACCCCTAAACTGACAACACAACTAGAATTAGCCGTGGGACGTACCTACATTGCCCTAGATGCCTCGGCACAGCCAAAAAATTAACAAAGCCTAAAGAGAGAAATGGGAAAGCTAAACTGTCCCGGAGTAGAACCCCAAAGCAATAGATAGCCCCCAAACATATATTGCCAGTGAGACAAGATGAAGCACAAAACACAGGCAGAAAATAGAGTAAGAAAACGATGGGGCCCAAACTGTCTAGATAGAACAGGACAGGAAAGGATACTGTCTGCAATCACACAAAAAACCCTAAGAAAAATCCAACACGTCTGATATGCAAAAATACTGATGCCACACGACCTCTCCCCCACTAAATCAGAACTCTGGTGTGAACTGGTTATTAAAAAGACTAACATACGCTGTGGCATATGGAACAGAGTCCAGCACAGGTCCCAGCAGGGAACCAGGCTGAACTCACACCAGCAAAGCAAAAATCAGAGACAAGCAAAAATGGATCCAATGCAAAAAAAGAATTCAAGAAGACACATAACTTATCTGAAAGATGCAGGATGGAGCAGCAGACAAGCAGACTTCAAAATATGCTCAGGAAGCAAACCAAATCACCCGCAAGAGCTGAGGGAAGGTTGTTCACTTAAATCTCCCCAGTCTGTAACACCTGACCTCCAATCATCCTGCTCAGGTGATTGACTTTTGTCAGCTAGACCAGCTCCATTACCAGCAGCAACCACCAGAGGGAGCCCAAACTCAGAAGTCAGGTCAAAAGTGTTCACAACAGTAGGCCTTGTTGACCTCTTTTCAAATGTAATGTTTATGGTTGTAGCCACAAAGTTCAATTTTGGTCTCATTGCTCCAAATTACCTTGTTCCAGAAGTTTTGAGGTTTGTCTCAGTGCTGTTTTGCATATTGTTGGTGAGATACTTGAACAGTAATGACTTTCTTCTGGCGACTCGATCATGCAGCCCAATATCTTCAAATGTCTCCTTATTGTGCATCTTGAAACAGCCACATCGCTAGTTTTCAGAGAGTCCAGTATTTCAGCTGATGTTATTTGTGGGTCTTTCTTTTCATCCTGAACAAACAAACAGGTCACCGTGGAGGATGTTACCTTTAGTAGCCATTCAAACCCATTTGTGTCAACTTCTGTGCATGTTATCAGACCAAAATCACCAGGGTATGTGAACTTTTGATCAGGGTCAATTGGATGTTTTGTGTTGTCCTTAGGATTTTAAAAGAGATAACACAGTAGTTTGACAATAAATGGCTTCACCCAACCACTAAGCATGAGTGGAGAAAGAGTTTTGGTGTTATCATTCATATTCTCTGAAAAAAAGGCCAAGAAGGCAAAAATTCTGCCGGGGTATGTAAATTTTTGAGCACAACTGTAATACCAATTGTAGTGTTATGATCAGGTCCATTGCCTTCCATTGTTGGAGAGATTCTATAGACAAATGCAAAGCTTTGGAGAATTGAAATATTCTCTCTATTAACCTGCATATTTTTCAGCAGATTACGGACAGTTTAAAAAAAAGCAAAAGCATAGGTAAAACTATAGCTGGGATAAGTTGAATAGTCTAAGAGAACTGTCCTAGATATTTTCTCCCTGCCTGCTCAGCTATATTGACAGCAATATGTCCTCATGCACACATAAGGAGAGACCTGTCAGTCTAGATGAATGGGGTGGGGAGAAGCCAGTAAGGACATACCTCTCGGACTTTTCAATTCCTCCCCATCCAAAGCACTTCAAGGAACACGTAGATGTTTCTTATGCAGGAGTCAGTCTCTCATTCATACTGCTTGTGGTTAAAACAGTATTAATCTGCTGATAAGGTCCCCCTTAAAGGGAACCTGACAACTGATTCATGCTGCCAGAACCACGGAAAGCTTAATTCAGAGACTGACACCATCATTTCAGCCAAGTATGTTTTACTCTGAAACTCTTGACTTGAGTGGCTACAAATTTCTGGCCGGCTTCTTCCCACCACACTCCTCTAAACTGACAGGCCTTTCGCTATACACACATGCAGACCTGATAGTCTATGTGAGCAAGTGAAGAGCAGTTCCAGGAGAACGGTCTTGTGGTCTAGTCTCTAATGTTGAGCGAACGTGCTTGGATAAGTTGTTATCTGAGCACGATAGTATCTTCAGCGTACTCGGATACTATGTTCGAGTCTCTGCTGCTGCATGTCTCGTGGTCGTTCGACAGCCACAACACAAGCAGGGATTACCTGTTCGTTAGACAATCTGTCAGGATCCTGACAGCGCCGACGTACAGCCTCCGCTGAGCAGGGACTCACCCGCACTGTAGGGGGCCCGGGGACAGGTACGGCCGGAAAGTACAGATGCACAGGACCTGTGGATGCTGAAGTTTAGCAAGCAGTCACAGGACCTACGCTCATGTGACTGCAAGGGGGTGGGGCTTAGCGTCCTGCTTTCAGAGATGGCAGGACACTATACAGAAAACTTAGAGTCAGGCAAAACGGAGGTCATGCACAGTACGGGCAAGCGAGGTACAGAAGGGATATACAGATGGGAAGTCAGACAAAGCCAAAGGTCATACACAGTGCGAGCAAGCGCGGTACAGGAGGGATATTCAGGAGGGAGGTCAGACAAAGCCAAGGGTCATACACAGCACAGGCAAAGCAGGTATAGAGTCAGCAAACCAGAGACGTAAACCGTAACAGAGCAGGGTCAGAATACCAGGAAGACGGACAAAGGTTGGCGTGACGCACGGACAGAGCAGGGTCGGGCACACTCAGATAGGAGTATAAGCGACAGGGGATGGCTCTCCCCTGAAGCTATAAAAACCCTCCCCAGATCCACAGAGAGGCTCTCAGAGTTAACTCCTACACCACATACCCAAAACTCAAAACACACCATGACACAATCCCTGCATGAGTTGCAGCTGTCGAACAGCTACGAGATATACAGCTGTGGGGACTCAAACATATTTTTCTAGCACCCGAGCATGGATAACACCTTATCCGAGCAAGTTCACTCAACACTACTAGTCTCCTGAGCTGTATGGTCACCAGTTGGCTTTTAATTGTATGTTTATTCTGAAATGCCGCCCCATTTATGAATAAAATATACATTACCAGAGTGAAATGAAGGAGCTTTGTGTCTGACCAATGCTGTCTGATCCAGAATGTACCATCTATCAAGTTCCCTTTAAAGTGGATAGGTCAAAAGTGGCCAATTTTTGCTATTATTTTCCTCTGCTCACCTGTGTATTCTGTTTTTTATTTTTTAACCTGCCATATGGTTTTAGAGAAGTGGGCCAATTATATTTAGTGCTAATTTTCACGGTCTTTATTAAGGGGGTGTGGCTCATAGGATTTTCTGGGGCGTGTCTTTAGGCTGTGCTGCATAATTACCCTGTGAACCACGCCTCCTTGTAAAGACCAGAAAAATTTTCACGAAATAAGAAGGTCTACGTCTCTGGAACCATATGTTGGTAAAAAAAAATAAAATAAAATAAAAAATAAATAAAATTTTACTTAGGGGATCTAGTGACAGGTCCTCCTTAACACGTTCTGGGAGAGTGAATGCCATTTTTAGAAATGCAAACATAGGTTAGTAGATTTTGCAAGGACAATCCATGTAAATGAGAAGGGGGATGATTTTAACATTCTCGTAATCAATTTCACGCCCTTTTTTCTCTGAAAAGGTTGCATTGCAGCTGGCTGAAGTTTTGGGAAGTCATGCAGGCACTTTTCCAGGAAAAAAAACATTTGTACTTATTAACTTTTAGTTCTTGAAGTTGCCTCTTAACAAAAAAAAACAGAAAATGCAGACGCAGGTCACTGTTTTCAGTCCCTATTCACACTGCATTTGGAGACATTTAAGGATTGATGATGAATGTGTGGCTCAGGCATGCAGAAAAGTATTAGCTCCGGTTTAAAAAATAGGCCAGCTGTGTGGTAAAATCCCCCCGACGTGGCATCCACAGAAAAGCATGGTGGCTCACTGGTTAGGACTGTGGTCCAGATCTGCTGGGGTCAAATCCCACCAAAGACAATATCTGTGATGAGTTTGTATAGTCTCCTCATGGGTTTACTGATGTTGGGTCGATCGGGAAATACAACCACCTCACCACAGACAGAGGGGCATGTTAGGACCCTGGTTATTTGTTTTTTGTGACATCATTTGGACAGTGCTGATGGCAATAATTGAGCTCAGCGGTTGTGCCATTTACACTGGCAGAGCCGCTAAGCTCAGTGATTGTCTGCAGCACTGTCAACTTCATATCAGCGCTGCAGACAAACAACAGAGACTAGGACAGAGGAGTTGAGCGAGTGCTAGACCTGGGGAGGGTAAGTAATAGTCCATTTGTCTTGTTAAAATTTCCCCAGCCTTCAGCCCATAGTTTTCTGAAAGGAGACAACCCCATTTATGGATTATATTATGCATTATACATTTATATAATTGTATTCCCCTTTGTGACTGGAGTAACCACCGCTTCCTTCACATCCGTAGGACAGATAGAGAGAACTATCCATCAGTTCCACAAAAGTGAAAAGGATGATGGACTACTACTTTTTTATACACAGTCAAAATCTGCAGTGGCAAAAACTGCATAAAATTGTGCACTTTTATTTTAGTTAGGACTTCCTTGTGGAAACGCATTGCAAAGTGTGAAATCCACAGTGAAAATCTGTAGTGTAAATTCATTGGTGTGACTTG
The DNA here is from genome assembly GCF_039654945.1 of Dendrobates tinctorius. Lineage (NCBI taxonomy): Eukaryota > Metazoa > Chordata > Amphibia > Anura > Dendrobatidae > Dendrobates > Dendrobates tinctorius. The sequence continues at coordinate 12,089,968 of NW_027361897.1, read as the reverse complement.
TAAATCTGCACCATAGGTCAAATTATGCTATGGATGGTTCTGTTGCATGTGGAGGCGATTTCCTAAAATCCTAACGTCTTTTTGAAGCGCATCCCACCTAGAATCTGCCTGAAAAAGTGCTGAAAAACTGCTATGTGGAATAAACATAATGCACCACAATGTAAAAACAACTTGCTGTACAAATGTTCCAACTTTTATCACTTCTTTTTACCTCTTCAGTTTTAAAAAGCCAGAAAAAAAGTAGCATGCTCACTCCTTGAGGGGTTTCCGCTAGGATGCCACTCACCATTTGAGCTCGTGCAGACGGCCGTAGATTCTTTCATCCGAGAGGATTGGGCCGATTATGCAAATGACACGGAGATCAAACTCTGAAGAAAGTTTAATCAGAGTATCTGCATAGTGTGATCCGATTCTCTTGGATGAGAGATTCAAAACACAAGTTAGTTAAAAATGGAGAACAAAATTTTTCCATCTTTTCAATTCTAGCAGTCCGTGGAGTTGTCATCCAAATGCAGTCCAATGTTTACCACACACTCATTGACTTACATGGCCGAGTGCAATCCGAACATCGGATCACACAGAAAGAAGAAAAATATCGGATGTGCACGGCCCCATAGACTAACATGTTCCACGTGTGATCCAATGTTTTGTCGGATCGCACTTGGACAGAAAATATGGTCATGTGCACTAGCCCTTTAAAGTTTAAATTAAAAAAACAAGATGAGAGCGGAAAAGCCACCTCCACAACGGCGGAAGAAACGGCAGTGAAGACGCTTCAGGAAAAACACTTCAAGCGTCTTCACCTTGGAAAATTTAGTTGGTATGTTGGCGTCTAACAGATGCCGTGTGAACATACCCTAAGAGAGTACAATAAATCAAACTTGACGGACTATAAAGAAAGAGCAAAGAACAATCATTAGTTTCTACCAATGACGCATTATTCAGTACTCTGTGCAGCTGATGATAAACACCGGTTGCCTTGTCAGCTAAAAAAATTCTAATATTGGCAGATGTATTTTGGGCCATCAAACGTTCGATTGATTGTATACCGTTGAATGACTCTTCGTCCACCCATTTTGTATGGGGGCCCTAACAAACTGCTAATTTTCACGCCTGCAATTCCAAGTGTGAGACCACAGGAACCGAGATGTTGTTACAGACAGGAGGTAGATCAGGAGTTAACAAATTTATTAACAGATATATACTCCTCGCAGGGAGAAAGTGATTATGGGGGTTTGGAATGGAGCAATGTTGTATAGGAAGGGATGCATGGGATAAAATGAGCAAACGGTGGCACCGACAACAGTGGCATGTGTAGTCTCGCAGTCGTCCAGTGTAGACGAAGTTCTGGTATCCGATGCGGGCGAGGGGTCTTTGCTGGGTCAGCTGGGCTCCTGTTCCTATGGCTTCTACGTAGTGTGCTCAGTTCGTTGTGAGATACCGCCAGAGCATAGCTTTGCTTTGCGGTGTATACAGGTGAGGGGTCAGGAGGCTCTGGCTCAGTTACCTGGTCCCGGCTGGGCCGCGTGCACGCCAATGTCACTCGTCTCACGTGTGAGTTACCTCCTGGCACGGAGGACAATGGGTGTTTGTCAGTCTGGTGTCAGCGAGCAGTGGACACGGTCACGAGGGATGTACAAGGTGGGCCTGCACTCGCGCGATGCTCTGTTGCCACGGCCGTCACCTCACCCTGCTGTGCGCTCTCTCTTCCCGCCAGAAACTCCCTCCCTTTCCCGCGCGCAGCCCTCTTTATGTCAGGCCCGCGGTCTGTGCCAGAATACGCTCCCCCGTGCAACAACGGTGACAGTCCCGACAGTTCCAGAACCGGCGCAAGTAAGGTACCCCCAGTCCGGTTCATCTCCTTACACAAATTGGAAAATACACAACATAGTCGCTACATATGAACATACCCTTTAAGTTCCACTTTATTTTTATGATCCAGTTTAAAATCCTGTTTTTTTCTATTTTTAAAGAGGCGGCCGTACTATAAGATCTGACCATATAAATTGCCTTTCTCCATAAAGACGATAAATGTTCTATCGAATCTTTAATTATAATATTAGTGCCCTCAAACACGCATCTACGGCCGGCATCAGAAGTAGATCTGCTCATGCAGCGTGTTGTGGCTTAAGGATAACATCTCAGCTGCGCTGTAAATTTCCTAACATTTGGAGACCGTTGCTAGGCAGCTGACGAGGTGATTAGAAAGCACAGCATGAAACAAGCAAGAAGAAACCCCACAGCAGCGAGAACAAGGGATTAAATCAGACGTGGCCTAGATCCCTGGAAATATACATTATCGGATACATATTTTTCCCATACTTACTCGTCTTTAATTAATAAGACCTTAATGGGTGCCATTTTTCCCTGTCTGAGGTATTTAGGGACAAAAATGAGGCAACCAAGTGATCCTTTCCACCGTGTGAAGTAAAGTCTAGTTACCGGCGCTCTGTCTACACTAAGGATTTAAAAATGTATATAAAATACAGGGTGGGCGCTAGCACCAACGGATCCTGGTAAGTGGAGGGCCCACAGTTCCCAGGGAGACCCATTTTGATCAAGTTTCAATATGCAGGAAACTGGAAACAAATGGGTTAAACTGCGCTGCCTTCGAAGGATGATGAGAATACAGGAATCCAAAAGTATGCGGTTTATTAGTTAGCGCGTTTCAAGATTTACAACTTCTTCATGAGGACAAACCACGGTGTCCTGATGATGAAGTTGTAAACTTCGAAACGTTGACTAATAAACCGCATACTTTTGGATTCCTGTCTTCTCATCATCCTTCAACTGAAGCGTACTTTAACTCATTTGTTTCCAGTTTCCTTGATTTCTCATCGTGGCTCTGCAGCAGCCTAAGCCTTTTTCAGTGGTTGTGCACACGCAACCCAACCAGGTTAGCACGATTGTGCATTTCTTACCAAGATAAAACCATATTGTGCTTTTTTTTGTCATTTCCAGTTTCCTTACCATGTTTCAAAATGCGGCATCCACTGTACATGTGTGCAATGCAACTAGGAGCGGGTTCAGAAGCTGAGCCTGCTCTATGAAAACAGTGCTTAAATTTCTTAGATGCTGCTTTCTATCGCTGTATTACTGGCACGCGTCAGGGAGACATTTTCTCCTGACGTGTGCCGATAACTTAGTGCTGGAACAAGGTGCACCTGTGACATGGGACTGGCGCTGTATGCTCCACTTGATTGGCCCAAATGGAGGTCTTCTTGATATATCACGGTGTGCAGTAGAGGTTGATGCACATATTCCTCTTGAGAAAGCATCGTGTGCGAAATGCACATTGAGGTGGTCTCCACATTATAATATGAGTAAGCTGCAATATATTTGAGAACAAAACCTGTGAGTTTATCTACACATTTTTTTATTATATGCACTAGCATGATACTATTGATAGGCATTTCAGATATTTTCTGGTCTCTCTTGAAATCTATAGGATTATGACATCTATGTAGGTTTTTCCTTGTTTCTAATAGCACTTTATTATATGTCTATATCCCAGGATGTTTAGAATTAGATTTCATATGATTATGCCTGGCTGTGACATATAAGAAGCTCCAGATTGGCTGTATGACATTTCTGTAACCGCTTTTATATGTGTGGGCCCACCATCTTTGCTTGCTTGAATCCCTCTGAAACTTTATATACCTTTTGCCCCAATTGTTTTTAATTATACTCAATAAAATTGATTTGTACCTTCTATTGGTGTGAGTGGTTTTGTGAATACTCTGATATTCACATATAGGCATTAATTGGATTAATGGGGAGACTTATAGTACTACTAGAGGTGTGCCCGACGCTATCGCATCGGGAAGGAAGTGTGTATGTACGTTTGTGTGTATGTGAGTACATGTGTGTGTGAGTACGTGTGTGTGTGTATGTGAATATGTGTGTGTGTGTATGTGAATAAGTGTGTGTGTATGTGAGTATGTGTGTGTATGTGAGTATGTGTGTGTATGTGAATACGTGTGTGTATGTGAGTACGTGTGTGTATGTGAGTATGTGTGTGTATGTGAATACGTGTGTGTATGTGAGTACGTGTATGTGTGTGTGTACATGTGTGTGTCTACGTGAGTATGTGTGTGTGTGTATGTGAATACGTGTGTGTGTATGTGAGTACGTGTGTGTGTGAGTATGTGAGTACGTGTGTGTGTGTATGTAAGTACGTGTGTGTGTTATGTGAATATGTGTGTGTGTGTGCGTATGTGAGTACAGGCGGCGGTGGGGGGGTTCAGCGGCGGCAGGTCCAGCGGTGGGGGGGGGTCCTGGCAGCGGCCAGCCGACAGGAAAAACCACAGCTTGCGGCCTGTGCACAGGCCGCAAGCCGCGGTCTTTTCTGCTGGCTATGACGGAGGTGGGTGGGAGGGCAGCGGGGGGTCCTGGCAGCAGCCAGCTGGCAGGAAAGACGGCGGCTTGCGGCCTGTGCACAGGCCGCAAGCCGCCGTCTTTCCTGGCGGCTGTGATAGAGGTGGGTGGGCAGGCAGCGGCAGGGGGAGTCCATCGGCGGCGGGTCCGGCAGCGGCGGGGGGGTCCCATTGGTGTCCCGCTGGTGGTCCTGGTACCACCAGCGGGCGCCATATTGGAACACCTATCACTGGGGTATTTCAATATTGCGATCGGCGTACTTCCGGTCGGCGCGGTGGATTGTGGGATTCGGGGACATCCAGACGGAAGTGGATGACAGACAATTTAAGGCAATTATATATATAGATATTATGTCTCTAGCCAGAAAAATGATATATATAGGTGTTTTGAATATTTGCGTGTGTTTGATGGATGACATAGTCATGGAAGCCAGGAATATACAGAAGGCTTCCGTGGCTGCCATGGTTGTAAACCTAGGAAAACCAACCTGAGGTTGAGCTGTATAGTGGATAGGTAATATCAAAATACACTACAATATTCTAGTATTGCTAGTATTGCAGTGTACTGTACAAGCAATACCGTGATCCCTCGTTATGTATGGGTGAGGTGCTCTCCCTCTTTTTCAGACTGTATCTCATACACTGGCCCATCTGGACTTATTCGTCACAGTACTCGGTAGGGATTTTCTTCCCACCGGTGCCCCAATTTGTTTTGGGGGCGCTGGTCTCGTATGAGTACGTGATCCCCTGTCTGGAATTCGGCGGGTTGTGACGGGGCCTTCCCCGGGTGTTCCAGGTCTCGGAGTTTTGTTTGTACTAGCCAGTGCAGGGTTTGCAGGCGATACCGGTGATTTCGGAGAGGACAAAGGGACGCCTGCCCATGGTCGCTCTTCCCCTGGGTCCAACTCCACCTCGGTGATCCCTTTGCCTTCTCGGCCAAAGAGCAGCGAGTATGGGGTGTAGCTGGTGACTCGGTGTACCCTGTTGTTGTACACCCAGACCAGTTCGGGGAAGTACTCGGGCCAACGGGTCTTTTGGTCGTCCTCCAGGGTGGTAGCCCCGCCCCCACGCTTTCTAGGAGAGTCTCTGTCCCACCTGCTTATTCCTTCCCCCAGAAACAAACCCCCCCCGGGAACCTTGGTGACAGCCCCATTAGTTCCGGCCTGGGTACACAGCGGGGGCTCCCTCTCCTACACGAGTACGTTTGTTCGACACTACTAGGGACCAAAAACATCCCTGATTTATGGCCCATTGATTTCAGCGGGGTTATGAAATGCTTTATTATATGGTTTTGCAAAAGAATATCTGGCTGCAATTTGCCGCTAATGATCAATGAGGGTCATCATCTTATCATTATGGAACGGTCTTAAAGGGATTTTCTCTTGTCAAAAAAACTTGATCTTCAGGCGCAATTTGTTATAGAAAAACAAACTGCTCTTTACTCACCGTCTCCACTGCTACTCCTGGTGTCTGATATTTTCTGCAACACAGACATCACGTCGACAGACCGGCAGCTAATCATCGAGCTCAGTGGCTTTGCCCACACAGATGGAACGCTCTTCCCAGAGGTCACTCATTGGCTGCAGTGCTGGCGACATGTTGTCAGTGTCGCAGCCAAAGACCTTTCTAATGATCTTTTTACTCTTAGACCTGTGACGGGGACAAGGGGGCATCCTCTACGTCTGGAGGAAAGAAGGTTTAAGTATACTCACAGACGCGGATTCTTTACTGTAAGAGCAGTGAGACTATGGAACTCTCTGCCATATGATGTTGTAATGAGTGATTCCCTACTAAAATTTAAGAAAGGTCTGGATGCCTTTCTTTAAAAGTATAATATTACAGGGTATATACACTAGTTTCCTTAATATTGCGTTGATCCAGGGAGCTAGTCTGATTTCCGTATGTAGAATAGGGAAGGAATTTTTTTCTCCAATGTGAAGCTTACTGTTTGCAACATGGTTTTTTTTTGCCTTCCTCTGGATCAACATGTTAGGGCAAGTTAGAATAGGATATGGGTTGAACTAGGTGGACTTAAAGTCTCCCTTCAACCTTAATAACTATGTTACAATGTTACTAATTCTGGACACCGGGAACTGCGGCAGAGACTCAGTGCTTGATCGGTGTAGGGTGAGTAAAAAACAATTTGTTTTTTGTAACAAGATGCGCCAGGAGACCAACAATTTTTGTAAATGGAGAACCCCCATTAAGCAAAACAACTGACCAAATCCCAAAAACTTAAATTTGTAGAAGCACTCTGATGAAGTTTTTTTTTTTTTTAATTAAATCTGTTGTGCATGTGTATGATGTGTAGTGTGTGTTCATATACTCTGCTACCTTCGCCTATCTGGTAGCCAGCATTAGGCCAGAGTCACACTAGAGAGAAATACAGACGAGTGCTATACGAGAAAAATTCGCATAGCACTCGAACCAATGTTAATCTATGGGGCAGCTCCCATCATCCGTTTTTTTTCTTGCCCGTATTATACATGCGGAGGAAATCGCAGCATGCTGCGATTTCCACCGTACCTCTGCCGAGACTCGCCAATGCAGGTCTATGGGGGCAAGAAAAAAACGGATTACACACGGACTATACATGTGACTTGTGAAAAATACGCACTGGTGTCCTTTAGAAAAGCCGGCAATTCAATGCGCTATACTGTAAAATCACTCTGACAGGTTAAAATAGAATAGATAGAATACATGTATACACATAGTATAGGTATATATATTGTGGTACAGTAAAGGGTGTTTTACTGGATGGGAGATATGTTTCTCCCAGCAGATTAATGTTTTGCCGTTTTTTTCCCTAAACACAGGACCTGCGATGATGTCAGGGTCACGTGATCAGCCCATGTGATGTCTATCTCACTGGTGGGAGGGGTTGGCAATTGTCACAGTGTGAGTGTGTTTCTGGAAGCTACAGGAACTTGTGTGGACTCAGCCTGAAACTTGTATACAGGATTCCCCTGCTGCAGGACTATAGCAGCAAGACTCGGAAGAACCCCGGGAATGGCACCTGGCGGATGCCGCAGTGTTGTGAGTTCATTTTTCCCTTCACCATTGAGGTCTGATGAACTCCCTCCTCTGGTGAAGGAAGGTAGTGAGGCTGATTACCAAACACCTGGACAGCTAGATGATGACTGGGTGGCTGGAATTGAGGACTGGATATAAGGCTGCCGATGCCCTTCTTCCTGGCTGGTGATTTTCCTGCTGGACTCTTGGAGACCAGTCTGATTCCTGCATCTCAAAGCTAAGTTTTTCTGCTCTTCTTTGTACTCTTCAGTTTTGTTTTTGTTTTGCCTTGTTTTTTGGGAGTTCTGCCATCCCCGGTCGGGGGTGAGCTGAACTCCATTTTTGTCTCTGATCTGTTGATATTTTGCTCTGTCTTCAGAATATACCTGAGTGCTGATATAGTCTTTTGAAGCCTAGCGACTTCAGGGCCTGTTTTTGCTATCAGTCGGTTGGCTCATTTTGATAGGGTTTTTGCGGATGGCAGACAGTAGCTTTCCTATCCTGTCCTATGTAGTTAGCTTGGGCCCCATAATTTGCTCCACCTATCTTTCTATCTGTGTTAGTGTTTTCATCTTGCTTCACCGTCATTATATGTTGGGGGCTGCCTATTGCTTTGGGGTCTGCTCTGGGGCAGTTTAGTTTTTGCCCTTTCTGTCTTTAGGCTATATAGTTCTCCGGCTGTGATCGAGGGGTCTAGGGCACCGTAGGAACCCCCCACGGCTACTGCTAGTTGTTGTGGATAGGTTCAGGGGTCTGCAATCCGATAGCTGCCAACCTCTCTGGTTTTTCTGGACTTAGCTGGTATTTTGTTTTTTCCTCCTTCCGTGACTCATCATAACACCGCAGGACCTGGCAGCCGCTTAGTTACGCCCGTCCCGTGCAAGGGGTGAGTCTGGGACCAGTGCTTCTCCAAGCTGGAGTATGTGTTTGGTTTTCCTTATGTTTTGTTAAGCTGCTGGTTACTGAGTGTCATTAAAACCACTGGAATTGGACTTTATGCCTGTGTGTTGCCTCGCTACTGTCGCCCAGCTATTGCCTACCAGAGCGAATCCCTATAATATACAGTATATATGTCAGTGAGATATATATATATATATATATATATATATATAGATATATATATATATATATATATATACACACTAGCTGAAGAGCCCGGCGTTGCATAGTAACTAAATGTGGATAGTTATAACAAATTATAATTATCCTCCATCCCATAGTCCCGTGCCCATATACCCAACATACCTATCCTCCATCCCATAGTCGAGTGCCCATATACCCATCACACATCCTCCATCCCATAGTCCCATGCCCATATACCCATCATACATATTCTCCGTCCCATGCCCATATACCCATCATACATATTCGCCATCCCACAGTCGAGTGCCCATATACCCATCACACATCTTCCATCCCATAGTCCCATGCCCATATACCCATCACACATCCTCCATCCCATAGTCCCGTGCCCATATACCCATCATACATATCCGCCATTCCATAGTCTCGTGCCCATATACCTGTCATACATATCCTCCATCCCATAGTCCAGTGCCCATATACCCACCACACATCCTCCAACCCATAGTCAACCATTATGACATCATCATCAGGGTTTGATACACACACACTTTTTCCCCACTATGTAGATAGGGGCAAAATTGTTTGGTGATTTGGATCGCGCAGGGTTAAAATTTCGCCTCACAACATAGCCTAGGACGCTCTATGGGTCCAGACGTGTGACTGTGCCAAATTTTATGGCTGTAGCTGCGACGGTGCGGATGCCAATACCGGACATACATACATACACACACTTGAGCTTTATATATTAGATATATATATTTCATAGAGATACAGATAGCAGAATAGGTTACAATTCAATTGTCGGCATCTGTAAAATCATTACAGAACCCTACAGGATATGAGACATGGTTTACATATAGTAAACCATTGCATATCTGTAATTTTTTGATATGCCCCTCACTACTGTAATAATGTTAGTAGTGTATGTGTGTAAAATTTTGGAGCTGTAGGTGTTAAAGGATTAATTCATGGAAAAAACTGACCCGCGGTGAACTGACAGCGTGGGAAAAATTTCTGAAACTTTCCCACGCTAATCAGTTCATCTCCGGTCAGGCAGGGAGGCTGCATAGGCAGCTTCTCAGTCATTCCTCCGTGGTTTACAGCTGGACCAGTCACATTAGTACCGGTCCCGGTTGTAAACTATTTAACCTCTTCAGATGGATTGCAGCATGTGGGACTTGACTGTACGGCGGACAGGTATGGGATATTGTTGCTTTTTTATTTTGGATTTTTTTTTACAGGAGAACGATGGCTTCGTTTGGATTGGGAGTGTAATAAAGATGGAAAAAATGTGTGTTTATTTCATTAAAAGTCTTTTTTGTCAATGTCTGTGTTTTTTTTAACCCATTTCAGACTAGTGGATTAACAATGGAGAGGTGTCTTAATGACACCTCTCCATTATTAACCAGGCTTAAAGGGAACCTGTCACCCCCCCAGACGTTTTTAACTAAAAGAGCCACCTTGTGCAGCGCTAATGCTGCATTCTGTCAAGGTGGCTCTTTTAGTTGGCGTCCCTTCCACCGCTGAAAGAATCGTTTTTATAATTTGTCACTCATATCTCTAGTTTGTCCGGGGGGCAGGTCTTTCCCCCCGGACACAGACGCATCTCAGCCATTTCCTTTATTATTTTGGGCGCCGCCTCCTCACCATTCAGTTATTTACCCGGCGACTGGGCTGTAATCTTGTTTCTTTGCATGCGCAGTTAGCGCTGCCCGTCCACTGACATCACATGATGTCTTCCTTCTCTCACCTGCGTGGATGCGGGGCCCGAGATCCCGCCCCGCAGTCTCTTCTGAGTTATTCACACTGCTGGGTGGGATCTCGGGCTGCGCATCCACGTAGGCGCGAGAAGGACGCGTTATAATGTTATAAACTTCTGTGAAGCACTTGGGGGTTGAAAGTGCTCACCAAACATCTAGATGTGTTCCTTGGGGGTCTAGTTTCCAAAATGGGGTCACTTGTGGGGGGTTTCCACTGTTTAGGCACATCAGGTGCTCTCCAAACGCGTCATGGCGTCCGATCTCAATTCCAGCCAATTTTGCGTTGAAAAAGTCAAATGGCACTCCTTCCCTTCCGTGCTCTGCCTTGCGCCGAAACAGTGGTTCCCCCCCATATATTGGGTATCAGCATACTCAAGACAAATTGCACAATAACTTCTGGGGTCCAATTTCTCCTGTTACCTTTGGTAAAATAAAAAAAATTGTATCTGAAGTAATTTTTTTTGTGAAAAAAAGTTAAATGTTCATTTTTTTTAAACATTCCAAAAATTCATGTGAAGCACCTGAAGGGTTAATAAACTTCTTGAATGTGGTTTTGAGCACCTTGAGGGGTGCAGTTTTTAGAATGGTGTCAATTTTGGGTATTTTCTATCATATAGACCCCTCAAAGTGACTTCAAATGTGATGTGGTCCCTAAAAAAAATGGTGTTGTAAAAATGAGAAATCGCTGGTTAACTTTTAACTCTTATAACTTCCTACCAAAAAAAAAAAAATTGGTTCCAAAATTGTGCTGATGTGAAGTAGACGTGTGGGTAATGTTACTTATTAAGTTTTTTGAGTGCCATATCTCTGTAATTTAAGGGCATGAAAATTCAAAGTTGGAAAATTGCGAAATTTTCACCAAATTTCCGTTTTTTTCCACAAATAAACGCAAGTCATATGAAAGAAATTTTACCACTAACATGAAGTACAATGTGTCATGAGAAAACATTGCCAGAATCACCAAGATCCTTGGAAGTGTTCCAGAGTTATTACCTCATAAACGGACAGTGGTCAGAATTGTAAAAATTGGCCTGGTCATTAATGTGCGAACCACCATTGGGAGTAAAGGGGTTAATGAGAAAAAAAATAATTTTTTTGAATTTACCAAATGGCTGCAATGAAACAAAGAGTGAAAAATTTAAAGGAGTCTGAATACTTTCCGTACCCATTGTATACACAGATTTAATTGAAAAAAAAAACACTTATGGGAACGCTTCTTTTAGAATCTACATTGGCAATACAAAGCCTGCAGAGTGGAGTCGCTCAATGTTGTGACATGATCATTATCCCTTGTCATTTACCTTTACCTGAACCAATTCATGTGAAGTGAGAAACATAAAAATAGTGAATTTACCTCATATTTTGCTGATAAAACATTATTGTCTTATATGAATATATCGGATCTGAGTGACCGAAGCTGAGACCTGTTTAATAGGATCTGTCTATACACAGAAGTCTGCTAACGCTGTGCAGCCAGGAGCCATATAATGTCTGTTTACAAGGTAACAAGGTGTCACGATCCATTTTTGGATCTGTCAGATTCTGGATTCCCTTTTATAAACTTTCTCTCTTTCAGGCCATCGGGGGGGTTAATGTCAGTTTTGCCCCCCGGTGGCCGCTGGTGTTACTACAACTGTAGTTGGTCTGCTGATAGGTTTTTCCCCCCGGTGGCTGCTGGTGTTACTGCATGGTGATTAATTATCTATGCAGGTGGTGACCACTCCCTCTTCCCTTTATAAGGCCACCTGGTGCTGCAGATCTCTGTTGGTAATAACTGGTCATTTGCTAACCAACCTTGGTGAAGACTGGACCTACCTGGTGCAGAGGGGGTTCAGCTTATCTGGAGCAGTGGTGTTGCTGCTGGATGCTGATCGGGTGCCTTACTCTGCTGCTTGGAGCACTGGCAGCAGATAAAGCTAAGTTTTGGTTTTTAGTTGCTTTAACCCCGTGGTGTCTGTTTTGTCTTTCCTTTCGTGTTATTGGTGCAGTTCACTTTATTCCCTGTCTCACCTCCTTGTTAGGGGGTTAGGGTTTAGCTCAGGGCTAAACAGGAGATAGGGACAGGTCAGGGACTTGAGCCTCACTACCATCAAGTCTACCCCTGAGTTAAGGAAAGTCAGGGCACCTCCTTAGCCTGAGGGGCAGTTCAGGGGCCCAGGTTCCACGTCTCCTGTTTTCCCCCTACTGCCCTGTGACACAAGAATTATAGAGCTCAGTAGTGATAACACAGGTAGTCGAGACTAAACTTCAGCGGCTACATAGCTACTATTCAGCTGCCAAACAGTAGCAATCCTCCGTATACTGTATATATCCCACCGAGTGACATGTTAGACATACATCCACATGTAATTCACAGCGGGATTTCTCCTAGAATTATAACAAAAAGGCACAAATATGATATTTGCTATAACTCTGTATAACTGCTTCTTTATTATGGTGTTTAGAACATCTGGGTGACAACCAATGTGGTTGCCATGACCACTGCCTCGTGGATGAAGGTCTTGCTTGAAGCTACTAGGCCTGAGTGTAAAATCTAAATCAAGGCCCAAATCTACCATGTTCAATTCCAATACTAGTGTCTGAGATACTAGGGTCTGGTTGTAATGGACACCTCCTGCACCCCTTATAGCTACAGTTGTGCTCAAAAGTTTACATACCCCGGCAGAATTTTTGCTTTCTTGGCCTTTTTTCAGAGAATATGAATGATAACACCAAAACTTTTTCTCCATTCATGGTTAGTGGTTGGGTGAAGCCATTTATTGTCAAACTACTGTGTTTTCTCTTTTTAAATCATAATGACAACCCAAAACATCCAAATGACCCTGATCAACAGTTTACATACCCTGGTGATTTTGCCCTGGTAACATGCACAGAAGTTGACACAAATGGGTTTGAATGACTACTAAAGGTAACACCCTCACCTGTGACCTGTGACAAATGCCAGGAAAATTTTTCGGGATGCAAAGAAAAATGCACACATAACATCAGCTGAAATACTGGACTCTCTAAAAACTAGCAGTGTGGCTGTTTCAAGATGCACAATAAGGAGGTACTTGAAGAAAAATGGGCTGCATAGTCGAGTCGCCAGAAGAAAGACAAATGACCCTGATCAAAACTTCATATACCCCTTTTCTTAATACCGTGTATTGCCTCCTCTAACATCAATGACAGCTTGAAGACTTTCATGGTAGTTGTGGATGAGGTTCTTTATTTTCTCAGATGGTAAAGCTGCCCACTCTTCTTGGCAAAAAGACTCCAGTTCCTGTTTATTCCTGGGCTGTCTAGCATGGACTGCGCGCTTCAGATCTTCCCAGAGTGGCTCAATGATATTGAGGTCAGGAGACTGAGATGGCCACATCTGACATTTATTGTCAAACACAGTAGTTTGACAATAAATGGCTACACCCAACCACTAACCATGAGTGGAGAAAAAGTTTTGGTGTTATCATTTATATTCTATGAAAAAAGGCCAAGAAAGTAAAAATTCTGCCGGGGTATATAAACTTTTGAGCACAACTGTATGTCCCTGTATGTTACCTGGTATGTCCATACTCCTGAATGGCAAAGATAGGGAATGTAGATAATTTGGAGCTTGAAAGGACTTTTGAAGATTTACTTTTATGGCATCTGCACTAAGCAGACTTGATTTTTACCCATTGTATTGTTCATAACAACTTTCCAGTGGTTTCTATATTACTACTAATATTCCCTATTTCTTAAACATTTACCATTGTTTTATTTTTTGTTTTTAATCCATCATTAGTAAACGTCGAAATAAGAAGCTTTGAAACTTTCTCCTTTTTAGACTGATCTTTGATTCTCAAAAGTCTCAATTTACTGGTAAAATTTGTCTTCAGTGAATACAGGCTTTGCCATTACTAAGTTGGGAGCTTAAATTTGGTGTTCATAAAGTTCTATAGAGAATTGTAACTGTTGATTCAGGAGAACTTTCAGCAAAATGCTTGTGTCTGCCTCTAGCTCCTTCCCTTCCCTTCCCCTCTCCAAAGAACTTTATAAGCACCAATTGTCATCTCCTTGTCACGGATGTGTCAGAGGCTGCAGACAGTCACACTGCATTGGGCTGCAGAAAGCCTCAGCAGTTGGCATTGCAGACTGTTAGCCACCTCCCATGGCCTTAACTGTGTCACCTGGATCTGGATGTTTATAACTCCCAACTTCCTGTTGGGAGTTGCGGGTGTTATTTTCTATTTGCATTTCCCTGTTGAGGCTTGGAGCAACAGCTGTAGGCTATTGTCCTTTTTAGAGTTTGGAAGACGTTGGTGTTTCTCTCTGAGTCTGCTCAAGCTAAGTGTTCCCTTGTTTTGTTTGTCTATCCGAATTGTCTTTAGCAGTAGTGAAGATTGACTAGCGCTCATCCTGTCCTCCCCGATGCAGGGCTTATCACCAGGGTCAGGTACAGCTTAGATATCCTGCTTGGCAATAGGTGTGGAACTTCTATAAGACAGATAGGGTGACGTTAGATTGGTCTAGGGGTCTCCACTCCCCCCTTCCCTAGTGTTTGGTTCCCCTTCCCTTATCCCTTTGTGTTGTACTTAGTCTGTCCTACACTGTGCGGGATACTATCTCAGTAATGGGAATGTCTGTCTTCTCTGAATATATATTTTACCCTAGAATTGAGAGTGAAAGATAAGTCCTGGAGGAGAAAGAAGCAGATGTCTCTGATCAGATATATTACAAAGTAGCTTGTTTTTATGTCTACTTTTGATCTATGAAATAAAAAAGCAACGGTTACTCTTTAACATATGTTCAGCCTTTAACAAATTGTGAGACAAAGAAGGTGCTGAATAATCTTTAACCACAACCCATGTTTGTGGGGCTCAATGCCCTCTAGACCTTAGAACAATGAGGCTTACAGTAGGTTCTTCCACACCACTGCCAGCTCATTCCACCATACCCTAATGTATGCTTAAAGAGTGTTTCATTAAAAATGTCCTATTGTTTAAATCAGGTTTTTATGTTAAACTAGCTGAAGAGCCTGGCGTTGCCCAGGCATAGTAACTAACTGTGGTTAGTTATAACAAATTATAATGATTATATCTATGTATATAAAGCTGAGTGTATAGCCCCGCCAACTCTTCATAGCCACATTAACTATAATATCCCACACAATCCCTTCAGCCAGAGCTACAGGACTACTACCCCTAATATCCCAAATCATCCCATCAGAGCCACCGGACTACTACCACTAATATCCCACATCATCCCATCAGCCAGGGCCACTGGACTACTACCACTAATATCCCACATCATCCCGTCAACCAGAGCTACTGGACTACTATCACTAATATTCCACATCATCCCGTCAGTCAGAGCCACTGGACTACTACCCCGAATATCCCACATCATCCCATCAGCCAGAGCCACCGGACTACTACCACTAATATCCCACATCATCCCGTCAACCAGAGCCACCGGACTACTACCACTAATATCCCACATCATCCCATCAGCCAGAGCCACCGGACTACTACCACTAATATCCCACATCATCCCATCAGCCAGGGCCACCGGACTACTACCCCTAATATCCCACATCATCCAGTCAGAGCCACCGGACTACTACCACTAATATCCCACATCATCCTGTCAGAGCCACTGGACTACTAAGCCTAATATCCCACATCATCCCATCAGAGCCACTGGACTACTACCTCAAATATCCCACATCATCCCATCAGAGCCACTGGACTACTAACCCTAACATCCCACATCATCCCATCAGAGCCACCGGACTACTACCACTAATATCCCACATAATCCCGTCAGTCAGAGCGACCAGACTACTACCATTAATATCCACATCATCCCGTCAACCAGAGCCATTGGACTACTACCACTAATATCCCACATCATCCTGTCAGCCAGAGCCACCGGACTACTACCACTAATATCCCACATCATCCCGTCAGTCAGAGCCACTGGACTACTACCCCGAATATCCCACATCATCCCATCAGCCAGAGCCACCGGACTACTACCACTAATATCCCACATCATCCCGTCAACCAGAGCCACCGGACTACTACCACTAATATCCCAGATCATCCCATCAGCCAGAGCCACCGGACTACTACCACTAATATCCCACATCATCCCGTCAACCAGAGCCACCGGACTACTACCACTAATATCCCACATCATCCCATCAGCCAGGGCCACCGGACTACTACCCCTAATATCCCACATCATCCAGTCAGAGCCACCGGACTACTACCACTAATATCCCACATCATCCTGTCAGAGCCACTGGACTACTAAGCCTAATATCCCACATCATCCCATCAGAGCCACTGGACTACTACCTCAAATATCCCACATCATCCCATCAGAGCCACTGGACTACTAACCCTAACATCCCACATCATCCCATCAGAGCCACCGGACTACTACCACTAATATCCCACATCATCCCGTCAGTCAGAGCGACCAGACTACTACCATTAATATCCACATCATCCCGTCAACCAGAGCCATTGGACTACTACCACTAATATCCCACATCATCCTGTCAGCCAGAGCCACCGGACTACTACCACTAATATCCCACATCATCCCGTCAACCAGAGCCACCGGACTACTACCACTAATATCCCACATCATCCCTTCAGAGACACCAGACTACTACCCCTAATATCCCACATCATCCTGTCAGCCAGAGCCAGCAGACTACTACCTCAAATATCCCACATCATCCCATCAGAGCCACTGGACTACTAACCCTAATATCCCACATCATCCCATCAGAGCCAACATTGTCAGGTTCACAAGTTGAGGATCAAGAAAAGCACTTCTGAGCAAAAGGGTGAGTACTTCAGAGTACTTTTTTCATTTTCATTGATTTATACCAGGTGAAGCCCTATGTCTGCGCCCCCTCCCTTGTTTTTTCCTTAACATTGGCAGGTTGGCGCTGTTACACCGATTAAAATGATACCTGGGTTGGAGAAATCCGTTTTGTGTTTTTTTTTAATCTGTGTTTGAATTTTTAAGTTAATGAGGCTGCTTCATGCCAGACTAAGGCTAGGGTCACACTTGCGATGTGTAGCGCTGCGGATGGCAGCCTACTTCCTCCTTTCTTCCTCCATTAAGCCCCGCCCACTGCCTCACCTCTTCCTTCAGCTCCGCCTACATCTGCATGCGTCCTGCATACCTATTTTTAACATTGGGTACACATGCCATGCGGATGTATGCTGATGCATCCGCATGTGTCGTTTTGACGTTCCCACCGACCGCAACAAAATGCAACATGTTGCGTTCGGCGCAGCGTAAAAACAACGCATGCGGATGTGTCAGCATACATCCGCATGGCATGTGTACCCAATGTTAAAAATAGGTACGCAGGACGCATGCAGACATAGGCGGAGCTGAAGGAAGAGGTGTGTCAGTGGGCGGGGCTTAACAGAGGAAGAAAGAAGAAAGTAGGCTGCCATCCGCAGCACTACACAACGCCAGTGTGAAACCACCCTAAGAAGTACCTGATTCTGGGCTCCCCCTGCAGCCTGTGTCAGAAGGTGGTCTGTGTCGGCACAGTAATAAATTGTGTTATTTCCAGCTTTACAGGACGATAACACCATAGAAATGATAAGAATAATAGGCCTCAGTTACCACAACTGTCTACAAGGAAATCTGTTGCTTATAGCAACCAATCACAGCTCAGCTTTCATCTTTTAATCAGCCCTGGTGAAATGAAAGATGCTTAGTGATTGGTTGCTATGGGCAACACAGTCAGTGTATCTGATGTAGTCAAGAAGATGTGCCTATGAAATATATATATTAGATATTTATTATATCTATTCTATTATTTCTAAAAACTGTTTTTCGGTGATTCCTTTGTATGCCCGTTCATACTGCACCCACACACACACACAAATGATACACCATTTGAAAGGTAAACTTTCCCCCTTCAGCAAGAAAATAGCCAAACAAACCACAAATCCATGATTTGATCACAAAATACAGTTTAAACATTAATTTTCATAAACCTGCAATAAGGAAAAATGACCTGCAGGTGGCACCACAGTACCCCAAATCACACTGCCAACACATTTGTATACATGCACTGCTTTTTCGGGGATTACTTCGCCCCACACACACACATGCTACACCATTTGAAAGGTAAACTTGCTCCCTTCTGCAAGAAAACAGCCAAACAAACCACACATTCACGATTTTATCACTAAATGCAGCTCATGAAATACACTTACATTTGACCGGCTTGATTTTTCTGAAATTGCCTGCGCCCCCGACGACCAATGTGTGGAAATTTCGCTTGGGCCAAGCTAGTGTATATATATAGTGAGGTAGTGCTGTCATCTAAGTAGGGGATCACTCGCTTGCAGCCACAAAACCAGATCCGGCACGGATTTTCCATCCAATCAATACAGTCCTTGCGGTTTATTCACCATCATAAACCATCACAGCAACAGACAGTTCACTAACAGCGTAATCAGCATAGCGTCCATTACAGAGTTTCCCTGTTAGCAATGTCCTATAGTCATATAGGCTATGCAGTATTCCATGTGCAGGCTTCCTAGCCCCAAGTCATCTCACCCACGTCCGGGTAACCTCATGGTTCCGTTATCATGCAGCCGACATTCATTCCCTCCAGGGAACTAACAGGTGCTGGCAGCCATTATACACAGCCACTCCACACGTGCTGTCAGGCAGGAAGATTCATCACAGCGGGACCTTCCACACTGGACCAACCAGGTCCCAGCATTCACCCCTTGTGACTCCCCCCGGCCACATTATATCGTTCATAGCCACGCCCACTGGGTCACATGACTCTGTCCTCATCACAGGTCCTTCAGGCATTTTCACACTCTTTGCAACCGTGCTTTAAACACCCCCCCTGGGTGGGCTTGTAGGTAACCAGGCCTGTTATGAATGGGTCACCGAGGAGAAAAAAAACAAAACAAGCTAAGTCACAGAAAACCAGAGAGGTTGGTAACTATGCAGATTGCAGATCCCTGATCCTAACCACACAACTAGCAGCAGCCGTGGAGCGTACCTACGATGGTCCTAGACGCTTCGTCACAGCCGGAGGACTAAATAAGCCCGAAGCAAGAAAAGGGGAAAACTAACTGCCCCAGAGCAGACCCCAAAGGAAAGACAGCCCCCACACATGTATTGACGGTGAAACAAGATGAAAGCACAAACACAGGCAGGAAAATAGGCTGAGCAAATGATGGGGCCCAAACTAACTAGAGAGGATAGGAAAGGAAAGACACTGTCTGCACTCTGCAAAAAACCCTACAAAAATAAAGTCCAACACTTCTGATAGCAAAATTAACCCTGAAGTCACTAGACTTCTCCCACTATATCAACACTCTGAAATATTCTGAGACAGAGCAAAAAGAGGCCAATCTAATAAGGGACAAAAAGCAAATTGGCAAATACAGATAAATAAGAGTGGAAATTTAGCGCAGCCCCAGCCGGGGCTGGCTGACCACACAAAAAACTGAATAGACCAACAAAATCAAGTGTGAACATTAGCAGAAAAACTTAGCTTTAGATGACTGGAACAGAGCTTAAAACAAAGACCTGACAAGCCAGAAGGAATCACCAGCACCAGACTAGGGCGTTGGCTGTCTTAAATCCAGTCTGAGATTCCTGAGGTCCAATCGTCATCTTCATTATCAGGTGGCAGATGTCTACTGATTAAATCAGCCTCACTACCTCCAGTTACCACCAGAGGGAGCCTGGAAGGAGAACTCACAACTGGTGGACCGGAAAATGAACTCACAACACAGGCCCCCTCAACTCTCTAGTTACCTGGAGACTTCTCCCTCACATATTAACGCAGCACCTCAGCAATGTCCTTGCTGATCACACATACATAAGTCTCCATCTCAAAGCCACCCACTTTGAGATACATAATGGCCACTCAACACTCTGCCAGTCATCCCTTCTCCTGGGACCTCCACACAGCGCCCCCTAGCGGACACAGTGGTTACTACACCACATACCTCCCCCCACTGTTCAAACTTGTGGGGTTGAACACACAACATTACATCAGGCTCTCGAGGCCGGGCACTCATTACAAATTGCCCCACAGGTCGAGAGAACCTTTTCCATCTGTCACTTGGCCTCCTCTCTACTTTAGGCCTCCCCCGCCCCCAGCGGTCAAAATATCGGTCCTGATCTTTGACCCTCCAGTTACAGTCTGTCTGCATCATCAGACACTGTCTAGTCACCACCTTCGTCTCTCTATTTGTTCCGTTCCCCGACCAGCTTCCCCGGTTGGTACGGTCATCCGTCTTACTTGAGTCTACTGTCTGGCCTGAGTCTGACCCACTCAGTGTCTCAAAGGAACTAATGTCTCTCAGCCTCGTACGGCCCGTCGAACTGCCACTCAATGACATTCTTCGGCCACCTGCCCGGTCACTTCTTGGTGGAACCCTTCGGGTCCTTACATCTTGTTGGGTTGGAGGCGGCCGCCACCTGGTATTCCGTACTTCTTCATTAATTCGTCGACGGTCCAGCCTCAACTGCTCAATTTCTTGCAGGTACTCCACTCGATACTCCACGAGCATCCGAAAGTCTCTCAGGCTTTCCACGGAGCCAACCACCATGATGGGAATCCTACCCACTTCACTGGATATCTAGTCTTCATCATCAGGAGGGATCCTCACCCTCACCACACCGGAGATATTCACAAGGTCCTGCATTACCTTCCCGGATCTTCCAATGATTCTTCCAATCAGATCTTTAGGTACCGGAACCACACCTTTCCGCAAACCCAGCCGATCCATAGCCTCCTTCGCTAACTCTAGGCATCGAGCAGCCTTCATATTACTCCGCCTGATCAGCTGTTTGGCGTGGAGACATTGTAAATGTATTTCTTTCAGGACAGCTACTCGGTTTGATGTATCTTCTCTGGCTGATATTACCACCATCTGCCGAGTCTCAGGTGCCCAGTGCACCTCACACGCTTTGACCGCCTCTTTGAAAGCCTCATGTACACCTTCCTCCGCACAGGCTTCTTGCATGTCTTCGGGTACCTCAATCACAGACTGGAAGGTCGTGGTCTTGCTTTCTTCCTGACCAGGAGGCTCTGGCTTTACCACGGACACTTCCCTCACTACAGTTGCCCCTACCGGGTGACTGTCTTCTTCAGTTCTCCGTTCAACTTCACGAGATCTCATCTCTTCCCGACTGTCTGCCAAGACGGGCACCGGCAGCTCCATTCCACCACCAGTCGGACCCGGCCTCTGTTCATCAATGTCCAAGTTCTTCTCCCGCAGAAGACCACTTACAGTTTCTTTGAGCTCTAAGACCTCTTTCTCGAGCTCCTCAACCCTGTGCTCGGCCCGTTGTCTCAGGACTCTTTCTCGTTTCACATGTTCTTCCATCTCTTCCCTGAGCGTCTTGTTCACGTTTTGCCACGTTGACAGGTGACCTCTGAGCTCAGAGACTTCCTTCTCTAGCCCTTCTATTCTGTGCTTTCTTTCCTTCTCAGAGCCACAGTCACCCCCAGAGTCTGAGTCACGCCGATCATCCGAGTCAACCCTCCAGTTACCCTTTGACCGTGTGTCCACTCCAGTCACCTCATCTCCCAGCCCACCATCTGTCTTGTCACGAGACGTCAGGTCCGTCAGTTGGGCAGATGTATTTCTTCTTCCAGACAGTTCTACCTCTGACCTGTCCACGTCAGGAGCAGTCACCGTCTCAATATCTGTTAACCCAACAGTAGAAACGTCTCCAACCTCCTGCCATATGTCATCAAATGCGACAAAGTCCCGGCCCCTCTCCAAGGCATAGACTAAGTCACGTGGTATCCCACCCCCTTGGCACACACCACTCACGGGCCCCTCAAACATTACCCTGTCTACGGCATAGTTCACCGTGACCCTGTGTTTACAGCAAATCCTGACGTTTTTCTCGGTCAGAGAGAAAACGAGAGGAGTTCCTGTTAGAGTCACCTGACTCTTTGAGCCCAGCCGACCCGAGACTCCTTCTCGGTGCAGCATTATAGTACACACCTGTGGCCCATCATTATCCGGAAAGAATATTCTACACTCCTCAAAACTCATACAGACACACTGCGGTTTCCCAGACATACCCACTGAGCCAACCAGTGCTGCAATTTTCTGAACCACCCCAATTTGGGTCACCGCCCCATTCCGGGACTCCACCCCTTTTTGGGTTACCACCCCAATTTGGGTCACCGCCCCCCTCTGGGACTCCACTTCTTTTTGGGTTACCACTCCACTTTGGGTCACCGCCCCCTTCCGGGACTCCACCACCTTTTGGGCTACCCCCCAATTTGGGCCACCGCCCCCTTTCGGGATTTTCCAATGTCCGTTATACCGGTCTTTTCAGACCACAGTTCACACAACACAGTTTGTCTCTTTTACGACACCACACAAGTCCTTTTTGGCACCACCACAGCCCCTGCTGTCACCGATCACCGACACCACACCAGTTCCTTCTGGTGCTGCCACAGCTCCTGCTGCGCCGTCTTCTTGGATGCATCAATCCACCGGAAGCCGCTTGTCCCCTTTGTAACCCCGCCGAGTTACCGGAAGCCGATTGTCCCCTTTGTGACTCCCACTGAGCCACCGCAGGCTGAGTTGAGAAAAGAAGAGAGCAAAAAAAAACACCATACAAAAAAACTCACATGTCCTGTCTGTTTGCTATTCAGGACGTTCTGTCTCCGCCTGAGACCGTCCAACACACAGGGCGCACCGGGTGCTATTCAGGGAGCGGCCCTCCTCCCAGGGTTTCCCAACACACCGGCCTCACCAGGTCCAGGGGCTCAGCGGGTGCTATTCAGGACATCCGTCTCTGCCTGAGACTTCCCAACACTTACGCCTCACCAGGTCCAAGGTCATACCACGTGCTCCAGGGATCCTCCCAACACTGACCCTCCAGGACCTTGCTCACTGAACCCTCCAGGAACACAGTCTTTCCCACTGACCCAGGTCAGTACCACACGAACACCAGTCCGTTACCTGTGTCGGCCACACAGGTCCTCGGATACCTCTTATCCGCAGAGGCACCCTACAGCAATCCACAGTCTCTTTCTCACTGACCCCAGTCAGTACAACACGGTTTTCACGACCGTCACCTGCTGGCCGCACAGGTTCTCGGACCCCTCTACCACAGAGGTATCTTAGCAAACACCTGTCTCTTTCTCCTGGGGAAACGGCCGCACTGGGCTCACTGATCCGGACAGTGCCTTACTCACTAGGCTGCCCCACGGTTCCAGAACCACAGCCGGACAGTGGCTTCCCCAATCATCAGCCTTCCTGGCTCAGCGTTGCCAGCACTGCAACATACGCCTTTGGAAACCGTTGCCCTTAGCAAATGAAACTTTGCAGTCCTCTTCCATTGCTCCCAGCAACAAGGCTACAACCATGCCCATAGCTTTCTCCACCAAATGTGAGGTAGCACTTTCATCTAAGTAGGGGATCACTCGCTTGCAGCCACAAAACCAGATCCGGCATGGATTTTCCATCCATTCAATACAGTCCTTGCGGTTTATTCACCATCATAAACCATCACAGCAACAGACAGTTCACTTAACAGCGTAATCAGCATAGCGTCCATTACAGAGTTTCCCTCTGTTAGCAATGTCCTATAGTCATATAGGCTATGCAGTATTCCATGTGCAGGCTCCCTAGCCCCAAGTTATCTCACCCACGTCCGGGTAACCTCATGTTATCATAGAATCATAGAATCATAGAATCATAGAATCGTAGAGTTGGAAGGGACCTCCTGGGCCATCTGGTCCAACCCCCTGCTCAAAGCAGGATTCGCTAAATCATCCCAGTCAGATGTCTGTCCAGCCTCTGTTTGAAGACTTCCATTGAAGGAGAACTCACCACTTCTTGTGGCAGCTTGTTCCACTCATTGATCACTCTAACGGTCAAAAAGTTTTTTCTGATATCTAATCTGTGTCTCCTCCCATTCAGTTTCATCCCATTGCTTCTAGTCTTTCCTTGTGCAAATGAGAATAAAGTTGATCCTTCTACAATGTGACAGCCCTTTAGATATTTGTAGACAGCTATTAAGTCTCCTCTCAGTCTTCTCTTTGGCAAACTAAACATTCCCAAATCCTGCAACTTTTCCTCATAAGACAGGGTTTGCAGACCGGTCACCATTCTGGTCGCTCTTTTCTGAACTTGCTCCAGTTTGTTGATGTCTTTTTTAAAATGTGGTGCCCAAAACTGGACACAATATTCCAGATGAGGTCTGACCAAAGAGGAGTAGAGGGAAATAATGACTTCACGTGATCTAGACTGTATGCTTCTGTTAATACATCCTAGAATTGCATTCGCCTTTTTTGCTGCTGCATCACACTGTTGACTCATATTCAGTCTGTGATCTATTAGTATACCCAAGTCTTTTTCACATGTGCTGTTGCTTAGGCCTATTCCTCCCATTCTGTATATGCTTTTTTCATTTTTATTGCCCAGATGTAGTACTTTGCATTTTTCCCTGTTAAAAACCATTCTGTTAGTTGCTGCCCACTTCTCCAGTTTATTTATATCTGTTTGAATCCTCTCTGTTATGATTGAGTCACCGTAGGAGGCAAAAACAGAAATGCTAGCTAAGTCCAGAAAACCAGAGAAGTTGGCAGCTATCGGATTGCAGACCCCTGAACCTATCAACACAACTAGCAGTAGCCGTGGGGGGTTCCTACGATGCCCTAGACCCCTCGATCACAGCCGGAAAATTAAATAGGCCTAAAGAAAGAAAGGGGAAATCTAAACTGCCCCAGAGCAGACCCCAAAGCAATAGGCAGCCCCCAACATATAATGACGGTGAAGCAAGATGAAAATACTAACACAGACAGAAAGATAGACTGAGCAAAGACGGGGCCCAAGCTAACTTAGATAGAAAAGGACAGGAAGGCTGCTGTCTGCAATCCGTGAAAAACCCTATGAAAATAAGAGCCAACAGACTGACAGTGAAAAAGGCCCTGAAGACGCTAGGCTTCAAAAAAGCTATGTCTGTACTCAGGAAAATTCTGAAGACAGAGCTACAGGCAAAAGGAGATTCAGCTCACCCCAGAAGGGAATGGCAGAATACAGAAAAGCAAGGAAAACAAAAAACAAAACAAAAAAGCTAACAGGCAAAACAGAAAACTTAGCTTTAGAGGAGCAGGAATCAGACTGGTGTCCTAGAAGTCCACAGAGAAATCACCCGCAGGGCAGAAGGGCGTCGGCAGCCTTATATCCAGTCCGTGACTCCACTCAGCCAGTCATCCTCATTAGACTCAGGTGCCTGATAATCAGGCTCATTACCTTCCTTTACCAGAATTGGGAGTTCACCAGACCTCAGTGACGAAGGGGAAAATGAACTCACAACAGTACCTCCCCCTTGAGGAGGGGTCACCGAACCCTCAACCACGCCACGAGGGCGATCAGGGTGAGCCCGATGAAAAGCATGCACCAATCTTTTGGCATGAATATCAGAGGCAGAGACCCAGGAATTATACTCCTGACCATAACCCTTCCACTTAACCAAATACTGGAGTCTCCGTCTAGCCAGACGGGAATCCAGTATTTTCTCTACCTCATATTCCATGTTACCTTCAACCAATACAGGGTCAGGAGGTGCCACCCCAGGAACAACTGGTTCAACAAACCTCTTCAACAAGGACTTATGGAACACATTATGGATTTTAAATGTGACAGGAAGAGCCAAACGAAAAGAGACCGGATTAATAATCTCCAAAATCTTGTAAGGTCCAATAAATCTAGGCTTAAACTTAGGAGAAGCCACCTTCATAGCAATATTTTTTGATGATAACCACACCATATCACCAATCTTAAACTGGGGACCAATGGTCCTATGTCGATTGGAAAACCGCTGGGCCTTTTCCTGGGAGAGAGATAACTTATCCACCACTTGGTCCCAGATCTGGTGCATTCTCTCCACCACAGTGTCAACACCTGGGCAGGCAGAAGGCTCCACTTGCCCTGAAGAAAATCGAGGATGAAACCCAAAGTTACAAAAAAAGTGACATCAAAGTGGCAGAACTAGCTCTATTATTTAAAGGAAATTCGGCCAAGGGCAAAAATGAAACCCAATCATCCTGATCAGCGGAAATAAAACATCTCAAATACGACTCCAAGGTCTGGTTTGTTCTCTCTGTCTGCCCATTGGTCTGAGGGTGAAAAGCAGAGGAGAAGGACAACTGAATTCCCAGCTTGGAACAGAAGGTCCTCCAAAATCTAGACACAAACTGAACTCCTCTGTCAGATACAATGTTCTCAGGAATCCCGTGTAAGCGAACCACCTGTTGCAAAAACAGGGGCACCAACTCAGAGGAAGATGGCAACTTAGGGAGTGGTACAAGATGAACCATCTTAGAGAACCTATCACAAATCACCCAAATAACAGTCATTCTTTGAGAGACCGGCATATCAGAGATGAAATCCATTGAAATATGGGTCCATGGCCTCCTGGGGACCGGTAAAGGCATCAACAACCCACTAGAGCGAGAACAAGATTTAGACCGGGAGCAAGTCCCACAGGACTGCACAAAATTCCTGACATCATGAGACAAGGTGGGCCACCAAAAAGAGCGACTCACCAGATCTCTAGTACCAAAAATACCTGAATGACCAGCCAATGCAGAGCAATGAACTTCAGACATCACTCTCTTCTTCCACTGGTCAGGAACATACAACTTTCCACTGGGACAACGCTCAGGTTTGTCCTCCTGGAACTCTTGCAGAGCAAGTCTCAAATCGGGCGAGATGGCAGAAAGAACTACCCCTTCGCCTAAGATGGTAGCAGGCTTGGTCACCACAGGAGAATCAGCAAAGAAACTCCTAGAGAGGGCGTCTGCCTTGACATTCTTAGTTCCAGGAAGAAAAGAGACCACAAAATCAAAACGTGTAAAAAACAAGGCCCACCTAGCCTGTCTAGGGTTCAAGCGTTTAGCCGACTCTAGGTAAATCAAATTCTTGTGGTCAGTGAGGACCACAACTTGATGTTAAGCTCCCTCCAACCAATGTCTCCACTCCTCAAATGCCCATTTCATGGCCAACAGTTCCCGATTCCCCACATCATAGTTACGTTCAGATGGAGAGAACTTTCGGGAAAAGAAAGCACAGGGATTCATTTTAGATGTTACAGGATCCTTTTGGGACAAAACAGCTCCTGCACCAATCTCAGAAGCATCCACCTCTACCTGGAACGGGAGTGAGACATCAGGTTGCCGCAAAACCGGGGTGGAGGTAAATCTTCGCTTCAGCTCCTGAAAGGAAGCAACAGCCTCAGGAGACCAATTCAACACATCAGCACCCTTCTTAGTCAGATCAGTCAATGGCTTGGCAATACTAGAAAATTTTGCTATAAATTTCCGATAAAAATTAGCAAAACCCAAAAACTTCTGGAGGGCCTTCAAAGAAGTGGGCTGAACCCAATCATAAATGGCCTGTACCTTGGCCGGGTCCATTTCAATAGTTGACGGAGACAAAATAAATCCCAAAAATGAAATCCTCTGTACTCCAAAAAGGCATTTCGATCCTTTGACATACAGGGAATTCTCCCTCAAGATCCGGAACACAGTCCGAATATGTTCCACATGAGAATCCCAATCCTTGGAGAAGATCAAAATATCATCCAGATAGATAATCAAAAATTTATCGACAAAGTCTAGGAAAATATCGTTCATGAAGCACTGGAAGACAGAAGGGGCATTAGTGAGCCCAAAAGGCATCACCAGGTACTCAAAATGTCCCTCCGGAGTATTAAACGCCGTCTTCCATTCATCCCCCTGCTTAATGCGGATAAGATTATACGCCCCCCTGAGGTCAAGCTTGGTAAACCAGCAAGCACCTCTAACTCTAGAGAATAGATCCGAAATCAGGGGTAACGGATACTGATATTTAATAGTAATTTTATTGAGGGCACGATAATCAATACAAGGCCTTAAAGAACCATCCTTTTTGGCCACAAAAAAAAAAACGGCACCTAAGGGTGAAGAGGATGGTCTAATATGACCCTTCTCCAACGCCTCCTTAATATAGGACCGCATAGCCTCGTGCTCGGGTACAGATAAATTGAAGAGCCGACCCTTGGGAAATTTACACCCCGGGCTTAGTTCAATTCCTATGATGAGGCAAGGACGCAGACTCATTCTCACTAAATACATCATAAAAGTCCGCCAAATAGTCAGGAACATCATGCGACTGAGGTTCAATGCCAACAGGGTCTTTTCAGCCTGATCAATAGCATTAGGTTCGTCATACAACAACCACAAAGCTTGAAAGAATGCGTTCACATTAGTCAGAATAGGATCATCTGGTTTCAAAGAAAACGCCCAATCCTGGGGATCACCACACAGCAAAGAGAT
Source organism: Dendrobates tinctorius (assembly GCF_039654945.1). Classification (NCBI taxonomy): domain Eukaryota; kingdom Metazoa; phylum Chordata; class Amphibia; order Anura; family Dendrobatidae; genus Dendrobates; species Dendrobates tinctorius. The sequence goes on along the minus strand of NW_027361897.1, from coordinate 12,061,397 downwards.
GACAATTTTAACCTGCTGCGCGGAGCTCCCTGACGAGTTAGGCTTCAAGGCAAAAAATAATTTACAATTATTTTTGAAACTCAAAAATTTAGATTGATCCCCAAAAAATACATCAGGTATAGGGGTCTTTGGTTCAACAGCATGCGAACGAGCAAGGTAGGCGGAAATTCCCCGCACTTCCGCAGCGAGCTGCTCCACACGATCAGACAATTGCTTTATCTCCATTGAGAGAGAAAAAAAAATTCCCCCTACGGCCTCAGAGATATAGAGGAAAGAATATACACACTCCTTTTTTTTTTTTTTTTTTAAACACAATTCTTTCCTGCTATTGAGTACCCTAGGATCTGCGGTATGGCGGGTGATTCTGTTATGATTGAGTCACCGTAGGAGGCAAAAACAGAAATGCTAGCTAAGTCCAGAATACCAGAGAAGTTGGCAGCTATCAGATTGCAGACCCCTGAACCTATCAACACAACTAGCAGTAGCCGTGGGGGGTTCCTACGATGCCCTAGACCCCTCGATCACAGCCGGAGAATTAAATAGGCCTAAAGAAAGAAAGGGGAAATCTAAACTGCCCCAGAGCAGACCCCAAAGCAATAGGCAGCCCCCAACATATAATGACGGTGAAGCAAGATGAAAATACTAACACAGACAGAAAGATAGACTGAGCAAAGACGGGGCCCAAGCTAACTTAGATAGAAAAGGACAGGAAGGCTGCTGTCTGCAATCCGTGAAAAACCCTATGAAAATAAGAGCCAATAGACTGACAGTGAAAAAGGCCCTGAAGACGCTAGGCTTCAAAAAAGCTATGTCTGTACTCAGGAAAATTCTGAAGACAGAGCTACAGGCAAAAGGAGATTCAGCTCACCCCAGAAGGGAATGGCAGAATACAGAAAAGCAAGGAAAACAAAAAACAAAACAAAAAAGCTAACAGGCAAAACAGAAAACTTAGCTTTAGAGGAGCAGGAATCAGACTGGTGTCCTAGAAGTCCACAGAGAAATCACCCGCAGGGCAGAAGGGCGTCGGCAGCCTTATATCCAGTCCGTGACTCCACTCAGCCAGTCATCCTCTTTTGACTCAGGTGCCTGATAATCAGGCTCATTACCTTCCTTTACCAGAATAGGGAGTTCACCAGACCTCAGTGACGAAGGGGAAAATGAACTCACAACACCTCTCTCTCTCTTCTCTAGTATTAGCTATCCCTCCTAGCTTTGTGTCATCAGCAAATTTAATCAGTTTACCCTCAATTCCTTCATCTAAATTGTTGATAAAGATGTTGAACAATACAGGGCCCAGGACAGAGCCCTGTGGTACCCCACTTGAGACATTCTTCCAACTGGATGTGCAGCCATTTATGACCACTCTTTGGGTCCGATCACTAAGCCAGTTATGAATCCACCTAACAGTTGCCTTGTCCATTCCATACTTAGTCATTTTTTCAATAAGGATTGTATGAGATACTTTGTCTAATGCTTTGGTGAAGTCAAGATATACTATATCTACAGCATTTCCTTGATCCACCCAATCAGTGATTCCGTCATATAAGGAAACTAAGTTAGTCTGACATGACTTATTAGTTACAAACCCATGCTGACTCTGTTTAATCACTTTATTCTTATCCAGGTACTGACATACATGTTGTTTAATAATTTGTTCAAAGATCTTTCCTGGTATAGAAGTCAGACTCACCGGCCTATAGTTGCCTGGGTCCACCTTCTTCCCCTTTTTGAAGATAGGAACAACATTTGCTCTTCTCCAGTCTTCTGGGACTTCTCCTGTTCTCCAAGAATTTTCAAAGATTATGGAGAGTGGTTCAAAAATTTCTTCTGCTATCTCCTTCAGTACTCTGGGATGTAATTCATCTGGACCTGGAGACTTGAATTCATTTAGGTTAGCTAAGTGTTTCCTCACTATCTTTCTGTTTATAGATATCCTGGATTCTTCTATTCCCTTAATAGGACAGTGAAGAACAGTTGATGTTACATTTCCTTTCTGAGAGAAAACAGATGCAAAATAGAAATTTTGCCGACATTCATTCCCTCCAGGGAACTAACAGTTGCTGGCAGCCATTACACACAGCCACTCCACACATGCTGTCAGGCAGGAAGCTCCATCCCAGCGGGACCTTCCACACTGGACCAACCAGGTCCCAGCCAGCATTCACCCCTTGTGACTCACCCCGGCCACATTATATCATTCATAGCCACGCCCACTGGGTCACATGACTCTGACCTCATCACAGGTCCTTCAGACATTTTCACACTCTTAACAACCGTGCTTTAAACACACCCCCTGGGTGGGTTTGTAGGTAACCAGGCCCCGCCAACTCTCTAGTTACCTGGAGACTTCTCCCTCACATATTAACGCAGCACCTCCGCAATGTCCTTGCTGATCACACATACATAAGTCTCCATCTCAAAGCCACCCACTTTGAGATACATAACGGCCACTCAACACTCTGCCATTCATCCCTTCTCCTAGGACCTCCACACAGCGCCCCCTAGCAGACACAGTGGTTACTACACCACAATATATATTATATTTATTAGATTAGATATTGTATTTATTATGCAGGGCTTTGCGTGTGGAGTGAGTGTGGCTATGCGGAGTGGGTGGGGCTATGTGGAGTAGGCGTAGCTTGACACACACACACACATACATACATACATACACTCAAAAAAAACAGAAAGCAAAAAACACAAATATCCTGAACTAAAAAGTAAAAAATAAACTGCAAATAATGCATAAAGGTAATAATAATAATAATAATAATAGTATTGAGTAAACATAATTTTGATCAAAATAATGTACAAGCCATCCCGCCACATCACGGCAACCCTTGTGGGACAGTCCCTACTCTAGTATTTAAAACCTTTTCACTTGCCAAGTGACGTGAATGTGAACAAGGATCGAGCAGCTGAACCACTAGTAAAAGCTTAGGCCAGACTGGATGGTTTTCCCAGCTCAGAAAGAGGGCGGTCACACCCATATATGCATTGAATGCACAACAAAATGAATAAAAAACGAATCTGAACTGAGAAAAGTAAGTTAATGTGAATGCACAATGTAAGTGCATATTAACACATGACCATTAACCAGAGAAAACAGAAAGCAAAAAACACAAATATCCTGAACTAAAAAGTAAAAAATAAACTGCAAATAATGCATAAAGGTAATAATAATAATAATAATAATAATAATAATAAGGGTATTTAGTAAACATAATTTTGATCAAAATAATGTACAAGCCATCCCTCCACGTCATGGCAACCCTTGTGGGACAGTCCCTACTCTAGTATTTAAAACCTTTTCACTTGCCAAGTGACGTGAATGTGAACAAGGATCGAGCAGCTGAACCACTAGTAAAAGATTAGGCCAGACTGGATGGTTTTCCCAGCTCAGAAAGAGGGCGGTCACACCCATATATGCACTGAATGCACAATGAAATGAATAAAAAACGAATCTGAACTGAGAAAAGTAAGTTAGCTTACTTTTCTCAGTTCAGATTTGCTTTTTAGGCCGGAGTCACACTACAGCGAGATACGGCCGAGTCTCGCAGGTTAAAACCAAGCTCTGGCACCAGGACTCCGGAGCGGAGCGTGCAGCTCCATGTATTGCTGTTCGGCTGCACACTCCGCTCCGGAGTGCCGGCGCCAGAGCTTGGTTTTAATTGAAAACCAAAAGCGGGGGCACCACGGTTAAATACAGAAAGCAGGATCCAACCCAGGCCTATATATGAAGACTATAACAAAAACAAAGAAAAAGATAGGCCATAAAATGGGGATCACCACAAACCAGGAGATAGCGTTTAGAAGCAAATTTTATTGGACATGAATGCACCAACACACACATTTAAAAACATTTAAAAGTCATCCATGTGACATAGCTATAACAACCCTAGGCTCATAATACAGCCTGCAACCTATAGCAATACTCCAAAAAAGATTGTGCAAGTGTCAGCCAAATGATCATAAAAACAGCATACCAAATAGTGGTTAACAGTATAAAATGCCCTACCAAGGATACAAAAAACCATATATTATATCTCATCTGAACCTCTGAACCCTGCAAGGCAAAAGTCAGCAAGATGACAAATAATCACAAGAGCCATACACACTAGAAATATATATGAACAGTGACAAAATGGAACAATGAGTCACTGAGATCACAAAGACACATGCAGATGAAGTGCATATGGGTTCAGGAATGAGGTCATGATAGTTAGTTACCACTAGGATAGCTGTTCAGATATACAGGTGTTAGAACCACAGGCTAGAAAAAACACTCATGTTAGATTCCATGAGGGAAATAGTACTACATATAAAGACCCATATGGAGTAGAGCCAAGTGCAATGTATGCCCGACGCGTGTCGCTTCGAAGCCACTGCGGGTGGCGACACGCGTCGGGCATACATTGCACTTGGCTCTACTCCATATGGGTCTTTATATGTAGTACTATTTCCCTCATGGAATCTAACATGAGTGTTTTTTCTAGCCTGTGGTTCTAACACCTGTATATCTGAACAGCTATCCTAGTGGTAACTAACTATCATGACCTCATTCCTGAACCCATATGCACTTCATCTGCATGTGTCTTTGTGATCTCAGTGACTCATTGTTCCATTTTGTCACTGTTCATATATATTTCTAGTGTGTATGGCTCTTGTGATTATTTGTCATCTTGCTGACTTTTGCCTTGCAGGGTTCAGAGGTTCAGATAAGATATAATATATGGTTTTTTGTATCCTTGGTAGGGCATTTTATACTGTTAACCACTATTTGGTATGCTGTTTTTATGATCATTTGGCTGACACTTGCACAATCTTTTTTGGAGTATTGCTATAGGATGCAGGCTGTATTATGAGCCTAGGGTTGTTAAAGCTATGTCACATGGATGACTTTTAAATGTTTTTAAATGTGTGTGTTGGTGCATTCATGTCCAATAAAATTTGCTTCTAAACGCTATCTCCTGGTTTGTGGTGATCCCCCTTTTATGGCCTATCTTTTTCTTTGTTTTTGTTAGAGCTTGGTTTTAACCTGCGAGACTCGGCCGTATTACGCTGTGTGTGATCCCGGCCTAATACATACACTCAGTTTTATATATATATGGATGTACTTTTTTGTAGTTTTCTATTTCACTTTATATCTACCGTATATTGAAAAAATCACCAGGTCTAGATTTGTACTTCCTGTTCTGTACAGAAAATGCGACTGATGAAAAGTTATCATAACAGAAAGGAATATCCACCTCACACTCAAAGACGATATATTCAAGATACATTATTGATTGGAACACAACAAAGAATCAGTTTTAAACAGATTAGAGACAAAATATGGAAGCAGTTTCGACCCGTCCCGGATCTTTATCACAAGGTCACAGTATATCTGAATCACTGAAATACAGCATATGGGGGCATGAGTGTTGTGAATTCGCTTTCTTGCCTCCCTCTGGTTATTACTGAAGGTAGTGGAGCTGGTCAGATTGACAGAGGGGTTGTGAGTTCTCTTTCTGGGCTCCCTCTGGTGGTTACTGGAGGTAATGGAGCTGATCTGATTAATAGAGGCTTGCCACCTGATAATGAGGACGACGATTGGAGATCTGGGGTTTCAGATTGGGATTTAAGACAGCCAACTCCCTCTATCCCTGCTTCTGCCTCCTGAGGTCTGATGTTTCCAGCTCAGTCCCTGCATGTTCAGCTAAGTGTTCATTTGCTATTCTGTTTGCGTTTGATCTGGTTTTGTCTATCTCAGTTTTGTGTGGGTTAGCCAGCTCCGGCTGGGGCTGTGCTGAATCACCGTCCATATGTTACTGCTTGTGCCAGTTTGTTTTTGTCCCTTATAAGATTGGCCTCTTTTTGCTCTGCTTTCAGAATATACCAGAGTGCTAATATAGTGGACAAAGTCGTGCGACTTCAGTGTTTTTTGCATCAGATGTGTTGGACTTTTTCCAGGGTTTTTTGCGTGATTGCAGACAGCGTCTTTCCTTTCCTGTCCTGTCTAGTCAGTGTGGGCCCCATCATTTGCTCAGTCTATTTTCCTGCCTGCGTTTTCATCTTGTGTCACCGACAATATATGTTTAGGGGCTGTCTATTCCTTTGGGGTCTGCTCTGGGGCAGTTTAGATTTCCCCTTTCTTGCTTTAGGCTTAGTTAGCTTTCCGGCTGTGCCGAGGCATCTAGGATCATCGTAGGTACGCTCCACGGCTACTGCTAGTTGTGTGGATAGGATCAGGGGTCTGCAATCTGCTTAGTTACCAACCTCTCTGGTTTTCTGTGGCTTAGCTTGGGCTTGCTCTCCTCCTCGGTGACCCATTCATAACAGAATCAGCAGCCTAACTGTAGACTCTAGGGTACTCTAAAGTAGGAAAAAAAAAAAAGTGTCAGAATTTTTTTTTCTCGTATATTTTTTCCTCTTTTTATTTCTGGGGCTGCAGGAGGAGATTTTTTTTCTTCTTTTTCTAAATGGAGACTAAGCAATTGTCTGATCGTGTTGAGCCGCTCACTACTGAAGTGCGGGGAATTTCTGCCTATCTCGCTCAATCATCTGCTGTTGAACCAAAAATCCCTACTCCTGATGTGTTTTCTGGGGATCGGTCTAAATTTTTGAATTTTAAGAATAATTGTAAACTATTTTTTGCTTTGAAACCTAACTCATCGGGGAGCTCTGTGCAGCAGGTTAAAATTGTCATCTCCCTGCTCCGCAGTCATCCCCACAATTGGGCCTTTTCTTTGACACTTGGAGATCCTATTCTGGCTAAAGTGGACGCATTTTTTCAAGCCTTGGGGTTGTTGTATGATGAACCTAATGCTATTGATCAAGCTGAGAAAACCTTATTGGCATTGAACCAGGGTCAGGATTCTGCAGAGTTATATTGTCAAAAATTCCGAAAGTGGGCAGTCCTTACTAAATGGAATGACGGTGCCCTAGCAGTTCTCTTTCGGAAGGGTTTGGCAGAAACCGTAAAAGATGTAATGGTGGGATTTCCTGTCCCCTCTGGTCTTGACTAGAGTTGAGTGAAACGGGTCGAAAAATTTCAAAAGTCGCCGACTTTTGGTAAAGTCGGGTTTCATGAAACGAAACCCGACCCTAGGGTGAGGTCGGCTACGAGCTCGGAGACTTTAGCGCCAAAGTCGCGTTTCAAAAGTTTGTTTTCCGCCCTTTCTCAGCCAATCAGGATCCACGGACACTGTGGGCAACGTGATGACATAGGCAAGGGTCACCACCATCTTTGAGAAGGGCATGCAAGTGATTGGCTTGCTTTGGGGGGGCGTCACAGGGGGTATAAAAGGGCGTGCACGCCGACCGCCATGTTACTCATGCTGATCTCAGAATAGGGAGAGCTGCTGATGATGATGATTCTGTAGGGAGAGAGTTAGGCAGGGAAGAAGACACCAAAAACTGCTTCTGCTGCTAGCGATTTTGCCTGTACAACACACCAGTCACTGTGTGTGCAGTGCAAGTGGAGGCTATATTTTGCTGGATCAGCTGTGTTGGTTGTTAGGCTGCCTTATAAGGCTTCCTGATAGCTGCATTGCTGTTTTCCCACTGCTCTGGAAACTGCTTTTTTAAAAGCAATCCAAATTTTTTTTTTGTCCTGGTGAGGTACTGAGCGCGCATTTTTTCACACCATACAGCGGTGTACGCTCCTCACACAGTACCGTGTAACGGCTGTTATCACGGCCACAGTGAAACTATCTGTGTGTGACTCTGTAAGAATAAGTCGAGGACATGTTCCGTTCTTACAGACCTCCACCTTCTAGTTTTGTCTGCTTTTCAAACAGTTAAGTATATTTGCTGTTTGATCACATTCAAAACTATAGAGAGACAGCGTGTGTCAGTCCGTATACTTAAAAAACATGGAGCTTGACAATTTTACGGACACCGGACAGCGGTGTACGTGCACGCTCCTCTCTCAGTACCGTGTAACGGCTGTTGTCACAGCCACAGTGAAGCTATCTGTGTGTGACTCTGTAAGAATAAGTCGAGGACATGTTCCGTTCTTACAGACCTGCACCTTCTAGTTTTGTTTGCTTTTCAAACAGTTAAGTATATTTGCTGTTTGATCACATTCAAAACTATAGAGAGACAGCGTGTGTCAGTCCATATACTTAAAAAACACGGAGCTTGACAATTTTACGGACACCGGACAGCGGTGTACGTGCACGTTCCTCTCTCAGTACCGTGTAACGGCTGTTATCACGGCCACAGTGAAGCTATCTGTGTGTGACTCTCTAAGGATAAGTCGAGGACATGTTCCGTTCTTACAGACCTACACTCTAGGGAGATTCCTATTCTGCCCAATTCTATATACACCTTGTAGTTTGTCATACACTAGCCAATTTCTGCCTGTGACATAGCGGTGTGATATTCACTGGTCCTCACACAATCCAACAGTGTCCACAAGTGTGTTCAGAAATTCTACATCTCCCCTGTCCTATAGTGACATTTTTCACACCTACGAAATTGAGCCTGTGACATAGCGGTGTGATATTAACTGGGCCTCACACAACAGTGTCCACTAGTGTGTTCAGAAATTCTACATCTCCCCTGTCCTATAGTGACATTTTTCACACCTGCGACATTGAGCCTGTGACATAGCGGTGTGATATTAACTGGGCCTCACACAATCCAACAGTGTCCACAAGTGTGTTCAGAAATTCTAACTCTCCCCTGTCCTATAGTGACATTTTTCACACCTGCGACATTGAGCCTGTGACATAGCGGTGTGATATTAACTGGGCCTCACACAATCCAACAGTGTCCACAAGTGTGTTCAGAAATTCTACATCTCCCCTGTCCTATAGTGACATTTTTCACACCTGCGACATTGAGCCTGTGACATAGCGGTGTGATATTAACTGGGCCTCACACAATCCAGCAGTGTCCACAAGTGTTTTCAGAAATTCTACATCTCCCCTGTCCTATAGTGACATTTTTCACACCTGCGACATTGAGCCTGTGACATAGCGATGTGATATTAACTGGGCCTCACACAACAGTGTCCACAAGTGTGTTCAGAAATTCTACATCTCCCCTGTCCTATAGTGACATTTTTCACACCTGCGACATTGAGCCTGTGACATAGCGGTGTGATATTAACTGGGCCTCACACAATCCAACAGTGTCCACAAGTGTGTTCAGAAATTCTACATCTCCCCAGTCCTATATACACCTTGTACCTTGTTTTACATTAATATATAGTTTGTGGGATTTTGTGTACATTTTTACCAAAAATGAGGAAGGCTGGTGGAAGAGGCCGTGGAATTGGGCGGGGGTTGCCAGCTGGTAATGATGGTGTTGGTGGTGGATCTAATGGTAGTGGCAAAAGCAAAATAGGACCGAATGCAGGAGGTGTTGAGCCTGCGTCATCGTCTGGCTCCACAAGGCCTCGAAGGCTTAGTTTTCTATGAGTTGGCAAACCGCTTTTAAAGCCAGAGCTTCAGGAAAAAGTTTTGGCTTACATTGCTGACTCAGCCTCCAGCTCTATCGCCTCCTCTTCTGAAGTTGTAAAAAATAAAAGCACTGAGTCATCATTGGAGGGTCATGTTCATGAACCACACCTTTCCTTGTGTCCTTCACCCCACCCAAGATTGAAGGATGACGCAGGCCATACAACTGATTACTCCATGGAGCTGTTTTCACATACCATGCCTGGGTTATCAGGTGAAATGGTGAATTACCCAGGCCAAGATGAATCTGACATGGAGTGCACTGATGCACAGCCACTGATAGATGATTCTGCTGATACATTCAGTCAGAGCACTACATTGTCCTCGCAGTGTAATGAGCCAGATTCTGACCCTGATGAGACTCAGGTGCCCCTTCCCGCATACTATACCACCATACACGGTGACACAGAGGAAGGTGCACATGACATTGAAGAGGAGGTGATGGATGACCCAGTTGTTGACCCAGATTGGCATCCATTGGGGGAAGAGGGTGCTGCTTCCAATAGTTCAGATGAGGAGCATCCACAGCAGACATCGACATCGCAACAGCTGTTATCTGGCAGGCCCGGAGCACTCCAAAGACAGGTTCCAAAAATCAAAAGAGTTGCTGGACAGCTTGTCCAGACGGTCAAAATAGCACAGCGTGCTAGGCCGCAAAATGTCTTCGAAAGTAGGAAGAGTGCAGTGTGGCACTTTTTTGAACAAAATCCTCATGATCAGGCCAAGGTTATCTGTAAGAAGTGCGAAAAGACCTTTAGCCGAGGGAAAAATCTGAAAAATTTGAATACTAGTTGCATGCTTAGACATTTAACCAGCATGCACTTGCAAGCATGGACACAACACCAAACCTCAAGTGCCACATGTGCAACTGATCACAAAGAAGGTAGTCAGCAACGCTACATTGTTTCCCCCACTGTTAGCACAGCAGCAAATGTTGAGGTGTCGTTGCAAGGCCAAAGCAGTCAGGGAATCCCACTGTTATATCAAGGAAAGACTGAATCTAGGCCATCAGAAAGAACACCAACTCCATCACCATCATCAACCCTCTCTCAGTCCGCCCTGTCCACCGCTAGTTCCACCATATGCAGCTCTCAAGTCCAGCTCACCCTCCCAGACACTATGAGTAGGTCAAGAAAGTACTCAGTCTCTCATCCGCGTACACTGGGTTTGAACGCCCACATTGCCAAACTAATCTCGTTAGAGATGATGCCCTATCGGTTGGTGGAAAGCACAGCTTTCCGCGAACTCATGGCCTATGCAGTACCAAGCTATGACCTACCCAGTCGCCACTTCTTCTCTCGCAAAGCCATCCCAGCCCTCCACCATCATGTTAAAGACTGCATTGTCCATGCACTCAAGCAGTCAGTGAGTGGAAAGGTGCACCTCACAACAGATGCATGGTCCAGCCGGCATGGCCAGGGCCGTTACATGTCCATCACTGCGCACTGGGTTAATGTGGTGGATGTAGGGTCCACAGGGGACAGCGGTGGTGGGACAGTGCTGCCTATCCCACGGTATAGGAAACAGTTGGCTGTAGGCGTTCGACCCTCCTCCTCCTCCAGAAGCGAAAGCTCATCCACAGAGCGCAGTCGTATGAGCACTCCATCTGCAGCTGCCACTGTTGCACACGAGGAGTCCCCCTATCGAGCAGCTAGTGGAAAGCGTCAGCAGGCTGTGTTGCAGATGATGTGTTTGGGCGACAGACACACCGCGGAGGTGCTGGCCGAGTACTTTCAGCGACAAACTGAGTCATGGCTGGGCAGTATACATCTTGAGGCAGGCAAGGTAGTTAGTATTAACGGCCGTAATTTTGTGGCAGCCATAGCCCTTTCAAAACTCAGCCACATACCTTGCTTGGCTCACACCTTGAACCTGGTGGTGCAGTGCTTTCTCAACAATTATCCGGAGTTAACAGCCCTGCTCCAGAAGGTGCGAAGACTGTGCGCGCACATCCGCCGGTCGCCTGTACACTCCATTCGTATGCAGAAGCTGCAGCGATTGCTCCACCTTCCCAACCACCGCCTCATTATCGACACTGCAACAAGGTGGAACTCCACCCTGCACATGGTTGAGCGGCTGTGCAAACAGAGGCAGGCCATAATGCATTTGTGGGAGGATACACGGCCAGGCACTTTGAGAGCAGACATGGAGTTGACAAGTGTGCAGTGGTCGAAGCTGAAAGACCTCTGTAAAGTCCTTCAGTGTTTTGAGGAATGCACACGGCTGCTAAGCGCAGACGACGCCATCCTAAGCATGAGCATCCCACTTATGCTTCTGCTCATGCAAACTTTGACGCACCTTAAGGAGCAGGCGTCTGCAGCCAATGTTGATGAGGAGGAAGAGGAGGAGGGAATCCTTGATGACATTCAGCCATTGTCTGCTCAGGGACCTCTCCTGGACGAGGTGGAGGAGGAGGAGGATGATGATGGGGAAGATTACTTAGCGGAGGAGGATGCATCTCGTGGGGCAATTGAAAATGTTGGCGTGGCAAGGTCTGGTACAGGGTTTGTGCGTGACTGGAGGGATGTGGATTTGCCAGAAAGTGCTCCTCCAACCAGCACTCGCAGTGCATCATTGACACCGGGAACATTGGCCCACATGTCAGAATATGCCTTGCAGATCCTAAAAAGGGACCCCCGCATTGCCAAAATGATGAATGATGACGACTACTGGTTGGCCAGCATCCTGGATCCACGCTATAAAGGCAAATTACAAAACATCATGCCACACGAGAACCTTGACCTAATATTGGCTAATAAACAAGCAACTCTGGTAAACCGGTTGGTTGAGGCATTCCCAGCACACAGCAGCGGTGATGGTTCTCACACGAGCTGTACGGGCCGGGGGCAGCTTGGCAGAGGTGTTCGTGGTGCACACAGCAGAAGTGGCGTTGGAGACAGGGGTTTCATGACAATGTTGTGGACTGATTTTTCAAGTACCGCTCACACAACTGGTAATACTGCATCGATGGAAAGTGACAGGAGACAGCAGTTGTCAACTATGGTTACAAACTACTTTTCCTCCCATATCGATGTTCTCCCGCACAGGTCATTCCCCTCTGACTATTGGGCCGCTAAACTGGACACCTGGCCTGAATTGGCACAATATGCCTTACAGGAGCTCGCTTGCCCAGCTGCAAGTGTGCTATCGGAAAGAGTCTTCAGTGCAGCTGGATCAATCCTGACAGAAAAAAGGACCCGTCTGTCAACCCAAAATGTGGATGATCTAACCTTCATTAAAATGAACCATGCATGGGTTTCCAAGGATTTTGTCCCACCTTCCCCTGATGACACATAGGGTGACAGAAAAATGGCTTGCTTTGGTCCTCCTCTTCCTGGGACTTGAACAATTTCGCCTTTTGCATCAGCTGAATGTCCAACATCAACATATGCCACTTTCTAAAACTCCCTAACTGTGCTGCCTCCCCCCCCCATGGCCGGGGTCACCACCTAGCGCACGAAACCGTGCGAGTGCCGTTGCCCTGGACAGGTGGGTAGGCCAACTCTTGGGCGCGGGCACTGGCACAGGGTCCCTCATAGTGCAATCAAGTGTCTCTGACGGTGGTGGTGCACACCCGCCGTCAGACACACCGCCGTACTATGAGGGGCCCAGTGCCAGTACCGACGCCCACAAGTGGGCCCCCCTTGCTTGGGCAGGGCCCCAGCATTTGCAATCTTTACTTCTCCCTGCTCCTCCGCTGTGTAGTCTGGGCCGTCAAATCCATACTGGGCCTGACACCGTCTGAGCCTGCCTCCTGATCTATAGACATATATTTTGAATTTTTTACACTATGCTATCCATACATGTTATCCGGGGATACGGTACCCTTTCTCACCTTTGTGCAATCACGTGTAATCCATACTGGGCCTGACACCGTCTGAGCCTGCCTCCTGATCTATAGACATATATTTTGAATGTGTACACTATGCTATCCATACATGTTATCCGGGGATACGGTACCCTTTCTCACCTTTGTGCAATCACGTGTAATCCATACTGGGCTTGACACCGTCTGAGCCTGCCTCCTGATCTATAGACATATATTTTGAATGTGTACACTATGCTATCCATACATGTTATCCGGGGATACGGTACCCTTTCTCACCTTTGTGCAATCACGTGTAATCCATACTGGGCCTGAGAACGGCTGGCGAGCTGTTAAGCAAGCTACAGCACATGTGGTTTGCACACGTAAGTTTTTCATTTTTTCAGGAATGACGATTAGGCTTAATTCCGGAACTGCGGTTGACCTGCACTTACTGGGAAATCATCGTTCGCGGGTAATAATTGTATTCCCTGATCCCCATCACTAACGTTGTTCAGCGGGTTATCTGCACCTGTAAGTGACAAACGCTGGCCTTTTCAGTGTAGCACACATGCAGCCACGGACATGTAAGGGCATGACACACCATTTATTGGCCAATCTCACGTGCCAGAGTCTCGCGTGTCCCTCTAGTAAGCCGGACTCGGACCGCGGGGCATGACGGAGTCTCGTTCGTTAACGGAATTAAGCTTGCAATGTGTGCATCTTTTTTGTTGCTGGATGGTTGAGGTTGCCCGTGTTGAGTCAAACTACGACGTAGGCTCCACTCCTGGTGGTGCCCTTCTGGACATTCCTTTAAGGTTCAGCTTTGCAACCATACTGCCCACGTAAAACACACACTTTGCCTTCATGAACGCTGTTTGGAGGGTCGTGACTCGTGGGAATAACGCTGCCCAATCAGTTAACCTGCTAGAGAGATCCTTCGTTGCTCCCAAGCATGACATCACACTCCCTAGGAGGAAGGTAATGCCACTGTGGCGACCATACTCCTGGGGGCGACACAAGTGCACTGATGCCCAGCCACTGCTCGATGAATCTGCTGGTACATTGACCCAGACCACTACATTCCCCTTGCACGCTACACGGCCTGAATCTGACCCTGATGAAACTCAGGTTACCCTTCCCATATACAGTTCCATCTTACACGGTGACAAAGAGGAAGCTGCAGATGAAAGTGCAGGTTCGGCCCACCCGCCGTCAGACACACCACCGTACTATCAGGGGCCCTGTGCCAGTGCCGTCGCCAACGAGTGGGCCCCCCCTGCTTGCTCAGGATCACAGCACTTGCAAGGTTGAAATACTGTGCAGTGAGATGGAAGATGGGGACGACGAGGAGTCCAGACTAGTACAGGGATTCCCTAGCGAGGAGACTTACAGTTGTGGCCAAAAGTATTGACACCCTTGCAATTTTGTCAGATAATACTCAGTTTCTTCCTGAAAATGATTGCAAACACAAATTCTTTGGTATTATTATCTTCATTTAATTTGTCTTAAAAGAAAAAACACAAACGAGAATGAAGCAAAAAGTAAAACATTGATGGTTACCGGAAGCGGTTGGTCGCAGTTATTTCGGCTAAAGGTTGTGCAACCAAGTATTAGACTGAGGGTGCCAATACTTTTGTCTGGCCCATTTTTGGAGTTTCATGTGAAATGATCAATGTTTTACTTTTTGCTTCATTCTCGTTTGTGTTTTTTCATTTAAGACAAATTAAATGAAGATAATAATACCAAAGAATTTGTGTTTGCAATCATTTTCAGGAAGAAACTGAGTATTATCTGACAGAATTGCAGGGGTGTCAATACTTTTGGCCACAACTGTATTTCATTGTTTTCAATGTTGGGACAGCAATTTTTGGGGAGCACTATACTCTGGAGCATGATAGATGGGGCCCACCGTACACTGGAACATTCCAAAGGTGGACATCAGACACTGGAGCAGCATTTACAGGGCCCATTATACACTAGAGCATTAGAAATGGGGCCCATTATGTTTGGAGCATTATTTGGGCCCATAAGACAGTGGAGCTTCATCCATGGGGACCAACATATACTGTAGCATTATGTGGAGCTCATCATATACTGTTTCAAACATTATATGGGACCAATAATTCTGTATGGAGAAATAGATGGGCCTCGTCATGAGATGTAAAAAGTGAAGTGTTTTTCATTGTACTATACCGCTATTTCTCTGCCGTATCGGAGCATCATGAGTTGTGGTATGTGTTAAAGGGGCGCTCTTTCGCCCAGGACACATGAAAACCTGAAGCCAGCCCTACCCCCCCACAACTTTAGCCAAATAACCCCCATTTTTCAGTGCGTAACTAGTATTATGAAGTAAATTAAGGTTGACAAGCTTAAGTAATAAGAATTGATGCTTTTGGCATTCAAATGGGCACTGTATGTGTGTTTCCTGTCCTCCTCTCACTGCCGACTTTAATTCCCCATTGACTTACATTGGGTTTCGTGTTTCGGTCGGACCCCCGACTTTTCCCTATAGTCGGCCGATTTTGCTCGACCAGACTTTTGGAAAGTCGGGTTTCATGAAACGAAACTCGACCCTAAAAAAGCAAAAGTCGCTCAACTCTTGAGTCTTGACGACTCTATGTCATTGGCCATTCAAGTTGATCGGCGTTTACGTGAATGCAAAACTACACGAGAGGCGTTGCCGCCTTTCGAACGAACGTCTGAACCCATGCAATGCGATAGGGTTTTGTCTAGGGCGCAACATCAGGAGTTTAGAAGGCGTAATAAGCTGTGTTTTTTCTGTGGGGATGCCTCTCATACTATTTCTGTCTGCCCTAAATGAGAAAAGAGTTTTGCTCACACATTTGCGGTGGGCAGTGTACAGCCTGATCTGCTCCTTGTCTACATTTTCCGCTAAGGCTTTTGTAGATTCAGGAGCAGCTTTGAATCTGATGGATTTAGACTTTGCTAAATGTTGTGGTTTTCCTATGATACCCCTGTGGACTCCTATCCCTTTGAAGGGTATTGATGCTACTCTTTTGGCGAAGAATAAACCCAAGTTGACTGTGCAATTGAGTTAATGCCCGGGTGTAAATTTCCCAAGGGTTGGCTTTTCAACTTATCGGTACCCGAACATGATGCTATGCGATCTTATATCAAGGAGTCGTTGGAGATGTTCTTTTTGTGGCCAAGAAAGATGGCTCATTAAGGCCATGTATTGACTATCATTCCGTTAACAAAATCACTGATAAATATCAGTATCCATTGCCCCTGATTTCTGATTTGTTTTCAAGAGTTAAAAGTGCCTGTTGGTTTACCAAGCTTGACCTCAGGGGGCCTATAATCTTATTCGCATCAAGCACGGGGATGAATGGAAGACGGCGTTTAATACTCCGGAGGGACATTTTGAGTACCAGGTGATGCCTTTTGGGCTCACTAATGCCCCTTCTGTCTTCCAATCTTTTATGAACGATATTTTCCGGGACTTTGTGGATAAGTTTTTGATCATTTATCTGGATGATGTTTTGATTTTTTCCAGTGATTGGGATTCTCATGTGGAACATGTCCGGACTGTGTTCCGGATTTTGAGGGAAAATTCTCTGTATGTTAAGGGATCGAAGTGCCTCTTTGGTGTATAGAGGATTTCATTTTTGGGGTTCATTTTGTCCCCGTCTGCTATTGGAATGGACCCAGCCAAGATACAGGCCATATATGATTGGATTCAGCCCACTTTTTTGAAGGCTCTCCAGAAGTTTTTGGGTTTTGCTAATTTCTACCGTAAATTTATAAGTAATTTTTCTGGTATTGTTAAACCACTGACTGATCTGACCAAAAAGGGCGCTGATGTGGTGAATTAGTCTCCAGAGGCAGTCTCGGCATTTCAGGAGCTTAAGCGGAGATTCACTTCTGCTCTGGTTCTACGGCAACCTTATGTCTCACTCCAATTTCAGGTGGAGGTAGATGCTTCTGAGATTGGTGCAGGAGCCGTTTTGTCCCAAAAAGATCCTGTGACTTCTAAGATGAATCCCTGTGCCTTCTTTTCTTGAAAATTCTCCCCATCTGAACGTAACTATGACGTGGGGAATCGGGAATTGTTGGCCATGAAATGGGCATTTGAAGAGTGGAGACTTTGGTTGGAGGGAGCTAGACATCAAGTTGTGGTCCTCACCGGCCACAAGAATTTGATTTATCTTGAACCAGCCAAACGCTTGAATCCTAGACAGGCTAGGTGGGCCTTGTTTTTCACGCATTTTAATTTTGTGGTCTCTTTTCTTCCGGGCACTAAGAATGTTAAGGCGGACGCCCTTTCTAGGAGTTTCTTTGCAGATTCTCTTAATGTGAACGAGCCTACTACCATTCTAAATAAGGGTGTAGTTCTTTCTGCCATCTCACCCGATTTGAGACGTGCCCTGGAGGAATTTCAGGAGGACAAACCTGAACGTTGCCCTATGGGAAAATTGTATGTCCCTGACCAGTGGAGGAAGAGAGTAATGTCTGAAATTTATTGCTCCGCATTGGCTGGTCATCCAGTTATTTTTGGTACCAGAGATTTGGTGAGTCGGTCTTTTTGGTGGCCTGCCTTATCTCGTGATGTCAGGAATTTTGTGCAGTCCTGTGGGACTTGTTCTCGGTCCAAGCCCTGTTCTCGTTCTAGTGGGTTGTTGATGCCCCTGCCGGTGCCCAGGAGGCCATGGACCTATGTCTCAGTGGATTTTATTTCCGATCTTCCTGTCTCTCAGAGAATGACTGTTATCTGGGTGATTTGTGATACATTTTCTAAGATGATCCATCTTGTACCACTCCCAAAGTTGCCATCTTCTTCTGAGTTGGTGCCCTTGTTTTACAACAGGTGGTTCGGTTGCACGGGATTCCTGAGAACATTGTGTTGGACAGAGGAGTTCAGTTTGTTTCCAGATTTTGGAGAGCTTTTTGTTCCAAACTGGGAATTCAGTTATCTTTCTCCTCTGCATTTCATCCTCAGACCAATGGGCAGACTGAGAGAACAAACCAGACTTTGGAGTCCTATTTGAGATGTTTCATATCTGCTGATCAGAATGACTGGGTCTCATTTTTGCCCTTGGCCGAATTCACGCTAAAAAATAGAGCTAGTTCTGCCACTTTGATGTCGCCTTTTTTCTGTAACTTTGGGTTTCATCCTCGATTTTCTTCAGGGCAGGTGGGATCTTCAACCTGCCCAAGTGTGGACACTGTGGTAGAGAGAATGCAGCAGATTTGGGACCAAGTGGTGGATAAGTTGTCCCACTCTCAGGAAAAAGCCCAACGGTTTTCCAACCGGCATAGGACCATTGGTCCCCGGTTTAGAGTGGGTGATATGGTTTGGTTGTCTTCAAAGAATATTCCTATGAAGGTTGCGACTCCAAAATTCAAGCCAAGATTCATTGGACCTTATAAGATTTTGGAGATCCTTAATCCTGTTTCTTTCCGATTGGCTCTTCCAGTTACGTTTAAGATCCATAACGTGTTTCATAAATCTTTGTTGAAGAGGTTTGTGGAGCCAGTAGTTCCTATGGCGGCGCCTCCTGACCTTGTATTGGTTAAAGGCAATTTGGAATATGAGGTAGAGAAAATATTGGATTCTCGTTTAGCTAGATGGAGACTCCAGTACTTGGTCAAATGGAAGGGTTATGGCCAGGAGGATAATTCTTGGGTCTCTGCTTCTGACATTCATGCCGAAAGATTGGTTCGTGCTTTTCACCGGGCCCATCCTGATCGGCCTGGTGGCGTGGATGAGGGTTCGGTGACCCCTCCTCAAGGGGGGGGATACTGTTGTGAATTCGCTTTCTGGCCTCCCTCTGGTTATTACCAGGGGTGGATTAAGGGTAGCCAGGGCCCCGGGCTGTTCAGGCTCTGTGGGCCCCCCGGTCATGTGACGGGGTCTGGAAGTCACTAGTTTTCATGATGCATACGGTGCGTCAAGGGGCGGGAAGGGGTTAAATACTGAGGTAAAAGAAACTCTGCAAATACGCAACGTGTGCACGAGGCCTCACAAATACTGAGGTAAAAAAACACCAAATGCTCAACGTGTCCATGAGGCCTTACAAATACTGAGTGAAAAACTCACCAAATACTCAGCGTGTGCACGAGGCCTTATAAATACTGAGGTAAAAACTCACCAAATACTCAGTGTGTGCACGAGGCCTTATAAATGCTGAGGTAAAAACTCACCAAATACTCAGCGTTTGAATGAGGCCTTATAAATACTGGAAGGCTTCCACCCAACATCTAGTCCTGACTCACCTGTACCTAACATTGAAACCAGCTAATAGTCTGCAATCACCTGCTGACCTGGACCCATGACCTGTTAGACAAGTTACTTCACATGAGTCACACAGAGGCTTCTGCTTCATGAACTTCCCCAGATAGAAGAAGCAGCCTCCGGATGTGCAGCCTGTAGCCGGATATACAGGAAGAGACGCTCCTCGTCACAGGTTGTGCCCAACATGTCAGCAGAGGGGTTAACGCCACAGACAAGTCGCCGTCTCCTCACACACTGGACACGATGCTGCATCTGGCGATGAACAAGCGCACATTGCGCAATGTTAGTCATGTCCCAGATGTTCAGCATGTGGAGGACCAAGGGGGACCAAAAAAGACCCCAGGATTGGAACAGGAGCATGGGAAAGTGGACGGCAGTTGGAGGGGCAGGGTTTATACAGGAGTCAGAGTAAGTAAATATATATATATGCGAGCAGCGCACACATGCACAATCCTCATGTTGTATAACTTTCAACTGGTCAAAACATTTCTCTCAGTAGGCCAAGAAAGAAATGTGGCAGGACTAAAGTATACCTCATAGTAACTTATGTGTGAGGCAGAGGTGAAAAGACCCGCCATCTCGTGCCCACCTTACTAGAGGTGCCCACTGCCCACATATAACAAAGTTGATGGAAACAGATGACTTCCACTATGATTGGTTACTGGCTGCCCGACCACACCCATTTCACAAATAGTCACACCCATGTCCACGCCCCAACCACACCCATTTAGCACTGCTGATCACACTGACTGGTACTGAGGGCACAGTGGCTGGTACTGTGGGCACACTGACTGGTGCTGAGGAAAAGAAAGAACAGAGAGAGAGAAAAAAGAGAGAGAAAGAAAGGAGAGAGAATGAAAGAACAGAGAGAAAGAGAGAGAGAAAAAGAGAGAGAAAGGAAGAAAGAACAGAGAGAAAGAAAGAGGGGACAGAAAAAAGAACAGAGAGAGGAAAAAAAGAAAGAGGGGAAAGAAAGAACAGAGAGGGAGAGAGAAAGAAAGAGGGGAAAGAAAGAAAAGAGAGAAAGAAAGAGGGGAAAGAAAGAACAGAGAGAAAAAAAGAAAGAAAGGGGAAAGAAAGAAAGAAACAGAGAGGGCAAGAGAAAGAAAGAGGGGAAAGAAGGAACAAAGAGAGAAGGAAAGAAAGAAAAAGAAAGAGGTGAAAGAAAGAACAAAGAGAGAAAAAAAGAAAGGGGAAAGAAAGAAAGGACAGAGAGGGAGAGAGAAAGAAAGAGGGGAAAGAAAGAACAGAAAGTGAAAGAAAGAACAGAGAGAGAAAGACAAGGAAAGAGGGGAAAGAAAGATTCTATAAAGATACTATACCAGCCCGGCTCACATTGTAGTGCCCACCTGAGCCTCCTGGTGCAGAACATATCATGAACCACTCACATGGCCGACATCCCCGAGTCCAAGGCGATCCCGCTGTCTGCGCTGTCGGAGGAGGACATGGTGATAATCTGAAGCATTCCCTGAAGTGCCTCCATGGTTCCATCACAATCTCCTCCGGTCAGCTTTCAGCACGTCACTTCCGATGGAATGTCACGTGCGAGTTTTCAAGTGCTCCTCAGGGCTCCTCCATATACTCCTGTGTCCGTGGGAAAAGTAAGCTCCCGGTTGGGGCAGTGGGGCAGACTCTCAAAATCTGGGATGTTGGGAGGTATGAATGCTCCCCGTCATATGTACACGCATGGCTCCGCACACCTCATACACACACGGTTCCGCTTTGTATGCCTCGTACACACGGCTTCGCTCCGTACACCTCGCACACACATGGCTCCATTCAGTACACACATGGCTCCACTCCGTAAACCTCGTACACATGCGGCTTTGCTCCGTACACCTTATACACATGCAGCCACGCTCTGTACACCTTGTACACACATGGCTCTGCTCCGTAAACCTTGTACACATGCGGCTTTGCTCCATACACCTCGTACACACGTGGCTCCGCTCCGTAAACGTACGGCTCAGCTCTGTACACTTTGTACACACAGGGCTTCGTTCCGTATACCTCGTACACACGTGGTTCCACTCTGTACACCACGTACACACACACGGCTTCGCTCCGTACACCTCGTACACACATGCGGCTTCGCTCTGAACACCTTGAACAAATACGCAGCTTCGCTCCGTACACCTCGCACACACACGCGGCTCTGCTCCGCACACGCGTGGCTCCGCTCCGTACACCTCGTACACACACGGCTCAGCTCTTTACACTTTGTACACACAGGGCTACTTTCCGTACACCTCGTACACAAGCAGCTTTGCTCCGTACACCTCGCACACACACGCGACTCTGCTCCGTACACATGTGGCTCCACTCCGTACACCTCTCGTGCGTGGCTCAGTTCCGTACACCTCGTACACACGCGGCTCCGCTCCGTAAACACACGGCTCAGCTCTGTACACTTTGTACACACAGGGCTCTGCTCCGTACACCTCGTACACACGCGGCTCCACTCCGTACATCTCATACACACACGCAGCTTTGCTCCATACACACATGCAGCTTTGCTCCGTACACCTCGCACATTCGCAGCTCTGCTCCGTACACCTCGCACATTCGTGGCTCTGCTCCGTACGCCTCGCACACACGCAGCTCTGCTCCATACACCTCGCACATTCATGGCTCTGCTCCGTACACCTCGCACATTCACGGCTCTGCTCCCTACACCTCGCGCATTCGCGGCTCTGCTCCGTACACCTCGCGCATTCGCGGCTCTGCTCCGTACACCTCGCACATTTGCGGCTCTGCTCCCGAAACCTCGTACACACACGTGGCTCCGCTCCGTACACGCGTGGCTCTGCTCCATACACCTCACGCACGCGCAGCTCCACTCCGTACACCTCGTACACACACGACTCTGCTCCGTAAACACACGTCTCAGCTCTGTACACTTTGTACACACAGGTCTCCGTTCTGTACACCTCGTACACATGCAGCTTCGCTCCGTACACCTCGTACACACACGCGACTCCGCTCCGTACACATGTGGCTCCACTCCGTACACCTCGCACGCGCTCGGCTCCGCTCCGTACACCTCGCACGCGCTCGGCTCTGCTCCGTACACCTCGCACACGCGCAGCTCCACTCAGTACACCTTGTACACACGCAGCTCCGCTCCGTAAACACACGGCTCAGCTCTGTATACTTTGTACACACAGAGCTCCGTTCTGTACACCTCGTACACACACGCGGCTTTGCTCCATTCACACACGCGGCTTCGCTCCGTACACCTCGTACACACACGCGGCTTCGCTCCGTACACCTCGTACACACACGCGGCTTCGCTCCTTACACACATACAGCTTCGCTCTGTACACCTCGCACGCGTGCAGCTCCGCTCTGTACACCTCGCACGCACGCAGCTCTGTTGCGTACACCTCGCAGATGTGCAGCTCCTCTCCGTACACCTTGCACACGCGCGGCTCTGCTCTGCACACACATGCAGCTACATCCACCCTGTAAACTCCTGACCCCACACATAATTCCCTCATCCAGCACCATGACAACCAGCACAGCAGAGTCCCACATAAAATACATTGAGGGCTGTGTGCACAGGACCTGTGATAAGGTCACCAGAGGGGAGGAGTCAGGTGTCACATGATCAGTGGCCCCTGACTGAAGCCTCTGATCATGTAACCCCTGACTCCTCCCCTCCTGTGAGTGACCTCATCACAGGTCCTGTGCGCACAGAGCAGGGATTTTTCAGTGAGGGGCTGGTGCTGCGGTGGCCGGTGGGTCTGGAAGGGGGAGGAAGGGGTCAGTACATTAGGGAGTGTGGCACTATGGTGGCGGATTATAATGGGCCAATTTTGCTTGGGCTGGTGGGCCCCCACACCACTGGGTCCTGGGCTACAGCCCAGATTGACCTCATTATAATCCGCCACTGGTTATTACTGAAGGTAGTGGAGCTGGTCAGACTGACAGAGGGGTTGCGAGTTCTCCTTCTGGGCTCCCTCTGGTGGTTACTGGAGGTAATGGAGCTGATCTGATTAACAGAGGCTTGCCACCTGATAATGAGGACGACGAATGGAGATCTGGGGTTTCAGATTGTGATTTAAGACAGCTGACTCCCTTTATCCCTGCTGGTGATTTTCTTCTGCCTCCTGAGATCTGATGTTTCCAGCTCAGTCCCTGCATGTTCAGCTAAGTGTTTATTTGCTATTCTGTTTGCATTTGAGCTGGTTTTGTCTATCTCAGTTTTGTGTGGGTCAGCCAGCTCTGGCTGGGGCTGTGCTGAATCACCGTCCATATGTTACTGCATGTGCCAGTTTGTTTTTGTCCCTTATTAGATTGGCCTCTTTTTGCTCTGCTTTCAGAATATACCAGAGTGCTGATATAGTGGGCGAAGTCATGCAACTTCAGTGTTTTTTGCATCAGACGTGTTGGACTTTTTGTAGGGTTTTTTGCGTGATTGCAGTATCAGGATCCTGTCAGCACCGGCGGACTGCCGAGGCTGAACAGGGAAACTCACCCAGACTACGGGACGACCCGGGGTCCGATACTGCAGGGAAAGTTCAGACAACAGGACCTGCGACACCGAAAGTAGTTAGCATTACAAGGACCTACGATCATGTGACCACAGGGGGTGTGGCTTAGCGTCCTGCTGCAAGAGAGGGCTGTAGGGTTCTGTTACAGGAATCCTGGAGTAAAGGCTAGGGAAACTCAGGTCAGACAAATGGGGGTCATACACGGAGAGGGCGGCGCGGTATCAGAGGGACAAGCAGAGGATAGTCAAAACGTAAGCAATGAATCATGCACAGAGATAGCAACGCAGTACAAGGGAGGCAGTCAGAGAGTAGTCAGGTCCAAGGCAAAAGAGTCATACACGGATGTTATGAATGAGTAACCGAAGGAGGAAAAAACAAAAATACAAGCTAAGTCCAGAAAACCGGAGAGGTTGGTAGCTATCGGATTGCAGACCCCTGATCCTATTCACACAACTAACAGTAGCCGTGGGGTTTTCCTACGGTGCCCTAGACCCCTCGTTCACAGCCAGAGAACTAAATAAGCCTAAAGAAAGAAAGGGGAAATCTAAACTGCCCCAGAGCAGACCCCAAAGCAACAGACAGCCCCCAACATGTATTGTCGGTGAAAAGCAGATGAAAACACAAACACAGACAGAAAGACAGTTTGAGCAAACGATGGGGCCCAACTAACTAAATAGGAAAGGACAGAAAAGATGCTGGCTGCAATCCACAAAAATTCTGCCAAAATAATGTCCAACACGTCTGATAGAAAAAAGGCCCTGAAGTCACTAGACTTCAAAATCACGATATCAGCACTCAGGTATATTCTGAAGACTGAGCAAAAGATCAACTTGACCAGAGAAGAAAATGGAGCTCAGCCTGTACCAACAAGGGCAGGCAGAACACAAACACTAAGTAAACAGACAATATCTCATGGAAAAATAAGAGAGGAAATACTTAGCTTTCAGAAGACAGGTACTGAACTGGTTTGCAAGAGCTCAGAGCAGAAAGGATCACTAGCACCCCTGTAGGGCGTCGGCTGCCTTATATCCACTCAGTGATTCCGGGTGTCCAATCAGGCTCCACCTGTTCAGATGACAGGTTCTTCCCAACCCAATCAATTTCACTACCTCTCTTCACCAGCAGAGGGAGTTCATCAGACATCAACGGTGAAGGGGAAAATGAACTCACAACACACGGAGATAGCAGAGCAGTACAAAAGGAACAGGCAGAACTCGTAACAGGGACAGAACTGGATCAAAAGCAAGCAAGCATAAAGTATCACAGTCACAAAGCACACTAGGGGCACACATTCGGCCATGGGTCTGAGTATAAGCGACAAGGAGTGAGCCCACAATGAGGCTATAAAAAGCCTCCCAGAATCTCAGGGTGAGGCTGTCCAGATTAACCTCTAAACTATCTGATCCCATGAACTCAGCAGATCATGACATGCAGACAGCGTCTTTCCTTTCCTGTCCTGTCTAGTCAGTGTGGGCCCCATAATTTGCTCAGTCTATTTTCCTGCCTGCGATTGTGTTTTCATCTTGTCTCACCGACAATATATGTTTGGGGACTGTCAATTCCTTTGGGATCTGCTCTGGGGCAGTTTAGATTTTCCCTTTCTTGCTTTAAGCTTAGTTAGCTCTCCCGCTGTGCCGAGGCGTCTAGGATCATCGTAGGTACGGCTACTGCTAGTTGTGTGGATAGGATCAGGGGTCTGCAATCCGCTTAGTTACCAACCTCTCTGGTTTTCTGTGGCTTAGCTTGGGCTTGCTCTCCTCCTCGGTGACCCATTCATAACACATGAGCTTGTTATATAGGGATAACTTAAAAGCAGGTACGGCCTGGGGCTGAAATTCAGCCCTGGCATGTGAAATCACACAGGCCCATGCTGTCCCTGTCGCAAGCATCAGATAGGAGATGTTACTAATATTACCCTAGATGGAGGAAAGCAAGTTTTACTACATGACCAATATGTATAATGATACCCGTTGCCTGCTGGGATAAGTGACGAAGATAGCTACTTTGTGCTCCATCACAACTCTTGAGAACACCAATTCTGTTAACATAGCAGCCAAGCGGCCCACTACCAGACAGACTCTTCTGGCATTTGCCAGAATTGCCAGATGGCCAGTCCGGCCCTGCTTAAAAGAGTATATCCATCTGGGGAAAAGAAGAGAGTAACGCAGGCACTGGGTAAAACATTTCGATTTATTCAGTATCAAGTATGAGCACCACATGCAGCAATCCCCGCACTTACATGGCTTGTCTGCTACCAGTGAGGTTACTAATAGTTGTCTGAGGAATATTCAGTCACGCTGAATGTAACTGGTTAAGTAAGTCATCAAGATTTGCAACTGCTGACAAATGATGTCCTAGATGTGTTCAATGGAAAACAAGTCCAGAGACGCTGGAGCCATGGTAGAACATTCAGGTCACGCAGGCTGCTCACAGTAGCAACATGCGGTCTGATGGTGTCATGTCGAAAAACAGCTCCTGGGACACTTTTGGAAATGGCTGCACCATTGGTTCTACGATTGATCAATTTTGTAGTGTAAGTGAAATTACATAAAAAGCCAACGGCATCAAACAGTGTCTGCACAAACCATTAAAAGGCATTTGCATGACATTGGGCTAGAGTCAGACGTCCAGCTACAGTTGTTACATTGACCTCACACCATCACTCTCCAAGGCTCTCATGGTGCAGAACAAGATGGCAATGGAGGCTGGAATGAAGGTCTATCCTATTCAAATGATGTCTCCTGCTTCTGACTTGCAAGTCGGAGATCGGTCTGGAGACCATTTGGGCAACACTATGAAAATTCTTCACAAGGGAATGTCACACTGGTTCTACTACCTTGATTATGGTGTGAGGTGGCATAAAGTATGTGTCAGGACTCTAATGTCAGGACCCTGTCAGCATCGGCAAACTGCCACGCTGAGCAGGGTGACTTACTCACACTATGGGAGAGCACGGAGTCCAATACAGTAGTGACAGTTCAAGCAGACAGGACCTGCGGCACTGAAAATAGTAAGGAGTCCCAGGACCTAGATCATGTGACTGCAGGGGGCGGGGCTTAGCGTCCTACTGCTGCAGATGATATAATGTACCTACTGCAGGGAAACTGTAGAAGAGGAGAGGAAAACGCAGGTCAGACAAGCGAGGGTTCATACACGGAGAGGGCTGTGCGGTACCAGAGGGACGAGCAAAGAATAGTCAAGTCACAGGCAGAGGGTCATACACAGAGAGGTAGCGCAGTACAAGAGGGACAGGCAGAACTCGTAACAGGGACAGAACCGGATCAAAACCAAACAAGCAAGCAAGATATCAGGCACAAGGCACACGTACGCACAAGGTCAACTAACTCAGCCGAGGGCAGGAGTATAACTGACACCGGACCTAGGTCAAGTGAGCATTAAATAGCCGCCCTCTGCCAGAGAGAGGCAGAAACAATTAACCCCTGACTGACCAGGACGGGCCAAAGACAAAGCCCATCCTGGATCATGACAGTATGGTAGCCAAATCCCTCTAATCTTCATTTCAGGTGCACTAAGAGGTCAGCGTTACATTGATTTGGTCATAAAACCTGTGGTACGGCCATTTCATCAAAAGTGTCCCAAGAGTTGTTTTGAACATGACAATGCCAAGCTGGATTTTGCTTTTGTTACTGTGAGCAACTTGTGTGATCTTAATGTGCTACCATAACCTGGAGAGTCTTCGGAATTGTCTCCCATCAAGGACTTCAGGGACCACATTGGACAGCAATTGCAAAGGGAGCTGCCAGCAGTGGATCCTGAAGATTTACCCAGCTACATTAAGCGAGGCTGTCATATGGTATACAGTCTATCTAGAGTCTAACGCATGGGTATAATAAGACACATGAGACATAAGCTTCTTAAGCATTTCTTGTATTACTTCATACAAGTAGTGCAGTAGCAGGATAGTTGCAGAGTTAGGCAAACAACCAACGATATTCAGAGTCTATTACTTTCCCGTCAGAAGTAGCTGGCAAGCAGAAGGGTTCTGTGTCCACAAATGGTTCCAAGCAGAGGAGATCCAGGCTTCACAGACCAAGTCACAACTGGGAATAGAGCTGATTCAGGAGCACAGGTGAATCAGCTGGAGCTGATTAAAAGGACAATTGGCAGGAAACAGGGCAGGGACATCATAGCTGAGTACTCCATGTTATTTGAGGGCAAAGTCACTGCACATGCCAGGAAACAAGATGGCCAACGACAAGCTGAGGACTCCATATTGGTTGAGGGCAAAAGTCAATGCACAGTCCAGGAAACAAGATGGCCGACACACTAAATGCGAAGATAACGGATCTAGCATAAAAGTCTGAAAACATTACAGAGGCAGAACATTCTACAGACAACCATTATTGACCTCAATGGTAATGGCTAAGGTGGGGATTTCTGTGCGTGGTCGTCATTTGCTGCGATACTGAATACGTTGAGATGTTTGGAAAAGTTTATTTTCATTTTTCCAATCATTTTTTGGTGTTTTTTTGCGTTTTATATGTTGATGAGGGTATATTTAGGTTTATAAATAAACTCTCACATGGTGTTTGGTTGTGGATGTAACCCTTCCATTTTTCTAGATTGACCATGAGTTATTATTTATTCAGAGGTGATCCATACTGCTGAATCGTATGGGCAAACTTTTTTGGGGGGGGGATATTATATAGTGAAGACATATTACTAGGATGTGCCACCATATTATGAATAATGGGAATCCAACCTCTAGGGCCCCCATCCAACCTGGGAATGAGTTAGTGTTGTGTGCACATCACTGTTTTAACTTTGTAGAGTAGCCACCGGCTACTTAGCTGTGCAGAGTATTGCAGGATTTCCCTATTCTTGTGGCTGTGCTGCAGTTCCCTGCACCGCCCAGGTGCCATTGTGCAGAGGAAACTTACAATGGCACAGAGTACGAAGCTAGGGCTGCATTTATTTCTTGATGGGA
This sequence comes from Dendrobates tinctorius, assembly GCF_039654945.1. Lineage (NCBI taxonomy): Eukaryota > Metazoa > Chordata > Amphibia > Anura > Dendrobatidae > Dendrobates > Dendrobates tinctorius. Next base: position 12,032,440 of record NW_027361897.1, on the reverse strand, counting down.
ACCACAAATTGAATCACTAATACAGCCCCTTTAATGTATCATGGCAGGAAAAAGTAAATTAACATGTGGTCCTTGTGGAATATATCAGCTCGTGATAGAACACAGAATATAATGCATGGGTTGGACATAATACTTAGGCAGCATTGCATCATGACGAAGACACTGCATCTCGGCCATTTAATCTACTACTCTTGAAACTTCAGTAAAATTAAAGTTTTATGTAAATTAAGGTAATTTAAAGGGGTTGTCCATTACTTTACCTGTTCCATTCATGTGAACTGACATCGATAAGCATTTTACTAAATACAGGGTGGGCCATTTATATGGATACACCTAGATAAATTGGAAATGGTTGGTGATATCAACTTCCTGTTTGTGGCACTTTGGTATATGGGAGGGGGGAAACTTTTCAAGATGGGTGGTGACCATGGCGGCCATTTTGAAGTTGGCCATTTTGGATCCAACTTTATTTTTTCCAATGGGAAGAGGGTCATGTGACACATCAAACTTATTGAGAATTTCACAAGAAAAACAATGGTGTGCTTGGTTTAAACATAACTTTATTCTTTCATGAGTTATTTACAAGTTTATGACCACTTATAAAGTGTGTTCAAAGTGCTGCCCATTGTGATGGATTGTCAATGCAACCCTCTTCTCTCACTCTTGACACACTGAGTGGGAGAAGAGTGTTGCATTGTGAATGACACACATTCCCATTTCATTTAGGTGTATCCATATAAATGACCCACCCTGTAGATTGCTTTAAATCCTGCTGTGAACTGAGCTGTTCTCCAGGTCACATGATCTGTGGCCGAGAATCTCTTGCTTTTTTTTATGTCACATCAAAATCTTCCTCAGTTCCAGGCTCTGGAAACTGTCGGGTGGGTGTGACTTGCAGTGTGTGGGCGGGGCTACATTCAGCAGAGCTCACTCTGTTTCTGTGCATGTTACTGCTGCAGATACATCTTTCCCTGCAAACCCAGCCCTCCGTTTGTATTTGTATGTATACAGCATGATGTATATACAAGTACACACCCTGCTGGATACCCTGTGTGATGTATATACATCCTGCTGTATTCCCTCTATTATATGACTACATTTATATTTCTCTCTCCCTCCAAATAATGCATTCTATCCAACCATTACATCTATCTATCTACCTGTCTACCAAATCCATCCCGTCCAACCATTAGTGAGGGGGAGTAGGGAATCATCTTTGTTAGGGCTAGTGTTCTGGTGCTTTGTGCATTACTTCTATTCCCTCTTACAGTGCTCTGTGAAGAAGATTGTGCTGATGCTGGTGTAGAAGTCGGAGGGATTTAGGCAGAATTATAGGGGGTGTGCTCACTGCTGGCTTGCAGCCCAGCACAAGGAATGATAGGAAATGTAGTCAGAAGAGAGCAGAGGAATGTGAAAAAGTAGTGATGGCTGTGACAGCAGAGCTTATGCCAGGGCACTGGAAGAGAAGCAGAAAGACATAAATGGGGATCTTTAGGGGCATTATCCTTAAGCATTTATGGCAAAACCAGTAATCGAGTTAGGGAAGTGGACAACCTCTTTAATTCAAAATTACATTTCCTTTGATTCTGCGATATACATTATATCACATTTCTATTTCTGCCTTTTCAAGTAGCTCAATCTGTGATTTATGTCATTTTTTTCAAGGGTCGTTAATACACTGAAAGCTATTGTGCCAAAACAAAACAAGTAAAAGTAAAACAGTCATAAAAAATTATAGCTAATTTTTTTGCCCCGTATTGATAAAGACAACATATTTAATAATGTTTCATGTTCATGTGGCTCTCAGACTCATACATACACATTGCAGAAACAAGGGATAAAAATGCAGATTTTTTTTTTAAATGTTATCATTTTATAGCATATCACGGTAAGACATATCTCTAAACAGCACCAATTTGCCATATGACATGAAAATAAGGACTATTTACAGCAAAACACTGTTCCAGTACCAAAGGTGGCATTCACAACAATGAAATAGTGTTTGCCAAACATCCAACTGCCCCTGTTCCTGAGAGTTGTAACACATACGCTAATACCTGCCATTAACATGACCTTTCCTTTAACTCGTGTGTGAGAGTATATTCCTACTTTTAGGCAAATTAATTATGATTTCATTATTAAACAAACCACTTTCTCTTCCTTGTCCTAATTGTATATGTGTTATACTTACGCAGACTGTTCACTTCAAACACATTTGATGCAATCAGTGATGATGCATTTACTGGTCTTCCTCACCTAGAGTACTTGTAAGTATAAGCACCAACCCATTGTCATCATTAGAACTCATATAAACAGCACTATTTGCTGAGAGAACAGCAGGACTACATCCACTTTTCATGTTTTATTCAATACTGCTCTTTAATTTTTCATGTGGAGCAGAGTCTATAACTTGTAATGAAAAATCAAAACTTTTGTGTACAATGAGCCAAAGTGGCTGTGCTCCTGCTAATTCTAAATCCTGTCTATTTCATTTCTCATATAGATGACTCCAGTGTTCGTTTAAGTCGTTGTGTTGGTGATTTTCTATTATGATGCATGGTACCATGTTCGTGGCATGCTCGTATACCCCACTACGGTGCCACTGTGACTGATTTTAAATTTTAACCCTTTAACCCTTGTAATGCTTACAACTAGAATATATATGACATGCAAATTGGCTAACGATATCAAAAGATTTTACATCTATTTGTTCTCAATTCATACGAGGATGAGTGTGCTTGACGAGAGAGTATAATGGGGTGGGGAAGGGGTGGATATTGATTGGACCTGGAGGACAAGTGTTATGCTTTTCCTATTATCCTTTAGTACTGCAATTAATGAACCATCAATTCATAAAGCCATTACTGAAAATATCTTAGTGTGCAGGGAACATTACTGAACCATTTAGGCATCAGGCAAAAGATGCCATTCCCCTGCCCTGATTAAGTCTTGCCACATAACCAATCTTCTTATTTTTCTTTTCAGGTTCATAGAAAACAACAAAATTAAATCAATTTCAAGAAATGCTTTTCGTGGATTAAAGTCTTTGATTCACTTGTAAGTATTGAATTCATATGTCAAGTTTTTATCATTTTGGGTATTTTTTTATATCATTTTTCTAATTAAGAGGCCAGATGCTCTAGCTAAAAAGGGATTGATCTGACAAACTCTTTCCTTTTCCAGAACTGTCAGAAACAAAGCAAAATGTAATCCTACCCTGAAGGAGGAAAAAAACACTAGACAAAACAAAAAAACGGTATCTACAGAAAACTTAAAAAACAAACAAACCATAAAGGGTTTAGTGAAATATTTTTCTCTTTTCCTGTGAGCAATATGACTTGGTTTATTTAGTTTATGATAAAACTAATCCAAAATTAGAAGTGTTGTGTTTTATTAAAAACATGCCTGAATTCATAGCTTTACACCTATTGTAGAGCCTTAGAGGGCACTACATGACTTAGGGCTTATCTACAAACTAAAGATATTTAGTATAGCCGCCATCTTTTAAAGAAAAAGATAGCATTTCATTTAGGTACTAGATTATGGCCCGATGCTATCGCATCGGGAGGATGCGATAGCATCACACCTCTTGCCATGTTAACCCTCAACACACACACTCCTCAACACACACTCCTCTCACCTTTCACCATCTCCACTCACTCTTTCACTCCACATACGACCCCTTCTCTCACTCCGTCTCTCATACTCACGCCATCATCGCCGCTGCTCCACGATCCCCGACATCTTCTTCCGCCGGCGCCATCCTGGATCCAGACGTTGTCCACGCCGGCGACATGTTCTTGCGGCGACGCCATCTTGAGTATCGTGAAATCCCGCGATAGTCAAGATAGCGTCGCCGGCAGAACATGTCGCCGGCATGGACGACGTCGGGATCCAAAATGGCGTCGGCGAAATCTCGCGAGTTTTCGCCAACGCCATTTTGGATCCCGACGTCGTCCTCGCCGGCGACATGTTCTTGCGGCGACGCCATCTTGACTATCGCGGGATTTCGCCGATCCAAAATGGCGTCGCCGCAAGAACATGTCGCCGGCGTGGACGACATCGGGATCCAAAATGGCGTCGGCGTAATCTCGCGAGATTTCGCCGACGCCATCTTTTTGGATCCCGAGTCGTCCACGCCAGCGACATGTTCTTGCGGCGACGCCATCTTGAATCTCGCGGGATTTCACGAAATCCAAGATGGCGTCGCCGCAAGAACATGTCGGCGGCCTGGAGAACGTCTGGATCTAGGATCGCGGCGGCGGCGGAAGATGTCGGGGCAGCGACGATGACGGTGTGAGTATGAGAAACGGAGTGAGAGAAAGGAACGTATGTGGAGTGAAAGAGTGAGTGGACGTGAGTGGAGGTGAAAGGTGAGAGGAGTGTGTGTTGAGGCGGTGTGGTGTGTTGAGGGTTAACGTGCGTGTGTGTGTGGTGACGTCACCGGTTAAAACTGGACGGAAGTTGTTACAACCGGAAGCTGGTTAGGGCATTTATTATTATAGATGATGAGGAAGAAGCCGTCTGTTGTTGGCGGTGATGGCCTGTAGAGGCTTCTTCAGCCAATGTAATAGATTTAGAGTTAGGGGATTCGTGTGTGAGACGACGGCGTTTATAAGCCTTAATCTTGTCAAGTCGATGCTGTTTTTCCTCAGGAGTCTCATTAGCACGGCGTTGTTTTTGTCGTAGTGCTAAAGCTGCTTTCCTTTCACTGGCATACTGTGCATCGGTATTGAATGGTGGTATTGATAGGGCAGAAACAGATTGCTGATTAGTTATGTCAGTGAACGGCATATGGGATGAAGTGTAGCAGTAAATTGTTCCACATGCTGATGTGGAAGCATCCTGTTGTGAGTCTAATAATAATGATGAGGAAGAGGCCGTCTGTTGTCAGCGGTGACGGCGTGCAGAGGCTTCTTCAGCCAATCTTATGGATTTAGAGTTAGGGGATTCGTGTGTGAGGCGACGGCGTTTATAAGCCTTAATCTTCTCAAGGCGATGGTGTTTTTCCTCAGGAGTCTCATTAGCACGGCGTTGTTTTTGTCGTAGTGCTAAAGCTGCTTTCCTTTCACTGGCATTGGCATACTTTTTGTTATGACTCATGTTGGCACAGGTAAAGGAGTCTATTTGGCAGTTATCTGGCAGTGAAGAAGGCGTCCTGGAGTATTGTAGAGTAAACAGATACTAATTGACCCTGTAATTGCCCAGCAGTAGTTATGAAGTGGTAGTGGCAAATTGGCCCTGTAGTTAGACACCGGCAGAGGAGCAAGGCAGCAGTAGTTATGGCGGTAGAGGCAAATTGGCCCTGTAATTAGACACCGGCAGAGGAGCAAGGCAGCAGTAGTTATGGCGGTAGAGGCAAATTGGCCCTGTAATTAGACACCGGCAGAGGAGCAAGGCAGCAGTAGTTATGGCGGTAGAGGCAAATTGGCCCTGTAATTAGACACAGGCAGTGAACAGTCAGAGGAGCAAGGCAGCAGTACTTATGGCGGTAGAGGCAAATTGGCCCTGTATTTAGACACCGGCAGAGGAGCAAGGCAGCAGTAGTTATGGCGGTATTGGCAAATTGGCCCTGTAATTAGACACCAGCAGAGGAGCAATGCAGCAGTAGTTATGGCGGTAGAGGCAAATTGATCCTGTAATTAGACACCGGCAGAGGAGCAAGGCAGCAGTAGTTATGGCGGTAGAGGCAAATTGGCCCTGTAATTAGACACCGGCAGAGGAGCAAGGCAGCAGTAGTTATGGCGGTATTGGCAAATTGGCCCTGTAATTAGACACCAGCAGTGGAGCAATGCAGCAGTAGTTATGGCGGTAGAGGCAAATTGATCCTGTAATTAGACACCGGCAGAGGAGCAATGCAGCAGTAGTTATGGCGGTAGAGGCAAATTGATCCTGTAATTAGACACCGGCAGAGGAGCAAGGCAGCAGTAGTTATGGCGGTAGAGGCAAATTGGCCCTGTAAATTAGACACCGGCAGAGGAGCAAGGCAGCAGTAGTTATGGCGGTAGAGGCAAATTGGCCCTGTAATTAGACACCGGCAGAGGAGCAAGGCAGCAGTAGTTATGGCGGTAGAGACAAATTAGCCCTGTAATTAGACACCGGCAGAGGAGCAAGGCAGCAGTAGTTATAGCGGTATAGGCAAATTGGCCCTGTAATTAGACACCGGCAGAGGAGCAATGCAGCAGTAGTTATGGCGGTGAGGCAAATTAGCCCTGTAATTAGACACCGGCAGAGGAGCAAGGCAGCAGTAGTTATGGCGGTAGAGGCAAATTAGCCCTGTAATTAGACACCGGCAGAGGAGCAATGCAGCAGTAGTTATGGCGGTATAGGCAAATTGGCCCTGTAATTAGACACCGGCAGAGGAGCAATGCAGCAGTAGTTATGGCGGTAGAGGCAAATTAGCCCTGTAATTAGACACCGGCAGAGGAGCAAGGCAGCAGTAGTTATGGCGGTATAGGCAAATTGGCCCTGTAATTAGACACCGGCAGAGGAGCAATGCAGCAGTAGTTATGGCGGTAGAGGCAAATTAGCCCTGTAATTAGACACCGGCAGAGGAGCAAGGCAGCAGTAGTTATGGCGGTAGAGGCAAATTGGCCTTGTAATTAGACACCGGCAGTAAACAGGCAGATGACCAAAGCAGCAGTAGTTATGGCGATAGAGGCAAATTGGCCCTGTAATTAGACACCGGCAGAGGACAAAGGCAGTAGTTATGGCGGTAGAGGCAAATTGGTCCTGTAATTAGACACCGGCAGAGGAGCAAGGCAGCAGTAGTTATGGTGGTACAGGCAATGCCAAGCGTCCGCACAGCAAGTCGGCGTGAGGTAAATGACGCAATTTCATGAATGCAAGATGGCGTCGGCGAAATCTCGCGAGATTTCGCCGACGTCGTTAACACCTCTTGCCATGTTAACCCTCAACACACCACACTGCCTCAACACACACTCCTCTCACCTTTCACCTCCACTCATGTCCACTCACTCTTTCACTCCACATACGTTCCTTTCTCTCACTCCGTTTCTCATACTCACACCGTCATCGTCGCTGCCCCGACATCTTCCTCCGCCGCCGCGATCCAGGATCCAGACGTTCTCCAGGCCGCCGACATGTTCTTGCGGGACGCCATCTTGGATTTCGTGAAATCCCGCGATATTCAAGATAGCGTCGCCGCAACAACATGTCGCTGGCGTGGACGACATCGGGATCCAAAAAGATGGCGTCGGCGAAATCTCGCGAGATTATGCCGACGCCATTTTGGATCCCGATGTCGCCCACGCCAGCGACATATTCTTGCGGGACGCCATCTTGGATGTCGTGAAGTCCCGCGAGATTTCGCCGACGGGTTAACATGTGCGTGTGTGTGTGGTGACGTCACTGGTTACAACTGGACGGAAGTTGTTACAACCGGAAGCTGGTTAGGGCATTTATTATTATAGATAATCTCTAACTTATTTAAGTTACGTTACAGACATTTCTCGAAATCTTATCCAAATGCTGTGGAAACCCCCCCCAGCTTATAAACAGTGAATTTCAAATCCACATCGTTAATTTATGCTATGGATATCCCAATATAAGAGATACGTAGTAAGAAGGGCCCCTGGGAACACACCCTTAGAGGCTGCAACTACACAAGATGTTTGTAATTAACATTATTGGAATTTTATCGCCTTTTTTGTTTCAAAAAAGCTTATAAATTTTCAAAACAAAACCACATGGAGTACAAATCTTGGCTGAACTGTGTAAGACATTGTTCAGCTCCATGCATAATTAATAATGATGACATTAACATCACAGTAGATCTAAGGCTATTTCAACAAAAGCAGCACGCTTTCAAGAAAGGCGGAAAACTATGTATGTGGGAGAATGATACGCTTACACAACACAGTACTTTAAGTTTGTTACATTTGCCCACTAAGAAAAGTGGGAAGAAAGTCCAGCAAATGAATAGGTCGGGTGATTGAGTAACAATGTTTCCCTTATTAGAAGTAGTGGAAACAAGATACTAAAAGTGAAAAAGTACAGTGCCCTAATAAGACAGGTGGCAAATTTTTTTTTATAGTCCGATATTCATATATTTAATTGTGCTATAGTCACATTTTCAGGTAACTTTTCTGTGATTTTTTTCCTGAATTACATGAAAAATATCAACTAGAGAGACTTGGGCCCAAAAGAGGACTTTTAAAGGGGTTGTCCAGGACTTTTTTTTTTTACTATGGGCCTAAAAGCTAACAGGCAGGTAGTTGCTAACAGAGGCTGCTCCATGTCATCAGAGCAGCTCTTCTCCTTCACTGCTGCTCTGTTGATGGGGAAGTTAGGCAGAGTTGAGTTGGCTGTCAGTCAGAATTTTTATAGTTAAAGTTGGTGTTATCAGATAGTTTTACTGGAGGCGTGTACTTTTTCTCCCAGTATGATGCACGATGCTGACTAGAAATGAGCATTTCAATTCGTGGGATTCCGGTCAAGCATCCAGATCAGTATTACCCTGCGTATAGATGGGAGGCCTGTAAGTCTTTTACCTCCCGCCATCTTTGGTGCAGTATTTGATTGTAAGGGCTGGTGTGATGTCATCTATGAAACATGACTCACAGTCAGTGTGAGGGGAGTGGCAGGGCAGCTGAGTTTAGCTGTGTCACATTACAAACCATTCTATAATCTATTCTGCAGAGCGATTACAAGTTGCTTGAGCACAACAGACAAAAATGTGATTACATCTCACACACTGAGAAACCTGCTCTGAGCTATTGTGGGCTTGTTCTTTTTTGCTTTGAGTGTTGCTGCCTGCCTATGATTGGTCAACATCATATAGGGAAAAGAAGTACACTCCCCAGTGAAAACTGTCTGATAACTCCCACTTAATATAAGTTAACTTGCTGTCAAATACTTTGATTGCTAATATCCCCACAAAGGAGAGGCATAAGTGAAAAGGGCAAAATCAGGATAAAAGTGTAATATTATATCAGATCTTCCATATTTAAGGGTTTATACATGATTTTCTAGTGTACACTACACCTTTGCTTTACTGTAGGGATGCTCAAATGGACTCGAACAGGGACACTGAAGCATCCTTTCACTGTGCAATGTAGGTGAATACATTAAAGATCAATAGAAGAAAATGAAACATTGGATGTACTGGTCCCGATTCATGGAGTGGCCTTAGGAGCTGTGTTACACAATCTCTAAAAGCAGGGGTTGGAGTAAAAATCTGATCGCTCATGTTAACCCCTTAAACACTGCTGTTATTCTCTGACAACAGCTTCTAAGGCGAAAGATCTGGGGAGTGCGTCACTCATTGCACTCATACAACCTCCCCTACAAATGATCGTGGGGTGCTATGGCAGCTGGGGGACCTGCTGATTACTGCTGTCCTTGCCATGTTTGTTCTCCTATGAAGTCAAACAAAAGGCTGAGCTTTCTAAGGATTGGGTCACACTGCGTTATTGCAGTCCGTTTAACAGATTGCGATACACCACGGCATAACGCGATGTAACGCAATCCGTTAACGCTGCCATTGACTCCCATTAGGAGTGCATCACCATAAATCGGCATGCGCTGGCGAGGTGCCGTCATTCTGTGACGGACTCTCAGACGCGGACTGCAGCGATCGCGTTATGTGAGTAGCATTAATGCAGTCTGTCAATGCTATGCATTGAACGGACTGCATTAAAGCTATGTAAAACTGGCCTGAGATGATGATTTTATCTATATTAGATGATGTCAAGTTCAGGGTGTACGCACACATTGCGGATTCTGCTGCGGATTTTTCAGCGCAGATTTGTCTAAATCTGCAGGTCAAAAGACCTGCGGTTTATCTGCGTATTTAGAGCGGTTTTGCCTGTGGTTTTCCCCTGCGGTTTGACACCTGTCATGGACAGGTGCCAAACCGCTGCGGAATCGCACAAAAAATTGACATGCTGCGGTTTTGAAACCGCAGCAAATCTGCGCGGAAAAATTCACACCGTGTGCACTGCGTTTTTCATTTTACATAGACTAAAATGGTACTGTACACCGCAGCAGAAACTGCTGCGGATCTGCAGTAGAATCCACAACGTGTGCACACATCCTCAGGTCCCCTAAGGAGGCTAAAAAATAAAGTAAAAAAAAAGAAAAACAGCTTTTAAAAATATATGAAATAAAGAAGTATAAAAATTCAAATCGCCTCCCTTTTCCACATTTTAAATAGAAATAAAAACATTAACATACTTGTTATCACCCCATTCATAAAAGTCAAAATAAAGAAAGTCGAAAAGAGAAAAAATAGAATCAAAAGGCTTGTTGCAAATCCACAAAAATAATTATACAAAAAGATAACAAAATATATGTCAAAATGTTATTAATAAAATCTTCAGCTCACCATGCAAGAGAAAAAGCTCTCAGCCCATCAATGGGAAGACATTATTATTTTATTCTTTTTTTTTACAAAAGTATTATTCACCCCCCCCACACACACTTAAATAATAATAATAATAATAATAATAATAGTTTGGAATAACCATAATTATAATGACCTTGAGAATCCTGTTTCACCATTCAAATAACATAGTAAAACCAAAAGCCAATAACAATAATGGAATTGTGTTTTGCTCACCATTATACTGCACTTGGGGATTTTTTTTTTCCCTGTTTTTCCAGTACATTGTATGTTAAACTGAATGGCGTCAATTAAAACTACAACTCGCCCTGCAAAAAAAATAAATAAAACCAACAAACCTTCGAACTGCTACGTAGATGGAGAAATAAAACTATTATGGCCCTTGAAGGAAGGAGAGTAAAAAAAAATAAAAATGCAAAAATGTTCATTGGCCTCAACAAGAAGAGGTTAACACAAAAATTGAAAATCAATGAGGCCTATAGGTCAAGTCTACACCTACACATTATGGTCAGAATGATAAGATACCGGTGGATATACAGTATTCTATATGTGTTACAGTAGGTCCCCCTGCTGGATAAAAGAATATTTGGATTCCCTTGGCATAAATACAATAAGTCTATTAATGACCCCCTTCTCCAAGTTGTGCCAGTTATCAGTCTAGGAACTGTGCCATTCTCTAAAGGATATCTCTCTGCGGTCAGAGACCTTATGTTTCTTCATCGCTAATAGCTTACGGTGTATTAATAGCAGGTCTGGCTGGCAATGTCCTCAGTATGGCCGTGTGATCTCAGAATATACTGTAAAGGAGAAGTGCTCACTAAAAAGGCCATTTGTGTACATAGAGAAAGTCTTAGATCTTTGATTTCAGCTCATGAAAAATGGGAGCAAAATAAAAGTGTTGCGTTTATATTTTTTTTCGGTGTACTTACTATTTGTGGCGGGATTGTTACTTATCACCTTTCCTGATTTCACTACGCAGAATAAACATTCCACTGGTGATATCCATAAAACTCCTTCTTGGCTGATAATACATGCATGAAGTATTCCTTACTGGTGGTTACAGTAAAATTATAATATATAATTAAAGGGTTATTAAAAAATATAGAATCCTCTATCCATAGTATAAGGAATAACTTGCTGATCACTGGGGATCCAACCACTGGCACCCTCCCAATCCCGAGATCGGGGCTTCGAAACTTTAGGACAAGTGATTCTTCAGAGTGGCGTGAAGGAGCTCATACTTAGCCTCCACCCCATTCATTGACTATGAGACTGATAGAATGAGCCAAGTGCTGCACTCAGCAGTCCCACAGACAATGAATGGGGTGGAGGCCAAGCAGACACACCTTAAGATGTAGAGTTTGTCGAGGTTCCAGAGTCCCAATCTTGATATTACTGGGGTCCATGTAGCCGGACCCTAGAGATCAAGTTATCCCCGATCTTATGGATATGTGTTTTTTTTTGGGAATAACCCTTACACATACCGTAAAGTATGGTAAATCCTACACCATGTGACCTTACCAATATTTACAGGGGGTTTCCAATTCAATTTTATTGCATATTTTGTGGCTAACACCTGCAGAAAACATGCAAATAAAAATACAGCAGAACAAAACTGCAGCATTTATGGGAAATGTGAATGCGGCCTAAATGCACAGGTTGTTCTTTTTAAAAATAAAGGGACTGCTGCAGATATAATAAGGTTAAAAATTAACAAATTTTATTGAAGAGTAAATTACAAAAATGCAACACATGCAATGTACAGCTAAAGAGATGAGGTACATAGACGGCTCATGTGTGAGGGACAAACAACCATTGATGAAATCACAGGTAGAGAGCAAGAGAAAAAGCTGAGGAAACTACACCACAATTAGTCAAGAAGTATAAGTCTTCTCAAAAGTGCATACTGCTTTGTAAGGTGCAGCATTGGAATGTATCTGAAGGTACCCTTAGTTGAAGATGGTAAATAGTAAGATGGATTGCAAAAAGATATATACACTGCTCAAAAAATAAAGGGAACACTTAAGCAACAGAATATAACTCCAAGTAAATCAAACTTCTGTGAAATCAAACTGTCCACTTAGGAAGCAACACTGATTGACAGACAATCAATTTCACATGCTGTTGTGCAAATGGAATAGACAACAGATGGAAATTATTGGCAATTATCAAGACACCGTCAATAAAGGAGTGGTTCTGTAGGTGGGGACCACAGACCACATCTCAGTACCAATGCTTTCTGGCTGATGTTTTGGTCACTTTTGAATGTTGCTTGTGCTTTCACACTTGTGGTAGCATGAGACGGACTCTACAACCCACTCAAATGGCTCAGGTAGTGCAGCTCATCCAGGATGGCACATCAATGCGAGCTGTGGCAAGAAGGTTTGCTGTCTGTCAGCGTAGAATCCAGAGGCTGGAGGCGCTACCAGGAGACAGGACAGTACACCAGGAGACGTGGAGGGGGCTCTAGGAGGGCAACAACCTAGCAGCAGGACCACTACCTCTGCCTTTGCGCAATGAGGAACAGGAGGAGCACTGCCAGAGCCCTGCAAAATGACCTCCAGCAGACCACAAATGTGCATGTGTTTGCATAAACGGTTAGAAACCGACTCCATGATGATGGTCTGAGTGCCCAACGTCCACAGATGGGGGTTGCGCTCACAGCCCAACACCGTGCAGCCCTCTCCAAAGAAATGCCACCCCACACCATTACTGACCCACTGCCAAACCGGTCATGCTGAAGGATGTTGCAGGCAGCAGATCGCACTCCACGGCATCTCCAGACTCTGTCACGCCTGTCACATGTGCTCAGTGTGAACCTGCTTTCATCTGTGAAGAGCACGGGGCGCCAGTGGCGAATTTGGCAATCCTGGTGTTCTGTGGCAAATGCCAAGCGTCCTGCACGGTGTTAGGCTGTGAGCAGCGTCGTCTGCACAGGCACTAATGCCATAATTGTAAACCATGCCTGTCAGACAAAAAAAACGACAAATCATCTTGTTACTCTGACACATATTTAACATTCGTTTTTTTTTATCTTACGCTTATAGTCATTTTGAATGTCCTAAATCAGTAATAAAGTAAATCTATTTCTAAGTATGAACTTGGCATAAAGTTGTGAATCTGTTTGTATTACAGGAGCCTGGCCAATAATAACCTGCAGTCTCTTCCAAAAGATGTCTTCAGAGGGCTGGACTCGCTAACAAACGTGTAAGAGAGAAATGATCACAATGCGTATAAAGTGTGCATAGTACAATTACAGCAGAACATGTCTGTACGTATCGTATGAAAACAGGAGCACGGAAACACACTCTTTTAATATTCTTTGGTTCTATTTAAAGGGATTTTCCAAGATTTAAAAAAAACTATAAAAGTGCCTGCATGTTGTATCTGGTATTGCAGCTCAGCTTTATTAACCCCTCCATGACCCAGCAATTTTTTAATTTTTTTTTATTGTCGCACTTTCATTTTTCTCCTTTTTTCCAAATTTCATAACTTTTTTTCATCAATATAGCCATAAAAAGACTTTATTTATGCAGGGTAAGGTTTTTTTTTCTCATTCAAAATTTTTATTGCTTTATAATACACAACAAAAACAAATATATCAACAGGTTCAAACAAACACACCATATGGCACAGTAACTGAAATAGGGAATTGTTTAGTTACATGAAAACGAACAACGCCACGCGGTATCAACAGTAGTTTGCAAAAGACAATTGACAAACTGTTAAACTAAATAACAAGAAGGAGAAGAGAAAAGAGAAGAAATGTTTGTAGGGAGCATGAGGACAAATCACTAAGGCAGACGGAGTATGTACTATGATACCGGCATATCAAAGATCATAAGAGGATAAGGTATTAATTTTCTTAGCATATTTTGGTACATTTATGAGGATAAGAATGATTCCCAATGAAACCATTTTGCAGCCACTTTGTTGGCTGCCTCTTGTGTATGGGCTATCAGGGATTCCATCCGGTGAACTCTAGCCACCTCCCCAAACCATTCCTCCAGCAAAGGTGGGTCTAAAGACTTCCAGTGTCTTGGAATTACCACCTTAGCAGCCTGAAGAAGGTGCCTCAATAACGATTTCTTAAAAGCATTCGTAGGCATGGGAAACATAAATAGTAGAATTGCTTCCGGGTTTTCAGGGATTGACAGCCCCGTCATTTCTTTAATCGCTTTATGAACACCTTCCCAGAAGGCCGCCAAGGCCAGGCATGCCAACCATATATGCGACATTGAACCCACATGGGCCCCACATGGCCAGCACAAGTTGGATACTCCCAGGAACCATTTATGTAAGACCGTAGGAACACGATACCATCTAGATACTACTTTATAACTAGTTTCCTAAGCTTTAGTGGCTACATTAGATTTATGAGAGCGATGGAAACATTTATGTCATTGTTCTCTTGTAAAGGTTTGATGGAACTCCCTTTCCCACGCCTTACAAAAAGGGAGAAGCATATCCGGATCACTATCTAATAGAAGCTTATAGGTATCGGACTTATGCAGGGCAACTTTTAAATGACACTGTTCACTTCACCATATAATGTACTGAAAATGGGAAGCATTCTAAGTGGGATGAAATGGTGAAAAAAAATGTAGTCGCAGCATTGATTTTTTGGGATTTTGTTTTTACGGCATTCACTCTACGGTTAAAAGTATTTTGCGCGATTCTTCAAGTAGGTACAAAGTTACCAAACATCTATAATTTTTTTTTCAGATTTTGGTGGTTTAATGATTTCTAAAGTTTTCCCCCTAAATTGTTTGTGTCACTATTTTCCGTAATTTGATTTCCTTTTTTTTGTCAATGGAACTACTTAAATGTTTGTTTGTTTTTGTGTGGCAAGCTGACGTTTTTATTGGTACCATTTTACGTATGTTTTGATTTACATTTTAATGCATTTTGGGGGGAGGAGAAAAAAATACAGCAATTCTTGGGTTTTAATTTTTCTCTATCTTTAAGGCGGTTTTGCTCATGGGTCTATATTTTCATAGAGTGTACTTTTACAGACACAGAGATACCAAATATGTGTTTGTTTTTTTTAAATAGATTTTTATTTATTTTTTTTATAAAATTTGTACTCCCCTTAGGGGACTTGAACCTGCAATACTGCAGTATGTAGAAGAAATGATGATCTCCTCTGAAGCCCAGTCCATTGCTCAGATTTTTGGGAGTACAAAGATGTCAGCAATGTGGGCCTTCAATGGCAATGGCAACTCACCTGCATCTCGGGGGCACCAGTGTAGACGAGTCACACAATCACACCACTTAAATGCCATTGTGGAAGACTGGCAACAGCATTTAAGTGGTAAAGCAGCAGCAATCAGAGTTAGCGCCAGTTGCAGTTGTCTAACCAGGTGTCAGCTGTATAACACAGAGACCATCTTCCCTGTATGGGACGGATGCAGCTCCTGAGCCTGCTCCATACACCTGCACCTGACATGTAGTATATATGTCAGGTCAGTAAGCGGTTTAATTGAATATAACTAAGGTGCAATACCTAAACAACCTATGGACAGGCGTTTTTCAAAGAAAGCAGCCTTGTTCTGACCAGATATGCAAATTTGTAAGATTAAAAAGGGGGTACTACTGTTCCAGCTTCAAATTTATTAATCCATAGTTTAAAAAGTTATTTGTGCAGAAACACAAGGGCAAAAAAGCTTTATGGGAAAAATTTCACATCAGCCCTAAATATTACGGTGGACAAATCCCCGCGAGTAAAGGGCTGAACATACAAATAGTTAGATACAAAATGATACTGGAAAAAAAAGAATAATCAAACGCTTAAGAAACCATCATTGTTTTTTTCCATTTGTATATTCAACACTTGAGAGAGCTGAGTTCGAAACGTGTCGCCTTTTACACTTCTATTTCTGCACACCTGTTTATACTATGGAAAAATAAAGTTGAATGTTTTACGCAAAGGCTGGAACAGAACCTCGAACACTACCTCTTTTTCTAATCAACTAACAGAAGGAAACTTTGTAAGTAGCACAGGACATATGAGATAATTACCAATAGTCAACAATAATGGGTTCTGTCATGATCCAGGTTGGATGATGACAGTTAAAAGCACATGTAACCTTTTTTTTTTCCTTAAGCTGTGTGCTTAAGTTTGGTTTTGCCCCCGGTGGCCATTAGGGTTATTACACAGTGTCTTTTGTTCTAGTTTGCCCCCGGTGGTGGTGAGCGTTATTGCACATGATTATAAAGCAGGTGTGATTGCTGGCTCTTACCTATAAAAGAGTGTCAGGTGTTGCAATCACTGTTGGTGATATTGCCCATTTCCAACCAAGTCTGGTTGAAGAAGGAGTTAGAGAGAGTTCTTGGCAGCTCAGTCAGAGTCCTGGTGTGGAAGGAGCTAGAGAGAGTTCATTGCAGCTCTGACAAAACTTGGTGAAGTAGCAGCGATTCTGGAGGAAAGCGGAATTCTGGTGGACTCTGTTGCTTGGAGCAATAGCAACAGAGCAAAGCTAAGTGGTGTTATCCCTGTTTGTGACCTCCCTTGTGTGTGTTTCAGTGCAGTGGTGGGATTAGTTTCTGCACCGTCCATTTCACTAGTAAGGGATAGGTGCAGGACAAGCTAGGGTTCTTAGGTTCCTGATCGGCGCCCGGTGCGGAACCGGCCTAGGGATCGTTAGGAGTGTAGAGACTGGCTCAGGGGAGTGTGTCCCCATTCCCTATCGCAGGGCCCACCATTGTAATTGCTTCCCTGGTGTTTTCCCTTATTTAAATTCGCCCTGCTGGAGGCGGTGTGTCCAGTTTCACGTGCAATTCTGAAATTCGTCTGCTGGAGGCGGTGTATCCGGCTGCACGTTTTATTATTTAAATTCGCCCTGCTGGAGGCGGTGTATCCAGGGTCGCGTGTGTCATAAATTTGCCCTGCTGGAGGCGGTGTGCCCAGTCACACGTGATCATCACATTATCAACCAACCATAACATTTTTCTCTGGTGAGCCATGGGCCTAAGATTAGTGAGGAGCTGAATGATGCGGTTCAGCAGCACCTGCAGCAGAATTATGGGTCTGAGGCCTACCCTCTGCCTCAACTAGAGGGTCCATATACGGCTTTGGCCAGGATGTGCCGTGAGGTCCCTGCTGGGGAGCAGGACTGGCTTATACAGGCGGACGTACCCAGGCAGGTGGGTGGAGTTGGTGTCCCCATGGTGCTGCCTGGTGTTCCCCAAGGTGAAGGGGTACGTCCCTGTAGTGAGCAGACTAATGAGTTAGTCCTTGGCACTCACGCTGAAACTTCGGTTATATCAGAGAAGCCGTGTCCCCGGGTCGTGTGGAGGAAGACGACCTGGGAGTGTATATTTCCTCCTCACCCTCAGAAGGTACTATGACAACAGAGGTGATGGTTGATGAGGTACCTGTGGGCATACCGGTGCTTGTGAACAGTGGAGCTGAAGTCAGTCTGGTGGATGCTCAGTTTGTCCAGACTCATGGTCTGAGGTGTGAGACGCCGGACAAACCCATAAACGTCCAGGCCATTAACTCTGTCCCACTGAGCCGGGGGGGTTAAAACAAGTCATAGAAGACATTGTGCTGCATAGTGAACATCATGATGAGTCCCAGTCATACTACGTCTTGGAGGGAAATCCAGCACCTATCGTTGTGGGCCCCCCTTGGTCTAAAAAACACAACCCGGTTTTAGATTGGCAGACTAGGGAAGTAGTCAGCTGGGAGCAGTCTTGTGAGGGCTGCTGCCTAGGGGCTACTGTCTCTGTCGTCTCAATACAATCGTCCCCTTCCTCTCCCATGAGAGCAGTGGAGGGGCTGCAGGAGAGTAGGGGCAAGGCTCAACCCTCGCCATTGGCCAACCCTGAGAGGCGCAGACCTCGTAATAGGAGGGATTGGAGGGTGGTGTTTCCCTTGGTGAATTGCGGGGATGTGAGTGTGGTGACACAGGGGGACGCCTCTGTTGTCAGTTCCAGAAAGAGTTCACCGTATTGTGACAAACGAATGTGTGGCAATAAACGTTCAGGTCCGGACCTGTGTGTGAACAAGCATGTATGGGTGGCCACCAAAAACATCCAGTAGAAGTGTGTTGCGCGGGTCTGGAATTCTCAGGTGATCGGGCCATATCTGGTGTCGGCTGTCCAGGGCCCGGAGACTTACCAGCTGGAGTTACCCACATACTTGCCCATACACCTCTCGCTCCCCAGATCGGCGCTTTGGAGATGGGTGGTGCCTCCGGAACATACATTACCAATACCAGCGGTGCTCATTTGTCATAAACCTGATGTGCAGGTAGTTGCTGGGGTGAACTCTGGACCTGGGCGTCCCCACTGTTGGTGGTTCCCTGATGAGGAGCGGTCTTGAGTGTCCAGAGGCCCCTCATTGAGGGAGGGTACTGTCATGATCCAGGTTGGATGGTGACAGTTAAAAGCACATGTAACCATTTTTTTTCCTTAAGCTGTGTGTTTAAGTTTGGTTTTGCCCCCGATGGCCATTAAGGTTATTACACAGTGGTGTCTTTTGTTCTAGTTTGCCCCCGGTGGTGGTGAGCATTATTGCACATGATTATAAAGCAGGTGTGATTGCTGGCTCTTACCTATAAAAGAGTGTCAAGTGTTGCAATCACTGCTGGTGATAGTGGTCATTTCCAACCATCCTTGGTGGAGGAAGGAGCTAGAGAGAGTTCCTGGCAGCTCAGTCAGAGTCCTGGTGTGGAAGGAGCTAGAGAGAGTTCCTTGCAGCTCTGACAAAGCTTGGTGAAGTAGCAGCAATTCTGGAGGAAAGCTGCATTCTGGTGGTGGACTCTGTTGCTGGGAGCAAGAGCAACAGAGCAAAGCTAAGTGGTGTTTTTTGTTCTAGTTTGCCCCCCGGTGGTGGTGAGCATTATTGCACATGATTATAAAGCAGGTGTGATTGCTGGCTCTTACCTATAAAAGAGTGTCAGGTGTTGCAATCACTGTTGGTGATATTGCCCATGTCCAACCAAGTCTGGTGGAGGAAGGAGCTAGAGAGAGTTCCTGGCAGCTCTGACAAAACTTGGTGAAGTAGCAGCGATTCTGGAGGAAAGCTGAATTCTGGTGGTGGACTCTGTTGCTTGAAGCAATAGCAACAGAGCAAATCTAAGTGGTGTTATCACACGTGATCATCACAGGTTCTAAGGAGCCAATATTCTACTTTCTTGTATACACCGCCAAAAAACTTTACGATATCTAAGTTTTTTGGGGTCTCCTGCCATATGTAAGCAATAGACATGCAACTTTATGGACGACCAAAATATATTAGGATTTATTAATAGACTTTTTTTGTAATAAGACGCTTGAGAAGAGGAAGGACCCCACTGTTTCTCAAAATGACGGGACTGCAATTTCCTGCACCTCTGTTAGTGTCTGTCTGGAGTTTTCCAGATCTCAGAATATGATACAGTTAATTGATTAGTATGGCACATAAGCGGTCAGGCACCAATGGAATCAATTACCGAGCATTAGCGAGCACTTTGGCTCATTCATTCTAGGAACTGGTCTTAACAGACAATGACTAAAGGAGAGATTTCCGTTGTTCCTAGAAAACTATGCAGTGTGGATGTACAGTACAAATTACTGTGGTCAGCGACAGCGTCAGGATTCTAGGATGATGGATTAAAAAAGTGACAGATACTAAAGGCACCATTGTGAATTGGCCATTCTCCCTATGTCTGTCTCAGTTGGCCGTTCAACATCTTCCACTGTACAAAATGGAAATGTTAAAATGATCCATAACCAAAATGGGCCGTGGACTTTTGTGAAGCTAGCCACGAACACCAGAACTTCTCTATGCAAATGTACAATTGAATATTTAACTATGACTATGAAATGCGTGTGCTAGCTCGAAGCGCATTAATCCTGTGATATTAATTTATGGATTTACGGATAAATTTGGTGTGGGATGTTCTCTGTGAACTTTGGAATTATACCACAGCCTATCCATGTCATACCATGATTATTACACAGTGGACAAGGCTGTAGCTGGTCAAATGGCATTAGCTAAACATAAATATGAAAAGAAAAGCTTTTTTAAAGTAGGGAATTCTAGGTTAGTATCGCTCCTCTATTTTCACACATCAGTCATATTTCGTAATAATCCATATACATCCATTAACATCTAGTGTGGTTTAGTGTAGGAAGAGTTATTACCTTGTCAGCCCTTCATGGCTAAGACAGAAATATCTTTGTCCAGATCAGACCACTTGAGATGAAGCTGCAGAAACATCCGAGAGCAGATGAGCTGTGATGCTCACGCTTTCATAACTTCCGTAGGAATGAAGAGGGGCGTCATTATCAGAATTTTACAGTTTCTGTAGCTCCAGGTCTACTGGTTGGAGCTGAGAGGTTTGGAGATCAAAACAGCAAATTACTGGATTGCAAAGAACTGGTTCTTTACTCTGGCTACATTATTAAAAGGAACCTTTTACCCCATTGAGTGGTTGTCATTGGTTTATAGTGCAGTGAGTGTTTTGTTCCTGCACTGTCTAACCACAGAAGAGTCATGCTGTATGGGTCCATGCAGTCATGTTGACCACCCCGTTTCTGGATTGATTGCGCCCCTCTGACCAGTAGTCAACCCAAGCCGACTCTGGCTGTATGAAGCACATCTACAGAAGCCAAGGCCAGTATACCTTCCTTTACTGCACATGCACTGGATGCTGATGGAGCTGCCAGAATGCAGCTGGCCAGCATGACTATTCCGGACAGAGGAACCGCCTCCGTGACTCTTCAGCCACAATTAACCATAAAATGAATTTAAAAATAATGCAGGAGCACAAAATATTTATAGGGCCTGTTCTGAATGGGGATGATCTCTGCCGGCTCAGTCGGCGATTCCAATGCTTCACTTCTCCTCTTGTCTCCAGAGCAGCTCTGTCTCTTCCGGTCTGCTCTATCGATGGGGGCGTCACTGCAGACGTCAAGTCGATTGACAGTCGGCTCCTCGCAGTTACTTTAAAGATCCGACAGGTGACTAAAGTCAAAGACCAGATTAGTCCGGCTCCAAATCCGGCCAGATTTTCTCAGCGCCATTGCAGGTGAATTTTCCTTGCATGTACATAGGAAAAGACCCGTCAATCACCTCTAGGAGCGCTGCGAAGAGAATTGGGGAGATCTTCAAAGTATATTTTCTTTGAAATACCGGAGTGTTTCAGTGAATAATATACCTGGCTGCAATGGTGGGCAGCATGCATCGTCTGACAGGTTCCCTTTAAGACAATGGTGGCTGTTTAGAGGGGTGAATGGTTCTGACAACTTCCCTTAAAGTGTTCATTGTGTATATGTATGCGTTCTTTTCCTTTTTTCTTAAGATAGACCAGATCTTGATGCCTATGTTAAATCAAAATGAGTAAGTTTGTACTTGTTGTTTTGGGATAATACAGCTCTGGTACCAAACTTTCCCTTTGAACTTCAGAACTACTGTACAAGTAGATCCATACATTGGGCATTAGATCCCATATTCTCTTTAGCATAGTACTGGAAAATCCAATATTCTTCAGACCAGAAGTCCCTAGACGACTTGGAATATCAAGTTACATTTGTTTTATTATCCATGAAGGGTTTTCCTTCAGAATTGTTTAATGGAAACTCCTTATTAATTACATGTCTGGAGATTTCCTGGCAGAGTAATTCACAGGAGGAAATCTGTTTTGGGATAAATATTAACATTGAATGGAAATGAATGCTCCGTACAAGTCCCCAGAGGTGAAGGGAATACCTCTGTACAGACTGAATGACACCATGAGAAAAAAAACTAAGAAAGAACCATCGAATGAGAAAGAAATGCTACACGGCACACACGGCTACCAAGGAAATATAATAAAGCCTTGCATATTCCCATCCGTGTCAATTCTACGGGTGAATGGCCATGAAAAGCTAATAGAGCAGATGGTCTATGGATAGCACCAATGTGATAAATTAAAGGGTTCCCAGGACAAAAAGTAAGGAATATTCTAAAATAAAATAAGCATTACTTACCCCTTAAATCCACCGCCGCCCCAGTCCCAATTGCTGGTCTCAGTAGTCAAGTGTCGTATTTGCAGACACCATCACTGAAGCAATGGTCAAGTGAATGATGGATCATGCACCATCAGTTCTGGAACTGGATCGTCTGAGCCACAGGGGATTCTAAGTGAAAGTAATGTTTTCTTTACTTTATAAGATTCTCTATTTTTGAAAAATACCTTTAAATTTGCAACAAAGGACCTACATACTGTTCTTGCATATGGGCCAATGGCGAAACTGCTCCCTTAAGTAAAAATCTGATTTAGTGCTTGTACGGGAGACGCACACTTACTAACCCAGACAATAAGGACACAATTCACATTTTGGGACTTATTTTTACAGTGGTCTCGAATAAGCTTTAAGTTAGGATAGATAATGGGGTGGGTGGTTGGTACATGTGCCTAGTCCTACTGGGCTTGGAGGATCCTACGTCCTTTGGATAAATGTTGCAAAAACCTCAGCACCAAAATGATGATAGAGAACAAAGATCTTGATGCAATAACTGAATATTTTATTTTGATCTGGGAAGAAAAGGACCAAAATAAAATATTCACTTATTGCATTAAGATCTTCGTTCTCGATCATCACCAGTTTGGTGCTGAGGTGTTTTGCCTACATGAAGTCAGGGCTGCGGTCCTTTCCTCAAGCCCGTACGCTTCAGGAGCAGTAGTGCTGGTCTTTCCTCCAGAATCATTTGGGTAAATGTTATACAGTATATCAAGTCAAGAGAAAAGCAGATGGTGGCTCCATATACAGTACATAGGGAACGGGTTTTTGGTGAACCTGTAAACTGTCCTGGTTCTTTCTTGTCAGTGTTTTGTCATCATCAGGAAACATGAGATTTTATTATGCAGGCCTCCTGTTTTCTGTTACCTGCTATCTTTATGCTGTTTCTTTTTTATATTTTAGAGACCTAAGGGGCAACTCCTTCCATTGTGACTGCAAATTGAAATGGCTAGTAGAGTGGCTCGATAAAACCAATGCAACGGTGGAGCAGATTTATTGTGAAAGTCCTCCCGAATACAAAGGACGCAAAATCAACAGTCTGTCTGCTAAAGATTTTGATTGCATAACAACAGGTGAGAAAGGGAATATTTCACTGAATAATGTCGATAGGAACACCTGTTTTTTATACAGTATGTGAAATATTTGTATTAAACGTGCCACACAAGTCTATACTGCATTATCTATGGTATCTCTCTGTGGATGTGTATATACTGCTCCAAAAAAATAAAGGGAACACTAAACAATATATTGTATTGTTTAGTGTTCCCTTATTTTTTTGAGCGGTATATATATATATATATATATATATATACATACATACATACATACACACACACACACACACACACAGAGTAAATGAAATAAGTCCCTTGCTGATTTTGTAAGTTTGCCCACTGACAAAGTCATGGTCAGTCTATAATTTTTAACATTGACAGATAGAATATCAAAAATAAAATCCAGAAAATCATTGTATAAATTATATAAATTTATTTGCATTTTGCAGTGAGAAATAAGTATTTGATCCCTCTAAAAACAAGACTTAATACTTGGTGGTAAAACCCTTGCTGGCAAGCACAGCAGTCAGAGGTTTTGTGTAGTTGATGATGAGGTTTGCGCACGTCAGGAGGAATTTTGGTCCACTCCTCTTTGCAGATCATCTCTAAATCATTAAGATTTTGAGGCTGTCGCTTGGCAACTCAGAGCTTCAACTCCCTCCATAATTTTTCTATGGGATTAAGGTCTGGAGACTGGCTAGACTACTCCATGACGTTAATGTGCTTTTTTTTGAGCCACTCCTTTGTTTCTTTGGCTGCATTTTTTCGGTCATTGTCTTGCTGGAAGACCCAGCCACGACCCATTTTTAATGTCCTGGCGGAGGGAAGGAGGTTGTGAGTCAGGATTTTAGGGTACATGGCTCGGCTCCATCCATTCTCCCATTGATGCGATGAAGTAGTCCTGTGCCCTTAGCAGAGAAACACCCCCAAAACATAATATTTCCACTCCCATGTTTGACAGTGGGGACAGTATTCTTTGGGTCATAGGCAGCATTTCACTTCCTCCAAACGTCAAGTTCAGTTAATGCCAAAGACCTCAATTTTTGTCTCATCTGACAACAGCACCTTCTCCCAATCACTCACAGAATCATCCAGGTGTTCATTGGCAAACTTCATACAAGCCTACACATGTGCCTTCTTGACCTTGCGGGCACTGCAGGATTATAAACCTTTACGGCGTAATGTGTTACCAATGGTTTTCTTGGTGGCTGTGGCCCCAGCTGCCTTGAGATTATTAACACGTTCCTCTTGTGTAGTTTTAGGCTGATCTCTCACCTTCCTCATGATCAAGGATATCCCACGAGGTGAGATTTTGCATGGTGCCCCAGATCGATGTCGATTGACAGTTATTTTGTATTTCTTCCATTTTCTTACTATTGCACGAACAGTTGTCTACTTCTCAACCAGCGTCTTACATATGGTTTTGTAGCCCATTCCAGCTTTGTGCATGTCTATGATCTTGTCCCTAACATCCTTAGAAAGCTCTTTGGTCTTGCCCATGTTGTAGAGGTTAGAGTTTGACTGATTAATCGAGTCTGTGGACAGGAGTCTTTTATAACGGTGACTATGTAAGACAGCTGTCTTTAATGCCGGTAATGAGTTGTTTAGGAGCGTCTAACTGGTCTGTAGGAGCCAGAACTCTTAATGGTTGGTAAGGGATCAAATACTTATTTCTCACTGCAAAATGCAAATAAATTTATAGAATTTATACAATGTGACTTTCTGCATTTTATTTTTGATGATATTCTATCTCTCAAAGTTAAAATTAACCTACCCTTAAAATTATAGACTGTTCATGTCTTTGTCAGTGGGAAAACTTACAAAATCAGCAAGGGATCAAATAATTATATATACATAAAACTTCCTTCTCACCCCCCACTGCTGGTGGTCTTTGTTGTCTTTTCTCATTTTCGGGTCCTCTACCAGAGGCCTGGGAGTTTGAGGGTTCTGTGCAGTATCTTAATTGTTCACAGCATAGCGCTTCTGGGATCTGTTGTAGCCATTCTTCCAACTTAGGGGTCACTGACCCGGAGGACACAGCATCCGGCTGGTGATTGTAACCTAAAGACTGTGAGTAAAGTGTGAAGACTGCACCCTGCTGTGTCCTCATATTTATTTACTGCGTCACCTGCCCTGCACTACAACAACTACCATAATCAAATTAACCCTATAACTGCCCTGGGGCCCGCTCTACCTGTGGAGAGCTGCAACATCTCTGCTGTGTCACCAACTGCCCCAGTGGACCTGAATCGCAGCGTCGGCCATCTATTGCTGAACACCACAGGTGGCATCACGACATAATCCCCTATAAACTTTCCCCCTTACATTTTATAGCATGCCCAGGGCCACGGACCGGGTCACTGCTGCCGTGACATCCCCTGAAGTACTGACTGGCCCAGGCTGAGTACCACAGGTTCTTGCTGGTGCCGCACTTCCACATCTTCTCCAGTTCTTCTTTGAGGCCCTGATATTTCTCCAGCTTCTCATATTAGTTCTTCCTGATGTTGCGGAAACTTGGCACTGTCACATCTACTATCATTGCAGTCTTCTGATCCTTGTCTACTATCACAATGTCTGGTTGGTTAGCCAACACCTGCTTATCCATCTGGATCTTGAAGTGCCACAGGATTTTAGCCCTTTCATTCTCCACCACTTTCTCTGGGGTCTCCCACCTGGACTTAGGGGGGCTTAGCCCATATGCTGTGCAGATGTTCATGTATACAATTCGCACTACTTGGTTGTGACGTTCGGTAAACACTGTTCCTGCTTGCACAGAGCTGTAAAAACAAAAAGCAAAAAACACAAATATCCTGAACTAAAAAGTAAAAAATATACTGCAAATAATGCATAAAGGTAGTAATAATAATAAGGGTATTTAGTAAACATAATTTTGATCAAAATAATGTACAAGCCATCCCGCCACGTCACGGCAACCCTTGTGGGACAGTCCCTACTCTAGTATTTAAAACCTTTTCACTTGCCAAATGATGTGAATGTGAATAAGGATCGAGCGGCTGAACCACTAGTAACAGCTTAGGCCAGACTGGATGGCTTTCCCAGCTCAGAAAAAGGGCGGTCACACCCAAATATGCACTGAATGCACAATGAAATGAGCTGTGTGTGTATGAAGTGTATGGTGTGCAGCCGTGTGTGTACGAGGTGAGCGGAGCTGTGTGTGTACGAGGTGTGTGGAGCAGAGCCGTGTGTGTATGAAGTGTACGGAGCGGAGCCGCGTGTGTACGAGGTGTACGGAGCGGAGCCGCATGTGTACGAGGTGTACGGAGCGGAGCCGCGTGTGTACGGAGCGGAGCCATGTGTGTACGAGGTGTGCGGAGCAGAGCCGTGTGTGTATGTAGTGTACGGAGCGGAGCCGCGTGTGTACGAGGTGTACAGAGTGGAGCCGCGTGTGTACGAGGTGAGCGGAGCGGAGGCGCGTGTGTATGAGGTGTACAGAGCGGAGCCATGTGTGTACGAGATGTACGGAACGGAGCCGTGTGTGTACGAGGTGTACGGAGCAGAGCCGTGTGTGTACGAGGTGTACGGAGCAGAGCCGTGTGTGTACGAGGTGTACGGAGCAGAGCCGTGTGTGTACGAGGTGTACGGAGCAGAGCCGTGTGTGTACGAGGTGTACGGAGCAGAGCCGTGTGTGTACGAGGTGTACGGAGCAGAGCCGTGTGTGTACGAGGTGTACGGAGCAGAGCCGTGTGTGTACGAGGTGTACGGAGCAGAGCCGTGTGTGTACGAGGTGTACGGAGCAGAGCCGTGTGTGTATGAGGTGTACGGAGCGGAGCCGTGTGTGTATGAGGTGTACGGAAAGTTTGCACCGGGGCCCATAACTTTGTAGTTACGCCACTGATTAGAATTATTATAATGTATATAAAAACATATATAACTAAGGCAGAAAGCAGTGAGGCTGAAGGGGAGTACACCTGAGCATGATAGTATATAACCCCCACAGATGTGTTAAAGGGGACTGGCTATCAAGCTCAGTTCCTAACCATACTAATTGTGACTAAATGACATAGATTGATATATAGATTTATATTGTATTAGTGCCTTTTGAAACCACATTGTTTATAAAAAGCAAATGGATATAAGATGGTTATCCAAAATATATTGTGCTCAAACATAATGATATTTGGGTATCTTATATGCTTTTTCATTATCTTGCTACGCCTTATCACAATAGCGAGTGTGCACTATGGGAGCTATATATTATGCCAAACTGATGCCAATGTTGGGAACAATGCATCATTGTAATCAAAATTACACAGGAAGCTCAAAGGGAATGTCAACTTTCCACACAGATTGGAAACCAAAATCC
This sequence comes from Dendrobates tinctorius, assembly GCF_039654945.1. NCBI lineage: Eukaryota > Metazoa > Chordata > Amphibia > Anura > Dendrobatidae > Dendrobates > Dendrobates tinctorius. Next base: position 12,004,701 of record NW_027361897.1, on the reverse strand, counting down.
ATCTTTTCTACGATAGAGAGCCAAGGTCATATACTTGATAAGTTCTGTGATCCAGTCTCCTATGACTTCAAGAACATTTCCAAAAACCACCCATTGCACAACATATCGTCTAAAAATATGAGGTGCACCTCCCTCACCCCAACAAAATAAATAATAGGAGAAATCTAGCCAAACAGGAATATAGAGCTATCAACAGGCTCAAAAATAATAAACAAATAATGATTAGGTTCGCAGATAAAGGAGGAGGCATGGCGATTCAGGATTATTCTGAACACACAAGGAAGTAAATGATAAATAGACTACTTCCCAATAATATACATTACCAGACTATTTATGATGACGCCTTCCCAAAAGTTTAAAATAATTTTATCAGCTAATTACTAGCACCTTCACCAAGGGAATCATCAATTTAAAAAAAAAAAAAATCATTTTGTCATACAAAACCCTAACAGAACTTTTTCTACCATCTCCCAAGGGTGCAAAAATCTCTTTACGATCCACCTAGTCGTCCGATTATATCCGGTATTAATCTACAACAAGTAATCTGTCCCATTACATATTATTTTTCAGGAACATGTAATCCAATTCCCCAGTTATCTTCAAGAGTCAGCTCAGCTAATCAGAGAATTTTATAATATCAGCAAATGTACTAATAATATTTTTTATTTCTATAGCGCCAACATGTTCCGCAGCACTTTACAAGTACATTTTATTAACTCTATATGTAACAGTACTGTACATCCAACATCAGACATGCCCTTGGTTTGGAATATGTTGGATATTACCCAGAAAAAGACTCTAAATTTCAAGAGATGATCACATTTTTTAATAGAAGAACTCAAATTAATTTTAGCTAACAATTATTTTACCTTTAATGGGAGCACTTATAATCAGACCATTGGGACCGCCATGGAGAAAACAGTAGCGCCAAATTTTGCAAACCTATTCATGGGGAAGTTTGAGGAGATGTAGATTCACAATAATGCTAAATACAAAGAGAACATCATACTGTATCAACGATTTATAGATGACCTCCTCTCTATCATATGGGAGAGACATGAGCACAAAGCACTACACCAGGGGTGCACGGTCTAGAGCCCAGGGGTCGCCTGCTTGTCTGACAGGTTAACTATATGTGGGCAAACACAAGTAGATGAGGCACAGTAGACATCTCTTGATGCATCATATATCAGGAGAATTGGGTCTTCAAAAAGTAGTATGTGGATTAGACAGGTTGTCGTGTCTTTGGTTTGCTCCACTGTAGTTTATGGAAGTTCTGAATCATTAAGCAAAAAATCCATGACCTATTGTAGGGAGCCAAGTGCATCCATGACCTGTTCCTCTTTAAAGTCTAAAGTCTATTCAAACAGGAAGGATTTAGAAATGGATTTTACTGCAAATATAAAATGTTTCAAATACTCTTCGTGTTAGGAGTCGGATTCCTGCGTTTACTCAGCAGGGATCCAGATGCTCACATTCTGCACTCTCCTCCTATTTTTCCACTGCAGAGGACATTGCAGAGGAGATTGCCTTGCAGCAAATCTCTCCTGAGGCTAAGTCCTTCTGTCCTCTTACTGGGCATGCTCATGGGACGATCTCCCATTGGAGATCGGGAGTCATGTGCTCAGGTCCCGCTCCAGTTCTCATTGGTCCATCGCAGAGATCTGGAAGCGTGCAGAAGGTCCCGGCTACTATAACAGGCGTGCATGGCTGTTCCGCCATGCCCTAGTATAGTCATACTTGCCGCTGTGTGTATGACGACGGATGCATGCTTCTGGTGACTGACTCATTTGAAACCCCTTCCCTTTGATATTAAGCATGTGAATAGGGACTTAGTTAGCTTCAGCGCCAGCGCTCCTCTGCTTCAACTTGCACAGCTCCTAGCGTCCGACATTGCGCTTGCGCCTTGCCTTTGTCGTTTGGCGGCAGTGTCCACGCCGCGCTGCAGTAGCAGCCTCTTTTGCATTCGCAGTTGCAACGCCGCGCACATGGTCGGTCTAGACGGACATAGTGCCGCCGTCTTGGGCTACTCCTGTGACTGTATACCGTGTGTGCGTTTTTTACTGAGTACTGTGACTACAAACAGGCTCAGTTATTTATGTTTGTACTTTTGGCGGTTATTTCACCTACTGCACGGTGGACCCCGAGCGGCGAACAAACTTTATTTATATTTTTATTTAGTGCGTTCCGCCGTTCCTAACATTATACTAGTGCCAGGGTCTGGCTAGTGATGGCAGAACAGCAGCAACTCTTCCAGTGTATTCGGCAGCTTGAGGGCCGGCTGGCCACTCTTGAGAGGGCTCTCTCAGCTGCACAATCCACCGAAACTGCTGTAAAAGCAATCACAGACGCATTTTCCCGTATGTCCACGTCCTCCCCCGCGCCGACAGTTACCCGCCTCCCGTTGCCCGATAAATTTTCTGGCGATGGCGCCTCCTGTAGGGGTTTCATCAGCCAGTGCTCCATTCAGCTGGAGTTACTGGCTGCACGATTCCCTATGGAACGGGCCAAGGTGGGGTTTATTGTTCCCCTGCTGTCGGGCAAAGCGTTGGAGTGGGCTACGCCACTATGGGAGCGTGGTGACCCAGAAGTCCGGACCGCTGCTCACTTTGTAACAGCTATTAAGCAGGTCTTCCTCGGTCCACGGGTCACGCACAATACCTCTCTTCAGCTTCTTGCTTTAACTCAGGGTGCTCTCTCGGTTAGTCAGTATGCCGTCCGTTTTCGGACACTGGCTTCCGAGTTGGAGTGGTCCGATAAAGCCCTCATCCCTGTGTTTTGGAGAGGTTTGGCGGAGCACGTTAAAGATGCTCTCTCCACTAGAGAGGTTCCTGCCAGTTTGGAAGAGCTGATTGCCATTTCCACCCGCATTGACCTCCGTTTTTCGGAGCGCGGTATGGAGCGTGCTCAATCCATACGGAAGGTTACTCCGGCTCCCAATTTTTTTGAGCCTCTGGAACTACCCGAGCCAGAGGTTCCACCCCCAGAGCCCATGGAGGTGTTTTGCGCCGTTCTCCAGGCGTGTCCGGCACAAGACTCTAGTCGCGGCCTTATTTGTCAACACGCGGGGTCTCAGAACAACAGTGCCCCGCAACGGCCAAATTCTGTACCGCCGGGTAAGAACCTTGTTCCTCCCCACCTTCGGCCGAAGGTTCTTGCCTGGGCACACGCGTCCAGGAGGGGTGGTCACTGTGGCTATATGCAGACCACAAAACTCCTGGCAGGGTCTTACTGGTGGCCGCACAGGGCTCGGGATGTTAAAAAATATATTCAGGCCTGCGCCTTTTGTGCTCGGAATAGCCTCCTTAAGCGAAGAGCGGAGACGCCCGCCGACACACGGTGGCGTTCCACTTTAACTTCCGCTCCCGCTGTCTCCCACGGGTCCCTTCTCAGACCTGGCGATCTTGCCACCCCTGAGGCCTTCCACGTGTCCCGGGTCTCTCTGTCATCTACCGGGACATCAGACTTGCCTGCGGACGAGTCTGAGGCCTATACCTCTTACGGGCACAAGTTGGTGGATCGTAAGGCTAAGGGAGGGGGGGCTAGCCATGTCAGAGCTAGCTTATAATAATAATAATAATAATAATCTTTATTTTTATATAGCGCTAACATATTCCGCAGCGCTTTACAGTTTGCACACATTTTCATCACTGTCCCCGATGGGGCTCACAATCTAAATTCCCTATCAGTATGTCTTTGGAGTGTGGGAGGAAACCGGAGTGCCCGGAGGAAACCCACGCAAACACGGGGAGAACATACAAACTCCTTGCAGATGTTGTCCTTGGTGGGATTCGAACCCAGGACCCCAGCGCTGCAAGGCTGCAGCGCTAACCACTGAGCCACTGTGCTGCTTATGCTACATGACTTGGAGGAGAGGTGTTTATATGAGAAGAAGTTTTGGAGGAGGTATCTGTGACTATTGTGTGGGTTTGTAAGTGTGATAATTCCCTTCCTTTCTCTTATTTTGGTTTATCCCCTTCCTCCACTCCCCATTGCATTCCTCTGTTATATGTAAGTGAATATTTATATGCCTGGTATTTTCATTTGCCCTTGTTTGTGTTGCCTTGTTTGTCGGGTTGGTGTACTGCGGTGCATGGTAGCGCCCCTCTTCCCTGGGTGGGGGAAGAGAACAGATGGAGGGCTGATACAGGAGATAAGGCAAGGGTAGCGGCCCCGGCATCTTCACCTTCAGAAGTATCCCAGGAAATAGGGCGAGCTAGAGCGCCCCCTAGTGTTAGGGACAGGGAATTGGTCACCCGACAGATGAGTTGTGACAATAATCTTTTTCTACTTCTTCTCAACATCGTATTACCACAGCACCAGTGCTGCCAGCATTTAGTCTGCAAAGATTCCATCGACTCCCACTATCTTTCCATTTCCTACTAAGGGCTACCAGTTCTGGATCGGTGTTGGCAGCAACCAATACCACCCAGCCGAACTAAGGTATTGTGTTCTTAACACAACACCCTCAGGTGAGCACAACTGACACAGGGGACATCAACACCTCCTAAACAGGTCTGCATCTACACAATATTGCAGTGGTAACCCTATGAGCATATCTAATCTTGTTTTTCAGACTGGTATGATATTGGAATTAGTATCTGTCACCTGAGAAATCGTATTTATAATATCAACTTAAATTGATCTTATACCTTGTGTATTACAGAATTTGCTTTGTACAAATCCCTACCTTATCAGTCCCTGACTGTGGACACCTTCACCTATATGAACGATGAGTATGTCGTAATTGCTCAACCATTTACTGGCAAATGTGTCTTTTTGGAGTGGGATCATGTGGAAATGTCTTTCAGGAACTATGACAATATCACAGGTACTATTTGCAACCAGCTCTTGATGAAAAAAACTAAATATTCATCATATGTCTCTAATTAATTCTCTGTTATCTTAGGCACATCAACAGTGGTCTGTAAACCGATAGTCATCGAGAAGCAGCTCTATGTCATAGTGGCCCAATTGTTTGGTGGCTCTCATATTTACAAAAGAGATATTTTTGCAAACAAATTTATAAAAATTCAAGACATTGAAGTGATTAAGATCCGAAAACCCAATGACATTGAGACTTTCCGGATAGATGACAACTGGTATTTTGTGGTTGCTGATAGCTCGAAAGCTGGTTGCACAACCATCTACAAGTGGAACGGAAATGGATTTTATTCCCACCAGTCTGTACATATGTGGTATCGAGATACGGATGTGGAATACCTAGAGATTGCCAACAAGCCACATCTCATTCTATCTAGCAGCTCGCAACGCCCAATTATTTACCAGTGGAACAAGAAATACAACAACTTCTCAAAGCATGCGGAGATACCAGACACAGAGGATGTGTATGCCGTTAAACACTTTTCAGCCAAGGATGATATCTACCTCTGCCTTACCCGATTCATTGGGGATTCCAGGGTTATCAAATGGGAAGGAGGCTCAGTCATTTCTGATATCCAAAGGATGCCTTCTCGTGGGTCAATGGTCTTCCAACCTTTAGAGATCAACAACCACAAATATGCTATCCTGGGCAGTGATTATTCTTTCACTCAGGTTTTTCATTGGGATGCGGAGAAAGGAAAATTTATGAAATTTCAAGAGTTAAACATCCAAGCCCCCAGGTCTTTCACACATGTGTCTATAGACAAACACGACTTCATGTTTGCTTCAAGTTTTAAGGGGGCCACACAAATATATGAACATGTTATAATTGACCTGAGTGCATGACCACTGAAAATCGAATGCATTAAAGACTTTTTAACCTGGACAGTATGAACTAAATGCATGATAACCCTATCTCTTGACATAATTGTGGATGACTGGCTTCAGAAGCTAGGAAGGCCAGAACAGAAGCATTGCTTGTTTCTCCCTCATTAATTTGTCATGTATAGTGGTTTTGAGAGTTGTACTTTTTCTAAAAAAAAAAAAAAAAAAATACCTACAAAATCTTGATAGTTGACTGGCCTTTCCATTAACAGTTTGTACATATTTGTGCATATGGCATACGTCCATCTGAAAAGAGATATATATAAAAAAATGTTACTTTTCCGTTTATTTATTCACCTGTTGGAGAGAAAACTGCCAAATAAAATGTTTACATTTTGTGTCTTCCATGTTACATATTTATTTGTCTGAGTTATAGGAAAGCTTGGAATGAGATCTATTGAAACTCCCACCCACTCCCCACGTTACTTCTGCTGTCCCTCTCTTATTCTCTTTGCATTTCTTTCACCAGAGAAGATATACTTAAAACAGGGGTGGGCAATAAATTTTTCCAAGGGGCTACAAGAGATAATGTGACTGTTGCGGAGGGCCGGACTAATAGGCTGAAATTAATTCTGCTCAATATTAATATACTATTTATAATTATTTTATATTAATTGTTTCATTTAATATAGAGCATAAATAAGTATGCTGACACCTCCTATATACAGTATGAGTCCACACACAGCCCCCTATATACAGTATGAGTCTACACACAGCCCTCTAAATACAGTATGCACCCCCACGTACCCTCCTCTATATATAGTATGAGTCCACACACAGCCCCTATATACAGTACTAGCTGTTTCCAGCCAGCTAACGCTCGGCATGCTCATTGCTATCTAATTAACGCTGCTGGTGATTAAACTAAAGTAAATAATGACAACATTCAATAGCGCTTACGCAGGTAAATAAAAATGAAGTCAATAACAATAATAATCATTAAAAATCTGAATAATACTAATGATACATTTTATTCACAGTGCATAATCAAAAACAAACTGGATTCAGTAACATGTGCGTTTTTTATTCATTCTAGCATCTAAACAAATTTTATAACGAAACATAAATTAAGTTAAAATTTCTCTGTAAACACAATTAAATGTATAGTTATTTTCGTCATCTTCAAAGATCTTTCCTTGACTTCTACCAGGTACAATTTGAACTGAAAGACCTTTACAACTTGTTACTCTAGAGAATGCAGTGTATAATTGACCATGTGTGAATACAGGATCAGGTAGGAGAATGCCAATCTTATCTGATGTGGTGGGGGGGCGGGATTATGTGTGGTGATGTGGTGGGGGGGGCGGGATTATGTGTGGTGATGTGGTGGGGGGGCGGGATTATGTGTGGTGATGTGGTGGGGGGGCGGGATTGTGTGTGGTGATGTGGTGGGGGGGCGGGATTATGTGTGGTAATGTGGTGGGGGGCGTGATTGTGTTTGTGTGGTGATGTGGTGGGGGCAGAGCTACTGTGCAGGGGGCGGGATTAGCCAGTAATCACGATGCCATATATATATATATATATATATATATATATATGAGTCCACACACAGCCCCTGTATACAGTATGAGCCCCCACGTACCCTCCTCTATATATAGTATGAGTCCACACACAGCCCCTATATTACAGTATGAGTCTACACATAGCCCCCTAAATACAGTATGAGCCCCCACGTACCCTCCTCTATATATACAGTAGTATGAGTCCACACACAGCCCCTATATACAGTATGAGTCTACACACAGCCCCCTATATACAGTATGAGCCCCCACATACCCTCCTGTATATATAATATGAGTCCACACACAGCCCCTATATACAGTATGAGCCACCACGTACCCTCCTCTATACTATATATAGTATGAGCCCACACACAGCCCCCTAAATACAGAATGATCCCTCACGCAGCCCCTCTATATACAGTTTGAGTCTACACACAGCCCCATAAATACAGTATGAGCTCCTATATAGCTCCGCTATATACAGTATGAGCCCTCCCACAGTCCCCTATATTTAGTATTTGCCCCCCACAGTACTCTTATGTACAATGTAAGTCCCCCACATCACCTCCTACATATATTGCGATCCCCTTATAGCCCCCTATATACAGTGTCAGCCCCCCATATAGCCTCTCTATATAGAAAACAGGTTGCAAGCAACCAACAGAACCAATATACACAAAACACAGGAGAATAGGTATAGAGCGATAGTACTATAGATAAGTGCATATGTCTATAGATAAGTAACATGCAAAAAACGACAAAGTCAGTGAGACAATAAGTATAAAATTAAAGGAAAAATAGTCATGAATTACTTAGAGGTAATAAAATTGTCAAGTGTCAAAAGTAAGAGAGGAGGCATGCTGCATATTTAATAACAAAATACATGTGCACTATGAAATCTGAATGAAGTATGTGGATGTATCAGACTGAAGGTAATACTGATATAAACCACAAAAAAATATATATTTAGCTAACTGTGCAACTGAGGTATAGATAGTCATAGAAACTACAGGTAAGTATATAGCAATGTATAGTGGGGCGCATATATATATATATATATATATATATATATATATATTGTGAGGTAGCGCTGTCATTCAAGTAGGGGATACTCGCTTGCAGCCACAAAACCAGATCCAGCACAGGTTTTCCACAAAACAATCATAGTCCCTTCGGCTTATTCAGCATCATAAACCATCACAGCAACAGAAAACAGCATATAATCAGCATAGCGTCCATTACAGAGTTTCCCTCTGTTATCCTGTAGTAACATAAGTTATGCACTGTTCAATGCGCAGGCTTCCAAGCCCAAGTTATCTCACCCTGTCAGGGTTTCCTCATGCTGCACACGTTCATTCCCTCCAGGGAACTAACAGTCACACATCGCCATTACTCACAGCCACTTCACAGGCTGTTAGCCAGGAAGCCCCATCTCAGCGGGACCTTCCACACTTGACCAACCGGGTCCCAGCATTCACCACATGTGACCTACCCTGGCCACCATATATGGTCCGTAGCCACGCCCACTGGGTCACATGGCTATGACCTCATCACAAATCCTTGACCCATTCACACACTCTTTGCAGTAGCGACCTTAAACACACCCCCTGGGTGGGTTGGTAGGTAACTGGGCCGCCTGTCTCCCCAGTTACCTGGAGACTTCTCCCTGACACATTGAAACAACACGTCAGTAATATCACTGCTGATCAATACACACATCAGTCTCCATCTCAATGCCACCCACCTTGAGATACATAATGGTCATTCATGACTCTGCCATTCATTCTCTCTCCTCGGACATCCACACAGTGCCCCCTAGCGGACACAGTGGTCACTACACCACATACCTCCCCTTTGTTCAAACCTGTGGGGTTGAACACACAGCATAACCCCAGGGTCTCGAGACCGGGCACTCATTACACCTTGCCCCACAGGTCGAGAAAACCGTCTCCATCTGTCATACGGCCTCATCTCTACGTTAGGCCTCCCCTGCCCCCAGCGGTCAGAATATCGGCCCTGATCTTTGGCCCTCCAGTTACAGTCTGTCTGCGTCATCACTGTTTAGTCATCCCATTCCTTTCTCTGTTCCGTTCCCCGACCAGCTCCCTCGGTTGGTATGGTCATAAGTCTTAGTTAAGCCTACTGTCTGGCCTGAGTCTGACTCATTCAGCGCTTCACAGGAACTACGGTCTCTTAATTTCATCCTGCCAGTCGAACTACCACCCGCTGATATTCTTCAGCCATCTGCCATGTCACTTCTTGGAGGAACCGTTCGGGTCCTTACATCTTGGGTTGAAGGCGGCAGCCACCTGGTGTTCCGTGCCTCTTTATTGACTCACATAGCAAAAAATAGTAGAAAAGAACGGCACTCACCGGGTAGTGTAGTCATGTAACCTGTGGAAGCGCCTTTGCAGCGTGAAACGATCGTCGTTGCTATCTCCTTTTTGCACCCGTTCTCCCGCTGATATGCTTTTACAATAAAGCCTTGACTACATTACCCGGTGAGTGACGTTCTTTTCTACTATTTTTTGCTATGTAGATTAGCTTATTTTCCATGAATGTGTACCTAAGGGTAAAACAGTTGTATTGCCGGCTGCGTCTCTTTTATACACATATGATGGTTCGGATGTGTGGACTATTGTGATGGTGCGCGCCTTCTATTTCTGGACTCTTTATTGATTCGCCGGCGGTCCCGCCTCAACAGCTCAATCTCTTGCAGGTACCCCACTCGATACTCTACGAGCATCCGAAAGTCTCTCAGGCTCTCCGCGGAGCCAACCACCATGATGGGAATTCTACCCACTTCACTGGATACCTGGTCTTCATCATCAGGAGGGATCCTCACCCTCACCACACCGGAGATATTCACAAGGTCTTGCATTACCTTCCCGGATCTTCCAATCAGAGCTTTGGGTACTGGAACCACATCTTTCCGCAAACCCAGCCGATCCATAGCCTCCTTCGCTAACTCTAGGCGTCGAGCAGCCTTCATATTACTCCACCTGACCAGCTGTTTGGCGTGGAGACATTGTAAATGCATCTCTTTCAGGACAGCTACCCGGTTTGCAGTATCTTCTCTGGCTGATATCACCAACTGCCGAGTCTCAGGTGCCCAGTGCACCTTACACGCCTTGACCGCCTCTTTGAAAGCCTCATTTAAACCTTCCTCTGCACAGGCTTCTTGCATGTCTTTGGGTACCTCGATCACAGATTTGAAGGTCGTGGTCTTGCTCTCTTCCTGGACAGAAGACTCTGGCTTTACCACGGACACTTCCCTTAATACAGTTGACCCGACCGGGTGACTGTCTTCTTCCGTTCGTTGCTCACCAACTTCACAAGATTTTATCTCTTCACGACCCTTTGCCAAGATGGATACTGGCAGTTCTGTCTTATTATCACTCGCGCTCACCCACGGTAAGTCTTCGTCCAACTTCCTCTCCTGCCGAAGACCTTTTACTATTCCTCTGAGTTCTTCCATCTCTTCCCTAAGGGTCTTGTTCACGTTTTGCCACATTGACAGGTGACCTCTGAGCTCCAAGACTTCTTTCTCGAGCCCTACCACCCTGTGCTCGGCCATTTGTCTCAGGACCCTTTCTCGTTCGAGATGTTCTTCCACTGTCTCTTTTATCAACTGTATCTCATGGTCTTGTTCTTTTTTGACCATCACGTGTCACACCACCACTTCTCTAATTATATCTTCAACGGATACCACTGGGTCAGCCATATCAGTCGAGTGAACCCTCCAGTCACCCTCTGACCGTGTGTCTAGTCCAGCCGTCTCATCTCCCAGCCACCATCCGTCATGTCATTAGACGTCAGGTCCGTACGTTGGGCAGATGTACCTCTTCTTCCGGTCAGTTCTACCTCTGACCTGTCCACTTTGAGAGGCATCATGTCTCAGTGTCTGCTGGCCCCACCCCCACAGTCGAAACGTCTCCCTCGTCCGACCGTACGTCATGAATCAAAACAAAGTCCCAGCCCCTCTCCAAGGCATACACTAAGTCTGGTGGTATACCGCCCCCTTGGCACTCAACGCTATGGGACGGGTCAAACATTACTCTGTCTACCGCATAGTTCACCATGACCCCATGTTTACAGCGAACCTGGACCATTTTCTCGGTCAGCCAGAAAGTGAGCCAAGTTCCTGTCAGAGTCACCTGACTCTTTGAGTCCAGCCGACCAGAGACTCTTTTCCGGCGCAACATCACAGTACACACCTGCGGCCCATTGTTACTATCTGGAAAGGATATCCCACATTCTGACCAAGTCATACACACACACTGCGGTTCCCCAGACATACCTAGTGAGGTACCCAGTGCTGTCATTTCTTCAAACTCGGCCTCTTTCTGGACCACCACCTCACTTTGGGTCGCCGCCCCCTCCTGGGACTCCACCCCTTTTGGGCTACAACCCTGATTTGGGTCACCGCCCCCTTCTGGGACTCCACCCCCTTTCAGGATCTTCCCATGTCCATTATACCAGTCTTTCAGACCACAGTTCACACCACATAGTTTATGTCTCTTACGATACCACACAAGTCCTTGTTGGCACCACCACAGCTCCTGCTGTCACCGAACACCGACACCACTGGCTGCCGTTCACACACCGCTGCTGGTGTCGTCTTTGTAACCCTGCCGAGTTACCGGAAGCCGCTTGTCCCCTTTGTAACCCCGCCGAGTTACAGGAAGCCGCTTGTCCCCTTCGTAACCCCGCCGAGTTACAGGAAGCCGCTTGTCACTTTCTTGACTGCCACTGAGCCACCGCAGGCTGAGTTGAGAAAAGAAAAAAAACACACCACACAAAACTCATGTGTCCTGGCTGTGTGCTATTCAGGACGTTCAGTCTCCGCCTGAGACTGTTCAACACACAGGGCGCACCGGGTGCTATTCAGGGAGCCAACCCCCAGGGTTTCCCAACACACCGGCCTCACCAGGTCCAGGGGCTCAGCGGGTACTCTTCAGGACATCCGTCTCCGCCTGAGACTGCCCAACACTCACACCTCACCAGGTCCAAGGTCATACCACGTGCTTCAGGGATCCAATTCTTCTCCCAGAACCTCCCAACACTGACCCTCCAGGACCTTGCTCACTGACCCAGGTCAGTACAACACGAACACCTGTCCGTTACCTGTGTCGGCCACACAGGTCCTCGGGTTCCTCTTCTCCGCAGAGGCACCCTAGCAATCACCAGTCTCTTTCACTGACCTGCTGTCAGTATATCACACGGCTTTCACAACCGTCAGCCCTCCTGACTGAGCGTTGCCAGCAATGCAACATGTGCCTTTGGAAACCTTTGCCCTTAGCAGCCGAAACTTTGCAGTCCTCTTCCGTTGCTCCTAGCAACAAGGCTACCACATTGCCCATAGCAATCTCCACCAATTGTGAGGTAGCGCTGTCATTCAAGTAGGGGGATACTCGCTTGCAGCCACAAACCAGATCTGGCACGGGTTTTCCACAAAACAATAAGGCTGTGTTCACACACAGCATTTTTTTAGCGGTTTTTACCGCGGTTTTCACTATAAAACCGCTATAAAACCGCTAAAAATAAGCTGCACAGTCATTTCTATGCATTTTGCACTTTTTGTGCACATTGATGCGTTTTTTACCGCGAAAAAAACGCATCGCGGTAAAAAACACAGCATGCTCATTAATTTTGCGGATTTTTCCACGGTTTTGGCTTCTCCCATGCGTTTAGAAACCAATGCGGTAAAAAACGCATCAAAACCGCGCAAAAACCGCCGCGGAAAAATAGGTGCGGTTTCTGGGAAGGGATTCAGGTTTTTGTGCAGAAATTTTCTGTAACGTGTGCACTTAGCCTAATAGTCCCTTCGGTTTATTCAGCATCATAAACCATCACAGCAACAGAAAACAGCATATAATCAGCATAGCGTCCATTACAGAGTTTCCCTCTGTTATCCTGTAGTAACATAAGTTATGCACTGTTCAATGCGCAGGCTTCCTAGCCCCAAGTTATCTCACCCTGTCAGGGTTTCCTCATGCTGCACACGTTCATTCCCTCCAGGGAACTAACGGGCACACGTCGCCATTACTCACAGCCACTTCACAGGCTGTTAGCCAGGAAGCCCCATCTCAGCGGGACCTTCCACACTGGACCAACCGGGTCCCAGCATTCACCACATGTGACCTACTCTGGCCACCATATATGGTTCGTAGCCACGCCCACTGGGTCACATGGCTATGACCTCATCATAGGTCCTTGACCCATTCACACACTCTTTGCAATAGCGACTTTAAACTCACCCCCTGGAGACTTCTCCCTGACACATTGAAACAACACCTCAGTAATATCACTGCTGATCAATACACACAACAGTCTCCATCTCAATGCCACCCACCTTGAGATAAATAATGGTCATTCATGACTCTGCCATTCATTCGCTCTCCTTGGACATCCACACAGCGTCCCCTAGCGGACACAGTGGTCACTACACCAAAATATATATACATATCATCACACAGCAAGCTATATTTTACCAGTAATACTGTTTTAACACGTACCAGGATAGTAGCTGGACCTCCAAAGTGATGCCCCCACACTGATGCGTTTCGGCGATTCATTCGTTAGAGGATGGCTTCATCATGGGTGGGGGAGGTTTAAAAATGTATCATAAGCCAATGGGTGACGAACTTGGCATTGATTAACGCATGCCCAGTGAGACGAAGTAGGACGTTCGCCGCCACCCACTGCACATGACCGCCAACGCCACACACGTGGTTGCATCACTGGAGGGCATGATAGATACAGGAGGTGGAGAAACTGATGAACAAATATATGTAGATAAAAAGATATACTGTATAGGTAAGAGATACAGTCATATGTAAAAGTTTGGGCACCCCTATTAATGTTAACCTTTTTTCTTTATAACAATTTTGGTTTTTGCAACAGCTATTTCAGTTTCATATATCTAATAACTGATGGACTCAGTTATATTTCTGGATTCAAATGAGGTTTATTGTACTAACAGAAAATGGGCAATCTGCATTTTAATAAAATTTGACCGGTGCAAAAGTATGGGCACCTCAACATAAAAGTGACATTAATATTTCGTAGATCCTCCTTTTGCAAAAATAACAGCCTCTAGTCGCTTCCTGTAGCTATTAATGAGTTCCTGGATCCTGGATGAAGGTATTTGTGACCATTCCTGTTTACAAAACAATTCCAGTTCAGTTAAGTTTGATGGTCGCCGAGCATGCACAGCCCGCTTCAAATCATACCACAGATGTTCAATGATATTCAGGTCTGGGGACTGGGATGGCAATTCCAGAACATTGTAATTGTTCCTCTGCATGAAAGCCTGAGTAGATTTGGAGCGGTGTTTTGGATCATTGTCTTGCTGAAATATCCATCCCCTGCGTAACTTCAACTTCGTCACTGATTCTTGCACATTTTTGTCAAGAATCTGCTGATACTGAGTTGAATCCATGCGACCCTCAACTTTAAAAAGATTCCCGGTGCCGGCATTGGCCACACAGCCCCAAAGCATGATGGAACCTCCACCAAATTTTACTGTGGGTAGCAAGTGTTTTTCTTGGAATGCTGTGTTTTTTAGCCTCCATGCATAACGCCTTTTTGTATGACCAAACAACTCAATCTTTGTTTCATCAGTCCACAGGACCTTCTTCCAAAATGTAACTGGCTTGTCCAAATGTGCTTTTGCATACCTCAGGCGACTCTGTTTGTGGCGTGCTTGCAGAAACGGCTTCTTTCGCATCACTCTCCCATACAGCTTCTTCTTGTGCAAAGTGCGCTGTATTGTTGACCGATGCACAGTGACACCATCTGCAGCAAGATGATGCTGCAGGTCTTTGGAGATGGTCTGTGGATTGTCCTTGACTGTTCTCACCATTCTTCTTCTCTGCCTTTCTGATATTTTTCTTGGCCTGCCACTTCTGGGCTTAACAAGAACTGTACCTGTGTTCTTCCATTTCCTTACGATGTTCCTCACAGTGGAAACTGACAGGTTAAATCTCTGAGACAACTTTTTGTATCCTTCCCCTGAAAAGCTATGTTGAATAATCTTTGTTTTCAGATCATTTGAGAGTTGTTTTGAGGAGCCCATGATGCCACTCTTCATAGGAGAATCAAATAGGAGAACTACTTGCAAGTGGCCACCTTAAATACCTTTTCTCATGATTTGATACACCTGGCTATGAAGTTCAAAGCTCAATGAGGTTACAAAACCAATTTAGTGCTTCAGGAAGTCAGTAAAAAGTAGTTAGGAGTGTTCAAATCAAGAAAATGATAAGGGTGCCCATACTTTTGCACCGGTCAAATTTTGTTTAAATGCAGATTGCACATTTTCTGTTAGTACAATAAATCTCGTTTGAATCCAGAAATATAACTGAGTCCATCAGTTATTAGATATGTGAAACTGAAATAGCTGTTGCAAAAACCAAAATTGTTATAAAGAAAAAAGGTTAACATTAATAGGGGTGCCCAAACTTTTACATATGACTGTAGAATTTATCCTATCAACATCATACAAATACCGTATATACTTGTGTATAAGCCGAGATTTCCAGCTCATTTTTTTGGTCTGAAAGTCCCCCTTTCGGCTTATACGCGAGTCATATACCGGGGGTCAGCGGGGGAGGGGGGGCGGGGGTGTCACAGATCATACTCACCCGTCCTGGCACTCTCTGCAGCCCCCTCGCTTCTCCACTGTCTCCCTTCATGCGCGCATATTCATGAGTGGTAATGAGCGGTATCACGTGACCGCTGAAGGCAGGAAGGGAGACAGTGGAGAAGCGAGGCTGCAGAGACGTTCCAGGACAGATGAGTATAGCGATATTCACCTGTCCTCGTTCCCACGCTCCTCACCGCCGTCTGCTGCTTCCTGTGTCCGTGATGTTTAGCCAGCTGGGGGTACGGTGACGTGGTTAATGCGTGCCGCGCCCTCTGCTGGCTGAACAGTCACTGACAGAGGACGCGCAGACAGTGGTGGGCAGCGATGGACCCCGGACAGGAGAATATCACTGGTGCCGGGTCCTGAGCAGGAGAGGTGAGTATGGCATTTTTTTTTGCAGCAACACATGGGGGCATAATATATGGGGCAGCATATGGGGCATATTCTATGGAGCAGCATATGGGGGCATAATCTATGGAGCAGCATATGGGGGCATATTCTATGGAGCAACATATGGGGGCATAAACTATGGAGCAGCATATGGGGGCATATTCTATGGAGCAGCATATGGGGGCATAATATATGGGGCAGCATATGGGGGCATATTCTATGGAGCAGCATATGGGGGCATAATCTATGGGGCAGCATATGGGGGCATATTCTATGGAGCAGCATATGGGGGCATATTCTATGGAGCAGCATATGGGGGCATATTCCATGGAGCAGCATATGGGGGCATAATATATGGGGCAGCATATGGGGGCATATTCTATGGAGCAGCATATGGGGGCATATTCTATGGAGCAGCATATGGGGGCATAATCTATGGGGCAGCATATGGGGGCATATTCTATGGAGCAGCATATGGGGGCATAGTCTATGGGGCAGCATATGGGGGCATATTCTATGGAGCAGCATATGGGGGCATATTCTCTGGGGCAGCATGTGGGGGCATAGTCTATGGGGCAGCATATGGGGGCATAGTCTATGGGGCAGCATATGGGGGCATAATCTATGGAGCAGCATATGGGGGCATATTCCATGGAGCAGCATATGGGGGCATAATATATGGGGCAGCATATGGGGGCATATTCTATGGAGCAGCATATGGGGGCATATTCTATGGAGCAGCATATGGGGGCATAATCTATGGGGCAGCATATGGGGGCATATTCTATGGAGCAGCATATGGGGGCATAGTCTATGGGGCAGCATATGGGGGCATATTCTATGGAGCAGCATATGGGGGCATATTCTCTGGGGCAGCATGTGGGGGCATAGTCTATGGGGCAGCATATGGGGGCATAGTCTATGGGGCAGCATATGGGGGCATAATCTATGGAGCAGCATATGGGGGCATATGGGGGCATATTCTGGGGGCATAATCTATGGAGCATTTTATCGGGGCATAATCTATGGAGCATCTTATGGGGGCATAATCTATGGAGCATCTTATGGGGCCATAACCTTTATGGAGCATTATATGGGGCATAATATTCTATGGACCATCTTATGGGGCCATTATTAACCTTTGTGCAGCATTATATGGGGTGTATTTTGTATAGAGCATTATGGGGCTCCTGATTCAATATGAATATTCAAAAACATTTAACCTACTGATGTCTCATATAATTTTACATTTATTGGTATCTATTTTTATTTTTGAAATGTACCAGTAGCTGCTGCATTTTCTACCCTCGGCTTATACACGAGTCAATAAGTTTTCCCAGTCTTTTGTGGCAAAATTAGGGGGGTCGGCTTATACACTGGTCGACTTATACACGTGTATATACGGTAAATAGGAAATATTTATAAAAATTATACAATATAATTGACATCTTACATATATAGAAAAGTACATATAAATATATATATATATATATATATATATATATATAGTATCTAGATATAGTAATAATAGAAAAGACAATTTATTCAATCAGTCAGGTAATTATGGCTCCTGAAGTGCCACGATTGTCTGAGCATGAACAATCAGGTAAGTTCTATCCATAAAATACTAAAGGAGAATAAAAAGAAAAATAAGTGAACCTTGTGTATATGAACTGTTTAGCATAATGTTTTTTCCTGTGTATACCCTATATCATGTATATCTAACTTTTAAACTATGAGAGTGGTTCTAATATGGATATACAGTATGTTTTAGACATGAATAATTAAAATGTATTTTTCAGGGCTTTTGTTCTTTTTTGGTTTATACTGATTTGGATCCCACACTATATATTCTTCACAAAGCCTCCTAAATACAGACACACATAAAAAAAGAGCAAAAACATCACATTGCGTGAGGGGCTGTGTGGGGACATACTGTGTGAGGGGTGGTGTGGGAACATCATACTGTGTGAAGGGCTGTGTGGGGACATTATACCACATGTAGGACTGTGTGGGGACATCAAAACTGTGTGAAGGGCTGTGTGAGGACATAATACTGTGTGAAGGGCTATGTGGGGACATCATACCATGTGAGGGGTTGTGTGGAGACATCATACTGTATGAAGGGCTGTGAGGGGACATTATACCACATGTAGGGCTGTGAGGGGCCATCATACTGTGTAAAGGGCTGTGTGGGGACATCATACCATGTGAGGGGCTGTGTGGGGACATAACACAGTGTGAAGGGCTGTGAGGGGACATTATACCACATGTAGGGCTGTGAGGGGACATCATACTGTGTAAAGGGCTGTGTGGGGACATCATACTATGTGATGAGTTGTGTGGGGACAGCATACTGCGTGAGGGGCTGTGTGGTGACATAATACCACGTGAGGGGCTGTGTGGTGACATCATACTGTGTGAAGGGCTGTGTGGGGACATCATACCATGTGAGGGGCTGTGTGGGGACATCATACCATGAGAGGGGCTGTGTGGGGACATAACACAGTGTGAAGGGCTGTGAGGGGACATTATACCACATGTAGGGCTGTGAGGGGACATCATACTGTGTAAAGGGCTGTGTGGGGACATCATACTATGTGATGAGTTGTGTGGGGACAGCATACTGCGTGAGGGGCTGTGTGGTGACATAATACCACGTGAGGGGCTGTGTGGTGACATCATACTGTGTGAAGGGCTGTGTGGGGACATCATACCATGTGAGGGGCTGTGTGGGGACATCATACCATGTGAGGGGCTGTGTGGGGACATCATACCATGTGAGGGACTGTGTGGTGACAATACCGCGTGAGGGGTTGTCTGAGGACATCATACTTTGTGGGAGGGAAGGATAGGGCATTACATTTTGTTGGGAGTTGTTGAACGTACAAGGGCTGGATAACAAGCAGTGTAATCATAAACTATAAAAAGCATTAAAAATGTTATAGCGATAATTCGCTGCTACGGGTAGGACTACAGATTTCAATAAATCCCAACCTATCATGTATTAGCAGCAGCAGATCAACAGACTTAGTTCTGCTCAATATTAAGTACCGTATATACTCGTGTATAAACAAAGTTTTTCAGCACTTTTTTTTGTGCTGAAAACACCACCCTCGGCTTATACACGAGTCAATTGTCCCAGAAAGCCGGTGGGGGAGGGGGAGCGGCGGGTGACAGGCAGGAGCTGGCGGCTGTGACTAAAGCCTGTGCTGCTGCTAAAGATAAATGAATATTCATTTCTCTTATAGCGCACAGTGACAACGGCAGCCACCGGCTTCTAGAAGACATCCTACTCACCCTCCTGCATGACCTCGCAGCATGTCGTTGGTCCTGGCACCGGCAGGTCTTCCTGTGCCGAGCGGTCACGTGACCCCGCTTATTAAGGTAATGAATATGCACGCCTCTCTACTCCCATAGGTGTGGAGGGAATATTCATTACCTTAATGAGCGGGGCCACGTGATCGCTCGGCACAGGAAGAGCTGCTGGCGCGGGGACCAATGAGATGCTATGAGGGCGCCGGGACCAACGAGATGCTGTGAGCGCGCCAGGACCAACGAGATGCTGCGAGGGCGCGTAGAAAGTGAGTAGGATTTTTTTTGTTTTTTTTAATAGGAATCATACATACAAGGATAGGGCATAAGGAGCCATGCATACCAGGACAGGACGGGGGAGCCATGCATACAAGGACAGGGTCCGTGGAGCCATGCATACCAGGACAGGGATGAGAGGACAATGCATACCCAGCTTAGATGCGAGTGAATAAGCTTACTCAGTTTTCTGTGGCAAAATTAGGTGCCTCGGCTTATACTCGAGTATATACGGAAATAAAAATGAATCGAAAACAACAATCATGAGGATTGAATTTGGGCGGTTGGACTCAAACTGACATATTAACAATCTAATATATAAAGCTCAATGTGTGTGTATGTTTGTATGTATGTATGTATGTCCGGGATTGGCATCCGCACCGTCGCAGCTACAGCCTCAAATTTTGCACAGTCACACGTCTGGACCCCGAGAGCGTCATAGGCTATGTTGTGAGGAGAAATTTTAACCCCGTGCGTTCCAATTCACCAAACAATTTTGCCCCTATCTACATAATGGGGAAAAAGTGAAAGGAAAAGTGTTGGAGGCAAATTGACAGCTGCCAGATGTGACCAAGGGGGACTTAAAGAATGAGAGCGATGGCGTCAAAGAGTATATACCGTACAGTTGCTAAGGTGGGGCCCTGACATGAGATACTCACCACACACGGGGAAATGACACACACACAAAATGCATACACCAACCTTGCCACATAAAAGTCGAAACACAAAAGTCGCCACTCAAAACTCGCCACGCTGTCCCAGAGGAGTTTAAAAGATGAAAAATGATCTGTGATTGGTTGCTATCAGCAACAGTTCTCTTTGTGGACAGCTGTGATAACTGAGGCCTATTATTCTTATCATTTCTATGGTGTTATCGTCCTTCTGTAAAGCTGGAAATAACACAATTTATTACCGGGCCAACACAGACCACTGACACAGACTGCAGGGGGAGCCCAGTATCACACAGGATAGGATTAGATACACAGCTCAGCAGTCAGTATCATACAGGAGAGGATTAGATACCCAGCTCAGCAGTCAGTATCACACAGGATAGGATTAGATACACAGCTAAGCCGTCAGTATCACACAGGATAGGATTAGACACACGGCTCAGCAGGCAGTATCACGCAGGATAGGATTAGATACACAGCTCAGCAGTATCACACAGGATAGGATTAGATACATAGCTCAGCAGACAGTATCACACAGGATAGGATTAGATACACGGCTCAGCAATCAGTATCATACAGGATAGGGTTAGATACACAGCTGAGCAGACTGTATCACACAGGATAGGATTAGATACACAGCTCAGAAGTCAGTATCACACAGGATAGGATTAGATACACGGATCAGCAGTCAGTATCACACAGGATAGGAATAGATACACGGCTCAGCAGACAGTATCACACAGGATAGGATTAGATACGCAGCTCAGCACACAGTATCACACAGAATAGTATTAGATACACGGCTCAGCAGACAGTATCACACAGAATAGGATTAGATACACAGCTCAGTAGTCAGTATCACACAGGATAGGATTAGATACACAGCTCAGCAGCCAGTATCACACAGAATAGGATTAGATACTTGGCTCAGCAGTCAGTATCACACAGAATAGTATTAGATACACAGCTCAGCAGACAGTATCACACAGAATAGGATTAGATACACGGCTCAGCAGTCAGTATAACACAGGATAGGATTAGACACACAGCTCTGCAGTCAGTATCACACAGGATAGGATTGGATACACAGCTCTGCAGTCAGTATCACACAGGATAGGATTAGATACACAGCTCAGCAGTCAGTATCACACAGGATAGGATTAGACACACAGCTCTGCAGTCAGTATCACACAGGAAAGGATTGGATACACAGCTCTGCAGTCAGTATCACACAGGATAGGATTAGATACACAGCTCAGCAGTCAGTATCACACAGGATAGGATTAGACACACAGCTCTGCAGTCAGTATCACACAGGATAGGATTAGATGCACGGTTTTTCTGTGCAATATAATCATTATCATTTGTTATAACTAACCACAGTTGGTTACTATGCCCAGGCAACGCCAGGTTCTTCAGCTAGTGTCTTATAACCTCTGATCATTAAAAATGCAACTTTGCAATTTACCTCTCATTAAAAATCCTCTCCGTTCTCAAGAACAGAGGGATTTTTTGTTGTGATACTGCTCATTGCCTAAGTTACAGGTCACTTATGGAGGCTATCAAAGTCTCTTAGGCAAGTGGCTCATAAAATCTTTTGCTATAAAGCTTGCTAGCATTGCTCTAATCGCAGGACAGATGGATTTATCTAAAGCATGATATACCAACAACAAAAAACGCAGCATAAAAAATGCTATAAAAATGCATGTAAAAAATGCACAAAAGAACGCAATGAAAATGTGACCTAACGCTATTTTCCTGCAGATTAACCCCATATCTGCAGGTAAACTGCATATTTTTTGCAAGTGACAGGTTCCCTTTAAAAAGTGACTCGTCATTTCCTGCTCTAAAAATGTTTTGATTCCACATTGTATATCAGTCTGCTCTCGGCAGCAGAAATACAGCCGTCAGGACGCACCGGGATCTGACATTTTGCAATAGCAGAAGAGTCGCAGGATAGGGAGCACTGTAATCTGTAACCCTGGGAATTCGGAGGTGCAATGAGCAGATTGTGGGTAAAGAAGGTACAAAGTCACGTAGCAACAACGTGTCAGCGCCATCCTCTGTTCGGAAAGACAAAAGAATTATCCATTTCCTCTCCAGGTAGATTGACTACATACAAGATCAGCGCTTTGTTATCCCACGGGCCATAAAAATCTGCTAATAATAGCAATGATGTGGTGCAGGGGGGGATGTCTAGCTGCAAATCGAATTGGCCCAAATGAGCAGAATCAGATATTTTGTTTTAACTTAAATAATGATTTACTGTTAAGTTATTTTGGTAAGCATTTCCGGTACATGGAGCATCATGAGTATAACAGAAATCTGCAGAAGAATGCACCCCCGACAACGCACCTGGGTGAGGTCACTTCACCTGAAAGACTGAATGACAAACCTAACCGGTTTATCCTCTAAGATTGTGAAAACTGGAGGAAAGAGAGGAAGCCCCAGGGGTCATGGATGTAGTCAGATATAAGGAAGCACCAAAAAAGAAAAGAAAAGAAAAGGTCCTCCAATCAAGGTAAAAAATGTATTTTATTAGAACATATAGTATAAAGTAAAACAGAGACGGCAAACCATACTAAAAATGGAATAGCAAAAGACACATCCACTGGGTGAAAGGTAAAAAAATTACACATACATATAGTTGATAGAAAACAAGTGTAATGTCATACATAAATATATATACATCTGGTAAAATATCACTACATATATTATATAAAAAACACAGAAGCAATAGTTACATAATGAGATATATAAAGTGCAAATACAAAAAATAGTTCTATCTATCAAAGATATTTAGGCTGAGTTCACACGTGGCGGTTTTTTCGCGTTTCCGCAACGGTTTTAACCGCAAAAACGTGAAAAAAAAGCATCCCATGCATTCTTATGGGATTCCGCAATGCTGTGCTAATGCTGTGGTTTTTACCGCGGCGGAATCGCTTCGCGGTAAAAAAACGCAGCATGCTCATTAATTTTGCGGAATCGCGGCGATTCCGCACCCATAGGAATGCATTGTTCTGCTTACTTTCCACATGTGGCTGTGCACACCATGCGAAAAGTAAGCAGAACATTTGCGGATGGTACCCACGGGCTGGAGGAGAGGAGACTGTCCTCCGGGCTCTGGGTACCATATCCCTGTAAAAAATAGTATTTAAAATAAAAAATATTGTTATTCTCACCTTCCGACGTCCCGCGCAGCCTTCCTGCTTCTCTCCACGCTCCCGGTCCCAGTAATCCTTTGCGAGTGATGACATCCGTTCTCGTGGGATCGCGAAGTCTCGCGGTCATCGCGAATGACCGCGAGACGTCGTGATCCCGCGAGAACGGACGTCATCGCGGTAATTCGCGCAAAGGACTACTGGGACCGGGAGCGTGGAGAGAGGCGGGAAGGCAGCGCGGGACGTCGGAAGGTGAGAATAACAATATTTTTTTTTAATTATTTTTTACATCCTATCTTTACTATTGATGCCGCATATGTTTGACGAGTGTGACCAACCTGTCAATCAGTTCTCCAAGCGATGCTCCAGATCACTTGGAAAATGCTAGGAATTCTGCAAGCTAATTACGCTTGCAAAATGCTAGTTTTTCCGCGGGAAAATCGTGGGAATTTAAAATACGATTTTCCCGTGGAATGGAATTCCGTAATTCTCACGGTAATTTCCGCGAGAGTTCCGTTACGTGTGAAACCAGCCTTATACTGATATTGCTGGTTTCTCATATCTGATCTCTCTCCATAGGGGAACAAGGCCCACATATAATACAACATGTTATAAATTTATAAGGAGAGAGCCAGAGATAGAGAAATGCACCACATAACGCTAATAGAAATACATCTGTATGTGTATATTTACCAGAAAAAGTCACCCAGAGTCCCCCTGGGACTGATGCATTTCTATTAGCGTTATGTGGTGCATTTCTCTATCTCTGGCTCTCTCCTTATAAATTTATAACATGTTGTATTATATGTGGGGAGATCAGATATGAGAAACCAGCAATATCAGTATAAATATCTTTGATACATAGAACTATATATATATTTATTTATATATGACATTACACTTGTTTTCTATCAACTATATGTATGTGTAATTTTTTTACTTTTCACCCAGTGGATGTGTCTTTTGCTATTCCATTTTTAGTATGGTTGTCTCTGTTTTACTTTATACTATATGTTCTAAAAAAAAAAAAACATTTTCTACCTTGATTGGAGGACCTTTTCTTTTGTTTTTTGGTGTTTGGTTTCACGGTCCTCCGTGTTATGACTTTTACTTTTTGAGTGAAGATATAAGGAAGCAGTCTGGTCTGACTGATGTAACTGTGATGTAATACCAGCGTCTGCACACTTCTCCATATACATGCAAATGTATGAAAAATATTAGTGATGGCATTGATGTCACCGACCAGCAAGAGGCAAGAATTAAAAGAAGACCTGCTAGGCTAAGACTACACGGTGATCTGTGGCTGCACAACACTGACTAGTTGCGATGTAGCAACTATCAATGGCGTATCTAATGTCATGTCACTATGAGTCACCTTGTAGCACTAGTTTGGTATGTCAGCCTATAAAAGTGGAAACGAGCAAAAAACGATGATCACAAGGCCAATTGCTCAAATAACAAAATACAATTTTATTATGAAAATTTTTTTAAAAATCCATAGTACCAATAATGAGGAAAAGGGATAGACAGATACACTCACTAACCGCATGGTCACACACAAAAGGACGTGCCGGTCCAGGCAAGGAAACCCATATGTTTACTCAAAGGCTGCCTACAGTGTATTATTTATATATAATTAATAACAAATCTAACGGCAGATCATCAGATCATTTTCATATTACATACATAGCCATAAATGATTTACAAACAAGGGTTAATACCCAAGATTCCATTAATACTCTATTAGAGAGCCAACATCCACGAATCTGTTAGTGCATGCTACCTTCTCCCATCCGAGTCACGTGATCCAATCTATCCCCACTGGACAATTTTTGCGATTGCACAGATTATGTTCAACTGACGAGGATTTCTTTAAACAAGCGTAGGACCTTAAGGAAAGGTTGACAGAACGCGGTTTTAGTAACCGCATGATTAAGAAGGCCTTTAATAGGGCCTAATACTCGTCTAGGAATACACTTTTGTACGGGACGAGGCCAAATAAGGATCATGGTATTGTGAGATTTGTTAAAATTTCCATTCACAGTTTTCTTACATGAGAAAAATTCTTGATCGGTCATGGCATATACTTAAGGCAGAGCCGGTGGTCTATAAGTTCCTTCCTAAGAGGGCCGCCATTGCAGCTAGGAGGTCGAGAAATTTAAGGGACCGGTTGGTTCAAAGTTACTATACTGGGGAGCCAGGTACTACCTTTCTTGACAAAGTGGCGGTGCGTCATGGGTGCTCCTCATGTGGCCGGTGTGTGGCTTGCCCCAACATCGATCGCACTGATACCTTTGTCAACCACGATGGTTCTTGCGAGTACAAAATTAAGAAATGGATCACTTGTGTTAGCAGGAACGTAATATATTATGCTGTCTGCCCCTGTAATAAGATATACGTGGGCATGAAAACTAGACAGCTAAAAATCCGTGTCAGAGAGCACGTATTAGTTTAGTTTACACCTGTGAATCCTCATCTGTGTTGCCTGTATTTATAAATGTGCTACATACATGCACCATATGTGACACACACACATGCACTCACATGTAGACCCAGAGCACACAAATATGTACAGTATTTTTCGGACTATAAAATGCACATTTTCCTCCATAAATGTTGTGGAAAATGGGGGGTTCGTCATATATTCTGAATGTACTGGCTCTGGCTGTGGTGGGGAGGTGGGGAAGCAGCAGCACTGGGTCACAGAGGCAGGAGCCGGCTGCTGCAGCTAACTCCTGTGCCCGCTTCAAAAGAGAAATGAATACTCACTGCTCTCCACGCACATAGTCCTGGTGTGCAGAACAGGGAGTATTACGACAGCTGCCCTTCGGCTTGCAAGCAGCACATGAAGTCCCTGCCATGCCCTGCTTACAAGAATAAAGCAGCTGCTGACAATAGAACAACACACTGAGAGGGAGCGCCGGGAAGGTAAGTGTAATTTTAATTTTTTTTTCATGTTTTCTGTTGGGGCCATGCATACCAGGATGTGGGTGGGGGCCAATCATACCAGGCAAAGGATGGGGCCATACATACCAGGACGGGGATGGGGGCCAATCATACCAGGCAAAGGATGGGGCCATACATACCAGGACGGGGATGGGGGCCAATCATACCGGGTTAAGGATGGGGCCATGCATTTTAGGATGAGATGGGGGCGCTGCATACCAGGATAATGCACCACATGGTCCATATAGTATATTGCACCCCATAGTGCATATAGTATAATATACCCCATAGTTATCCATACAGTATAATGCATGGCCACCACAATATCGAAGAAAGAATAATACAATACTCACCTCTACTCCTTGTTCCCTGCTGCTCCGGTCTCTGCAGCTTTGCTTCTGAAGTGTCGCATATGTGTCATAAGAATGATTAGGGAGGAAGCATCAGCTGATGGTCCCGGCTATTGCTTTCAACTGCATCAGCAGATGCCGTTACAGTTGAACTTGCGAAGGGCTCTCCCTGCTCTGTTGCAGACCTTAACTGTATCTGTGCTCTGATTCAGTTAAAAGTAGTGCGGGGCCCGGGGAGGCAGCACCCTCTGCCCCCTATCGGTAGCCACTACTGATAAGCAATCAGTAATAGTTTCCTGTGGTGTGAGGGTGAAAAAAAATATGTAAAAAAGTAGCAAAAATGTTAGTGCAAAAAAAAAACTATGAACATATAAAAGCATGTATATATTGTTAAGTTCTGATCTTTTATTTTTTTTATGGTGGCAAAATAAAAAACAAAACTGAGTAAATGCAGTATAGTATTCTGATATGGTGCGAGCACAGCCTGAGTAACTAGCGGTGATCTGCTGTGAAGACACTGAGCTTGAACTGTGGTAACCTCTTCACTGGCATTTTCCCACGGTCCAGAGGTCACCGCAGTTCAGGCTGGCAGGGAGTGCAGGCTCAGTGATGTCACCGCTAGTCACTCAGGCTGCGCCCGCAGCATCTTATTCATCAGTGGCTCTCAGCCGTGAGGGTTGCATCTTATCACCGTCCAGGTTGAAAACTGTATATCACCAGATATGGATTATGGCGTGGGACACAACGACGGACAGGTATGGTATATTGTTGCCTTTTTATTTTAGTTTTATTACAGGAGATCGAGGGCTTTGCAGGAATTAGGTGAGGTCGTAAGTATGGTTTAATTAAGAATAATAAAGGAATCTGTGTGTTTCTTTCAATTAAAGGACTTTATTTTGGCTGTGTCTTTATTTACCATACAACTATAGGATTAGTAATGGATAGGTGTCTTATAGACGCTTTTCCATTACTAAGCCGTGGGCTTGATGTCACCGGTGACATCAACCCTACAAATATGAACCCCACTTGCCACCACTACAGGGCAAGTGGGAAGAGTTGGGCAAAGCGCCAGAATTGGCGCATCTAATAGATGTGCCATTTCTGGGTAGCTGTGGGCTGCTATTTTTATGCTTGGAGGAGGGCAATATCCATGGCCCCTTACCAGCCTGAGAATACCAGCCCCCAGCTGTGAGCTTTAACAAAGCTGGGGGGGACCTAATGCTGTTTTTTTTAAATTATTTATTTAAAAAAAAAAAAGTGTGGGGACGCCTCTATTCTTGATAACCAATCTTGCCCTCGCTGACAGCTGAGGGTGGCAGCCCCCCAGCTGTGAGTTTTATCTGGCTGGTTATCAAAAATATGGGGAGACCCACGCCGTTTTTTTTTTTTTTTTTTTAACAGCACAGGAGCGGCAGATGAATACTCCCATCCGCGGCTCCTGCTCTCGCTGTTATTAGTGGTAACAGGTGTCAGATGATGGGATCAGTAGTCCCATCATCTGACACCATTGACCGGAGGTAAACTTTATACCTCCAATCACAGCCGAGCGCTACCGCTGTCTTTTGACAGTGTGGGAACCGCAGCTCTGACTGGCGGGGATGATTTCCCCACCGATCAGAAGCGGTGTACACGCTATTGTCAGACCCCCCATTCAAGTGAATGAGGTTTGGGTCCGCTCTGCTGGATGACAGGCTGTATGGAATCATCATGCAGCCTGCCATATAGATGTAGCAGAGGCGAGTGAGGTCACATCCGGCTGTCCTTGACTTTACTGCAGCAAATACGCCGCAAAAAAATTCATCCGGCGTATTTGCAGCGTTTTTTCACAATCCACTCAAGTCAATGGGTGAAAAACTCTGCAAAAACGCTGAAAGAAGTGACATGCTCTATGTCAAAAAAACGCTGCAAAGCACAAAAAAATGTGTGTGCATGAGATTTGTGAAGTCTCATAGGCTTTGCTGGTACTGTAAAAAGCAGCTGAAAATTAGCAAAGAAAGAGGCAAAAAAGCGACAAAAAACCGCCAAGTGTGAACATACCCAAAAGGTGCAGACATTTCTGCATCGCTGGGCAGGAAAAACGCAACTGGAAAAAATGCGTTATTTAACCCCTTAATCCCATATGACGTACTATCCCGTCCATGTGCCCTGGGACTTAATTCCCAGGGACGGGATAGTACGTCATAGCGATCAGCGGCGCCCACGTGGTGAGCACCGCTGATCGCGGCCGGGTGTCAGCTAATTATCACAGCTGACACCGGGCACAATGTGTCAGGGGAGGTCACGGACCGCCCCCGACACGTTAACCCCTTGCACACCGCGATCAAACACGATCGCGGTGTACCTGGGGTTAAAGGGAAGCATCGGCAGGGAGGGGGCTCCCTCCGTGCTTCCCTGAGCCCCCCACCGCAGCGCAATGTGCAGCGCTGCTGCGGGGGTCTCTTTCCCTACAGGTCCCCGGATCCAAGATGGCGACAGGGACGTTCGGGGGCCTGCAGGGAGCTGGCTTCCTCAGTGCCTGCAAAGCGCAGGCATGAGGAAGTCTGCTTCTATGCCTGTGACAGATCAGCGATCTGTCACAGGACAGTGATGTCCCCCCTGGGACAACCTAATAAAGTTAAAAAAAAAGTGTAAAAATAATTTTAAAAAAATCGCTAAATAAATTAGAAAAAAAAATATTCCCCAATAAATTCATTTTTTGGAAATAAAAAAAGAAAAAAACAATAAAAGTACACATATTTGGTATCACCGCGTCCATAACGACCCGCCCTATAAAACTGTCCCATTAGTTAACCCCTTTAGCGAACCCCTCAAAAAATAAAAAACAAAGCAAAAAATAATGATTTATTATCATACCGCCGAACAAAAAGTGCAATAACGCGCGATCAAAAAGACGCATATAAATATCCATGGTACCGCTGAAAACGTCATCTTGTCCCGCAAAAAACGAGCCACCACACAGCATCATCAGCGAAAAAATAAAAAACTTATAGCTTGCAGAATAAAGCGATGCAAAAATAATTATTTTTTATATAAAATAGTTTTCATTGCATAAAAGCGCCAAAACATAAAAAACGACATAAATGAGATATCGCTGTAACCGTACGTGCTTTATCAATTTTACCGCACGCAGAACGGTGTAAACGCACCCCCAAAAGAAATTCATGAAACGCTGGTTTTTGTTCATTCTGCGTCCCAAAAATCGGAATAAAAAGCGATCAAATAAGTCACGTGCCCGAAAATGGCACCAATAAAAACGTCAACTCGTCCCGCAAAAAATAAGACCTCACATGACTCAGTGGGTCAAAATATGGAAAAATTATAGCTCTCAATATGTGGTGATGCATAAACTATTTTTACAATAAAAAGCGTCTTTTAGCGTGTGACAGCTGCCAAAAATAAAAACCGCCATAAATAGTAAATCAGACCCCCCTTTATCACCCCCTTAGTTAGGGAAAAATAATAAAATTAAAAGAAAATGTATTTATTTCCATTTTCCCATTAGGGCTAGGGTTAGGGCTGAGATTAGGGTTAGGGGTGTGTTGGGGTTCGGCTTGGAGTTAGAATTGGGTGTTTCCACTGTTTGGGCACATCAGGTGCTCTCCAAATGCAACATGGCGTCGGATCTCAATTCCAGCCAATTCTGCGTTGAAAAAGTCAAATGGTGCTCCTTCCCTTCCAAGCTCTGCCATGCGCCCAAACAGTGTTTTACCCCCACATATAGGGTATCAGCCTACTCAGGACAAATTGCAAAACAACTTTTGGGGTCCAATTTCTCCTGTTACCCTTAGGAAAATAAAAATTGGGGGCAAAAATATCATTTTTGTGGAAAAAAATGATTTTTTTATTTTCACGCCCGGGCATTATAAACTTCTGTGAAGCACTTGGGGGTTCAATGTGCTCACGACTAGAGTTGAGCGATACCGTCCGATACTTCAAAGTATCGTATCGGATGGTATCGGCCGATCTTTAAAAAAAGTATCGGTATCGCCGATTCCGATACCGGAAGTCCCATTCAAGTCTATGGGACTTCCGGTATCGGAATAAGAAAAACCCTTTCCTGCCCTTGTACAGCCTCTCTGGGGTCTGTACGGGCCTTTCGGGGGGCTGTGCCGGCCTGCCAGGGGGTCTGTGCAGGCTCCGGTGGTCTGTGCCGGCCTGCCGGTGGTCTGTGCAGGCTCCGGGGGGCTGTGCCGGCCTGCCGGGGGGCTGTGCCGGCCTGCCGGGGGGCTGTGCAGGCTCCGGGGGGCTGTGCCGGCCTGCCGGGGGGCTGTGCCGGCCTGCCGGGGGGCTGTGCAGGCTCCGGGGGGCTGTGCCGGCCTGCCGGGGGGCTGTGCCGGCCTGCCGGTGGTCTGTGCAGGCTCCGGGGGTCTGTGCAGGCATCGTCCGATGGGACTACAAGTCCCATCTGGCGATGCCTGCTACCATGACAGTGATTGACACATTAGCCAATGATGGGACAGTAGTAGTCCCATCATCCGGCTAATGTGTTAAATGTAAAAAAAAAAAAAAAAAAAAAAAATTACATGCTACATACATACAACATGCATACTACATACATGCTACATTCATACTACATACTACATACATGCTACATTCATACTACATAAATACTACATGCAACATACATACTACATATATACTACATGCATGCTACATACATACTGCATGCTACATACATACCACATATATACTACATACATACTACATGCATGCTACATGCATGCTACATGCTACATACATAACACATATATACTACATGCATGCTACATACATACTACATGCTACATACTACATATATACTACATGCATGCTACATACTACATGCTACATACATACTACATATATACTACATGCATGCTACATACATACTGCATGCTACATGCATGCTACATACATACTACATACATACTACATGCTACATACATACTACATATATACTACATACATACTACATGCATGCTACATGCATGCTACATACATACCACATACATAACACATATATACTACATGCATGCTACATACATACTACATGCTACATACATACCATATACATACTACATGCATGCTACATACATACTACATGCATGCTACATACATACTACATGCTACATACATACTACATATATACTACATACATACTACATATATACTACATACATACTACATGCTACATACATACTACATATATACTACATGCATGCTACATACTACATGCTACATACATACTACATATATACTACATGCATGCTACATACATACTACATGCATGCTACATACATACTACATGCTACATACATACCACATACATACTACATATATACTACATGCATGCTACATACATACTGCATGCTACATGCATGCTACATACATACTACATACATACTACATGCTACATACATACCACATATACTGTATACTACATACATACAATACATTCATACAATACATACATAGACATACAGTACATATAACATAGAGTAACATACTTACCAATACTTGTCACATTGTTCCCCGAAGCCATTGTCTTTTCCGGAATAAATATTAACATAACAAACCACAAAAATACTCACCCACGATCCGAAGCAGTCCACGAGTGTGTCCCACGACGATCTTGGGTAGAGAACTGCAGCATCAGATGATGCTGCCGTTCTCTACGGGCTGCAGGAATCCAATGACGGAAGGTAGGTATCCTTCCGCACTGTATTCCTCCGCCACTTAAAAAAAAAAAAGTCTCTAGTCTCACTTTATGCCATTGCTGTGTGGGAATTTCTTGCGGTATCGGAATGCTCAACACTACTCACGACACATCTAGATAAGTTCCGTGGGGGGTCTAGTTTCCAAAATGGGGTCACTTGTGGGGAGTTCCAATAGTTTAGGTACATCAGGGGTCTCCAAACGCACATGACACCCGCAGACCATTCCATCAAAGTCTGCACTCCAAAACGTCACTACTTCCCTTCCGAGCCCCAATGTGTGCCCATACAGTAGTTTTCTCCCACATATGAGGTATCAGCGTTCTCAGGACAAATTGGATAACAACTTTTGGGGTCCAATTTCTGCTGTTACCCTTGGGAAAATACAAAAATTGGGGACTAATTGATCATGTTTGTGGAAAAAATACGATTTTTTTATTTTCATGCCCGGGCATTATAAACTTCTGTGAAGCCCTTGGAGGTTCAAAGTGCTCACCACACATCTAGATAAGTTCCTTAGGGGGTCTAGTTTCCAAAATGGGGTCACTTGTGGGGGGTTTCCACTGTTTAGGTACATCAGGGGCTCTCCAAAAGCAACGACACCCGCAGACCATTCCATCAAAGTCTGCATTCCAAAACGTGACTACTTCCCTTCCGAGCCCAATGTGTGCCCATACAGTAGTTTTCTCCCACATATGAGGTATCAGCGTACTCAGGACAAATTGGACAACAACTTTTGGGGTCCAATTTCTCCTGGTACCCTTGGGAAAATAAAAAAATCGGTGACTAAAAGATCATGTTTGTGGAAAAAATACGATTATTTTATTTTCACGCCCAGGCGTTATAAACTTCTGTGAAGCACTGGGGGGGTTCAAAGTTCTCACCACACATCTAGATAAGTTCCTTGGGGGGTCTAGTTTCCAAAATGGTGTCATTTGTGGGGGGTTTCCACTGTTTTGGTACATCAGGGGTTTTCCAATCGCGACATAGTGTCCGATCTCAATTCCAGCCAAAAACGTCAAATGGCGCTGCTTCCCTTCCGAGCTCTGCCATGCGCCCAAATAGTGGTTTACCCCCACATATGGGGTATCATCGTACTCAGGACAAATTGCACAATAACTTTTAGGGTCCTGTTACCCTTGGGAAAATAAAAATTGGGGTGAAAAGATCATTTTTGTGGAAAAAATATGATTTTTTAATTGTACCGCTGTACGTTATAAACTTCTGTGAAGCCCTTGTGGGTTCAAAGTTCTCACCACATATCTAGACAAGTTCCTTGGGGGTCTAGTTTCCAAATTGGGGTCACTTGTGGGGGGTTTCCACTGTTTAGGTACATCAGGGGCTCTCCAAACGTGACATGGCGTCTGATCAAAATTCCAGCCAATTTTGCATTCAAAAAGTCAAACGGCGCTCCTTCCCTTCTGAGCTCTGTCATGCGCCGAAACAGTGGTTCACCCCCACAAATCAGGTATCGGCGTACTCAGGACAAACTGCACAATAACTTTTGCAGTCCAACGTCTCCTGTTACCCTTGGTAAAATAAAAAAAATTGAACCTGAAGTATTTTTTTTGTGAAAAAAAAGTTAAATGTTCATTTTTTCTAAATATTCAAAAAATTCCTGTGACGCACCTGAAGGGTTAATAAACTTCTTGAATGTGGTTTTGAGGACCTTAAGGGGTGCAGTTTTTAGAATGGTGTCACTTTTGGGTATTTTCTATCACATAGACCCCTCAAAGTGACTTTAAATGTGATGTGGTCCGTAAAAAATAAAATGGTGTTGCAAAAATGAGAAATCGCTGGTCAACTTTTAACCCTTATAACTTCCTAAGAAAAAAAAATTTTGGTTCCAAAATTGTGCTGATGTAAAGTAAACATGTGGGAAATGTTACTTATCAAGCTTTTTGTGTGCCGTATCTCTGTGATTTAGGGTACGTGCACATGCTGCGGAATGCTCTGCGGATTTGGCCGCGCGGATTTTGTAAAATACGCAGGTAAATCTGCAGGTCAAAAGACCTGCGGTTTTACCTGCAGATTAGCCTGCGGTTTTGCCCTGCGGGTTTTTCATCTCTACAATGGAGGAGATGGTAAACCGCAGCGAAATCCGCAGAAAGAATTGACATGTCAATTCTTTCTGCGGTTTAGAAACCGCAGCAAATCCGCGCAGAAAAATCCGCACCGTCTGCCCTGAGGTTTTTGATATCCATAGGATATTATGGTACTGTACAGCACAGCAAAACCTGCTGCGGATCCGCAGTGGCCAAATCCGCTGTGGATCCGCAGCAGAATCCGCAGCGTGTGCACACACCCTTAAGGGCATAAAATTTCAAAGTTGGAAAATTGTGAAATTTTCAAAATTTTCGCCAAATTTCTGTTTTTTTCACAAATAAACGCAAGTTATATGAATGAAATTTTACCACTAACATGAAGTACAATATGTCACGAGAAAACACTGTCAGAATCACCGGGATCCATGGAAGCGTTCCAGATTTATTACCCCATAAAGGGACAGTGGTCAGAATTGTAAAAATTGGCCCGGTCATGAATGTGCAAACCACCCTTGGGGATAAAGGGGTTAAACCAGAAATGGTGATTTTTTTGCATCTATGGCTGGTTTCACATTTGCGTTTTTTTTCGCAGTAATTTAGCGCTAAATAGCGCATGCGTTTTTTTTTCCTATACTTTGCATGGGATGCGCTTATGTGCGCATACACATGCGTTTGTACGCGTTTTACCGCGCATGCGTTTTTTTGTGGTATGCGCTCGGGCGCACAAAATGCAACTTGTTGCATTTTTTGTGCGTCCGATTTGCCTCAAAAAAACGCATGCGCGCGCAATGCGTTTTTTTACAGCAAGACACCCATTATAAGTCTATGGTGAGCATATGTGCGCATTGGCATGCTTATGTATGCGTTTTTTTGCACATGCGTTTTTTTTTTTACCATTAGTTTAGACAATGGAATTTAGGGGTTTGGGTAAAGTTAGGGTTAGTTAAGGGGGTTTAGGGTTAGGGTCAGGGTTAGGGTTAAGTATGGTTTGGTTAAGGGTTAGGGTCAGGGTTAAGTATGGTTTGGTTAAGGGTTAGGGTCAGGGTTAGGGTCAGGGTTAAGTATGGTTTGGTTAAGGGTTAGGGTCAGGGTTAGGGTTAAGGTTAAGTATGGTTTGGTTAAGGGTTAGGGTCAGGGTTAGGGTTAAGTATGGTTTGGTTAAGGGTTAGGGTTAGGGTTAAGTATGGTTTGGTTAAGGGTTAGGGTTAAGTATGGTTTGGTTAAGGGTTAGGGTTAGGGTCAGGGTTAGGGTTAAGTATGGTTTGGTTAAGGGTTAGGGTCAGGGTTAAGTATGGTTTGGTTAAGGGTCAGGGTTAGGGTTAGTAAAGTCATGGTTTGGGTTAGTGTGAGTGGCCACCTAATGTTGGAAAAAAACGCAAACGCGGTAAAAACGCACTAAAAACGCATACAAACGCATAAAAACGCTGCGTTTTTTTCATGCATGCTCATAAAAATGCTTGAAAAAAACGCAGCAGTTGTATGCTTATGTATGCGTTTTTTCAATGCGTTTTTTTGCGGAAAAAACGCGCTGCAAAAAAAAGCAAGTGTGAAACAGGCCTATTTCCTCAATGTGTGCACATACAGCAGACAGCAGAGCTGACACGTCCGGCCTGCCCTCCACAGCCGGTGACCACCTCCTCCCGTCCCCACCGTCCTCCCGTCACAGGGCAGCGCCGCGCTGTGTCCTTCCTGTGGAGCGTTCTGCCTGCTCGCCCCGCCCCCTCAGCGCCGTCACTCGCCGGCTCCTGCTCTCTTCTGCCCCCAGTGGCCGTCTCTAAGGTACCACACCGGGATGATAACCCTCGGCGCACACACTGCCGGTTTGATAGGATAACGGAGGCCGCCATGGGCAGCGAGGACCGGGAAGTTATAGAAGAGGAGCCGGAGATCATAACCCTGGAAGGGCTGGGCCCTAATGCTCCCCCGGATAACAATGACAGCCTGCGGGATCCCAGGTGGGACAGTGACCGGGAGCAGCGTGCATCCCGTGCGGAGGGGGACACTGCTGATTCCGCCGACAGCCCCTTCACCCCTGCATGTCCCCGGGACCCTGAGGACGAGCGGCCCTGTAGGGTCTGCCTGATGGTGACGGATGAGAAGACGGGTGAGAGGCGCCGTAGACGAGTCATCACCGAGTGCGGGGTCCAGTGTCATGGCCGGGGGGCTGTGGAGAGAGTGTATAAAATGTACTGAGTGTATATATGCAGTATACGGGGCTATATACCTGGTGTACAGTATACGGGGGGTATCTGGCTGTACAGTATACGGGGGGTATCTGGCTGTACAGTATACGGGGGGTATCTGGCTGTACAGTATACGGGGGGGTATCTGGCTGTACAGTATACGGGGGGTATCTGGCTGTACAGTATACGGGGGGTATCTGGCTGTACAGTATACGGGGGGTATCTGGCTGTACAGTATACGGGGGGTATCTGGCTGTACAGTATACGGGGGGTATCTGGCTGTACAGTATACGGGGGGGTATCTGGCTGTACAGTATACGGGGGGTATCTGGCTGTACAGTATACGGGGCTATATACCTGGTGTACAGTATACGGGGGGGTATCTGGCTGTACAGTATACGGGGGGTATCTGGCTGTACAGTATACGGGGGGGGTATCTGGCTGTACAGTATACGGGGGGGGTATCTGGCTGTACAGTATACGGGGGGGGTATCTGGCTGTACAGTATACGGGGGGGGTATCTGGCTGTACAGTATACGGGGGGGGTATCTGGCTGTACAGTATACGGGGGGTATCTGGCTGTACAGTATACGGGGGGTATCTGGCTGTACAGTATACGGGGGGGGTATCTGGCTGTACAGTATACGGGGGGGTATCTGGCTGTACAGTATACGGGGGGGTATCTGGCTGTACAGTATACGGGGGGGTATCTGGCTGTACAGTATACGGGGGGGTATCTGGCTGTACAGTATACGGGGCTATATACCTGGTGTACAGTATACGGGGGGGTATCTGGCTGTACAGTATACGGGGGGGTATCTGGCTGTACAGTATACGGGGGGTATCTGGCTGTACAGTATACGGGGGGTATCTGGCTGTACAGTATACGGGGGGTATCTGGCTGTACAGTATACGGGGCTATATACCTGGTGTACAGTATACGGGGGGGTATCTGGCTGTACAGTATACGGGGGGAGTATCTGGCTGTACAGTATACGGGGGGAGTATCTGGCTGTACAGTATACGGGGGGGGTATCTGGCTGTACAGTATACGGGGGGGGTATCTGGCTGTACAGTATACGGGGGGGGTATCTGGCTGTACAGTATACGGGGGGTATCTGGCTGTACAGTATACGGGGGGTATCTGGCTGTACAGTATACGGGGCTATATACCTGGTGTACAGTATACGGGGGGAGTATCTGGCTGTACAGTATACGGGGGGAGTATCTGGCTGTACAGTATACGGGGGGGGTATCTGGCTGTACAGTATACGGGGGGGGTATCTGGCTGTACAGTATACGGGGGGGTATCTGGCTGTACAGTATACGGGGGGGTATCTGGCTGTACAGTATACAGTATCTGACTCCTCAATTTCCGTTACACCGACTCCGACTCCGACTCCACGACTCCGACTCCCACATATATTGCTTATATTTAAGTGAAAAATTTATTGTAGTACAATGTGAACATCAGACATTTAATCATTTTTATGATCCAATAATCAAGATATTTAGATAGAACATAATATATATTGGTGTACTACCCGGTTTTCATTCTTTTTGGTACAGATACGATTTGGATAGACAGATATGGATAAATGGATATATAGATAGAGCAGATTTCTAATCTGCTTTTGCTATTGAAAACATTATCTATGAGCTCAAAAACCTTTCAGGTGATGCAGTTTTTTAAAAAGATGATCAGCTTTTGCAGCTGAAAAACGTATCCTCAAAAAACACAGGAAAAACGCTGTGTGTGAATGTAGCCTTAGATCAGGAATAGAACAGTCATTTATAGGACATTTCATAACTTTCCCAAACTCCTATAAAAAAATATTCAGCACATCCTGCATTGAATTACTGTACCCAATTTATTATATATTTTAGGAGTCGGTCCATTTTATACCGACTCCGACTCCACCAAAATGAGCACCGACTCCGACTCCACAGCCCTGGTGTACCGGGGGGTTATCTGGCTGTACAGTATACGGGGGGGGTATCTGGCTGTACAGTATACGGGGGGAGTGTCTGGCTGTACAGTATACGGGGGGAGTATCTGGCTGTACAGTATACCGGGGGGTATCTGGCTGTACAGTATACCGGGGGGGTATCTGGCTGTACAGTATACCGGGGGGGTATCTGGCTGTACAGTATACCGGGGGGGTATCTGGCTGTACAGTATACCGGGGGGGTATCTGGCTGTACAGTATACCGGGGGGGTATCTGGCTGTACAGTATACCGGGGGGGTATCTGGCTGTACAGTATACCGGGGGGGTATCTGGCTGTACAGTATACCGGGGGGGGTATCTGGCTGTACAGTATACCGGGGGGGGTATCTGGCTGTACAGTATACCGGGGGGGGTATCTGGCTGTACAGTATACCGGGGGGGGTATCTGGCTGTACAGTATACCGGGGGGGGTATCTGGCTGTACAGTATACCGGGGGGGGTATCTGGCTGTACAGTATACCGGGGGGGGTATCTGGCTGTACAGTATACCGGGGGGGGTATCTGGCTGTACAGTATACCGGGGGGGGTATCTGGCTGTACAGTATACCGGGGGGGGTATCTGGCTGTACAGTATACCGGGGGGGGTATCTGGCTGTACAGTATACCGGGGGGGGTATCTGGCTGTACAGTATACCGGGGGGGGTATCTGGCTGTACAGTATACCGGGGGGGGTATCTGGCTGTACAGTATACCGGGGGGGGTATCTGGCTGTACAGTATACCGGGGGGGGTATCTGGCTGTACAGTATACCGGGGGGGGTATCTGGCTGTACAGTATACCGGGGGGGGTATCTGGCTGTACAGTATACCGGGGGGGTATCTGGCTGTACAGTATACCGGGGGGGGGTATCTGGCTGTACAGTATACCGGGGGGGGGTATCTGGCTGTACAGTATACCGGGGGGGTATCTGGCTGTACAGTATACCGGGGGGGTATCTGGCTGTACAGTATACCGGGGGGGGTATCTGGCTGTACAGTATACGGGGGGAGTATCTGGCTGTACAGTATACCGGGGGAGTATCTGGCTGTACAGTATACCGGGGGGGGGTATCTGGCTGTACAGTATACCGGGGGGGGGTATCTGGCTGTACAGTATACCGGGGGGGGGGTATCTGGCTGTACAGTATACCGGGGGGGGGGTATCTGGCTGTACAGTATACCGGGGGGAGTGTCTGGC
This sequence comes from Dendrobates tinctorius, assembly GCF_039654945.1. NCBI lineage: Eukaryota > Metazoa > Chordata > Amphibia > Anura > Dendrobatidae > Dendrobates > Dendrobates tinctorius. The sequence continues at coordinate 11,964,567 of NW_027361897.1, read as the reverse complement.
TGTACAGTATACCGGGGGGGTATCTGGCTGTACAGTATACCGGGGGAGTGTCTGGCTGTACAGTATACGGGGGGAGTGTCTGGCTGTACAGTATACGGGGGGAGTGTCTGGCTGTACAGTATACCGGGGGGGTATCTGGCTGTACAGTATACCGGGGGGGGGTATCTGGCTGTACAGTATACCGGGGGGGGGTATCTGGCTGTACAGTATACCGGGGGGGGGTATCTGGCTGTACAGTATACCGGGGGGGTATCTGGCTGTACAGTATACCGGGGGGGTATCTGGCTGTACAGTATACCGGGGGGGTATCTGGCTGTACAGTATACCGGGGGGGTATCTGGCTGTACAGTATACCGGGGGGGGGTATCTGGCTGTACAGTATACCGGGGGGGGGTATCTGGCTGTACAGTATACCGGGGGGGGTATCTGGCTGTACAGTATACCGGGGGAGTGTCTGGCTGTACAGTATACCGGGGGAGTGTCTGGCTGTACAGTATACCGGGGGAGTGTCTGGCTGTACAGTATACGGGGGGAGTGTCTGGCTGTACAGTATACCGGGGGGGGGGTATCTGGCTGTACAGTATACGCGGTGTATTCTTTGGATCTTTGTTCTGGATCATCCCCTGTAGTCTCACGCGACTCTTGTGTCACAATCTATTCACATTACAAGGAATTCTGGAACCAATTCACTATTACGTCTCTAATATTTTTGCTTTATGAAAGGGGTTTTCAACTTTTTTTTTTCTTTTAGAAAAGTGGCCCCCAACTGCTCAGATAATAGCAAATCACAAGTACAGCTGATTGCACCGTTCCGCGGTCCAGCATCGGCTCCTCTGTTGCTCCAGTTTGTGTTTTGACTGTAGTGGTGACTTCACATAACCGCTGCGGCCAGTTACGGTCAGCTGCTCGTGCTTTCTACTTCTGCAAACTACTGAGCTCATTGATTGACTGCAGCGGTCATTTGAGCTGTCAAAGTGATGTCACTACTACAGCCAAAGCACGGAGAGTGAAGCAGCAGTGGGAGTGTTTATCCCTCTATTATGTTTGGACATGCCGAGTTTTCAGTTTATTCATACATTTCCAGGAGGAATAACAGAGGACGGGCATCACATAGTTCTAAGAAGAGATCCCAATACACAATATTATTATAGCTCCATTTAGTCCATGCACACGTTTTCTAAACAGACCTTTCAGCAGAGTGAACAGGTTATTGTTAAAATGACTGAATAGAAACGGAAGGTCAGCTCAGCTGCAGGATAGCAACTGTACAGAGATAGTACTGCCAGATTCCAGCAGTTAAAAAAACACTTTAATTGTGACATATTAAGGCTAAGTGCACACGTAGCAGAAAATTTCTTCTGGAAAACCTGACTCCCTTCCCAGAAACCGCACGTTTTTTTCTGCAGTTTTTATGCGTTTTTTCCGCGCGTTTTCAAAACGCATAGAACTAGCCAGAAACGCGGAAAAATCCGCGAAATTAATGAGCATGCTGCGTTTTTTACCGCGATGCGTTTTTTCGCTGTAAAAAACGCATCAATATGCACAAAAAGTGCAAAATGCATAAAAATGAATTGGAAGCTTATTTTTAGCAGTTTTATTGGAAAAAACGCTAAAAATATCGCTAAAAAAATGCTGTGTGTGAACACAGCCTAAAATCCACGTAGAGAAAAAAATCCTTCCACCACCATACAAATAAACATACGCGTTTCAGACACAGTCCTATACCATATAAGGCAATGACTTAGGACTGTGTCTGAAACCCGTATGCTTTTCTCTATGGTGGTGGAAAGAATTTTTCTATATGTTGTATTCAAATTGTTTCTTTTTTAAAGGATACTTTTGCTGGAATCTCACTTTATTTCTGGATTTTTAAAGGGACTCTACGAATTTAGCGAAGGCCTCTAAGGAGGTCTGCGTCCGGTCTGGAAACAATGCCTGCTCCGTTTGACTGTAGCGGCCAAGTGACGATAATAGTGCGCCATCCTCTGTTTCTGTGATGACTTATGGAACCCTAACCACTGCAGCCAATCACAGGGCGCTGGATCCACAGGGCGCTGAGCGCTCCTCCCATCAAAATTTGTATCCTCCTAATATATTGCAGTCATCACATTATATAGCACTGTGTATTTACAATTGTTCATTTTGCCTTTCTACCCAGCTAATTCTTCTCTTTCCCATTAGGTCTATGACATCCTGTGATTAATAACAGACTAGCTGAGTACTTCTAAGCTCTATGTAGAAACAGGAGGCCAATTTTCCCTGTATGAGTCCTTAGTCACTGCAAAAGTCCCTGGCAGAGGGGAGAAGGGAGCAGCTGGGTCAGGAGGTGAAGAGGGGAATGATAAATGCAGGGACTAGAGACTTACTGTTTCTACATAGAGCAGAGAAAAGAGAAGAATTAGCAGGGTAGAAAGGCAAAATGAGCAATTGTAACTAAACAGTGCTGTATAATATGATGAGTGCAATATGGTAAGAGGATGGGAGGAGGAGGTTTGTTTTCTTTTGCATATGTTCCCATTTTTTGTTTTAAAAGCATCCATGCCTAAAATATTGTAGTTTTGGACAACCCCTCTAACCTATATATTACAATAGTAAATGTGTGAATACATATTCATTCCCAATGTTGTATGTGCTGGTACCGAAAGTCTCCAGGACTGAAGTCACACAGGAGTGAAAACCTAAATCTCAGGATGACTAAGCATAAACCTGTTCTTATGTAATTGTGCAGGATCCATGTGGACGGGGCACGAGGATCCTGCCCTCACTGTTCTGGCCTCACTCCAAATGTTCCTTGTAATTGACGTGTAATTGATGGCCCCCTCGCAGTCAGTCCAGGACTTTCTCCATCGCGGCTTATGACGGTCAGTGCTGCAGCGTTCCGGGGTATAAAGCCCCGAACAAGCCAGTACAAGGCTGACGTCAATTATTAATAGACAGGTCAACGCTCCGGAGTTTTTGACAACTGGCAAGAAGTAACCGTGATCAAGGAGATACCAAAATAATTTTCGCCCCTTTCGCTCGTCCCGTTTAAAGGGATAAAATAAAAATTACATCAACTTTAAAGAGTAAGTTATGATACTTTATTTTCAGTGACATCAGGGGAGAAGATCGTCAGGTAGCTGCTCCACCCTGGGTTAACTATCAACAGTTTCCTTATAGGGGTATTCCCATCTCCAAGATCCTATCCCAATATATAGTGGGTGTAATAATATTAGCAAATACCTCCAATTAGAAATGTTGTCTAGTTCTCCTGATAAGCTTTGTTACTTACCCCATGTGCGGCGCATTGCAGTAGTTTAGGTATCCATGGTTATGACTACTAACAACTAACTGTCACTATATGAGTTGTTGTAACCATAGATACCTAAGCTGCTGCAATGCCTGCACATGGGGTAAGCGACATAGAAAATCAGAATAACTATACTACACCTCTAATTGGAGGTATTTGCTAATATTATTATTACGCCTACTATATTTTGGGATAGGATCTTGGAGCTGAGAGTACCCCTTTAAGGGCTCATCCATGTCCGATTTTTGTACAATTGGGTTTGACTGATGGCATTCGTACCTATAATATTCTATTGGACTGTGCACATGTCCGATTTTTTTTTTTTTTTTTTTTTTTTACTTTGACCAAGTGGTGCATGGAAAATTCTGGAGACGTCCGATTTTTATTTGAGGGTCTGATCAAAATCAGCAATGCAAATCAGTGGGTCTGTGAAAAATAAAAATCGGGCCGCGCTTGGATGACATCCACATGCCGTCTGATTTTCACAGACTGTCAGGAGGAAGAAGGTGGAGAAAGTTATTTATTGCTCCACATTCAAGAAAAACAGACGACACTCAGACGTCACTCGGACTCGGCACTCGGCGACTGTGACAAGCAAGTTGCAAGAAGTCCTGACGCAGCCGCCATACCCTCGGGTAGGTAGCCCTAGCCTAAAGTAGTGTCCCAATCTTTTGTTTTCTTGAGAGCACCGCTCCTCTGCCTCCCGCCATCACACTTGTCTGGGGCGTAGACTGACAGTTCGGACCGACCGCATCTCTGGTCCGCCGGTTCGGCGCTCTGCTATTCGTCTCACAGAGATAGCATTGCTTCTGCAGCATCAGAGGACCTGCTAGTGGTGCGCACTCGTTGCCTGGGTAACCGACCACTCTCAGATGGCTAGGTGGCCAGTAACCTAGGCAATGAGTTGTACACTATAACATTAAAAATCCCTCTGTCCTTCAGAATAGAGAATTTCTAATAAATTGCAAAGTAGTTTACAGTTTTAACCATTTAAGGCACTTGAGACAACCCCTACACGCCGCTAAGAGTATTTTTTATAAAGGGCCTGTCACACTAAGATATCGCTAGCAATATTGCTATAACTTGTGACGTTATAGCGATATTGCTAGCGACATCGCTGTGTCTGATACTTACCTACGACCGCTCCCCCGCTGGTTATCGCTGATCGTGCGAGAACGTTCAGGACCGCTTCTCGTCGTCAGCTTCCTGTGGAGAAACGAGCGTGGAGCCAGGCGGGAGGACGCAGGATCACCTGGTGTGACAGGTAAGTAGCGACCCCCGTCCCCAGCGATGTCGCTGGTGATATCTGCCTGTGTGGCAGCTCACTAGCGACCACTTAGCAATGTACCAGCGATCCTGACCGCGTCATATCGCTGGTCGGGATCGCTGGTACATCGCTAAGTGTGACAGTACTAAACTAACTTTAATAATGGTTTGATCAGACCGATCACAAAGAACGCAGAGTGGGTGTGATAACTGATCTCAGCACCTACCTAGTAAAGGGCTGTAAATCTGAGCCTGGACCAAAGTCCACATATATTAAAAAGCCATTTCTTCTAAAGGAGGTGTACGGCAAACAGTAATCTCAGTAACCTGCCGCCCCCGGGATTCAATGGGATCTCTATTCCAAGTTCTTTAAAGTGACAGTGTGGGGAGAAATATACACTGCTCAAAAAAAATAAAGGGAACACTCTAATAACACATCCTAGATCTGAATGAAATATTCTCATTGAATACTTTGTTCTGTACAAAGTTGAATGTGCTGAAAACAAAATCACACAAAAATCATCAATGGAAATCAAATTTATTAACCAATGGAGGTCTGGATTTGGAGTCACACACAAAATTAAAGTGGAATATAATGTCCTTAAAACAAGTCAGAATGATGCTCAGTATTGTGTGTGGCCTCCACGTGCCTGTATGACCTCCCTACAACGCCTGGGCATGCTCCTGATGAGGCGGCGGATGGTCTTCTGAGGGATCTCCTCCCAGACCTGGGCTAAAGCATCTTCCAACTCCTGGACAGTCTGTAGTGCAACGTGACGTTGGTGGATGGAGCGTGACATGATGTCCCAGATGTGCTCAATCGGATTCAGGTCTGGGGAACGGTCGGGCCAGCCCATAGCTTCAATGCCTTCATCTTGCAGGAACTGCTGACACACTCCAGCCATATGAGGTCTGGCATTGTCCGGCATTAGGAGGAACCCAGGGGCAACCGCACCAGCATATGGACTCACAAGGGGTCTGAGGATCTCATCTCGGTACCTAATGGCAGTCAGGCTACCTCTGGCGAGCACATGGAGGGCTGTACGGCCCTCCAAAGAAATGCCACCCCACACCATTACTGACCCATTGCCAAACTGGTCATGCTGCGGGATGTTGCAGGCATCAGATCGGTCTCCATGGCGTCTCCAGACTCTGTCACATCTGTCACATGTGCTCAGTGTGAACCTGCTTTCATCTGTGAAGATCACAAGGGCGCCAGTGGCGAATTTGCCAATCCTGGTGTTCTGTGGCAAATGCCAAGCATCCTGCACGGTGTTGGGCTGTGAGCACAACCCCCATCTGTGGACCTCGGGCCCGCAGACCATCCTCATGGAGTCTGTTTCTAACCATTTGTGCAGACACATACAGATTTGTGGCCTGCTGGAGGTCATTTTGCAGGGCTCTGGCAGTGCTCCTCCTGTTCCTCCTTGCACAACGGAGGAGGTAGCGGTCCTGCTGCTGGGTTGTTGCCCTCCTACGGTCCCTTCCACGTCTCCTGGTAGCGCCTCCAGCCTCTGGACACTATGCTGACAGACACAGCAAACCTTCTTGCCACAGCTCGCATTGATGTGCCATCCTGGATGAACTACACTACCTGAGCCACTTGTGTGGGTTGTAGAGTCCGTCTCATGCTACTACAAGTGTGAAGGCACAACCAACATTCAAAAGTGACCAAAATATCAGCCAGAAAGCATTAGTACTGAGAAGTGGTCTGTGGTCCCCACCTACAGAACCACTCCTTTATTGAGGGTGTCTTGCTAATTGCCAATAATTTCCATCTGTTGTCTATTCCATTTGCACAACAGCATGTGAAATTGATTGTCAATCAGTGTTGCTTCCTAAGTGGACAGTTTGATTTCACAGAAGTTTGATTTACTTGGAGTTATATTCTGTTGTTTAAGTGTTCCCTTTATTTTTTTGAGCAGTGTATAATTAGTTGTGCCCAGAGTGGGGGAATCCACCATCACAATCCTCCTGGCAGTCTGTACTTTTAATAACTTTTTTCCTTGAGTATTGCTTAAATGGTAATTCTCATCAGAGGGGTGTAATTGAAGCTGTCTGTAAAAACAGAACAACTGTTTAATTTACTGTTTTTGAAAATTACCTCAGCTTTGATAATCAAAATTGTATTTTCTTTTTTTTTTTTGCCCAGGTAATTCCATCTTTCTTTGTGAGCTTTTGTGAACGCTGCTCTGAGGGTAATGCAGCAGCATTTAGGCTGGCCGAGATCGCCAGCTAACAGAGCGGTCCAGCCGTACCGGCCAGCTTCAGAGCTACTGTGCTCCTCCGATGCTGCCTCACGTACCAGCATCAGAGCGTGCACGATTCGGGACAGCGATGCTACTGCTCCGACCTGTCAGTCATGCACCACGGCTTGCCCCCAGCAAGCAGGAAACGGGGGGGAATGGTGCGCTCCTCAAACCATTTTAAGGGGTCTGTGAGCATAAAATGACTGTTCAAACCAAGCTCTGACGTTCAGGGCACCTTTCTGTATACTTGTTTTCCATTAATCTTGCTCTAAGGTTTCTATAAAGCCAGAGGTGTCAATGAAAAAAGACGAGGGGGGAGATAGGTGGTTAGGTTCACTGAGCTGTGCGAGAGGGGCGCGCTGAGCTGTGCGAGAGGGGCGCGCTGAGCATCGGCGCTTGGGTTGAGCAGGCATTTTATGCTGACAGACCACATTTAAAGCAGTTGCCCACTAGTAGACAACCCCAGATTAATCACTTCAGAGCCCCACTTAGGCTATGTTCCCACAGTGACTTTTTGATGTTGCAGATTTTCTTAAACATTTCTTCACCTATTATGTAAGTTAGGTTACTTGCGTTTTTTTACATGGATTTTTATCATGTTTTTTGTCTGTTGTTGCTGTGTCGCGTTTCAATAAAGCTGCTTTGTTTTTGATACTTCCTAGAATTTGTCTTTGACAAAACTTTGACACAGTCATGTGCGGATTTTGCACATCTAATTTAAATGTATGGGGGAGAAATCTGCCTCTAGTGCTCATTGTTGTGACATGTTTGAAACCCGCAATGAAGATCAGTTTCCGCTGAGTAATAAGGCAGCACATTGGGCAGGAGATCGCGATCAATCCCATCCACTTTGCCGGAACTGTTGGACGCTGCGCTCCTGACGCATCGATAATGCCACAGCATTAAAAACTCATTGTGAGCACAAAGCCATAAAAGAAAAAACCTCTCTACTCCCCTCCCACAGCAGCGCTGCCCCAGCAATGTCACTGCGGCTATTCCCGGCAGTCACGGATCAGCTGCAGCTTTTACTATGTCCGTTCCGACTGAATATTGATGAGCTGCGGCCGATGATTAGCTGCAGAATACCTGTGACGCATCAATGTCATGCGACCCGCAGCCCACAAGCGCTGGACCTGGGGAGGTTGTGTGATGGGTCATTATGTTGTTTTTGGTGCAATTTGTATATGGTAAAATGTTATGATGGGGAAACACCGTAAAGTAACATTCCATGTGACCAGCTGGGGGTCCTTGAGTTTTGACTTTGCTGATGCCAGAATTAGTCATTAAAGGTTTTTTTTCCCGATTTTGGAATAAACTGATCTTTGCTCATGCTCCCCTGGTCCAGTGTTAAGTCTCCTGTTTCTGCTCCGGTGTTCGTTACGGTGCTTTCACACACCGTGTTTTGGCGCTTGTCCCATAAGGGTTACCATTCAAACGCCCTGCAAAATGGGATTCGGACGTATACCTCTGTGGTGCCACAGACTACAATGGTGTCAAGAGAGTGAACGTGCGCTCCATCGTGCATCATTTTCGGGTGTGGACGCCCACTGGACACGGACACCCAGACGCAGTCTACTCCGTGTGAATGTCCACCTCAAGTAGGCGTTACTCCTGAAAATGATGCAGAGCTCACTTTCACTCTGTTGGCACCATTGTAGTTTATCGCCCACTCGGCGAAAATGCCCAAATCTCTTTCGGACCTAAGCCCTGAGGGGACCGACGAGCAAATACCAAAGCGCAGTGTGAAAGCCCCCATATGGTCCGCAACGCTAAAGTCAGGTTCACCTTCACCTGAGGTAACGGCACAAGGTGCTCAGAGCTCCCGAGCTGAGTTATTGGCCGCAGCGCCATCGACATTACTTCAGCGCTGCAGACCATGTGAGCAGCAACAGAGACTCATCACAGGACCCAGGGAGGGTGAGTAAGGTCCATGTTTTTCTTTTTCACAAACTGCAGCCAGGAGAACAGGGTTTACTCACAGGTGGCTTTCTGTACTGACAGGGGGTTTCTGTCTGACTCTTCCACACTGCAAATCTTCTGCACTACTTTCCGGGAACCCAAGCGGCTAGTATCCATTTATGCTGTGGATTTCTTTACAGATTTTGCCATTTTCAGAGCATAGTTTGACATATATGGTTCTGCAAAGAAATCTTTGGAGCCCATGGGGACGCCCCCGTGAGGCTTCACAACGCTTAGCGTTAGTAGTGTAGATCATAGTCATATGTGGTAAAGGTGACAAGCGGATTCTTGTGACATACACGTAATGGAGGGGGATGGGGCCGTGATGAACTCTTCCTGCCTGTGTTTGCTTTGTCACTTTCTATGAGTTAGCTGTCCTGTATATATTTAGCTTTACTGGTGATATATCAGTGATTGACATTCATTGTTTGGTGCGGAAGCCCTGATGACGTTGAGAATGAAAGAGATTGCAGAATTCGCTGACGAGCTCCCGGCTGTGTACTGTAGCTGCTGGATGTAGAAGGAGCACACATATCTGAGATCCTACACGAAGTCTGGGGTTCCCCCAATATACAGTACGGCCACCACCTCTGTCGCCTGATGAATGGAGCTATGATCGAGCATTCCCTCTCCAATTGTAAGGGAGATAAAAGTGACCCATTCTGGCGATCGGTGGTGATCCCGGCAGTCAGACCTCCACCAATCTAAAAGTTATCACTTATCCTGTCAAAAGCAGATTATTTTTTTTTAATTGGAATACCCCTTTAAGGGTACCGTTACACTTAGCGATGCACCAGCGATCCCGACAACAATATGGATCGCTGGTGCATCGCTAAGAGGTCGCTAGTGAGCTGCCACACAGGCAGATCTCACCAGCGACATCGCAGGGGTCGAGGGTTGCTACTTACCTGTCAGACGAGGCGATCCTGACGTCCTCCCGCCCGCATCCACGCGTCGCTCGTCGGCGCTACAGGAAGCCCAGCAGGAAGCACCCGACGAGAAATGGTCCAGGATGTTCTCGCGCGACCAACAATGAGCAGCGGGGGAGCCGGTCGGAGGTAAGTATCAGACATAGCGATATCGCTAGCAATATCGCTATAACGTCACAAAATCGGGGATGTTACAGCGATATTGCTAGCGATATCGCTATGTGTAACGGGGGCTTAAGTTTGTTGGTTTAGCCTTTTCTGCATATCAGACTTGACAAATACATGCTGACATTCTTGTATTTTTTTCTTTTTACAAGGACTGGCTGAGTTGTGCCATTGTCGTATATTGGCCGAGTGCTGTCTGGAGCCGGTCCTTCTTGTACACAGATAAATAATACTTTGGTTTTGAACTAAGTCTTAATAAGCTAATCCTGGCTGCCGGGGGAAATGGGAAAGGAAATGTAAAATCTTGCTGGAAGGCCTAATCTTATGCTGACACCCAAAATGTATTCACACCTTAGCCCTAATGAATAAAGGTGCAGTTAATGACATATTGCAGATAAATGCAGAACTGATTAAAGTCAGTGATTAACACCCGCAAGTGCTGCCAAGTGGTAGAGATACGGTCAGTACCGCCTGTCATATCAGTAGTATCAATACTACTGTTGTGCGCCTGCGGTTACCTCGCTAAGGACATGACCTTGTATATTGTTTCCCAATGCTCAGAGGTAGACCCCGAGAGCAAAAGACCCCTGTACAGGGCATGTCTGCCCCCCCCCCCCCATTATGTATCCACACATACATCATATATGCAAGCACGTTAACACTAAAGAAGTTGTCTGACCTTAGGGTACAAGTCTGCAATCACTCTTGTGACTGCAGACTTGTGAATATTTTCATTGTGCGTATTGCACGCTGCTCCGTGATTTGCATACATGCTGTCACGTACCTACTAGACTTGGGCGGCCTCCGTTAATACAAGTGTATTGAATGAGGCTGGACACGTCTAGTCGGAATGTGTCTGGACTTATGCAAATCCCATTTTTGTGGTCACATGGCTGTCTGCATCGGAGAATCCTCACTGCGCCGAGAGGATTCACAAGTCTGCAGTCACGTAGTATCTGCAGCGCTTTACATACATTACATTACACTGGTCAACACATAAAAATCATCAGCAAAGAGCATATGTCTGTTTTATGGAGTTTGATGCGCTGATTCCAAAATCAGACTAGGTGATTTTCTGGATTTGTTTTCTCATTTTGACTCTCATAGCTGTACTCTACCTATGATGTCAATTACAGGCCTCTCTCATCTTTTTAAGTGGGAGAACTTGCACAATTGGTGGCTGACTAAATACTTTTTTCCCCATTGTACACTGTGTGCAGAATTATTAGGCAAATGAGTATTTTGATCACATCATCCTTTTTATTCATGTTGTCCTACTCCAAGCTGTATAGGCTTGAAAGCCAACTACCAATTATGTAAATCAGGTGATTTGCATATCTGTAATGAGGAGGGGTGTGGTCTAATGACATCAACACCCTATATAAGGTGTGCTTAATTATTAGGAAACTTCCTTTCCTTTGGTCAGAAGAGAGATTTGACAGACTCTGAAAAGAATTGTGAGATGTTTTGCAGAGGGATGCAGCAGTCTTGAAATTGCCAAACTTTTGAAGCGTGATCACCGAACAATCAAGCGCTTCATGGCAAATAGCCAACAGGGTCGCAAGAAGCGAGTTGATAAAAAAAGGCTCAAAATAACTGCCCATGAATTGAGGAAAATCAAGAGTGAAGCTGCCAAGATGCCATTTGCACCAGTTTTGCCATATTTCAAAGCTGCAACGTTACTGGAGTATCAAAAAGCTCAAGGCATGCCATACTCAGGGACAAGGCCAAGGTAAGGAAGGCTGAAAAATGACCACCTTTGAACAAGAAACATAAGATAAAATGTCAAGACTGGGCCAAGAAATATCTTATGATTGATTTTTGTAAGGTTTTATGGACTGATGAAATGAGAGTGACTCTTGATGGGCCAGATGGATGGGCCCGAGGCTGGATCAATAAAGGGCAGAGAGCTCCACTCCGACTCAGACGCCAGCAAGGTGGAGGTGGGGTACTGGTATGGGCTGGTATCATCAAAGATGAACTTGTGGGACCTTTTCGGGTTGAGGATGAAGTGAAGCTCAACTCCCAGACCTACTGCCAGTTTTGGTACAGGAAGAAGTCGGTATCGTTCAAGAAAAACATGATTTTCATGCAGGACAATGCTCCATCACATGCATCCAAATAATCCACAGCGTGGCTGCCCAGTAAAGGTCTAAAAAGAAAAATAATGACATGGCCCCCTTGTTCACCTGATCTGAACCCCATAGAGAATCTGTGGTCCCTCATAAAGTGTGAGATCTACAGGGAGGGAAAACAGTACTCCTCTCCGAACAGTGTCTGGGACTCTGTGGTGGCAGCTGCACGCAATGTTGATCGTAAACAGATCAAGCAACTGACAGAATCTATGGATGGAAGGCTTTTGAGTGTCATCGTAAAGAAAGGTGGCTATATTGGTCACTGATTATTTATTTTTTTTTTTTTTGAATGTCAGAAATGTTTATTTCTAAATTTTGTGTTGCTCTATTGTTTTACCTGGTAAAAATAAACAAGTGAGATGGGTATATATTTGGTTTTTATTAAGTTGCATATTAATTCTGCACAGTAATAGTTAGCTGAAAAAACAGATATCCTCCTAAGATAGCCAAATCTAAAAAAAACCCACTCCAACTTCCAAAAATATTAAGCTTTGATATCTATGAGTCTTTTGGGTTGATTGAGAACATAGTTGTTGTTCCATAATAAAAAGAATCCTCTCAAATACAACTTGCCTAATAATTCTGCACGCAGTGTATACTCACTGTTCCAGTGTCTGCCTTGCATATCAGTTTTCAGTTTGAGTTCTGGCAAAGATAATCTGTATTAAAAATCAGATAATAAATGTAATATATATGAAGCCGTCAACTGAGCGCACCAGTATCCGTGGAGGAGAATCTACCCAGAAAGATGAGAAAACGCAGCAGCACTTTACAGGACTTTCTGTAAATTCTGCATTGTGCCGGTATATATGGAAACCTACATAAGTATTGGCACTGGTCGGCTTCCTACCCTTCCCCACATGACCTTGTGATGTTTCCACCTTCCATCACTATGTACTCTATTAATACAGCATGCTGTAATAAGACCGTGTTCTGAAGATTTGGGGTAATCCTCTGCTTACGGGGGCAAGTGGTTTTTTTGTCTATTCGTATTAAACAAAACTACAGTCAGCAAGAAATGAGGAAAGGATGGACTTTAGGTTGTAACTATGTCAATGATATATTTATTTTGCCTGAGGACCAATTTTTTTTTTTGTTTGTTTTATGTTTGTTTTATTTGTTTGTTTTATTTGTTTTATTTGTTTGTTTGTTTGTTTTATGTTTGAACTGTCCTGAATTTTATATACTCAACAAATACTGCTGCTGATGTATTTATCACAAGTTGTAATGAATCATAGAATCATAGAATCGTAGAGTTGGAAGGGACCTCCTGGGCCATCTAATGAACGTGCGGTACGTGAGTGCAGCGCTGCAATTTCTTTATATTTGGATTTAATATTCTCTAAGGAATCTGTTCCTCTGGACCTGAGCTGTCCTGGATGATGGGGGTAACTTAGAAATCATTCATCTTACAAAAATGTATTAAATAAAAATAACATACTATGGCCAAGTTCAGGGGAAGTTTTCCATGTGGCACACAATATAGTTTAGGCCAGGAGAATCACACTATGAGGCTGCACTTTGGCCGTGTGACAACATCATAGAATATTAAAGGGGCATTCCATTTTTAAGCCACGCTTGGCTAACATGGAAATATCTGCCTCTACGTTTTGGCCACAAGTAGTCGGGGCTACGGATACAGCCGAGCTGGCTGTGTTATGCTTAATGATCTATTAAAATTCAGTTTTAGCAACATCGTGTGAACCTATCCGCTTCTAGGATAACTTCTTAAATCCTTCTTAAACTAAATGTTCGACCCCGATAACATAATAAAGCCTATACTCCCCTCCTATGCCGGCGCCGTTCCTGCAGTGTCGGTCCTTGCTCTCCCCGAGGCTGTGATGCGGTGTTGTGATGATGTCGGCGCCCAATCAGCGCTGGCGTCACTGTCCCGCCTTCGGACAAACTGAACATGAAGAGGAAACCGGGGATCAGCTGCAGCCCGGACTTCCTCTTTCATGTTGAGTTTGTCCGAAGGCGGAGACGCCAACGCCGATTGAGTGCTGGGCACCACTGGAACGGCGCAGGCACATGGGGTGAGCATAGGCTTTATTATTTTATCAGGGCTGAACATTTAGTTTAAGAAAGGGTTGTCCTAGTAGTGGACGACCCCTTTTAAGTGTTCAGTAATTTTGACCAGGGGTGTCCAAACTTTTACATGCCATTGTAGTGGCGGGATGGACATAAAGCATAAAGACAGGTAGACCAATAGAAAATGGAAGTTCACCCCAAACCGAAACTTCACATTTTGCATATTTCTGGATTGTAAACAATATATCCTTTAGATTTGGAGTTCTGGATTCTCTTCTCCTAGTGATATGAGGTGGCACCCTATCCGAGCACCTGACACGCCGTGGAGTGGTTGTACTTACCTATTGAATATCCTACGGGCAGGTCATCAATGTTACGGTAGTGGACAATCTCTGTAAGTGATGCTGTATCAGATAGTTGGGTAAATCGTCTCTTTCGAACGTCAGAGATTTGGTCAGTGTCAGGTTTTACCTTCAGAGTTTAGTCTGAGTTTTAAAGGGAACCTGTCACCAGGTTTGGCCGATACGAGTTACAGCCACCGCCTTTCTGGGCTTATCTTATAACATTCTATAATGTTGTATATAAGCCCCCGACCTGTAAGAGAAGAAAAATAGCTTTTATTATACTCACCTGCAGGGCGGTCCGGTCCGATGGGTGTCGCAGGTCCGGGTCCAGCGCCTCCCATCTTACGAAGCCGCCCTCCTGCTTGCTTCATGTGGATGACACGCCCCACCGTCCTCCACACAGGCTCCCCGGCATTGCACTCCTGTGCAGGCGTACTTCTTTCCTGTTGAAGGTGGAGCAAAGTATTGCAGTGCGCAGGTACTGGGCCTCTCTGACCTTTCCTGGCGCCTGCGCACTGCAGTACTTTGCTCTGCCTTCAACAGGGCAGATAAGTAGGCCTGAGCAGGAGCGCCATGCTGGGGAGCCATGAAGCAAGCAGGAGGGTAGCATCACAACAAGATGGGAGGCGCCGGACCCAGACCTGCGACACCTGAAAGGCGGTGGCCGTAACTCGTATCGGCCAAAACTGCTCACAGGTTCCCTTCAAAAAGTGCTTGAAACACAGACAGTACATCGATCTCATTGGAGGACTGTCCAATTTTTACAGATCCATAGACTTGTATTTTCAAGTTTAATCCCACACTCGGGTCAATGTTAGGCAGGTCTCCGTACTTTTATTCAAACCACCCGGGGGAAAAAATTGGATTTGTAAACTACTCCATAGACTATCATTGGTGCGAGTGCTAGCTCTGAAAAACATGGAAATCACTCTTACGAAAAAAAACTGATGTCAGAATGAGCCCTTACACTCTCCATGAAGGGTCGTCTCGCCCCATGTAATTTTTTTTTAAATTAATAATTGATCGTTACAGAGATGTTACAATAATTAATTTGGGTCGATATTTTTGGAAAACCCCATTCCATAGCCCTCTGCTGCACATCTCTAATCCTGTCTATACACCATAAAGGGCTAAGATAGGAAAGTCCCTTATGTCCTGTGTAGGCCATGGAGAAGGATTGACATAAACCATTAGTCAGCTGTACTTTCAAATAAGTGCTGCGTCTTCAGTTTCCACGTAAAACCAAAGGGTAAATGTACATCGAGGTGATTTTCTGCACGGATTTGCAAAATTCCAGGCAGTAAAACATTACTTACAAATTTATTGAGATTTTTAAAACTCTCAACTTCACGTCACAAAGATTTTCCATGCGTTAATTGTCCTGCGGTGCTGATTTTTCAAATCTTCAACATGTCATTACTTTGCGAGGGAATCTTTGAAAACGTCACACTTTGCTATGCCTAGGAGAAATTTTGCGACAAAATCTTCATGTATTAAAGCAATGCACAAAATCCGCACTGTACAGTATGCAGTTACCCAAAGAGTGCAGCTAGGATAGGTCGCTTTATTAACCATCTAAAGGGATATTCCCATGTCACAGATTTATCACACATCCATGCAATATGCCATAAATGGATAGTAGATGTGAGTCCCAGATGCAAGTTTATATTATTTTTATAAAGGGGGTGTGGCTCACAGAATCCTCAGGGGCGTGTATTTAAGCTACTCAGAATTATTACTCTGTGAGTCACGCCCCTTTAGTAAAGACAATAAAAAGTAACACCAAATAAATAAAGCTCATAATTCAGAATCCGTATGGTGGACTAAAAAAAAAAAAAGTGGAGCAGTTAGAATAAAATAAGAGCAAAAAATGGCAACTTTTCACCTGGTGACAGGTCCACTTTAAGTGATTGGAATACCATTCTATAGGTTCCTTACCAGTGGCGTAGTTCAATGGGCCCCGGTGCAAGATTTGGTCCGGGCCCCCCCATCCTGGTGTCTATGTATGTGTGTGTGTGTGTGTATATATATATATATCCCTTATCCTGGTATATATGTCCCCCATCCTGGTATGTATGACCATTATCCTGGGCCCCATCCTGGTATATATGTCCCTTATTCTGGTATATATATCCCCCATCTTGGTATATGTCCCCTGTTCTGTCGCCGTTCTTTAATGTAAAGAAAAAAATAAAGCATTATACTCCCCTCCCTCTGTGCGGCATCCTCTTCTGCAGCCGGTAGCTGACGTCAGCATGTAAGCGACGGAAGCATATGATATAATTATAGAAGGATAGGGAAAATGAAGGGAGGTCAGCTCACCAGTCTCGGTTGCGATCCATAATCCTCCTGCGCACGGAGTCACCTTGATCAGGGGTGTTGACTGAAGCAAAATAAAGGATGGAATCTCCAGCGCTGGACAATAACAATCACAAAAATTATCAGAATAACCAGAATTGAATAGGACTAAGTAGAATGTAAATATACAGAAGAAAATATCAATCTAATTGCAATATTAAATCAAGTATTTAATTTAAAAATCCAAAAGGATTCACGATTTAATAATTTTCTCCTGAAATCACCTCCCCTAGTAGATCTATAGACTTTCTCTATTGCTATAATTTTGAGACTATCAGTTTTACCTCCATGAACAGTTTTACAATGATAAGAAACTGCTGGAGAAAATTATTAAATCGTGAATCCTTTTGGATTTTTAAATTAAATACAAGAGTACCATTAGGTCTGAACAAACGACTTGATTTAATATTGCAATTAGATTGATATTTTCTTCTGTATATTTACATTCTACTTAGTCCTATTCAATTCTGGTTATTCTGATAATTTTTGTGATTGTTATTATATTCTTATGATATCTTTTTATTAGTTTTTTTTTTTTTTTTTTCCTGTTTTTCCGACTAGTTTTTGTTTCAGCTCCACATTAGGCTGAGTGTTTGCAAGAGTTAACTGGTAGGGATACTCCCTATTTTCATTAATTCTTTTGTCCAACACCTGTGATTTACTAGTTTTTGTACTATTTGTAGTCGTCAGTATTGGTCTAGTGTGAACCATGAGTAAGACCCTCTAGGTCGAAACGCGTTGGTTGGAGACCACCAGAGATCCCATCTGCCTGTATGTCCTTATCCACACTTTTTTTCTGTTCGATTTTAAGAATTTACAATAAATGATGTATTTTTAACTGAAGTCCAGCGCTGGAGATTCCATCCTTTATTTTGGAAGCATATGATGTCACTACCATGCGCCCACAGTCACGTGCCCGCCGACGCCAGCTGGTGGCCTCTGATTGGCCGGTAGGGTGTAGTGCTGTTCATGGACCCGACTGGTCTCTGCACCACAATATACTACAGCTGATTGTGCGTCCAAGGACTCCTGTCCAGTCGAAGTTCGTGTCTGCGGGCCCCTCACCCGCTTGAGCCCGGTTGCGACCTCTGTGTCCGTGGTCGTTACACCCTTGGTTCTTACACCATTGGTATTTATAGTTATGTTTCCTCATAGCTATTTGCTTCCCCGCAGGCACATTATATGTTGTGTTTATTTTACCACAGTCCAATATGATCCTCAGTTTTACCTCTATTGTGTATATTCAGTGTAGAGCGGTTTTCTTCTTTCTTGGAGTTTATACTGTAAACAGCTCTATTCGGGCTTTATCATCTACGTTGTACAGTTGTGGCCAAAAGTATTGACACCCCTGCAATTCTGTCAGGTAATACTCAGTTTCTTCCTGAAAATGATTGCAAACACAAATTCTTTGGTATTATCTTCATTTAATTTGTCTTAAATGAAAAAACACAAAAGCGAATGAAGCAAAAAGCAAAACATTGATCATTTCACACAAAACTCCAAAAATGGACCCGACAAAAGTATTGGCACCCTCAGCCTAATACTTGGTTGAACAACCTTTAGCCAAAATAACTGCGACCAATCGCTTCCGGTAACCATCAATGAGTTTCTTACAATGCTCTGCTGGAATTTTAGACCATTCTTCTTTGGCAAACTGCTCCAGGTCCCTGATATTTGAAGGGTGCCTTCTCCAAACTGCCATTTTTAGATCTCTCCACAGGTGTTCTATGGGATTCAGGTCTGGACTCATTGCTGGCCACCTTAGAAGTCTCCAGTGCTTTCTCTCAAACCATTTTCTAGTGCTTTTTGAAGTGTGTTTTGGGTCATTGTCCTGCTGGAAGACCCATGACCTCTGAGGGAGACCCAGCTTTCTCACACTGGGCCCTACATTATGCTGCAAAATTTGTTGGTAGTCTTCAGCCTTCATAATGCCATGCACACGGTCAAGCAGTCCAGTGTCAGAGGCAGCAAAGCAACCCCAAAACATCAGGGAACCTCCGCCATGTTTGACTGTAGGGACCGTGTTTTTTTCTTTGAATGCCTTTTTTTTTTCTCTCCTGTAAACTCTATGTTGATGCCTTTGCCCAAAAAGCTCAACTTTTGTCTCATCTGACCAGAGAACATTCTTCCAAAACATTTTAGGCTTTTTCAGGTAAGTTTTGGCAAACTCCAGCCTGGCTTTTTTATGTCTCGGGGTAAGAAGTGGGGTCTTCCTGGGTCTCCTACCATACAGTCCCTTTTCATTCAGGCGCCGATGGATAGTACGGGTTGACACTGTTGTACCCTCGGACTGCAGGGCAGCTTGAACTTGTTTGGATGTTAGTCGAGGTTCTTTATCCAACATCCGCACAATCTTCGTTGAAATCTCTTGTCAATTTTTCGTTTCCGTCCACATCTAGGGAGGTTAGCCACAGTGCCATGGGCTTTAAACTTCTTGATGACACTGCGCACGGTAGACACAGGAACATTCAGGTCTTTGGAGATGGACTTGTAGCCTTGAGATTGCTCATGCTTCCTCACAATTTGGTTTCTCAAGTCCTCAGACAGTTCTTTGGTCTTCTTTCTTTTCTCCATGCTCAATGTGGTACACAAAAGGACACAGGACTGAGGTTGAGTCAACTTTTAATCTATGTCAACTGGCTGCAAGTGTGATTTAGTTATTGCCAACACCTGTTAGGTGCCACAGGTAAGTTACAGGTGCTGTTAATTACACAAATTAGAGAAGCATCACATGATTTTTCGAACAGTGCCAATACTTTTGTCCATCCTCTTTTTATGTTTGGTGTGGAATTATATCCAATTTGGCTTTAGGACAATTCTTTTTGTGTTTTTTCATTTAAGACAAATTAAATGAAGATAACAATACAAAAGAATTTGTGTTTGCAATCATTTTCAGGAAGAAACAGAGTATTATCTGACAAAATTGCAGGGGTGTCAATACTTTTGGCCACAACTGTAGGTCAATCGCAGGTACAGCCAAAAAAAGGTCACTACGCGCCGGAAAGGACGGACATGATGACAGACCCAATTGGGGGCTCTCTTGTGACGGGTGGGGGAGTGCCCCCGTGAGATCCCAAACAAATACTCTAGTTGTTTTTTGATGTCACAATTACGGATTAATGTTTGATATCAGGAGAAAGCGCTCTTATTGCATATTAACACTAACTAACAGAATATACTAGAACATTGTAGGAGATATAACATCAATAAAAATTGCACCTAAAGAAACTGAAGTTTAATGGAATATGCTAAATAGGGTGCTCAGTACACCCTTGGTGTGGCCGAGAGGGTCAGTGCATCATTCCAGCCACTGGTTTCGCATGTCCCTTGCTGGTGATTCTACAGGCATTGCTCAGGCCAAGCAATCCAGTTCCGTGAATCACGAGCGAGGGAGGCAGAAAGGTGCAAAACCAGTGAAACTGAGCATCTTGGCCACACCAGGGGTGCACCGAGCTCCCTGATTAGCATATTTGATTAAACTTCAGTTTCTGAAAGCAATGATTTGAACACTAACGGTGTGACTTTTAATGCAGAGTTGAGCAAAAAATTGGCAATTTTTGGCTGCTAGTTATGCCCAGCTCTGAAAAAATGGTCAGGACAGCGGCACGGAGGGGGAATGATGCCGCAGCTCGACTAATTCATGACCGCTCCTTACGCCAGAAATGGTAAATCAGTCTCTAACTGGAGTAAGATTTGCGGCGAGGCGCACACCACTTGTGAGACGCCCCTGATTCATTGAGAAGGAAAATTGTTTCTTTTGAATACATGGTCTTTTGTGTTTGTGTGTTTTTATCACATAAGTAAACTATATTCAAGGGGTTTTTCACAGTCACAATTTTTTTTTTTTTAATAAAGGTCCTCCTGGTCCTATAATTTGTCACTTTACTGTCTTTGTTTTCTCGCACTTTTCCCTTTTTTATTCCGATGTGACCGCCATCGGCCTGTAAGTTTCGTCATTTTTAGTGTTGACTCCCCCACCTCTACTATACAACTGCAGATACATGACAAAGCAAGACTCAGAAAGCACATGTGACTAGACAAGTAAATGGTGTAAGACTTTCCATGAGACACTAGAATGAACACTTCAGTGTTTTTGTTCTTTTAATTCATTCAGTTACTAGTCTCCCAATATCTACAATGTCCCTAGTATTACCTTATGTCGTTTTCCGTTTTTATCTGAATTTCATGGATATTTTCGATTCAGTTGGGTTATGTTATCTCATGGTAACCCTCTGGGGAAACCCATCATGTTCTATGAATCTCGGTCACCAGAAGTTTCTGTATGATGAAAGAGCATAGAAAATAGCACACGCTTTCTCCATAGGAAAACACAGAAACTCCTATCACCATTATTGATGATGATTAAGCAGCTCCTGTCATACAGATATAATGAAGGACATGACAGGTCATTCTCCAACACTTTATATTTACAATCCAATTATAACAAAGCATAGAGGAATAAAATGTATGATAAGATATATAGGAATCAAGATGGTGTTTGAATTGTGTGGAAGTGAGCTGTATATAAAGGTAGTACAGAGTGTGACAGGTGGTGCGGGAGCAATTATGGAGAAAAAAACAAGGGAGTGCTTCATTGTTGGGCCGTCACTTACCCAAAAATGGTGACGTTTCTGTAAGGTGAGAATGTTACAAAGATATTTTTTTGGAGACCAGAAGAATGCTGGGGGGGGATTTTGGAAAACCTGCTTTAATTCTCTTAAGTTATCACTCTTCTCATACTTTGTTTTTATCTTTCTTTGCAGGAAAAAAGACGTGCACATGTCCAGGTCTTGGCATCTTCTACACAGTTGTGTCTGCTCTGCTCTTCTCATCTAGCGCCTTGTTGGTTAAGTTAGTGGAGGATATGCACTCTGTGCAAATCAGCATGATACGTTGTGTGTTCCAGATGTTCCTTGTGCTTCCGGGTTTAATTTATTTCAAGTAAGTCACAAGACTAAATATAAAATGTGATCTAAAAAAACATTTAGAGGGTAGGGTCTTTGCTCTCTGTAGTCTATCTGACGTGACATGTAGTGATGAGCGAACGTGGTTGGATAACGTCTTGTCCGAGCATGCTCGGGTGTTATCCGATTATCTAGGTGTGCTCGTATATTATGTTCTTTTCCCTGCGGCTGCATGGTTTGCGGCTGTTAAGCTGGAGACGCACATAGCGACTTGCCAGCGATCCCGACAACGATATCAACGTTTCAGGATTGCTGGTAAGTCGCTATGTGATCGCTGGTGAGCTGTCACACAGATGCATACAATGCATTCCATATCAAAATAAGGAAATGGTTGCACTCAATTGCATTAAGGCATATCAAATATGAAATATATGAAATGTGACTAGCATAATGGCTTTTGGAATTTAGAAAAAACATATGAGATACTTAGCACAAAATTTGGCCTTTTTGAAGAAGGAACGCCGAAACGTGCGTCAGGGGATACATGGTGAGTCCCGAAACCGCAGCACAGGTACTTTGAGATGTCATGCACATAAGGGTGGTGAACTGTTTTCGTGTAACAAGCCCTATACCATTTGGTCTCTGCTTCTAATGAGATTCAGTTAGCACATTGACACTTTATGGCAGGCTATGGTCAGGCGCCATGATGCACTGTTTGGAATGCATTGTATACATTGATTTGCTGGCAAAGCTGCTTTTTATTAGTTACAAATTTGTGCAACTTTATTAGGAGTTTGAATGCTAATGAATACATGAATTTCATGTTCCACCCAGCATCGTATATATAATTGATTTTGTGACCTGGCTGCTTGTTTTTGATTCCAACCCGTTTTGGATTGATCTATGAGCACCTATATTATGTAAACTTTAAATGTTGACTAATAAATTTATTTTTATTAACAAAACCTTTTCTTGAAACATTCCTAATATCCGTATAGGGTATGGTTGTTTTGATGTATGTGCGGAATGTGACCCAGGTTTGAGGTCAAGGACTATAATGTTTAAAGATCCACAAATCATGCAGCCACAGGGACTAGAACATAGTATACAAGCACGCCCAGATACTTGGATAACACCCGAGCATGCTCGGATAAGGCGTTATCTGAGCACGTTCGCTCATCACTAATGACATATAAGAGAATAACTTACGATCGATCTGTTACCGATCCTGACGTCTGTTTTCGTAAGTACCAAAGTTAGTAAGTCCAAATTTACTGAGAAGTTTCAATGCTAAAATGACCTTTATTGTCACCAGGTTAAAAGCCCATACTGGGTAAACAATAATGCGTTTCGAGCTTCGACTTACATCTAAGTCGCTCACTGGCAGAATTAAAGTAGAAAGAGCATATGAACATCAATCCAAAAAGATGCATCGATATAGATCAGTGTTCCATACTTGAAACAGAGTTATACATCAATAACAGCAAATAAGAAATGTTAAATATTAAGAAAAAGGAAAAAAATACAAGCCTATGTGCTAAACACCGTAATCACCTTAAAGGGGGTTGTCCTTTCTCAATAAACTTCTAACCATTAGCTCAGTTACTTGTAAAAACACAAACTGAGCTTTACTTCCCTCCCCTGGTCCAGCGCCAGTCTCTGTTTTTTAGGTGGTGTTGGGACGTCATGTTGACAGCACTGCAGCCAATCACTGAGCTCGTTGGCTTGTACTGTGCCGCTGAACTCGGGTGATTGGCTGCAGCGGTAATGACGGAACGCAGCCAAACAATAGAGATTGGAGAGACACAGCATCGGACTCGGGGAGGGTAAGTAAAACTTGGTTATTTTTTTACAAGGTTATGGGCAAAAGTTTGTTGAAAGTTGAAAACCCCATTAATAATGAAAAATATCAGCTTGTCTAATTTTCATGCCCTCTGGCTGACAACTTGCAAAAGTTAAAATCCAGTATGCTTACTAATTTAATAACGTGGGGGGGGTGATGCATGTATGACCGCTAGGGCGGTAGTGTAGGTGTATGACCCTTGGTCAGTTCACACAATTCAACGATCGAGCCCTTTTTGTTTTTAGAGAAGATGAGACATCGCCAGAGGAGCCTGGCAGCGACTTTCTTCTCTTTCACCATTGGAAACACTTGAATTCTCAGCTGATTCAAGCCTTGCTGTATATGGAGAAAGTGGGAGAGATATCTGTTGCACGAACACCTCTGTCATGTGTATGGCCAGCTTCTGTCTCTCTTGACCGGCAGATCCTCCATATGAAATCAGAGAGGTTGGATTTCACTCCATCTTCATCAATTACTTCCCGAGATGAGAGGCATAACAAACTGGCCATATAGTGTGGAGGAGGACCTTCTGACGTTTATCTGACAGATGAGATGGAGAAGGATGGGATATCTTATTTTGTTTCCGCGTGAGATTAGCCATCGAACATACATGCATGATCAGCTTAGGTGAGCATGCATACCAAGCCAGATCTCAAGGACCCCATTAAAGGTCGGAGGTTACAGTGAGTCCAAGTGATATCCATTGCACAATCCTAGTGTGCACATTGCCTTATAATGATGCTTAGGAATAGGTTCCCCCATCAGGCAATCCGAATACTGATCGTCCCCATACCCATTAGACTATAGTGTGCTGCATTAATGAACGACTGTTTATGCCAGCACACCCAGACACATTATAGTCCATACTGTCCACTCTTGTCAGTGATACAAGGCAGCCAGCAAACAGTAATTTTAAGAACGTTCTAAGAAAAAATGTCTCGACCTTTTTTTTTTTTTTTTTAACAAAAGATTTTTGTCCTACTTTTAGATGGAAAAATAAAAATGGCCGACTTAATGCCACCTGAAGACTGTTTGTGATCTGTCGGCTGAAACGATCGTTCATTCTTAAGTTTTTTCCCTTGACAAAATTGTTTTGGTTCAGTGGTGCAGTTATTGCTTAGATCTCTGCCCATGTATCGGTCAAATTCTAAATTTCTGTGGCTAATGTTCTGTCCTTTATTCCTTACAGGCTTGGATTCTTAGGACCCAAAGATCAAAGGATTTTCCTTTTCCTCAGAGGATTTCTTGGCTCCTCTGCCATGATACTGCTTTATTACGCTGTCCAGTCCATGCCCTTGGCCGACGCCACCGTTATCATGTTCAGCAGCCCGGCCTTTACTACCATATTTGCTTGCATTTTCCTCAAGGAGAGGTGTACAATCTGGGACATCGTGTTCATGATCTTCACCCTAGTAGGAGTCGTTCTGATAGCCCGGCCTCCGTTTTTGTTTGGGTCGACCAGTGGCGACTTTGATGGTGACTACTCCAGCCACATGAAGGGAACTATTGCTGGAGTGGCTGGTGCCATTGGTGCTTCATTGACTATTGTGGTGCTGAGAAAAATGGGCAAGTCAGTACATTACTTTCTGTCCATCTGGTACTACGCCGTCATTGGCCTCATCGAGTCTGTCATTGCCGTGTCTGCTCTTGGTGTCTGGCGTTTACCTTACTGCGGAGTAGACAGATGGCTTCTGGTATTTATAGGCGTTCTGGGCCTGGGAGGTCAGGCCTTTTTGGTAAAGGCTTTACAGATCGAGAAGGCCGGGCCGGTATCTGTCATGAGGTGCATGGATGTGGTGTTTGCTTTTATTTTTCAGGCTATTTTCTTTCACCATACACCGACTTGGCTAACAATCGGCGGGGCTCTCTGTGTTGTCGCCAGCACCGCTGGCACTGCCATCCTCAAGTGGTATAACAGCTCAAAGAAGAAGAGTGAAGAAAACTAAGTGCACTTTATTAATGGCTGCTGGCGGGCATAATCACTCGTGATGTATATGGAATCGACATCGATCATTGTCTCTGGATGTCGTGGCACTGTAGGACACCTTTTATAAAAAAAAATTAGGCATGGTTTATGTTTTTCTTGCGGTGGTCCACTGTGTAGTAAACCACAGTTTGCTGTTCTTACCCAAAGTGTCAGGCTCGGCTCACAAACATACAGGGCTCTCCACTTAGTGGTACTTTGGGGTTTCAGTCGGGTTCTCCCCCAAAAAGTGGGATTCTGATGAAAAGCCCAACAGATTCCCGATGGAGCCCTTAACTTGAATGATGCCGATGGGGTCACTCTGGACACTGTCTGGTCTCCGTCCTGGCAGTGTTCATCTTTTTTTTTTTTTTTGTTTTTTAGGCATCCACAAAAACCTGACAAACCAAATTTTTGTAAAATAGACAATCGGAGGCAAGACGGTGCCCAGAGTAACTCTGTTGAGGATTGTCGTAATCCTGTTTTTCTGGAATTTTTTAGAAATTCTGACTCTGTTCTCAGAGGAGATCACTATATTTGTTTGAACCTATCCTTATAGGGTTTTTTTGGTCTAAACTGGTAAGTCTGCTGTCTCTCTGTGTGACTGCAGACTTCTGAATCCCCCAGCGCACAAACTGTGCCCTGCGAGGGATTGCTGGTTTCTGAGCCGGGATCAGCGGGTATGTAGTGAGGCTGCGCCCACTGGACGGGCTCTGGCCAGGAGTAAGCATAACGCATACGTACCCTCTGGTCCTGGCGAAGAAACTGGCGAATGCTCTCGGCGCACAGTGCGTGCTCTGGGGGGATTCATAAGTCTGCAGTCAGCGTGACTGCAAACTTATCCATTTAGACCAGACAACAACCTTAATAATATTCAGACACATGGCGGCCAAACAGAGTCCTAAAGGGCCACTCTTTTTAACCGCTGTCTGCTAATTGAGAGCCCGTGGAATCAATAAAGTATACGCAGGTGGTGTACGTTAGGCCGATTGCTTAGATGAGGGTAGATTTGGAAAGATCCTCTAAATGTACAGGATGTACAAGATAGTAATGCGACACTACAAATGTTATTGTTTGCAATAGACACTAAAATAATTTTAAATTTGGGATAAAACCAGCTCGGCGTTCATTTTTAGTGCATAATCCAGGGCTGCTTGTGCAAATATACAGTTATACAACCTGCAGTTAGGTGAATGCCACCGACTTTTAGCAGATTATATATATATATATATATATATATATATATATATATATATATATATATATATATATCCATAATAACATGTTCACATTCTGGTGTTTGCAGTCAGGCCGCCCATAGACGGCTGTGATCACTCTGCTAACAGATGCCCGCAGTAACGAGCGTGCACAGAAATAGGTTATTATTTTAATAGGGCAGGGGGCCCAAACATGGAAATATTCTGGTAAAAATCCACCATACACAGAATATGAATAAAATCTCCGTCAGTACCATTTACCATCTGTCAGTAGCTCCCACTGTAAATTATAAGAATATTACAAGCCTTTAGAAGAGGTTCGCACCATTTCATGTGTGGAATCAAGATGTTCTGCAGCAGCAGAGATATTAGACTGTGTGTTACGCACCGCAGATTCTGAAGAACTTCTCAGCACTTGGTCAGCCGGTGGATGGATGAATGTCCTACAGATGCAATCCGTGACTCACGGATTCTGCAGCGAGAGACCGGCAGCGAATGTGCGGTGCTGCTTACCACACAGAGTTGTCAGGTTTATACAAGGATTTTCTAAGCTCCGTCCATCTGACATTTCCAGTGAGGGATTTTATAATTTTCTTGAAAGCGATTACGTTAGGTCAGGATCACACTGGGGTTAATAGGGCCCAATTGTGGAATTTATTACCGTGGCCCAATCTGATAGCTACGTGGTCATGTGAAGCAGAACCATGATGTAAACAGTAAAAGAATCTAAAAAAACCCAAAACTATAGGGTCTTTGTGAACCCGAAGGAGGTTGTTCTATATGACAACCCTGTGTTTTTTCTCTATGGGGCTAGATACAAGATCTTCCATATAAAGTTTTCACAGACAGTTTTTTAGAGATTTTGGTCCTACCTACTATGTAAATAAAATACACCTTAACCACACATAAGACACAAGCACACACACACACGAGACACATGGCATACATGTGCCACACACACGGAAAAAGTACAGCAAATTACTCACTCACTGGTCACAATTCCAGGTAATAATAATAATTTCATTTCTATAGCGCCAACATATTCCGGCGCACTTTCCATTTTAGAGGGGACTTCTACAGACAATAAAAGACATTACAGAATAAGAATAATCACATAAATCACAGATACGGAGAGGAGCGAGGGCCCTGCTCGCAAGCTTACCATCTATGAGGACATGGGGGAGATAGAAAAGGTGGATGGTAACAAGTTCTTGTATTGTACGGGTCCGGCCATCAATGTAATAAAGAACCGGTCACCAGACAGTGTGTGTAACAGTGCAGACACAGAAGGCTATTAAGTGCATGAAGGGTGTGAGGACAGATGGTACGAGGGTCCTGGTTTTGAATAAAATTTTGTGTGGGCAAAACAGATAGATAAGTGAGCGGAGGCGATAGGAGGTTCTGAAGAAATGCAGTTTTAGGGCACCCTTAAAACTGTGGGTATTGGGATTTATCAAAGTGTCCTGGGTAGTGCAGTCCGGTTACACCCTGCACACATCCTATACATACATAGGACATGTGCTGCAAACGTCCCACTCCTTAGGTGATCACAAGCCCAATTGCACGCGAGACGCATGCCCCACACAAATTCCACGCACACACACAAAACCAATGCCTCACACACAAGACACATGGCACACACACACAAAACATTAACTACGTAAATGCCGCGCTCACACAAGACACAGGCCACGCACACACGAGACACATGCCTCACACACAACACACATGGCGCAAATAGCATGCTCACACAAGACACATGCCTCACACACAACACAAGTCACAAAAATACAAGAAAGATGGCGCGCATACGCAAGACATTAACCACACAAATGGCGCGCTCACACAAGACACATGCCTCACATGCAACACACGTCACAAAAACACAAGAAACATGGCGCGCGCACACACAAGACATTAACCACACAAATGGAGTGCTCACACAAGACACATGCCTCACACAAGACACATGTCGTAAACACACAAGACATTAACCACACAAATTCCGCGAACACACAAAACAAATGCCACACATGCGAAACAGATGCCTCACACACAAGACATGTCGCAAACGCACAAGAAGAAACATGGCACAAACACGACATCAACCACACAAATGGCGCACACACACGAGACGCACGCGGTGCGCGCACACAAGACATGTCGCACGCACACACAGGCTGCAAATAGGTCACGCATGCACTGAACACATGCGTCACTTGTACAACTCACAGACTGGACATTCGCTTCTCACAAGTAAGACAAATTCTTACACGCCATCCATACGCTGTCCAATTACACATTGATTAGCCACATTTACTAGACTTTTGTGAAATATTAACTTCTCATAGAGACCCAGCTGCCAGGAAAGAGACAATTTCACCTGTGATATCACATACAAACGGGGCTTGGTGCCCTATTTATTCTCAAGGGGGTAGGTGTAAAATAAATATCTAGTAATGAATCATTAATTGTCTTGGTTCCTGTCACAAGTGTCAAATGGGCAAACTGTTTATTTCTAAACGACAAAGGTGACCGAGGCTATTTTTGTGTTGGACACGCAAGGTTCCCA
This sequence comes from Dendrobates tinctorius, assembly GCF_039654945.1. Classification (NCBI taxonomy): domain Eukaryota; kingdom Metazoa; phylum Chordata; class Amphibia; order Anura; family Dendrobatidae; genus Dendrobates; species Dendrobates tinctorius. The sequence continues at coordinate 11,935,343 of NW_027361897.1, read as the reverse complement.
TCGGGTGTATGACCTTGTTTAGTTTGTACGCTGGAAGAAAACTCCTGACATGGACAATCGATAAGCCATAAGGATTTATTAACCCAGTGGAGAGGCCTATTTTCCCCTCCTTTGAGCCGTTATATATAAGAAAACTGGAAGAGTAGATGGGAATGGCGTAGTAGACTACTTTATACCATACCACGGTATCCAGTAAAAAAGTGTAAAGCATGATATATATATTTTTTCAACATGAGAACTTTTTGGTGATGGATACCACTTGTGAATCGTACAAGAAAAGGTTTTGAGGTTCCGTCAATCACCGGCCGAGAGTTGGAGACACAAAGTCTGAGCGAGTACGGCCCCCACATTATTGGTCCTCATAGCTGGTCACAATGCGATGTAATATGATGCGATTCCGTGCTTAGGTGTTAGTCTCCAACCATAACCTAGAAGAACATGTTATGTAGACACATACCTTCTGTAATATATCTGACTGGCTTACCTTCTGTAATATATCTGATTGGCTACAAGATGATTCGAATTTAGCCATTAAGAAAACAAAATAAAAAATAAACACAACAAGGCTAAAAATCCAGACGGTTCTCACCGATAGTAGACTGGGAACCAAGGTCCGTAAGTTGCCAGCCTTGAGATTTTAACCATAGCACAAAGAAAGTCAGGATTATAACAAGATAATATCATAGGCTGAGATTCAAGGTTACTAAAGGAATGTGTGAGAAGAGATAGAGATGAGTGAAAGTTTGTGTATGACCCTTAAAACTTCCTGATGATTGCAGTATGAAAACCACATTCCTCCGGGTTATGTCAGAATGTTCAAGAGTTGGGAAACATGAATATGTGTCAGGAAGGAACCTATTACTGATAGCGGGTAAACGCTAGGAGCTTTTTATGACATAGGTGGCTCAGTGGTTAGCATTGCAGCTCTGGGGTCCTGGGTTCAAATCCCACCAAGGACAACATCTGGAAGGAGTTTGTTCTCCCCATGTTTTCATGTTTCCCCCACATTCCAGAGACATACTGATAGGGCATTTATATTGTGAGCCCCAATGTGGACAGAAATGATGATGTCTGGAAATTGCTGTGGAATATGATGGCGATTTATAAGCGAGTATAATAAATCAATGGTGGTCATGGCCTCTTTTGATGGGTCGATCCAGGGCGTTAATCTACTGCTGGATCTTGCGTTTTAATCAGGTTGACAAACATTTTATGTGCACAGCATGCTCGTTAATACGATTGTTCTGTCCCCATACAGGATCATGTTTTCGGCAGCGCATTGCCTGTTTACACAGGACGATGTGCTGCCGATAACCATCATTTTTAAGCCAGCTTAAAAATTATTCTGGACAAACAAGTGTTTTGAAAAGGAAAAAAGTCCATAAAAAAAATATGTCGGGCGTGCACAAAGCAAATCCAACTGTCCAGTGTGAATTCTCCTATTCCAGAAGCACCGCGTAAAAAAAAAAATAACCAAAAACTCATTGTGAAAAGATAGGGTAGGGGAAAAGGAAAGTCAGCTCACCACAGCATACTGGTCTGTAGTAGTGGAAGTCCTCTGCACGGAGCCGCCCCAGTCCAGGGCGTCAGCAATCAGCAGAAAAGAAGGGTGTGCTCCAGCGATGAAACAATCCACTGATGTATTAAAAAAAGTTTATTTGCTTCTTAAAAACATGAAAAAACAATGTGGGTAACACAAAAAGCAGAAATATAACCTTATATTTCTGCTTTTTGTGTTACCCACATTGTTTTTTCATGTTTTTAAGAAGCAAATAAACTTTTTTTAATACAGTGGGGAAAAAAAGTATTTAGTCAGTCAGCAATAGTGCAAGTTCCACCACTTAAAAAGATGAGAGGCGTCTGTAATTTACATCATAGGTAGACCTCAACTATGGGAGACAAACTGAGAAAAAAAAATCCAGAAAATCACATTGTCTGTTTTTTTTTCCTTTTATTTGCATATTATGGTGGAAAATAAGTATTTGGTCAGAAACAAGCAATCAAGATTTCTGGCTCTCACAGACCTGTAACTTCTTCTTTAAGAGTCTCCTCTTTCCTCCACTCATTACCTGTAGTAATGGCACCTGTTTAAACTTGTTATCAGTATAAAAAGACACCTGTGCACACCCTCAAACAGTCTGACTCCAAACTCCACTATGGTGAAGACCAAAGAGCTGTCAAAGGACACCAGAAACAAAATTGTAGCCCTGCACCAGGCTGGGAAGACTGAATCTGCAATAGCCAACCAGCTTGGAGTGAAGAAATCAACTGTGGGAGCAATAATTAGAAAATGGAAGACATACAAGACCACTGATAATCTCCCTCGATCTGGTGCTCCACGCAAAATCCCACCCCGTGGGATCAGAATGATCACAAGAACGGTGAGCAAAAATCCCAGAACCACGCGGGGGGACCTAGTAAATGAACTGCAAAGAGCTGGGACCAATGTAACAAGGCCTACCATAAGTAACACACTACGCCACCATGGACTCAGATCCTGCAGTGCCAGACGTGTCCCACTGCTTAAGCCTGTACATGTCCGGGCCCGTCTGAAGTTTGCTAGAGAGCATTTGGATGATCCAGAGGAGTTTTGGGAGAATGTCATATGGTCTGATGAAACCAAACTGGAACTGTTTGGTAGAAACACAACTTGTCGTGTTTGGAGGAAAAAGAATACTGAGTTGCATCCATCAAACACCATACCTACTGTAAAGCATGGTGGTGGAAACATCATGCTTTGGGGCTGTTTCTCTGCAAAGGGGCCAGGACGACTGATCCGGGTACATGAAAGAATGAATGGGGCCATGTATCGTGAGATTTTGAGTGCAAACCTCCTTCCATCAGCAAGGGCATTGAAGATGAAACGTGGCTGGGTCTTTCAACATGACAATGATCCAAAGCACACCGCCAGGGCAACGAAGGAGTGGCTTCGTAAGAAGCATTTCAAGGTCCTGGAGTGGCCTAGCCAGTCTCCAGATCTCAACCCTATAGAAAACCTTTGGAGGGAGTTGAAAGTCCGTGTTGCCAAGAGAAAAGCCAAAAACATCACTGCTCTAGAGGAGATCTGCATGGAGGAATGGGCCAACATACCAACAACAGTGTGTGGCAACCTTGTGAAGACTTACAGAAAACGTTTGACCTCTGTCATTGCCAACAAAGGATATATCACAAAGTATTGAGATGAAATTTTGTTTCTGACCAAATACTTATTTTCCACCATAATATGCAAATAAAATGAAAAAAAAACAGACAATGTGATTTTCTGGATTTTTTTTTCTCAGTTTGTCTCCCATAGTTGAGGTCTACCTATGATGTAAATTACAGACGCCTCTCATCTTTTTAAGTGGTGGAACTTGCACTATTGCTGACTGACTAAATACTTTTTTCCCCACTGTACATCAGTGGATTGTTTCATCGCTGGAGCACACCCTTCTTCTTTTCTGCCAAAAACTCATTGTGGGAACGTCGCCTAAGGGAAACTGTTGGGTAGGAGAAAATCGGGTGTTACATTTTTGTTATTAGGGTGCAGACAGTTTTTGTTTCTAGAAATGTATAATGGTTGTCTGAAAATCTTTATGCAGGCCAAGTGCCCCCTTATCTCTAAGTTCTAATCCAGCCATGAAATAGGAGTATATTTCCTGAAAAGTACACAAATTTTTTTATATTATCTTAAGAGCTTCATTTAAAGGATTCCTAAAAAAAAACCAAAATCTCCCATGGCGAATAAATCTGCCCATTTACCTTTTATAATGAAAAATGGATGCCATCGTGTATGTGTTTTTTGTGACATATTCATAGGCTTGTCAAAAAGGACACATTTTTTGTCCTCTACAAGGGTCCCTCTGTTGTCATTTTTAGCACTACAATTCTCTTATGTGAAAACGAGGCCATTGGCTTCAGACCCACCAGCCTGGCGCTGCCTATATCCATAGCACTGAGTAGCTTATAGCAGGGTTAAATAGAAGAAATATCATTTTGATTAATTTGTCACTTTTTGTTCCATTCATGGAGGCTGGTGTTGAGTGATGGTTGTCCGTCACATTATATACATGCATTGTTAGCTATACGTTATCCATGCTTTCATTCATTGTTACAATATAGTCTGCAGCTCGTGTCCTATTTCCTATGGTTCAGATTTCACCTCCTTATGTTCTTTCACTATAATTAATGGGGTTATCTGGAACTATTTATTTTTTTAATACGGGCCTAAGATCTAGTAGGCAGATAGTTGCTACCTACCTGTCTGTTGTAGCCGGCACCGATCTCCGTTGACGTAGACCGCTCCTGCTGACAATTCTCCAGCTTCCACTGACGTCGCTTCGACATTGAAGCGGTTTCTCTTCCGTTGACTGCTGATGTCATGCTGATTGACTATTGGCTCCCTGCTGCCTAACTGCGGGGAGCCGGATGTAAATCACAACGACATGGGCAGTCACATCCAGAGCAACCCTGAAGAGCTGCTGTGTTGATGTGGAGCAGGAGCAGTCAATGACCACTCTCTGCTGACGCCCCGTAGAACATGCAGGTAGTTAACAACTACCCGACTGTTAGCTTTTAGGCCCTTATTAAAAGAAAAAAAAAATATTCCTGGATAAACCCTTTAAAGGCTTCAGTAGGCAGCACAAAGTTAGGAGACGACTAATCTAAGCAGCTGGAAAGATGTGTCATGGAGCCTAAGAAAAAACAGGGTATTTCTAGAGTTTAATTATTGGTTCTCCTGCAGAGGACCATTAGTGCAGCTTTACATGGTGACTGCAGGTTTTCATTACAGGGAACCTGTGTCGTTGCACACATTTTCAATCTGACAGGTTCGCTTTAATATATTTTTTTGGGGGGGATGTATGAGCTTTTGTACATAAAATTAGGTTGTAGACTCTAATTTTGTGGAGTATCCATTATTTTTTTTACCTTATCGCAGTTGAGACATCATAGGCTTGGTTGAGGTTCCTTCACTACAGTTCCTTCACTACAGCCAGGCGCCTACCTCGACACTACAGTTTGGGTGACGCACCGTGTAATCACTGGGTAGTGTACCAGCTGGCCTGTTCTACACTTCTTAGGAAAGCTCTATAGATTTCCTCTCTGTGAGAGTAAATTCATGACATTTCCTATTTGTATTCTTTTTAGGCTATGCTCTATTCCTCATATCGTCTAGATTGGGCTATTTTAACCAGATGACTATTTTTTTCATTTAATTATAAAAAAATAATAATTTATTTACCAATATGAAATGGCTCATTGTGATCTGCTTTACGTTGTGTGTATATATTGTAATGCATAAATTAGTATTTTTCATGTTTCTTAAATATCTATTTTCTTATAAATCAGATATGATGTTCCTTTTAATAAAAAGCTTTTAGTTGCACCACGTTTTGCTAGTGATTATTTGGCTGTGTGTGGTAACGGTAATGTCTGGTGTTTTGGGTGAATGTAATTGTGTCATTTTACTGACTTTTGCAAATTCTATTGGTTTCTGTTAGGCGTCGGATTTCTGCGTTTGCTCTGCAGGGATCCAGACCCTCACATTCTGTAGTCTCCTGCTGTTTACTGCAGAGGAGATTGCATTGCAGCAAATCTCTCCTGAGGCTAAGGGTACCGTTACACTTAGCGATGCACCAGCGATCCCGGCAACGATATGGATCGCTGGTGCATCGCTAAGTGGTCGCTAGTGAGCTGCCACACAGGCAGATCTCACCAGCGACAGGGATCGGGGGTCGCTACTTACCTGTCAGATGTGGCGATCCTGACGTCCTCCCGCCCGCGTCCACGCGTCGCTCAGGAAGCCCAGCAGGAAGCGCCCGACGAGAAGTGGTCCAGGACGTTCTCACGCGACCAGCGATGAGCAGCGGGGGAGCCGGTCGGAGGTAAGTATAAGACATAGCGATGTCGCTAGCAATATCGCTATAACGTTACAAAATCGGTGACGTTACAGCGATATTGCTAGCGATATCGCTATGTGTAACAGGGGGCTTAAGTCCTTCTGTTCTCTTACTGAGCATGCTCATGGGACAATCTCCCATTGGAGATTGGGAGTCATGTGCTAAGGTCCCGCTCCAGATCTCATTGGTCCATCTCAGAGTTCTGGAAGCTTGGGGAAGGTCCTGGCTGTTATTAAAGGCGCGCATGGCTGTTCCTTCATGCGCTAGTATAGACTTACTTGCTGCTCATTATAAAACCCCTTCCCTCTGATATTACGTATGTGGTTAGGGACTGAGTTTAGAATCAGCGCCAGCGCTCCTCTGCTGCAACATCCACAGCTGCTAGTGTCCGATATTGCGCTTGCGCCTTAGCCTTGTCGTTTAGTGGCAGTGTCCACGCCACGCTGCAGTAGCAGCCCCTTTGCGTCCACAGTTGCGACACTCCGCACACGGTAGGTCTAGATGGACGTAGTGCCGCCGTCTTGGGCTACTCCTGTGACCTGATACCGTGTGTGCGTTTTTACTGAGTACTGTGACCTCAACAGGCTCAGTCTTTTGTATTTGTATTTATTTGGCATTCCTGTTACTTAACAGATTGCTCTGCGCACCTGGGTGACGTTTAACTCTATGCGCATTACCGCCATATTGCTCCTGCCACCACTTAGCAGCGGTTATATCACCTACTGCACGGTGGACCCCGAGCGGCGAACGCACTTTATTATTATTTTTATTTAGTGCGTTCCGCCGTTCCTAACAGTTTCTCTATGGCAAATGTATGACTGATACTAAATACAGTGGAGGAAAAAAAGTACAGTATTTATTAAGCCACCAATTGTGCAAGTTCTCCTCCCACTGAAAACATGAGAGAGACCTGTAATTGACATCGTAGGTAGACCACAACTATGAGAGCCAAAATGAGAAAACAAATACAGAAAATCACCTTGACTGATTTGGCAAGATTTATTTTGCAAATTATGGTGGAAAATAATAATTGGTCATTAACAAAAGTTCATCTTAATAATTTGTTATATATACTTTGTTGGCAATGAAAGAGGTCAAATGTTTTCTGTAAGTCTTCACAATGTTGGCATACACTGTTGGTGGTATGTTGGCCCATTCCTCCATGCAGATCTCCTCTCGAGCAGTGATGTTTTGGGTCTGTCGCTGGGCAACAAGGACTTTCAAATCTCTCCAAAGGTTTTCTATGGGGTTTAGATCTGGAGACTGGCTAGGCCACTCCAGGACCTTCATATGCTTCTTGCGAAACCACTCCTTCATTGCCCTGGTGGTGTACTTGGGATTATTATCATGCTGAAAGACCCATCCACGTTTCATCTTCAATACCCTTGCTGATGGAAGGAGGTTTGCACTCAAAATCTCATGATACATGGCCCCATTCATTCTTTAATGTGCACGGATCAGTTGTCCTGGTCCCTTTGCTGAGAAACAGCCCAAAAGCATGATGTTGCCACGCCCTTGCTTCACAGTAGGTATGGTGTTCTTTGGATGCAACTCAGCATTCTGTCTCCTCCAAACACGACAAGTTTTGTATCTACCAATCAGTTCTAATCTGGTTTCATCAGAACTTATAACATTCTGACAATACTCTTCTGGATAAGCAGGGGGACACCTCAGGCACTGCAGGATCTGAGTCCCTGGCGGCGTAGTGGGTTACTGATGGTAGCCTTTGTTACGGTGGTCCCAGCTCTATGCAGGTCATTCACTAGGTCCCACCTTGTGGTTCTGGGATTTTGCTCACTGTTCTTGTGATCATTTTGACCTCATGGGGTGAGATCTTGCATGGAGCCCCAGATTGATGGAGATTATCAGTGGTCTTGTATATCTTGACAGCTCTTTGTTCTTCACCATAGTGGAGTTTGGAGTGTGACTGTTTAAAGATGTGGACAAGTGTCTTTTATACTGATAACAAGTTCAAACAGGTGCCATTACTACAGGTAATGAGTGGAGGACAGAGGAGCCTCTTAAAGAAGTTAGGCTAGTTTCACCTAGCGTTTGAAGGTGCAGCGGACACTTGCCGTGAAGCTCCACCCCTGCCGTGCCTCCTCCGGTCAGCTCTGCCTATGGGCGCAGGCCGCTGCATGCTGCCTGCGTACCCTATCTTTAGTATTGGGTAAACAGGCCGTGCGCAGGTATGCTTTTGCCGCCGCATGCGTCCTCCTGACGGTGCGGCGGCCGCACCAGAAATGCAACACGTTGCGTTTAGTACAGGTCGGCGCACAGTCAAAAAGACGCATGCAACGGTATACCTGCGCACGGCCTGCATTCCCAATGTCAAAGATAGGGTACGCAGGCCACATGCAGCGTCATGCGCCCATAGGCGGAGCTGACCAGAGGAGGCGCAGCATGGGGCGGAGCTTCATGGCGAGCGTCCACTGCGCCTCCAAACGCTAGTGTGCAACTAGCCTTACAGGTCTGTGAGAGCCAGAAATCTGGCATGTTTTTAGATGACCAAATTCTTATTTTCCACCATAATTTAACATAAATCTTGCCAAATCAGACAAGGTGATTTTTTGGATTTGTTTTCTCATTTTGACTCTCATAGCTGTACTCTACCTATGATGTCAATTACAGGCCTCTCTCATCTTTTTAAGTGGGAGAACTTGCACAGTTGGTGGCTGACTAAATCCTTTTTTCCCCACTGTAGGTCACTTTGCTTGTGCCCATATGTTACATATTTTACATAGTCATAATAGGGTAGATCCCTTATACACAATGATGCACCAAAAGTCAAGTGTGACAATCGCTACATCCATACGTTTCATTGGGGTTGTACAATGAGGAAAATGAGGAAGATATGGGGTCTCCGGACCCCCATTCTACTAATCCACGTTCATTGGGCATCCCACCAGTAATCATACATTTATCACCTATTCACAGGATATATTTTTGTGAGATAACCCAAGATCGGAACAAATTCAATATTGTCAAAGCCCCTGGACCAGATGGCATTCATCCATGGATATTAAGGGAGTTGAGTGCAGTATTTGTATCTCATCTTTTTAGAATCTCTTATTGGTGCCACAAGAATTGAAGATGGCTGACGTGATACCGTTATTTAAGAAGATTGTTCTGTGAAATTTGACATAAGTGATATCCAACATTATTGAAGGCATTATAAAAGTTGACCTGCAAAAATATATTGCAGAGAATATTATAATAACCGACAATCAGCATAGATTTATGAAAGAAGTTGTGTCTAACAAACATGCCGGGTTTCTATGAGTAGATGAGTGCAAATCTGGATATTGGCCATGTAGTTGATATGATTTATCTGGACTTTGAAAAGAGCAGCAGCCTCTTCCTGAACGTCAAGAAGGAGGCACTAGGTGACATTACAAGTTGTTTATATGTGAATGTAAATACTTATGTCCCCCCAAAAATTGAGAAAAGTATTCAAGTAGTGATACCTTTGTTGGCTAACCAGAGAAATTCTATTTGCAAGTAAGCTTTCAGGACTCAAAAGGCTAGATTACAAGTCAATTACTGAGAAGAGACAGCAACATTTAAATAGGACTTTCAACAGGACATGAGGTGATGCTTGCTAGAGACAGGCCAAGGAAATCAAATTAAGGTTTTTGTTACATATGCAGATGAGGACCAAGTGTTCTATTAGAGACCTGAAGACCTTCTTGTGGAGGTGTGAACCGTGTCCATGTAATGAGTCATGAATCCAGGTGTCAAATTCAGTCCTATTGTTAGAGATTGAAACGTTTATAAATTTGAACTCCCAAATTTTTCTTTCTCTGTCGCTATTAAAATGACCTTTCAATATTAGGACTTTTAGATCTGCAAAGCTGTGTCCAGGTCTAGAGAAGTGTATTCCTACAGGTGTGTCCAGCTCATTTTTTATCGTATGTCTATGCAGATTCATCCTTGTTTGAAGTTTTGTTTTGTTTCTCCTATGTATGTCCCTACATTGCACCTTGTACATTGTATCATGTACATGAAATTGGAGGATGTACATGAAAAATAGTCCATGATCTTATAGTCCTGATTTGTGTTGGGTATGTGGACTTTATCTGTTGGTGATATGTATATATGTGAAAAAGAAGAGGGTCCAATACTGACCCTTGTGGTACCCAACTGTTAACTGTGACCCATCTGAGTGTGTTCCATTAATAACCACTCTCTGTTTCTTATCAGTGAGCCAGTTGTTAACATATATTTCCAGTACGTCCATCTGACAGCACCATGGAGGACGTCCTCCTCCTCCTTACAGGGACAGGAAAAGCACACGAGAGGTTAAAAGGTCATGTCCCACCCCCTTTCCCTCAGTGTTTTTCCTGTCCCTGCACGGAGGGACACATGAGAGACTTACCGGAGGGGCTCAGGGGATCGTACGGCCAGTCCAAGCCTTCCCCTGTCAAGAGGTCCCGGGGCCGAAACTCTCCGAGGGGGAGTCCCTCTGCCCCAAAGGCCAGGAGCAGGACGACGCTCCTGGAGGGAGCCGTTCCTCCCTATGGGAGGCTCTCGGCTCCAGGACGGACAGCCATAGAGGCGATGGTCGGCTCCCCGTAGGCGGCTGGCCGAACCGGCACCGACGAAAGGATGGCGCGGGCGGCCCTGGTAGGCAGGAGTGAGGCCTCCAGCAGTCCGCCATATCGGGCGAAGGCCGGGCCCCCGTGGCAGAAAGACACAGCAGACCGCCGCAGCAGGCGGGGGTCGGCTCCCCGCGGCGGCAGGCCAGGCGGCCGACAAGATACCGGCGCGGTCGGCGCCGGGAGGGGAGCGACGGCTCCTACAGGCCGCCATAGCAGGCGGAAGCCACGCGGTCAGCCCGGGCAGGAAGTGGGACGGCGTATCGCGAGAGGTCGCGCGTCACATCCGGTGACGTCACACGCCGGCCTTGAATCTCAGCGTGCGCTACTGAGGTCCACAGAGCGTGCTCCTGAGGTCCACAGAGCACGCTACTGCCACAGCGCGCGCTTCTGAGCCCACAGCGCACGCTTCGGAGATCCACAGCGCTCTACAGGCCGCGCCAGGATGGAAGGAAACGCTCCAGCAGGTGGAGGGGTAAGTGCGTATAGCGCAGACCACCCTCCCCCATCCATCCCCACAACCCAGATCTAAGTAGAGCCCCTTCTGTATTATTAGGAGAAGGTAACCCCTGCAGAATCCCCCTCGGGGTGAAGGACCCGGCAAAGGCCACCTCCAAATCAGTCCGATGCCACATATGCAGGGTAAAGCTGCCAGACACCTATAACAAGACCCTATGCGGACCCTGTACCTCAAGGGTCATAGGCGAGGAACAGCCATCCCTCCTTGCCGAAATGAGATCACTGATAAGGGAGGAAGTCCGGGCCTCTACAGCCAGCCGCGCACGTCGTCAGTCCCCCAGCCCAGGGCCGAGTCGCAAACGTCCAAGGTGGGAGGCAGACCCAGAGTCGGAAGCAAGCCCTAGTGAGGAGTCTGACTTCCGGGACTCAGATCAGGAGGAAGAAGGCGAGATACTGGGGGACAGACAGGATCAGAGCAGGAAGTACCTGTTCAGACTGGAGGACACGGACGAGTTGGTCCAGGCAGTCAGGAACACTATGCAAATAGAAGAAGTCCCTAAACCACAGTCTAGACAGGACTTGATGTTTGGAGGACTAGTGGCCAGGAAACAGGTGGTGTTCCCCGTAAGTGAACACATCAAAACGATGGTCCAGGAGGAGTGGAAGGAGGCAGAGCGTCGGTTGATACTCTCCCGAGACTTTAAAAATAGACTGCCTTTTGATCCCGAGGAAACCCGGGCATGGGAAGAAGTCCCTGAAATAGATGTCCCAGTCGCCAAGGTTACAAAAAAAAAACGGCCATCCCATTCGAAGACTCATCAGGTCTTCGAGACCCGATGGATAGGAAGGCGGACGTCTTGTTAAAGAGAGCATGGGAGATGTCGGCGGCTCTTATTAGAGCCAACATAGCAGCCACCTCTGTGGCCAGGTCTATGTTTTTGTGGATGGGGCAGTTGGAGGAACGCCTAACCAACAGGACCCCTAGATCAGAGATCCTAGCGTCTCTTCCTCTCATGAAATCGGCCACGGCGTTCCTATCGGATACGTCGGCCGAATCAGTAAGGTTTGCAGCCAGAAACAGCTCCCTCTCTAATGCGGCCTGAAGAGCAGTCTGGCTTAAATCCTGGTCGGGGGACAACGCTTCTAAAACTAAGCTATGCTCCATCCCTTTCTCGGGCCTGAGGGTATTCGGGCCAGCCTTAGATAACATTCTAGAGCTGGTGTCCGATAAAAATAAGGGTTTCCCAGAGGAAAAACCAAGGCGGCCCTAGCCCTTTCGGAGAGGCTCCTTTTCTAGGAGACAGACTGAATTCAGGGGTTGGGCAAGGTCCAATAGAAGCTCCTATAGGAGCTCCTTCAGCCAAGGTGGGAGGAACAAGGGTCCCCCATTCACGTCAACATCTAGATCAAGGAGGCAATGACGCCATAGGTATTGGGGGGAGACTTCGTCACTTCGCAACAAACTGGTCCCGAGACACCCACAATCAATGGGTCCTCAGAACCATCGCGGAAGGCTACAGCATAAAGCTTTATTCTCCTCCCCCCGAGAGATATATTGCCCCCACTGTTGTCCTGGAGAACTCCGCAATGTGGAAGGATCTACAGGACATGGTAGACTCAAAGGTCATAGTACCAGTTCCCCCGACAGAAAGAGGAAGAGGGCACTACTCTTCCCTGTTTTCGATCACAAAGCCATCGGGCGAGGCTCGTACCATCATAAACCTGAAACCGCTAAATGCCTGGGTCAGGTACAAGAGATTTCGGATGGAATCGATCCGTTCCGCAATCCTCCTAATAGACAGGGACGCCATCATGTGTACCCTAGACCTAAAAAAGGCTTACTACCAGGTCCCTATCCATCCCTCATCCCAGAGGCTACTAAGGTTCGCGGTCAGTTTACCGGCCCGGACCTGCCACTTCCAGTTCCAGTGTCTTCCATTTGGGTTGGCCTCAGCTCCCAGAATCTTTACAAAGCTGGTGTTAGAAGTGGTGGCCTACCTGAGAGATCAGGGTATCGTGATCATTCCATATCTAGACGACTTCCTACTGGTGGCAAGATCCAAAGAAGAGCTCATTCGCGACACAAACCGAGCAATTACCGTAATGGAGTTCCTTGGCTGGGTGATCAATTGGGAGAAGTCGGACCTCAGGCCAGAGACCAGGAAAGTATTTCTTGGAGTCCTTCTAGACTCAGCCGACAGAATATCTTGGCTACCCGAGCAGAAGCAGAGGACCATTCAAGCCAGAACCAGAGACCTGTGGAGGCGTCAATGCTCCATAAGAGAGGCAATGGAGGTCTTGGGCCTCATGACGGCCTGCATCCAGTGTGTCCGATGGGCCCAATTCCACTCGAGATCATTACAGAAAGAGATCCTCGCGAGGTGGGACAGAAGTCAAGCATCGCTAGACAGACCCTTAAGGCTGCCAGAAAGAGTAAGGGAATCCCTTCGGTGGTAGACACAGTCCAGAAACCTTCAGGTGGGCGTACTATGGACAACCTCTCCATATGTGGTAGTCACCACAGACGCCAGCGCGTGGGGTTGGGGAGCCCACATAGAAGGGAAGATCTTCCAGGGGAGATGGCCAGTAGACATCAGGACCAGATCCTCCAACTTCAGAGAGCTCTTCGCGGTCTGGGAAGCGTTGCGAAGAAACCAGTCGGTACTAAAGAATCGTTACGTCCGCATACTATCCGACAATATGACGACAGTGGCATTCCTGAAGCACCAGGGAGGGCCCAGACATCAACCACTACAGGCCCTAGCGGGAAAGATATTCGCGTGGGCCGAACGAACAGTCCGATCTGTGACCGCAGTACACCTAGAAGGCTCTCAGAACGAAGTAGCAGACTACTTGAGCAGACAACGGATCCACCCGACAGAGTGGGAACTGAACGAAGAGATCTTCGACCATCTCTGTCAGCGTTGGGGGACCCCCAGTATAGATCTTTTAGCAAGCCGAAAGAACTCGAAGGTCCCCAGATTCTATTCCCTGAATCCGACGGACCACCCGGAAGGCGTAGATGCAATGAGCCAGACTTGGGGAGAATCCCTCGCTTATGCATTCCCACCACTGGCTCTCATACCGGCAGTGCTCAGGAAGATACGCGAGGACCACGCAACAGTGATGTTGATCGTTCCATACTGGCCAAAGAGAAGCTGGTTCCCTCTTCTAGGGGCCATGGCAGTAGGAAACCCAGTCGAGCTACCCCTGCGGAAAAACATCATCCACCAGGGCCCGATCTACCACCCAAACCCAGCAAGACTCCACCTATTGGCTTGGATCCTGAGAGGGACATCCTGAAGGCAAAGGGATTGTCGGATCAGGTCATATCCACCCTACAGGCCAGTAGGAAACCGGTGACATCCGCAATCTACCAAAAGATATGGAAAAGATTCTGTCTGGAAGGTGGCAGGTCCGATCTCGGGGCACTCTGAAAGTACAGATTTCCGACTTGAGCGCCTTCTTTGACTACCAGCTAGCCTCACATCCCTGGATAATCAGATTTATAAGAGCCACGCAGCGCCTGCGCCCCACGATTAGGCAGTTAACCCTGCCTTGGGACCTGGGCCTGGTACTCAGGTTTCTCTGTACGGAACCCTACGCCCTCAGCGAGAAAATAACCATCCCTGCTCTCACTCGTAAACCGGCCTTCTTAGTAGTCATTACCACGGCCAAAAGAATAGGGGAGATCCAGGCCCTGTCCACTAAGGACCCATATCTTCAGATAAGAGATGACCTTATAATCCCAAGGTTAGACACGGCATTTACCCCAAAGGTAGCCTCCGCAAAGAATCTAAACCAAGAGATAGTGTTACCATCGTTCTGTGACAATCCCCGTAATAAAAAGGAACGGCGTCTTCACTCGCTGGATGTGAGGCGCGCAGTTCTAGACTATCTAGAGGCCACCAATAGCTGGCGCATCGACCAAAACCTGTTCATCCTTTTTGGAGGTAAAAATAAAGGGAAAAAGGCCTCTAAGGCGTCCATCGCGCGCTGGATTACCTCAGTAATCTCTGACGCCTACCAAGCCGAAGGCGCCAGCCCGCCAGATTCCATAAAGGCCCACTCTACGAGGGTGGTATCGGCCTCATGGGCGGAACGGGTGGGGGCCTCGGTTGATCAGATCTGTAGAGCAGCAACCTGGGCCAACCTTAATACATTCTGCAAGCACTACAAGCTTGATGTGTTAGCTGGTCAGCAGACCGCATTTGGGAGAAAAGTTCTCCAGGTGGTAATCCCACCCTGAGGAGGTGCTTTGGTACTCTCCATGGTGCTGTCAGGTGGACGTCCTGGAAAATAGGTATTAGACCTACCGGTAATGATGTTTCCAGGAGTCCATCCTGACAGCACGGGTAGTTCCCTCCCTGTTATGTTATACTACGTTGTATTATGTTATGTCATATGCTGTAATATGATTGTTTCATTAAACTGTTACTAGCATCATCCACCTTGTGGTACTTGTTAAATCACTGAGGGAAAGGGGGTGGGACATGACCTTTTAACCTCTCGTGTGCTTTTCCTGTCCCTGTAAGGAGGAGGAGGACGTCCTCCATGGTGCTGTCAGGATGGACTCCTGAAAACATCATTACCGGTAGGTCTATTACCTATTTTTCCTCCAGTCCTATTGCGGTCGTATTATGTAACAACCTTTTAAGTTGCATCGTATCAAACGACTTTGAAAAGTCCAGATAGAGGACATCCATGGCATTACACACGTTCAGTCTTGAACTTACCTCTCCATAGAAGCTGATCAGTTTACATGTTGATACTGAGCTATTCTTATCAAGATACTCCAGGATAGCACCTCTTCTTATAAGACCCTCAAAGATTTTGCCCACAGTAGAGATTAATTTACCGGCCTATAATTTCCATGCACAGATTTTGTCCCCTTTTTGAATATTGGCACCACATTTTGCTATGGTATAGACCCTGTTATCATGGAATCCTTGAATATTAGAAATTATGGTCTGTCTGTCGCATTATTAATTCCTGTAGTATTCGGGTTGTCCACTTTAGTGTTATTGAGGCGGCGCCATGCTTTCTGCTTGGTTAAGCAGGTAACATTTAGTATGGAATTAATGGTGTCCCTGATCATGTAATCAGTCACTGGATTTTCTTGTGAGGAAGGTGTATAGTAAATTGGCCATATATGCAGTATGTAAGCTAGGGGGCAGGTCAGTGAGGGATCAGTGATCTGTCAGAAGCCGTACTGATGAATACCTAATCAGAGCACCACATGAAGACCCCCCCAGGCTACCCTGGGGCACAAGCATATCATTAACTCAAAACTGAAAATAAATGTTAAACAAGAACCACAAGACGGATTTCATCCACCAAGGTATCATTGTAATCAGTTTAACGGCGCCGATCTGACAATGTCTGTAGGTTACTGTGCACAATCCTGCTGACAGGTTCCCTTTAATGCTGGGAATAACCCTATAGAGAGATGAACAGAAAAATCTTGCGCAGTCTGATCCTGCAAACATATTGGTGTCCATCTGTCCCCTTACTTCTTCCTACGATCACACATTTTTAGAATTTTTTTTTGTTCTATAAGAAGTTTAAAAATTGGAAAAACAAAATCAGAATTGCTGGCATTTTCCATCAGTTTTTCTGTTAGTCACACATGACCTCCAAGATAGAAAAATAAGCAGCTGATTACAGATCCTGAGGCTTGTGCATTGTTACCATTTTTCAGGAGATGCAGCGCTCCATAGCGGGTTATAGTGACCTCCACTGGAAATCCTTGGGTACTACAACACCTCTGTTGGCTGCTATATATATAAATGTGGCAATTACCATGAAACTCGATCTACAGTAAAAATAATGAGAAACTAGAAACCATCATGAGTGGATACGCCGGTCTTCATACATGAGTTGCTTATTATTATTTATTTATATAGCACAATTGATTCCATGGTGCTGTACATGAGAAGAGGTTACATCAAAATACAAATATCACTTACAGTAAACAAAACTAACAATCACAGACTGGTACAGAGGGGAGAGGACCCTGCTCTTGCATGCTTACATTCTACAGGATTATGGGGAAGGAGACAGTAGATCAGGGGTTGCAGTAGCTCCAATGGTGTTGAGGTGGCCGCGCGGTCATTACAAGTTGTGAGCTTTCCTGAAGAGATGGGTTTTCAGGTTCTGTTTGAAGGATCCAAATGTGATGGATAAACGGATGTGTTGGGGCACAGAATTCCAGAGGATGGGGGATATTCGGGAGAAGTCTTAGAGGAAATTTGGTGAGGAGCAAAGAAGCGTGGAGGAGAGTAGGAGGTCTTGAGAGGACCATAGATTACGTGAGGTAAGATATTGAGAGATTAGTTTGGAAATATACTGAGGAGAAAGGTTAGAGTGACTTTGTAGGTCAGTGTAAGGCCTCTTTCACACATCAGTTTTTTTGCTTCAGGCGCGATCCGGCGCTTTTGACTAAAACCGGATCCGTCGAAATGCAATGCCGGATCCGGTTTCCCCCCCCATTGACTTGCATTAGAGCCGGATCGAGCCGGATGGCCATGCGTTTCATCCGATTTTCGCCGGATCCGGCAATGTGACGTGATCCGGCGTCTGGAAAAAACGTTGACTGTAATGTTTTTTGTATCCGTCAAAAAAGGCGGACACGCCGGATCCGGCGTGTCCGGCTTTTTCATACAATGAAAGCCTATGAGCACCGCAATGCGCCGGATCCGGCGACAGCCGGATCCGCCGGCCGGATCCGGTTTCTTTGGTCTGAGCATGCTCAGTAGCTCTGCCCACAGGACATATATAAAAGCAAGACAATGGGACCCTCAGCCACACCCAACATGCCACCCAAGCCAAGAACCAGGAGCAGGAGAAGGCAGCAGACATCTGCAGCAGCAGCACCATCAGCACCACCCCAAATGGAGCAGCATGCTGAACAGCGGGAGGGGAGTCCAGCAGCAGATGAGAGACGGTAATTATCAAATCCCCCATTCCTCCAAACTAGGGCTATGGAATATCAAGATATTCATTGGCCCTTTGTTTCTCTTTATTCAACAGCCGCCCAATAGATGCAGCAGCAGCAGCAGCAATGGCAGCAGCAGAAACACCACCCATAGCCATGGAGTCTGGCCATGAGGAAGACAGCACATCTTCAGGGAGCCCTCCCTCGCATCGTCAGCGTTTGACGGTAAGTTTTTATTTCCAAAATCCATCATCTCTGTAATATATGTGTATTCATTGCCTTTTATTTCAAAACAGGAATCACAAGATGAAGAGGAGCTCCCAGAAGAAGAAGGAAGGGGTGGACAGACACTTGGAGTGGGCTCACAATTGGTAAGTTTTTTGCATCAAACGCAGAAACACAACATCACACTACACACAACACATAGAAAACAATGTTCTGCAGACCACACACAGCAAACAAATGTCTACATCCAAAGACATAACATTTTTTGTTTTCTTCTCTAGTCTTCCCAATCTGGTGCTCGGCCAAGAGGTCCTCGCAGTGCCTCCCAGGGTCGTCGGCGACAGCAACGCGGCGGTCACCAGCGTGTAAGTATAAATATTTTTGCTTTGGTTTTTTTTGCACTTTTTATTTCATTTCTTTTGTGGAGGCTAATTATGTTATTTTTGTCTTTTTCTTTAACAGCCTTCACAGCGTGCTCCCGACTCTGACGGTGAGGATGGAGGGATTGATGTGGACCGCCTCATCGATCTCGTCAGAGAAAGGGAGCCGCTCTGGAATATGGCTGACCGACGCCACGCTGACCTGATCGTTACCCGACGACTCTGGGAGGAAATCTGTTCGCTCCTTGTGGACCGCTGGGAGGACCTCGAAGCTCGGGCCCAGATTAAAGAGCGTAAGTATATACAGTACCGGTTGCTTGATTTAAACCAGTGTTTCCTGAACTCCAGTCCTCGTGGTCCCCACGGATCATGTGTTCAGGATTTCTATTTACTTTGGAAATCCTGAAAACATGACCCCTGGGGACCATGAGGACTGGAGTTTGGGAAACACTGATGTTGTATACTAACCACTTTGTCCTTTCTCGTTTCAGGGGAGAGAATTGTGAAGGGGTGGCGGTCTGTGAGGGATCGTTTCAAGAAGGAGTTCAATAAAGAGATGCGGGCCCCGAGTGGATCTGGAGGACGCAGGAGCAAGTACAAGTACGCACAAGCCCTGTCGTTCCTCCGGGAGACAATGCTCACCAGAAGGTAAATATTACACACCACATGTGACAAAAAAATGTTTAGATGTAACTTTTTTTTTTCCAGCCAGGGCCATACCATGTCACTATTTTAATTGTTTTTTTTTCTCTTTATTCCATAGCACGGTGAGCAGCACTCGGGAGCCTGCACGATTGGACCCTTCTGAGGCGATCCCTGAGGAGACCGGCACCGAGGGACACTTCGACCGCCCCGGTACATCTGCACCTTCCCAGCCTTCCCACACATTCGAACCATCTGTCCCATCCACCAGCACAGGAGCATCGTGGCCGCCTACATTACATGAAGCTGCTGGTGAGGAGATCGCTTTCCCTTTACCCCACCCTTCTGCCCCTGCCACCTCTAGTACACCTGCGGGTACTGGGCGGCAGCGGCAGAGGGGTCAGGAAAAGACTTATGCGCCAGAGTTCTTGCATCTGAATGCATCTTTCCAGAACTGTCTAAAAGTCTTGTCAGAGCAAATCTCCGCAGGCTTTCAGCAGATCAACTCCAGCATTCTGGAGGTGAAGACACTTCTGCAAACCATGCATTCAGAAGCAAGATCTTCGCCAAACCACACCTTTTTCAGGTCTGTTGTGGAGCGCATGACAACACTATCTCCTACCCAGCAGATGCATGTAATGCATTCGTGCCACGGTGCTCTACAGCAGGTTACCTCCCAACCTCCACCTCCCACCACTGTAGTTCCTCCACCTGCACCCCCTCCAGCCACTTTCCATCCTCCCCCTCCTATTACATCTGCACCCCCTCCAGCCACTTTCCATCCTCCCCCTCCTATTACATCTGCACCCCCTCCAGCCACTTTCCATCCTCCCCCTCCTATTACATACCAGCAACCTCCCCAGTACCAGCAACCTCCCCAGTACCAGCAACCTCCCCAGTACCAGACATCTCCCCACTTCCAGCAACCTGCCCCGTACCAAACTCCTTCCCCGTACCAAACTCCTTCCCCGTACCAAACTCCTTCCCCATACAACTTTCCATCAACATCATCTGCTCCTACAGTCCCTGCCCAACCCTCCACTCCACTGCCCACCACCTCTTCTGCCTCCCACATGTCCACCCATTCTGTAGCTTTTTCCACACCATCACCTCTAACTGTTCCTTCCCCACCACGATCCCAGTCCTCTCTCCACACTCCCAGTGTCGAAGTGTCCCGCAGCCCCTCCAGCAGTATTTCCACCCCACACTACACCGATTTATAATATGTGTGTATTTTAATAAAAATGACCAGTTTTATGGTTTCAAAGCTTTATTAAAAAAGTTTATTAAAATTTAAATACAGTTTACTAAAAAAAACATTTTTCAATAAAAGTTAAATTATTTTACACTGGTTGTCTGTCATTTCTTTCTGCGGCCAAAAAGGTTAAATACAGGGTATTTAAAAGGTAAAATGGTATTCAAAACTAGGTATATAACTGTGGGTAAATTTTAGCTTTTTGCCACAGTTGTGTTCCTGGTTGTGTTTGAAGCAAAGTATTTCACCTAAAAAGTTGTGTTTATTGTTGGTGATTTCCTAACAATGTACACAACTTTTGTTAAAAGGTGAAATACTTTGCATAAAACACAACCAGGTACACACCTGTGGCCTAAAGCTAAAAATAGAGACCATGACAAGATAGCCAACTTTGGTTGGCAAAGGTATATACTGTTGGTACAGAAGGTACACAAGTTTGGTTAGGGCACAAATCTTTCACACTCTGTCATCCTGCCAGTGTACTCTGCCTTGAGGTGACATAAAGTATAGTGCAAAATTGTCCCTCATTACTGAAACCGTCACAGAACTTCTAGTGGTAATGTCATGGTAATCTTGCTAGGTGGTTTCTTCAGAGGTGTCCTCAATGGAAATGGGTTCCTTGCAGATAACAAAATTGTGGAGTACCACGCAAGCTTTGATCAACTCGTCAACAGTTTCTGTCTTGAGGTTGATCGCAGTCAATAGGACCCGCCATTTGGCTGTCAGAATACCAAAGGTACATTCAACCATTCTTCTTGCTCTTGTGAGGCGGTAATTAAAAATGCGTTTTGGTCTTGTCAATCCTCTGCTAGAGTACGGTTTCAAAAGGTGTTCTGACAGCTGGAAGGCTTCATCCCCTACACAGACAAATGGCATAGGTGGACCAGATGTTTGCGGCAGCGGTCTAGGTGGTGGGAACTGGAAGGTGTTTCCATACAGTTTATGCCCCATGGCAGACAGTTTGAAAACTTGAGAGTCATTGGAGCGGCCATAGGCCCCAATATCAACAGCAATAAATTTGTATTCCGCGTCAGCGATGGCCATGAGGACAATTGAAAAATATTTCTTGTAATTGAAATATTCCGATCCCGATCCGGCTGGCTTTACAATGCGGATATGTTTCCTGTCCACAGTGCCCAAGCAGTTGGGAAACTGACATATCTGTTGAAACTTGTCAGCAATTTCAATCCACCTCTCTGTTGTGGGCTCTGGTAAAAACTCTTCAGCTAAGGAGTCCCACAGTGCACGGCATGTGTACTTCACTATTCCAGATATGGTGGAAATCCCGAGTCTGTACTGGAAATGCAGTGACGAAAGGGATTCTCCAGTTGCAAGAAATCTGTGGGGAATTAAAAAACAATAAATTAGTTTTAAATCACAGCATTACATACCAAAACTCAGCTATAACACTTGGAGATACAAACTACCACCAACAAGATTGCAGTGAAAGTGTGCTCTGATGCGATCACATCCAATAAATGTGGCTTACCTTAAAGTCACCATCAGACACTCTGGGGGTGAAACAGAGAAGCGGGAATAGGTGTCTACTTTTCTTATGAGGTGTGCAATGCGCTCCACCAAGTAATCAAAATTCTCCATTTTCATCCGAACATATCCAAAAAATGTATCCGGGTTTCGCCGAAGGTCCATGCAGAGTGTAGAATAGACCCCACACGTCATTCTCTTGGCTGTGATGGGGTGGATCCACAAACGTCGTCTACGATGCCTGATGCGCTGCTGTCTCGCTCTCTCCTTCTCCAGAACAATCACCCTCAAACGATTCGCCTCCGCTATAAAATCCGCCAAATTCTTCAAAATATTTCCAATGACAACATCCATCTTCGCCAGTAACTTGCTCTTCTCTCCAACCTGCACTTTCTCCTCTACAACCTGTCAAAGAAGGGCTGTAGGAACACGCTATATATAGTTTTCCAGTAGCCAATCCCGTTCGGAAGGCCACAAGGGTCAATTTTAAAAACCGGATCCGGCGTAATCCGTCGAAAAACGGATAGAAAAACGGATGAACCGGATGAGACGGATCCGGTTTTGTCTGTCAAGAACAAGACGGATCGGCAGAAAACCGGATCCGGCACATCAGGTTTTACAAAACATTTGCCGGATCCGGCGTTCCGGCACGACGCCGGATCGCGCCTGACGCCGAAAACCTGATGTGTGAAAGTAGCCTAAATGGTAACTCCCAGCAGTCAACAATTAGGAAGGTGGAGAGCTTAGATTACAGGGGTTGTCCAAGACTAAGATATTGATATCAAGTTTGTGGATGTCCAATATCTGCTTGTTACCAGATGGCGTTATGCCGCCGGTGCTGGCTCCATTCCAGCGGTGTTCATGTTCGCTCTCCTGAAGCTTGTGTCACATCGTTACAGTATATCACGCGATCCCTGCGCCCAATTAGCGCTGGCTTTACACATGTCACCTTCAAACGAATCAAACATAAAGAGTAAGTAAGAGCTGTGGCATAACATTGTGACACGAGCTCTGGGAGAGCGAGCGCCAACACCGCTGGAAAGGCGCCAGCATCGGAGGCGAGTATAAGTGTCATTATTTTACCAGGGCAAACATGCTAATTGAGAAGGGTAAAAAACAAGAAAACATTTTTTTTTTCAGTTTACCACTGCACTTCAAACAGAGCCGCAATGTCCAAAAGGTCCGTGCACGGAATACTCCAGGCCGGCAACCTCGAACAATCAACACAGTAGTGATGGTAGAAAGAGGGAAAGACATAACTTTCAGCACAATAGAAAAAATGTCCAGTCAAAAATCTAATTTATTTATTAAAAAACTCACTTCATCAAAATGGTATGAAAAACTAAAGAAGGAGAGGAGAAAAGGAAAGAAAAGCATATGATCTTTACATGTTTCAGACTATAGGAAGTGCTTATTTGTAGCGGACAACATATATATATATATATCTAATATAAAAAGCTCAAAGTGTGTATGTATGTGTGTATGTCCGGGATAGGCATCCGCACCGTCGCAGCTACAGCCACAAAATCTGGCACAGTCTCACGTCCCCGAGAGCGTCCTAAGCTATGTTATGAGGTGAAATTTTAACCTCGCGCGTTCCAATTCACCAAACAATTTTGCCCCTGTCTACATAATGGGGAAAAAGTGTGTGCGTGTCAAGCCCCGCCCCTCATTATGATGTCATAATGCCCCTATCTACATAATGGGGAAACTGTGTGCGTATCAAGCCCCGCCCATCATTATATCATAATGCCCCTATCTACATAATGGGGAAACAGTGTGTGCGTATCAAGCCCCGCCCCTCATTATGATGTCACAATGGTTGCCATGGTGACGCTGATGTTATCAAGCCCCGCCGCTCATTATGATGTCATAATGGTTGACTATGGGATGGAGGATGTGTGATGGGTATATGGGCACTGGACTATGGGATCGTGGATATGTATGATGGGTATATGGGCACGGGACTATGGGATGGAGGATAATAATAATTTGTTATAACTAACCACAGTTAGTTACTATGCCGGGGCAGCGCCGGGCTCTTCATCTAGTTAAAATATATATGATATACAAAATATAATATACAGTATATTATATAATAAATATATTAAATTAATATATAAAATACATAAAATGTAATTCTATTGCTTGAACTTACATTTGTTTTGGAAAGGTCTCCTGATCCTTTTTGTTCTATACATGGTGGCTGGTATATCTCACGATATATGTGTGTTTATTAGAAATACGTTATTGATGCTTTCATTCACTGTTACAGCACAGTCCTAATCAATGCTAATCTATCACTGATCACTTTGTCATGTCATGATTGTCAGTGCTCAAGCGAGCAATGCCCAAATTCTGAGGTATGCAGGGGCACGTCTGAGAATCTAAAGGGGTTGCAGGACCACGATTCACATGATCTTAAAGGTGATGGGGGCATAGTTTATAAGCGAAAAAATTGGTAACAGGTTCCCTTTTATTAGTGATTCTGCACTGACAATGTAGCCGCACTGATTAGCAGCTCTTAATGCTGATTCTTGACTGCAGTTCAGTACTGAGCGGTGGCCACCAACAGGAGCCAGTGATGAGAGCCGACCATGACATCACACTTTGAGACTCTTGGAGAATGAAGCTCTCTGTTCTGATGGGGCATTTCAGAGCCCCGTTTATAGGATGGGTGGTAGACCCAGCGGTCAGACTCCTACTAATCCACAAAAGGATTAATATTGGAAATAAGCGTGCCTCAAGAGCTTCAGCCACCGTTTAAAAGGGGTTATCCTACAAAAACATGGTGATTGGACCCCGAGCGAACAGCATAGTAACTTTTAATCAGAGGCGTAACTAGTGTTTTGGTTCAGGGGGGCAAAACTTCTGAGCGAGCCTCTAACCAGGTAACTTTGATTACAACTCGGTGACGCCCCCTAATAGTGGATGTAGGAGGTGACTGCGCTATTACTGAAAATAATCTCTATATAAAGATCAACATGGATATTACCGCCATATGGTCAGTGGTAAATACCAGTCTTATAGAACATATAAGTGATTACTGCACAGTTATAGTTAGTGACTTACCGCTGACGTTCTTTCTGATGGAATCGTTCACTTTTCACGTCTTTTCCATCTGGACCAGACCGACAATGACAACGTCTCCAGCCAGGACTCAGCTACAAAGATTACAACAAAGACATGTTTCACTTCTCATATTCCAGCCCCATCACCATGTATCCCCAACCTGCATAAACCCCTTATTCTGCTGATACCCCAATGCTCAGCCGCTGCTGCCATATGTGTTCCTTTTACTGCACCTGATACCCCATTGCTGAGCCGCTGCTGCCGTATGTGTCCCTATTACTGCACCTATTGTGTGGTTCTGTGTGCCCTCTAAATTCTAAAGCATCCCACTATATATAGTAATGCCGGGTGCAAGTGCCCTAGAAAACAGTGACCACATTTTGTCCCCTAGAATGTAATAATGCCCTCTGTGCCCCATTTGACAGTCACAGTAAAATGAGTTCCCCTATAACAATAAGTGCCCACTTTACATTTAATAATGTTCTGATTCTCCCCCTGTACAGCTCCCCTATACACAGTATAATGCCCCCTCACTGTATATATACTGATCCCCCAGTGATGGCTCCAACACTGTATGATGGCCACCTCACTGTAATCTCCACATTGTATGATGGCCCCCTAGATAGCCTCCATATAGTATAATGCACCAGATAGTTCTCAATATAGTATAATGCAGCCCCCTTAGGCAGACTCTACAGTATTTTGCCGGCCCCCCTATGGGCAGACTCTAGTATATTGCAGCCCCCCATAAGCAGACTGTAATGTAAGGCAGCACCCCCCTATAGGCAGACTGTAATATAAGGCAGCACTCCCCCATAAGCAGACTGTAATGTAAGGCAGCACTCCCCCCCATAGGCAGACTGTAATATAAGGCAGCACTCCCCCAGCGACAGACTGTAATATAAGGCAGCACCCCCCCCATAAGCAGACTGTAGTATAAGGCAGCCCCCACCCTATAGGCAGACTGTAATATAAGGCAGCACCCCCACCCTATAGGCAGACTGTAATATAAGGCAGCACTCCCCCATAAGCAGACTGTAATATAAGGCAGCACTCCCCCCCATAGGCAGACTGTAATATAAGGCAGCACTCCCCCAGCGGCAGACTGTAATATAAGGCAGCACCCCCCATAGGCAGACTGTAGTATAAGGCAGCCCCCACCCTATAGGCAGACTGTAATATAAGGCAGCACCCCCACCCTATAGGCATACTGTAGTATAAGGCAGCCTCCCCATCCAATATAGGCAGACTGTAATATAAGGCAGCACCGCCACCCTATAGGCAGACTGTAGTATAAGGCAGCCTCCCCATCCAGTATAGGCAGACTGTAATATAAGGCAGCACCCCCACCCTATAGGCAGACTGTAGTATAACGCAGCCCTCCCCATCCGCTGTAGGCAGACTGTAGTATAATGCACCCCATAAAAAAATAAATAAATCTAATACTCACCTCTCTTGCTCCCAGCTCCTGTGCTGCTCACTGCTCCCGCTCATCTCCTGACAGCGGGTGCCGGGCAGCGACATCATCTCACCCGCTGTCAGTGAGAGGGGGATGATGGGATGTCAGCTGTATCGGCAGCTTAACCAGCGATCGATGACAGGTGGGGGGCCCACTGCTGATCGATTCTCCCTGCTCTGCCGCAGAATGTAACTGTATCGGCGGCCTGCACACGCCGATACAGTTACAGTAGCGTCCCCTCTGCCCCCCCGGTAGCTACTCTACTGCTTTTAATAATTAGTGATAACTTTTAATGTTGGGAATAACCCTATAAAGGGAAGAACAGACTGACCCTGTGCAATTTAATCCTTCAGACATATTGTCATCCATCTGTCCTCTGCTTCTTACTAAATACACTTTTTTTTTGCATTTACTGTTCAGTAACTGGTCTAAGAAGATGAAAAATCAGAAGACCATAATTGCCATCACTTTTCAATTAGTCCCACATGACCTCCAAGATTAAATAAAAAAAAAAGACTATGTCAGATAAAATATATTGAAACAGGGTGCAGCTGTACTGGGGAAAAATGTTCAGATGGATGGAGGAGATTTTATACTAGGATCTGGGGAAGAGAGGGTAGTTGTGCAAATAACAGGATAGAGTGGACACAGAGAGTGAGACAGTGGCGGTCAATAAGGATGGGGGGGGTTGAGACATGAAGGCAAAGTAGGAAGGTGAATAGAAGTAATAAATGTGCTAATAATATTAATTGACTGCTGGCAAATGCAAGATGTCATGGGTGACAAACGTAGAGGGTTACACTACTGTAGGAGTACGGTGCACAGGAAATAAAATGCTACAATGCTGTGGCCTGAACAAAACTCTGCGGAACTGATCTAAAGGAGAAAAGTTGCAGGAGGGACAAAATTAGGCAATGCTCTGGGTCAGGTGACGATGACATAGCCAGCCTTTAATATAAAAGGTCAGCATGTGTGTCAAAATGTGATATTTGTTGCCAAGGGAAGTAGTAGGTGCTTCTTCTGCAGCTCCAGCGGCCGAGACAGTAGGCCGCAGCCTTGTGCTACAGCAAGGCCCAGACTCAGATGATGGTCAATCACCAAAGAACAGAGCCATGCCAGTCAAGGTACAGACTTCACCCATCGACGGTCAAGGCTTGTGATCTAGACGACACCTGTCAACAGTCAAGGACCAGCCCTCATCGATACAGACCAAGGAGACACTTGAGGATAGCCAGTCAGACAATAAAGCTTGGGCCAGTCATCGGAGGAAACATGTGCAACGGGCCGTGACTTTCAGCACGAACTTACAGTACTGAGCGAGGGTTGCAGGACAGATGGGTCTGGATGATGCTAAAGCGTCCCAGAGGGCTGACAGACTTTGTTAGTAAATCGTGCAGCTAGTGAGATGGAGCAGCAGCCCTTGTCAGGGTCCAGAAAGTTGCAGATGTTCCTTGAGACTGTTCCCGCCAAATAATGTGTTTGCCTCCCCCTTCCCAAGTAGATCTCGGTTGGACTGTAGACCCTGAGCTGATCCTAAAATTCTTCATTGTATAGTAACCCACATATCTGTCTATATAATTGTTTGCCAGTAATTCTGTGAAAATTGTTCCTGTGTGATGTGCCTTTAATAATAACCCTTTTACACATATAATTCTGTTAAGTGAATTAAGTAAATTGCTGTTCCCGCCTGGTGCCGCTGTGGTTGCATTTAGTCCACCTGCTTCCACTACATTCAGAAAGGACAGGAAAGACAAAAAATGTGGAGGTGTACATTTTCGTTAAATCCCACTTAAGATCTGTTCTTAGTGAAGACATTGCCGGGGACTGCGCCTGTGTAGAGTATGGGTACATGTACATGAGGATGGAAATAACGGAAAGCTGGTTAACCCCTTTACTACCAAGGGTGGGTTGCACGTTAACTCCCGGGCCAATATTTACAATTCTCACCACTGTCCCTTTATGAGGTAATAACTCTGGAACGCTTCCATGGATCCTGGTGATTCTGATATTGTTTCCTCGTGACATATTGTACTTCATGTTAGTGGTAAAATTTCATTCATATAACTTGCGTTTATTTGTGAAAAAAACGGAACTTTGGCGAAAATTTTGAAAATTTTGCAATTTTCCAATTTTGAATTTTTATGCTCTTAAATCACAGAGATATGGCACTCAAAAAACGTAATAAGTACCATTTCCCACATGTATACTTTGCATCAGCACAATTTGTGAACCAAAATTTTTTTTTGTTAGGAAGTTATAAGGGTTAAAAGTTGACCAGCGATTTCTCATTTTTACAACACCATTTTATTTTTACGGACCACATCACATTTGAAGTCACTTTGAGGGGTCTATATGATAGAAAATACCCAAAAGTGACACCATTCTAAAAACTCCACCCCTAAAGGTGCTCAAAACCACATTCAAGAAGTTTATTAACCCTTCAGGTGCTTCACAGGAATTTTTTGAATGTTTTAAAAAAAAATGAACATTTAACTTTTTTTCACAAAAAAATTACTTCAGGTTCAATTTTTTTATTTTACCAAGGGTATCAGGAGAAATTGGACTGGAAAAGTTATTGTGCAATTTGTCCTGAGTAGGCCGATACCTGATATGTGGGGGGAACCACTGTTTGGGCGCATGGCAGAGCTCGGAAGGGAAGTAGCGCCGTTTGACTTTTTCACTGCAAAATTGGCTGGAATTTAGATTGGAGGCCATGCCACGTTTGGAGAGCCCCTGATGTGCCTAAACAGTGGAAACCCCCACAAGTGACCCCATTTTGGAAACTAGACCCCCCAAGGAACTTATCTAGATATGTGGTGAGCACTTTGAACCCCCAAGGGCTTTACAGAAGTTTATAACGTACAGCCGTACAATTAAAAAAATCATATTTTTTTTCCACAAAAATGATCTTTTCACCCCCTTTTGGAAGTGCATTGAGCAGCAGGGTGGTGTACTGGTAAAAGAGAAAAAAAAAATCTTTTAAATCTTCTGCCTGAGCGAGTGTGAACGAGCTGAGTGTGACCTGAGAGTAAGTGCGAACTGTGGTAAGTGTGTGACTTGAGATTCAGTGACTTTGGATTCAGGGAGTTTCCAAGGGAGGTATTACTGAATTGCTTTTATATTTTATTAATACTTTTTATTTATTTTTGCTTATCTTATTGTCTGGTGCACTCCCCATTAGTATGTGCTCCACTATTGCCAATGCAATCCAGTGCACGTCTTGTCGCATGTATGAAATCCTTGACCAGCCGGTCGAGGGTGCATACTGCTGTGCAAGATGTGAGCACGTTGTGCATTTGGAAGCCCAGATACTGGATCTAAATGTGCAGCTGGCAACACTGAGATCCATAGGCAATATGGAAAGGAGTCTTCTGCTCACTGAGCAGATGCTCAATGGGATAGATGGGGGGGATGCTATGTTGGAGCTGCAGGAAAATGAAGCAGCTAGCTGGGTGATAGTTAGAAGGCGGGGTAGAGGGAAGAGCACCAGGGAGGCTAGTCCTGATCTGGCACACCCCAATAAGTTTGCTAAGTTGGCAGATGAGGGGAGTGTTAGTGCAGGAGTAGCACTGCTGCAGCAAGGCATGTCTTCTGAAAGCCTGAGGAGTGTCTGCTCCAGTAAGGGTGGAAATAGGAGAGCAGGGCAGGCCAGACAGGTTCTGGTAGTGGGAGACTCAATTATTATGGGAACAGATAGGGCAATCTGTCACAAAGACAGGGATCGTCGAACGGTGTGCTGCCTACCAGGCGCTCGAGTCCGACACATCGCTGATCGGGTTGACAGATTACTGGGAGGGGCTGTTGAGGATCCAGCGGTCATGGTGCACATTGGCACAAATGACAATATATAGTCTGTTCAGAAATGACCGAAGAAATAAGCGAGGGGGAGGCGTGTGTTTATATGTAAAATCATCCTTAAAACCCATCCTTCGTGATAATGTATATGAATCTAATGAAAATGTAGAGTCCCTGAGGGTAGAGATAAGGGGAGGGAGGAAAAATAATAAATTACTGAATTACTGATAGGGGTTTGTTATAAGTCTCCAAAAATAATGGAAGCAACAGAGAATATCCTCATAAAGCAAATAGATGAAGCTGCGACTCAAGGAGAAGTCATTATTATGGGGGACTTCAACTACTCTGAAATACATTGGGGAAGCGAAACCTGCAGTTCCAGCAAAGGTAATAGGTTTATGACAACTATGAGAGACAATTACCTTTCACAACTGGTTCAGGACCCAACAAGAGGGGGGGCACTGCTAGACCTAATATTAACCAACAGGCCAGACTGCATATCAAATGTAAGGGTTGAGGGTCACTTGGGTAATTGGGTAATAGTGATCACAAATTAATAAGTTTTCATGTATCCTTTAATAAGATGTGTAGTAGAGGGGTTACAAGGACACTAAACTTCAGGAAGGCAAATTTTCAACGGATGAGAGATGATCTTGGTGCAATTACTGGGACGATATCCTGAGACATAAAAATACACAAAGAAAATGGGAGACGTTTATTAGCATCCTGAATAGGACCTGTGCACAATATATACCGTATGGGAATAAACATGCGAGAAATAGGAGGAAACCACTATGGCTAAATAGAGCTGTAAGGGGTGCAATAAGAGATAAAAAGAATGCATTTAGAGAATTAAAGCAAGTAGGTAGTGATGAGGCATTAACTAAATACAGAAGATTAAATAAATTCTGTAAAAAGCAAATCAAGACAGCAAAGATTGAGACAGTGAGACTCATTGCCAGAGAAAGTAAAAATAATCCTAAAATATTCTTTAACTACATAAATAGTAAGAAACTAAAAAATGATAGTGTTGATCCTCTTAAAAATAGTCTGGGTGAAATGGTGGATGAGGAGGATGAGGATGAGGAAAAAGCCAATATGCTAAATGACTTTTTTCAGCAGTATTTACACAAGAAAATCCCATGACGGATAACATGATCAGGGATAGAAATTCTCCATTAAATGTCACCTGCTTAACCCAGCAGGAAGTACGGCGGCGTCTAAAAATCACTAAATTTGACAAATCCCCTGGCCCGGATGGGATACACCCCCGAGTACTGCAGGAATTAAGCACAGTCATAGATAGACCATTATTTTTAATCTCTAAAGATTCCATAATAACAGGGTCTGTACCACAGGACTGGTGTATAGCAAATGTGGTGCCAATATTCAAAAAAGGGACAAAAACTGAGCTTGGAAATTATAGGCCAGTAAGTTTAACCTCAACTGTGGGTAAAATCCTGGAGGGTTTTCTAAGAGATACTATACTGGAGTATCTGGTGAAGAATAACCTCATGACCCAATATCAACATGGGTTTACCAGGGACCGTTCCTGTCAGACTAATCTGATAAGCTTTTATGAAGAGGTAAGTTCAGGACTGGACCAAGGGAATGCAGTGGACGTGGTGTACATGGACTTTTCAAAAGCTTTTGATACGGTGCCACACAAAAGTTTGATACATAAAATGAGAACAATGGGGATAGGGGAAAATATGTGTAAGTGGGTTAAGAGCTGGCTCAGGGATAGGAAACAAAGGGTGGTTATTAATGGAGCACACTCGGAGTGGGTCACGGTTAGCAGTGGGGTACCACAGGGGTCAGTTTTGGGCCTGCTTCTTTTTAACATATTTATTAATGACCTTGTAGGGGGCATAGAGAGTAGAATTTCAATATTTGCAGATGACACTAAACTCTGCAGGGTAATCAATACAGAGGAGGACAATTTTATATTACAGGAGGATTTATGTAAACTAGAAGCTTGGGCTGATAAATGGCAAATGAGCTTTAATGGGGATAAATGTAAGGTCACGCACTTGGGTAGAACGAACAAGATGTATAATTATGTGCTTAATTGTAAAACACTGGGCAAAACTGTCACTGAAAAAGACCTGGGTGTATGGGTGGACGACAAACTCCCATTTAGTGGCCAGTGTCAGGCAGCTGCTGCAAAGGCAAATAAAATAATGGGATGCATTAAAAGAGGCATAGATGCTCATGAGGAGAACATAATTTTACCTCTATATAAGTCACTAGTGCGACCACACTTAGAATACAGTGTACAGTTCTGGTCTCCTGTGTATAAGAAAGACATAGCTGAACTGGAGCGGGTGCAGAGAAAAGCGACCAAGGTTATTAGGGAACTAGGGGGTCTGCAATACCAAGACAGGTTATTACACTTGGGGTTATTTAGTTTGGCGAATCGAAGGCTTAGGGGTGATCTTATTACAATGTATAAATATATGTGGGGACAGTACAAAGACCTTTCTAATGATCTTTTTACTCTTAGACCTGTGACGGGGACAAGGGGGCATCCTCTACGTCTGGAGGAAAGAAGGTTTAAGCATACTCACAGACGCGGATTCTTTACTGTAAGAGCAATGAGACTATGGAACTCTCTGCCATATGATGTTGTAATGAGTGATTCCCTACTAAAATTTAAGAAGGGACTGGATGCCTTTCTTTAAAAGTATAATATTACAGGGTATATACACTAGTTTCCTTAATATTGCGTTGATCCAGGGAGCTAGTCTGATTGCCGTATGTGGAGTTGGGAAGGAATTTTTTTCCCCAATGTGAAGCTTACTGTTTGCCACATGGTTTTTTTTTGCCGTCCTCTGGATCAACATGTTAGGGCAGGTTAGGATAGGATATAGGTTGAACTAGATGGACTTAAAGTCTCCCTTCAACCTTAATAACTATGTTACTATGCTACTATGTTACCCCCAATTTTTATTTTCCCAAGAGTAACAGGACCCCAAAATTTATTGTGCAATTTGTCCTGAGTACGCTGATACCCCATATATGGGGGTAAACCACTATTTGGGCACATGGCAGCGCTCGGAAGGGAAGCAGCTCCATTTAACTTTTTTGGCTGGAATTGAGATCGGACGCCATGTTGCGTTTGGAAAGCCCCTGATGTGCCCAAACAGTGGAAACCCCCCAATTCTAACTTCAACCCTAACCTTAACCCTAACCTTAGCCCTAACTCTAGCCCTAGCCCTAACCCTAGCTCTGACCCTAGCCCTAACCCTAACCCTAGCCCTAATGGGAAAATGGAAATAAATAATTTTTTTTTTATTTTATTACTTTTCCCTATCTAAGGGGGTGATAACGGGGGGGTTTGATTTACTATTTATGGCGGTTTTTATGTTTGGCAGCTGTCATACGCTAAAAGACGCTTTTTATTGTAAAAATAGTTTATGCATCACCACATTTTGAGAGCTATATTTTTCCATATTTTGACCCACCTAGTCATGTGAGGTCTTATTTTTTGCAGGACGAGTTGACGTTTATATTGGTACCATTTTCGGGCATGTGACATCTTTTGATCGCTTTTTATTCCGATTTTTGGGACGCAGAATGAACAAAAACCAGCGTTTTGGGGGGTGCGTTTACTTTAGGGGGGGTGCGTTTACACCGTTCCGTGTGCGGTAAAATTAATAAAGCGGTTTTATCCTTTGGGTCAGTACGGTTACAGCGATACCTCTTTTATGTCTTTTTTTATGTTTTGGCGGTTTTATGCAATGAAAACAATTTTATATAAAAAATAATTATTTTTGCATCGCTTTATTCTGTGAACTATAACTTTTTTATTTTTTCGCTGACGATGCTGTGTGGCAGCTCGTTTTTTGCAGGACAAGATGACGTTTTCAGTGGTGCCATGGATATTTATATGCGTCCTTTTGATCGCGAGTTATTGCACTTTTTGTTCGGCAGTATGATAATAAATCATTATTTTTTGCTTCGCTTTTTATTTTTATTTTTTAAGCGGTTCGCTAAAGGGGTTAACTAATGGGACAGTTTTATAGGGTGGGTCATTACGGACGTGGCGATACGAAATATGTGTACTTTTATTTATTTTTTGTTTTTTTATTTTCAAAAAATGAATTTATTAGGGAATATTTTTTTTTTAAATTTATTTAGCGATTTTTTTAAAATTATTTTTACTTTTTTTTTAATTTTTTTTACTTTATTATAATGTCCCATGGGGGACATCACTGTCCTGTGACAGATCGCCTATCTGTCACATCACAGATCGCTGTGACACAGGAACTGCTGCAGGCTTACTCATGCCTGCGCTCTGCGGGCAGTGAGGAAGCCAGCTCCCTGCAGGCCCCCGAAGGTCCCCGTCGCCATATTGGATCCGGGGATCTGCAGGGAAGGCGATCCCCGCAGCGGCTCAGCACGTCGCGCTGCTGCGGGGGTCGCAGGGAAGCACGGAGGGAGCCCCCTCCCTGCCGATGCTTCCTTTAACCCCCGATAGACCGCGATCATGTTTGATCGTGGTGTGCCAGGGGTTAACGTGTCGGGGGCGGTCCGTGACCACGCCTGACACATTGTGCCAGGTGTTAGCTTTGATAATCAGCTGACACCTGGCCGCGATCAGCTGCGCTCCCCCCGTGAGCGCCGCTGATCGCATTAGACATACTATTCCATCCTTGGGACTTAGGTCCCAGGTCACATGGCTGGAATATTATGTCCATTGTAGGAAAGGGGTTAATAAAGTTTGCTGCACGCCTCCTGATAGAGCTGAACAGATGGAGGATGAAATGCTGCAACAAATTAAAAAGGCAGCATAAAATAATAGGGTCCTTATTATGTGGGATTGTATCTATCCAGACATTCAATGGGGCATAGAATCTTCTGGTTGTGCTAAAAGCTGCAATTTCTTATCCGCAGTTCAAGACAATTACCTCGCTTAGTTAGTAGATGAACTGACCAGGGGAGATAATCTGCTTGATCTGGTCCTGTCAAATAGACCAGATACAATTTCAGATCTACAGGTCAGGGAGCATTTGAGATGCGGCAACCATAATATGTTACGTTTCATTGAAATATTCAAAAAAACATTTCAAAGGGCAAATGCAAAAGCCTGAAACTTTAGGAAAGCTGATTTCAACAAATTAATGAAAGAGCTTAATCACGGAGATGTTTAACCTCCTTTCTGAATTCGAGCGTATATTTACGCCAATGTAGGACTCTCTCCCTTTGATGTGGCCACCGGCGATGAACCCACATCTTTCCCGGGACATGTCAGCTGTTTTGAACAGCTGACATGTGTCCACAGTAGCCACGGTTGGAATTGCGATCCACCCATGGCTATTAACCAGTTAAGTGCTGCTGTCAAACTCTGACAGCTGTTATGATTGGGTTACCGAGGAGGAGAGCAAGACCAAGCTAAGCCACAGAAAACCAGAGAGGTTGGTAACTAAGCGGATTGCAGACCCCCGATCCTATCCACACAACTAGCAGTAGCCGTGGAGAGTACCTACGATGACCCTAGACGCCTCGGCACAGCCGGAGAGCGAAATAAGCTTAAAGCAAGAAAGGGGAAATGTAAACTGGCCCAGAGCAGACCCCAAAGGAATAGATAGCCCCCAAACATATATTGTCGGTGAGACAAGATGAAAACACAAATGCAGGTAGGAAAATAGACTGAGCAAACGATGGGGCCCACAATAACTAGACAGGACAGGAAAGGAAAGACTCTGTCTGCAATCACGCAAAAAACCCTGCAAAAAATATCCAACATGTCTGATAGAAAAATACTGAAGTCGCACGACTTCGCCCACTATATCAGCACTCTGGTATATTCTGAAAGCAGAGCAAAAAGAGGCCAATATAATAAGGGACAAAAACAAACTGGCACAAGCAGTAACATATGGATGGAGATTCAGCACAGCCCCAGCCGGAGCTGGCTGACCACACAAAACTGAAATAGACAAAACCAGATCAAATGTGAACAATAGCAAAAGAACACTTAGCTGAGCATCCAGGGACTGATCTGGAAACTAAGACCTCAGGAGGCAGGAAAAAATCACCAGCAGGGATAGAGGGAGTTGGCAAGGGTATCATGGTCAGGTACCG
Organism: Dendrobates tinctorius; assembly: GCF_039654945.1. Classification (NCBI taxonomy): domain Eukaryota; kingdom Metazoa; phylum Chordata; class Amphibia; order Anura; family Dendrobatidae; genus Dendrobates; species Dendrobates tinctorius. The sequence goes on along the minus strand of NW_027361897.1, from coordinate 11,899,070 downwards.
ATAAGTTGAAAAGCCGACCCTTGCGAAATTTACACCCAGGCATTAACTCAATTGCACAGTCATAACTCCTATGAGGAGGCAAAGATGTAAATCCAGTCAGAAACCCCAGATCTCCAATCGTCCTCCTCATTATCAGGTGGCAAGCCTCTGTTAATCAGATCAGCTCCATTACCTCCAGTAACCACCAGAAGGAGCCCACAAAGAGAACTCGCGACCCCTCTGTCAATATAACCAGCTCCACTACCTTCACTAGTAACCAGAGGTAGGCCAAAAAGCGAATTCACAACAGACAGCGGTATTTAACAAGCGTTTCCGGCAATCGCGCTGAAAATACGCACACCGGTGACCCACGTCACGTGATCGCAGTAATTCTAGCGCATAGAGGCGATCTGATCATCGCCTCTATGTAGCAGAGCCAATCGAGTTGTGGCATCTTCTAGTTTCCTATGGAGGCTATTGAACCATGACAAAGGTTAAAAAAAGTGTTTAAAAATATAAAAAAATAAAAATATAAAAGTTCAAATCACCCCCCTTTCGCCCCATTCAAAATAAAACAAAAAAAATAAAATCCCACATACACATATTAAGTATCGCCGCATTCAGAATCGCCCGATCTATCCATAAAAAAAGGATTAACCCGATCGCTGTAAAAAGTCAAAACGCCAGAATTACATTTTTTTTGGTCGCCACGACATTGCATTAAAATGCAATAACGGCCTACCAAAAGATCGTATCTGCACCAAAATGGTATCATTAAAAACGTCTGCTCAGTGTGCAAAAATAAGCCCTCACTCAACCCTAGAACACGAAAAACTAAGACGCTACGGGCATCAGAAAATGGCGCAATTTTCTATTTTTTTAAGAACCTAGACATTTTTGGTGTCTATGAACTCGTAATGACTTGGAGAATCATAATGGCAGGTCAGTTTTAGAATTTAATGAACCTACTAAAAAAGCCAAACAAAAAACAAGTGTGGGATTGCACTTATTTTACAATTTCACCGCACTTGGAATTTCAAGTAGGTAACGGAGACCAGAACACAACCTAGAGTACAGAGCAAGCACACACATATCTGATGAGCGAAGCTCCAATTGGTAATGGTCTGACCATTGTCAAAGAGCTAAATAGCCCTGTAATCACCTAGAACAGGTGACACCTGCAAGTGCTCTCACAAGACCCAGCCATAGCTGTCAATGAATTCACAAATATCTTTGCCTCAGAACAGGCAGCAGTGCTGTCACCCACAATCCTGACAGCTCAGCAAGGCCTTGATCCCATAGGGCGGCAGAATTGTCAGTCACAGCGTCCCTCAGACACTGTAAGTAGTGGAATCATGACTGTTCACCACCTGATATAACTAGTTTAACAATCAAAAAAGGGAAAAAAAACCCAGCTCACCTGTAGCTGCATGTGGTGAGTGGAAGCACAGAACCCGTGTAGTCTCACGTGCAGTCAATACAAAAGGGAGGAGTTGGTTCAGCTTCCAATAAAATCCCAAATTTATTACATTTTTCACAAAGGCAGTTGTACCTTAGTGTGCTCGAAATGCATAGCTGCTACAACTGCCTTTGTGAACAATGTTCTGCTATGACTCCTATTTATATTTAATGTAATAAATTTTGGATTTTATTGTAAGCTGGAGGAACTCCTCCTTTTTGTAATAACTAGTTGAACACAAGAAGAAGTGCATCTGTATCTCAGCAAATTAAACACTTACAAATCCCCCCGGGGCCAGATGGCATTCAGCCACAGATATTGAGGGAGCTGAGTTTAGTAATTGGCAGACTACTGTATCTCATCGTCTTAGACTCGCTTGTAATATGGTTGTTGCCATTGAAGAACTGGAGAATGGCTGACGTGGTGCCGATATTTAAGAAAGGTAAGAAGGTGGATCCAAGCAACTGCCGTCCGGTTAGTCTGAAATCAGTAGTGTAGGCATCATAAGAGATGACCAGCAGAGGTATATTTCAGTAAATAATAAAGTAAGTGACAACCAGCATGGATTCAAGAAAGATAAGTCGTGGCTAACCAACATGTTGGGTTTTAATGAGGATGTATGTGCAATTCTGGATGCAGGTAATGCGGCTGATGTGATTTATCTGGACTTTACAAAGGCATTTGATACTTTACCACATAAAAGCCTTATACTGAAGCTACAGAAGCAGGAACTGGGGGAAACTATATGCAGATGGGTAAGGAATTGGCTAAATGACAGGAAACAAAGAGTTGTCATAAGTGCAGGGCCGTATTTAGACTTCATGCTGCCCTAGGCACTTTTAGTGCTGCCTCCCCCATTGTGAAAGTAGCCTTTCTTCCCAGTGCAGCCATCTCCCTAGTGCAGCCATCTCCCCAGTGCAGCCATCTCCCTAGTGCAGCCATCTCCTCAGTGCACCAATCTCCCCAGTGCACCCATCTCCTCAATGCACCCATCTCCCCAGTGCAGCCATCTCCCCAGTGCACCCATCTTCCAAGTGAACCCATCTCCCCAGTGCACCCATCTCCCCAGTGCATCTATCTTCCCACTGCAGCCATCTCCCCAGTGCAGCCATCTCCTCAGTGCACCCATTTCCCCAGTGCACCCATCCCCCAGTGCAGCCATCTCCTCAGTGCACCCATCTCCCCAGTGCACCCATTTTCCCAGTGCAGCCATCTCCCCAGTGCAGCCAACTCCGCAGTGCACCCATCTCCCCAGTGCACCCATCTCCTCAGTGCACCCATCTCCCCAGTGCAGCCATCTCCTCAGTGCATCCATCTCCCCAGTGCACCCGTCTCCCCAGTGCAGCCATTTCCCCAGTGCACCCATCTCCCCAGTGTACCCATCTCCCCAGTGCAACCATATCCCCAGTGCAGTCATCTCCCTAGTGCAGCCATCTCCTCAGTGCACCCATCTCCCCAGTGCACCCATCTCCTCAATGCACCCATCTCCCCAGTGCAGTCATCTCCCCAGTGCACCCATCTCCTCAATGCACCCATCTCCCCAGTGCAGTCATCTCCCCAGTGCACCCATCTTCCAAGTGCACCCATCTCCCCAGTGCACCCATCTCCCCAGTGCAGCCAACTCCCCAGTGCACCCATCTCCCCAGTGCAGCCAACTCCCCAGTGCACCCATCTCCCCAGTGCACCCATCTCCCCAGTGCACCCATCTCCCCAGTGCAGCCATCTCCCCAGTGCAGCCATCTCCTCAGTGCACCCATCTCCCCAGTGCACCCATCTCCCCAGTGCAGCCATATCCCCAGTGCAGCCATCTCCCCAGTGCAGCCATCTCCTCAGTGCACCCATCTCCCCAGTGCAGCCATCTCCTCAGTGCACTCATCTCCCCAGTGCTCCCATCTCCTCAATGCACCCATCTCCCCAGTGCAGCCATCTCCCCAGTGCAGCCATCTCCCCAGTGCAGCCATCTCCCCAGTGCAGCCATCTTCCAAGTGCACCCATCTCCCCAGTGCACCCATCTCCCCAGTGCTGCCATCTCCCTAGTGCAGCCATCTCCCCAGTGCACCCGTCTCCCCAGTGCAGCCATCTCCCCAGTGCAGCCATCTCCCCAGTGCAGCCATCTCCCCAGTGCAGCCATCTCCTCAGTGCACCCATCTCCCCAGTGCACCCATCTCCCCAGTGCACCCATCTCCCCAGTGCACTCATCTACCCAGTGCACCCATCTCCCCAGTGCAGCCATCTCCTCAGTGCAGCCATCTCCCCAGTGTACCCATCTCCCCAGTGCAGTCATCTCCCCAGTGCAGCCATCTCCCCAGTGCACCCATCTTCCAAGTGCACCTATCTCCCCAGTGCACCCATCTCCCCAGTGCAGTCATCTCCCCAGTGCAGCCATCTCCCCAGTGCACCCATCTTCCCAGTGCACCCATCTCCCCAGTGCACCCATCTCCCCAGTGCTGCCATCTCCCCAGTGCAGCCATCTCCCCAGTGCACCCATCTCCCCAGTGCACCCATCTCCCCAGTGCACCCATCTTCCAAGTGCACCCATCTCCCCAGTGCACCCATCTTCCAAGTGCACCCATCTCCCCAGTGCACCCATCTCCCCAGTGCAGCCATCTCACTAGTGCAGCCATCTCCCCACTGCAGCCATCTCCCCAGTGCAGCCATCTCCTCAGTGCACCCATTTCCTCAGTGCACCCATTTCCTCAGTGCACCCATTTTCCCAGTGCACCCATCTCCCCAGTGCAGCCATCTCCCCAGTGCAGCCATCTCCCCAGTGCACACATCTCCCCAGTGCAGCCATCTCCCCAGTGCACCCGTCTCCCCAGTGCACCCGTCTCCCCAGTGCACCCATCTCCCCAGTGCAGCCATCTCCCCAGTGCACCCATCTCCCGAGTGCAGCCATCTCCTCAGTGCACCCATCTCCCCAGTGCACTCCGCTCATTCTCCACCCGGCTCACTCTCCCCCCCACACCGCTCACTCTCCATCCCCCCCACACTGCTCACTCTCCATCCCCCCACACCGCTCGCTTTCCATCCCCCCACCACCGCTCACTCTCCTTCCCCCCCAGCACCGCTCACTCTCCATGCCCCCCACACCGCTCACTCTCCATCCCCCACACCGCTTACTCGCCATCCCTCATGACGCTCACTCTCCATCTGGCTCACCTGCTGCTGCTTGTCTTGTCTAGCCAGGCACCGGTATCTGTTCTTCCTGTTTATGTGAGTGTGCGGTCACGTGGTACTGCTCATTAAGGTCATAAATATGGGCGCCACGCCTATGAGAGCAGACTGGCATCCATATTCATGATCTTAATGAGCGATACCACGTGACAGCACGCTGATGGGTCACCCCCGCTGGCTTCACCCAGGGCTGTGGGGTACTCGGTATCGGGCCGGTGTCAGGGGGATGATGTGTCACAGCAGCGGTGACCCGGTCCGTGGCCCTGAGCCTCAATATTAATGGCGGTGGTGTTTGTTTGTAATGTAAAGTTTGTGGCGCCACCCGTGGTATTTGGCAAGTAAGATGGTAAGCCAACGCTGCTTGCAGATCCACTGGGACTGATGATGTGATGCAGCTAAGATGGTGTAGCTCCCCACAGGTGGAGCTGTAGTCCCAGGGCAGTGTATAGGTGCGATGGAGGAGTAAGGACACAGAATGGTGTAGATATTGATACCCCCAATGTAGCGGTGCTGATGTGGGAATGAATGGAGGACACCAGGGCTTGCAGTTTCAAAGCTTTACTCACAGTTCGTAGTGCACACAGGTGCCCGCTTCGGTACCGTGTCCTCCGGGACAGAGGCCCAGCCAATCTCCAGGCAAGATAGGGCTCTCCCCGCCAGCACCCCTCCAACATGTGCCTTTGTTGAACGACTCCTCTATATCGCCTATTGGTGTGAAGAGCTCCAGCACCGTGGTTCTCTGAAGTTCCTCCTGTCAGATGTTCGTAACAACTCTCTCTCACTTGTATGACAGACAGCTGTAGCCTGCTTCGGGGTCTCCCTTCTCCTGAATCCCGGCTCTCTATCCGTTTCGCTGTTGTGTCCCAAGTCTTAGATGGGAGTAGTGCATTTACAGCCAACTACTCCACCGATGTCTGCTGCAGAACCATAAGTGTCCATACAACCTCGGGGACCGGGCCCCGGCCGTGCTCTGAGAACCTATAGGCAGGGTTCCTATCCAACCCACTCTTCCTCTCTGTTCTCCTTCCACTTCGTTCCGTACTTGTCTTTCTCTCTCTTATGGAAATGCAGGTTACAGTTCTACGTCTCTCTTTCTCTTTCTTCTCTTTCTTTCTTCAGGAGCTCTCCACTAAGACCAGTCATCAGCCTCTCCCAACTGATTGTCTTTCCTCCACCTGAGCTCCCAACAGGCTGACCTTCTGCCAGCCTGCTCTCCTCTGGGACTCACCCCAGACTCCGCTCCGGTCAGACTGACCTCGACGGCCCCCAAGGGACTGACCTCGACTCCCCTCTGGGAGACTGACCTCTAATTCTATCTTTCCCAGTCTTTTTATACTAACTCCACCCACCTCCCAGCACATCTCGTGTTACGAAGCAGCTAGTTGTCCCTGCTGAACTATCCTGTGTATGGGATGCAGGTGTTGGAGTGTGGCAGGGAGTTCCCACCTTACCTGGATGGTGGGGCACTACACCTTAGGAGAAGGTGCAGTACCTCTGTGGCGACTGAGCCTCAGGGGTGCCACACTGACACAGGAAGAGCAGATATCAGCGCAGCTCAGGAACATCGGAGCTGCAGTGCAGGCACCGCTGGAGGAGGTGATTATGATGGGGGGGACGAGGTGGAGGGACGACCCCCGGACTAAAAAAAACAAATTAAAAAAAAAACAAAAACCTTGCTCAGGTGCCGCCCTTCCGCAGAGTCCCACCCTAGGCACGTGCCTACGAGTGCCTAATGACAAATACAGCCCTGTATAAGTGGTACATTCTTTAAATGGGATATAGTCAGCAGTGGGGAACGCAGGGATCTGTGATAAAACCGATTCTTTTTAACCTCTTTATTAATGACCTTGTGGATGGGATTGAGAGTAAAGGTAAAGGGTCAGTCGATGATTCTTATTCTTTGCTTACGAGTCACGACACCAAACTTTGTAAGATATTAAAAACTGACCTTGACATTATAATATTGCAAAACTATCTGGATAAGATGTGTGATTGGACAAACACTTAGAGTAATGTAGAGTAATGCACCTACAACGGAGTAATCCTATTGCTTGTTTAGTTTAGTAAAAAGACGCCTCAGAGGAGATCTCATTAACATGTATAAATATATGTGTGGTCAGTACAAAACACTGGCACATGACTTATTCCTTCCAAAGACCATACTAAGGACCAGTGGGCACTCATTATGGGTGGAAGAAAGGTGATTCCGGCAGCTAACTAGGAAAGGTCTCTTTACAGTTAGAGCAGTCAGACTGTAAAATGCCCAACCATAAGAGATAAACTCTATTACAGCTTTTAAAAAAGGGCTGGATGATTTCCTTAGTGCACAATACAATGTGGGTTATAGATACAGTAATTTAATGATAAAGAATGCATAATTGGTGGAGAAAGGTTGAGCTTGATGGACCTAGGTCAATTTTCAACCTATGTCGCTATGTAACTATTGTTAAGGAACTTCACTCTGGGTTTGTAATGTGCAATGGTGACCTCCAGTGGAAATCATTGGGTACCACAATGCATCTACTAACTGCTTTATGAATGTGGCTACTAGTAGAGTTGAGCGAAACGGGTCGGTCATATTCAAAAGTCACTGACTTTCGCTGAAGTCGGGTTTCATGAAACCTAACCCGACCATAGCGTGAGGTCGGCCACGAGGTCGGCGACCAGAGCGCCAAAGTCGCGTTTCAAAAGATGCTTCCAGCGCCCTTTTTCAGCCAATGATGGAGGACGCACACTGTGGGCAACGCGATGACATAGGCATCGGTCACCACCATCTTTGAGAAGGGCATGCAAGTGATTGGCTGGCTTTGTGTGGCATCACAGGGGCTATAAAAGGGTGTGAACGCCGACCACCATCTTACTCATGCCGATCTCAGAATAGGGAGATTTGCTGCTGCTGCTGATTCTGTAGGGAGAGCGTTAGGCAGGGAAGAAGAACCAAAAAAACTGCTTCTGCTGTTAGCGATTTCCACTTACAACACATTGTGTGCAGTGACAGGGGAGGCTCTATTTTTGTGCATCAGCTCTGTTGGTTATTAGGCTGCCTTATAAGGCTCCCTGATAGCTGCATTGCTGTTTGCACATTGCTGTGCAAACTGCTTTTTTAAAAACAAAAACACTTTTCTTCCTCTTTTCTGCACAGCTACCAAGGGTTCATTTTTCCACCCTTTTGTGTGTGCACTGTGCAGCAGTCCTGCTTATTAGGCTGCCTGTGTCCATACTTGGACTGAGAGCATCATTGTCAGCGTCCTCAAATCTCTAGTGAGATCCAAAATCTCACCAATCCTATAGACACCCTCTACCTTGTCATACACCATCCAATTTCAGCCTGTTACATTGAGGTGTAATCTCTACTGGGCCAGAGACAATAGTTCTGCGTCCTCAAATGTATAGTGAGATTCAAAATCTCACCAATCCTATAGACACCCTCCACCTTGTCTTCACCATCCAATTTCAGCCTGTTACATTAAGGTGTAATCTCTACTGGGCCTGAGACAATAGTTCAGCGTCCTCAAATCTATAGTGAGATTCAAATTCTCACCAATCCTATGGACACCCTACACCTTGTCATTCACCATCCAATTTCAGTCTGTTACATTGAGGTGTAATCTCTACTGGGCCAGAGACAATAGTTCAGCGTCTTCAAATCTCTAGTGAGTTTCAAATTCTCACCAATAATAGATAGACCTTCTACCTTGCTTTACAGTACCATATAACTGGTGGTATTTTGGGTACATTTTCACAAAAATGAGCAAGTATGGTGGAAGACGCCATGGAAGTGGGCGGGGGTTGCCAGCTGGTCCCGATGGTGGTGGTGGTGGTGTTGCATCTGTTGGTAGTGGCAAAAGCACAATAGCACCTAAGGCAGGAGGTGTTGAGCCTGCGTCATCGTCTGGCTCCACAAGGCCTCGAAGGCTCTCTTTTCTGGGAGTAGGTAAACCACTTTTAAAGCCGGAGCTTCAGGAACAAGTTTTGGCTTACATTGCTGACACAGCCTCCAGCTCTCTCGCCTCCTCTTCTGAAGTTTCAAAAAATAAAAGCACTGAGTCATCATTGGAGGCTCCTGGTCAGGAACAACACCTTTCCTTGTGTCCTTCACCCCTACCAAAAGTGAAGGATGTGGCAGGCCACACTACCGATTACTCCATGGAACTCTTTTCACATACCATGCCTGGGTTAGCAAGTCAAATCGTGAATTCCCCAGTCCAAGATGAATCTGACATGGAGTGCACTGATGCACAGCCACTGCTAGATTTTTCTGCTGGTACATTCACTCAGAGCACTACATTGTCCTCGCAGTGTACTGAGGCAGAATCAGACCCTGATGAAACTCAGGTGCCCCTTCCCGCATACTAAACCACCTTACACGGTGACACAGAGGAAGGTACACATGAAATTGAAGAGGAGGTGATGGATGACCCAGTTGTTGACCCAGATTGGCATCCATTGGGGAAGAGGGTGCCGCTGCCAATAGCTCAGAAGAGGAGGAGGAGGATCCGCAGAAGGCAACGACATCGCAACAGCTGTTATCTGGCAGGACCATAGCAGTCCAAAAACGTGTTACAAAAACCAAAAGAGTTGCAGGACAGCTTGGCCAGACGGTCAAATTAGCACAGCGTGCAAGGTCTCAAAATGTCTTCCATAGTAGGAAGAGTGCAGTGTGGCATTTTTTTGAACAAAATCCTAATGATCAGGCAAAAGTTATCTGTAAGAAGTGCGCAAAGACCTTTAGCCGAGGGCAAAATCTGAGAAATTTGAATACCAGGTGTATGCTTAGACATTTAACCACCATGCACTTGCAAGCGTGGACGGACTACCAAACCTCACGTACCACATGTGCACCTACTCCGAATGAAGGTAGTCAGGAACGCTACATCGCTTCCCCCACTGTAAGCTCACCGGTTAGCACACCACCAGCAGCAAATGTCAAGGTGTCGTCGCAAGGGCAAAGCAGTCATGGAATCACAATGTTATAGCTATGAAAGACGGAATCTAGGTCATCAGCAACACCACCAACACCATCACCATCATCAATCCTCTCTCAGTCCGCCATGTCCACCGCTAGTTTCACCATATGCAGCTTTCAAGTCCAGCTCACCCTACCAGAGACTCTGAGTAGGACAAGAAAGTACTCATCCTCTCATCCGCGTACACTGGCTTTGAACGCCCACATTGCCAAACTAATCTCGTTAGAGATGATGCCCTACCGGTTGGTTGAAAGCAAAGCTTTCCTCGAGCTCATGGCCTACGCAGTACCATGCTATGACCTACCCAGTCCTTTTCGCGAAAAGCCATCCCAGCCCTCCAAGTGCATGTGAAAGACAGCATTGTCCATGCACTCAAGCAATCAGTGAGTGGAAAGGTGCACCTCACAACAGATGCATGGTCCAGTAGGCATGGCCAGGGTCATTACGTGTCCATCACTGCGCACTGGGTTAATGTGGTGGATGCAGGGTCCACAGGGGACAGCGGCAGAAGAACAGTGCTGCCTAGCCCAAGGTATAGGAAACAGTTGGCTGTAGGCGTTCGACCCTTCTCCTCCTCCAGAAGCGAAAGCTCGTCCACAGAGCGCACGAGCACTCCATCCGCAGCTGGCAGTGTTGCACACGAGGTGTCTCACTATCGAACAGCTAGTGGTAAGCGTCAGCAGGCTGTTTTGAAGATGATGTGTTTGGGAGACAACAGACACACCGCGGAGGTACTAGCCGACTACTTGCAGCGACAAACTGAGTCATGGCTGGGCAGTCTACATCTTGAGGCAGGCAAGGTAGTTAATGATAATGGCCGGAATTTTGTGGCAGCCATAGCCCTTTCAAAACTCAGACACATACCTTGCCTGGCTCACACCTTGAACCTGGTGGTGCAGTGCTTCCTCAATAATTATCTGGAGTTAACAGCCCTGCTCCATAAGGTGCGAAGACTGTGCTCGCACATCCGCCGGTCGCCCGTACACTCCAGTCGTATGCAGAAGCTGCAGCAATTGCTCCACCTTCCCAAGCACCACCTTATTATCGATGTTGCAACAAGGTGGAACTCCACCCTGCACATGGTTCAGAGGCTGTGCGAACAGAGGCAGGCTGTAATTCATTTGTGGGAGGATACACGGGCAGGCAGTTTGCAGGCAGACATGGAGTTGTCTGGTGTGCAGTGGTCGAAGCTGAAAGACCTCTGTAAAGTCCTTCAGTGTTTTGAGGAATGCACACGGCTGGTAAGCGTAGACGACGCCATCATAAGCATGAGCATCCCACTTATGCGTCTGCTCATGCAAACTTTGACGCACATTAAGGAGCAGGCGTCTGCAGCCGAGGAGAAAGAGGAGGAGGGAAGCCTTGATGACAGTCAGCCATTGTCTGCTCAGGGAAGTCTCATGGACGAGGTGGAGGAAGAAGAAGAGGAGGAGGAGGAGGATGATGGGGATGATTATTTTGGGGAGGAGGATGCTTCTTAGGGGGCAAGAAAAGATGTTGGCGTGGCAAGGTCAGGTACAGGGTTTGTGCGTGACTGGAGGGATGTGGATTTGCCAGAAAGTGCTCCTCCACCCAGCACTCGCAGTGCATCATTGACACCTGGAACATTGGCCCACATGTCTGATTTTGCCTTGCAGATCCTAAAAAGGGACCCCCGCATTGCCAAAATGATGAACGATCACGACTACTGGTTGGCCAGCATCCTGGATCCACGCTATAAAGGCAAATTCCAAAACATCATGCCACAGGAGAACCTAGAGCTAATATTGGCTAACAAACAAGCAGCTCTGGTAAACCGTTTGTTTGAGGCATTCCCAGCACACAGCAGCGGTGATGTTTTTCCAACAAGCCGTAGGGGGCAACATGGAAGAGGTGTTCGTGGTGCACACAGCCGAAGAGGCGTTGGACACAGGGGTTTCATGACCATGTTGTGGACTGATTTTTCAAGTACCGCTCACACGACTGGTAATACTGCATCGATCGAAAGTGACAGGAGACAGCAGTTGTCAACTATGGTAACAAACTACTTCTCCTCCCATATCAATGTTCTCCCTCACCGGTCATTCCCCTTTGACTATTGGGCCTGTAAACTTGACACCTGGCCTCAATTGGCACAATATGCCTTACAGGAGCTCGCTTGCCCTGCTGCTAGTGTGTTATCTGAACGAGTCTTCAGTGCTGCTGGATCAATCCTGACAGAAAAAAGGACCCGTCTGTTGACCCAAAATGTTGATGATCTAACCTTCATTAAAATGAACCAAGCATGGCTTTCAAAGGATTTTGTCCCACCCTCCCCTGCTGACGCATAGGTTGCCAGAAAAATGGCTTGCTTTTGTCCTCCTCTTCCGCGGACTTCTCCAATTACTCCATTTGCAGCTGCTGAATGTCCAACATCATCATATGACAATTTTTCCACCTCCCTAACTGGGCTGCCTCCCCCCACAGGGCCGGGGTCACCACCTGGCGCACGCACCCGTGCGAGTGCCATTGCCCTGGACAGGTGGGTGGGCACACTGTTTGGCAACGGCACTGGCACAAGGTCCCTCATAGTACAATCAAGTGTCTCTGACGGTGGGGGTGCACACTCGCCGTCAGACACACCGGCGTACTATGAGGGGCCTTGTGCCAGTGCCGTCGCCAATGAGTGGGCCCCCCTGCTTGCTCAGGATCACAGCACTTGCAAAGTTGAAATACTTACCTCTCCCTGCTCCACCGCCGTGACGTCTTCCGCGTTTCCTGACAGTGACTTTCTGGTCAGAGAGCACGATGACATCACGTCTGTATGCCCTCTGCCTAAACAGTCCAAGTGCAGTGAGATGGAAGATGGGGACGACGAGGAGTCCAGACTAGTACAGGGATTCCCTAGCGAGGAGACATTTAATTGTTTTCAATGTTGGGACAGCTATTTTTGGGGACCACTATACTCTGGAGAATGATATATGAAGCCCACCATACACTGGAGCATTCCAAAGGTGGACATCAGACACTGGAGCAGCATTTACAAGGCCCATTATGCACTGGAGCATTAGAATATGGAGCATTATTTGGGCCCATAACACAGTGGAGCTTCATCCATTGGGACCAACATATACTGTAGCATTATGTGGAGCTCATCATATACTGTTTCAAACATTATATGGGACCAATGATGGAGAAATATATGGGCCTCATTAGTCTGTATAGCACACTATGCGGTGGCCATAATACTGTATGGAGTAATATACTGTCTGTTTTTGGAGCTATTGGAGAATTTAAGATGGATATCAGTCATGAGATGTAAGAAGTGAAGTATTTTTCATTGTACTATACTGCTATTTCTCTGCCGTATCAGAGGATCATGAATTGTGGCATGTGTTAAAGGAGCCCATTGACACTCTTTGGCCCTGGGCCCACGAAAATCTGGAGCCAGCCCTACCCCCCCACAACTTTAGCCAAATAACCCCCAGTTTTCATTGCCTAACTATTATTATAATGTAAATTAAGGTTGACAGGCTTAAGTAATAAGAATTGATGTTTTTGGCATTAAAATGGGCACTGTAGGTGTGTTTCCTGTCCTCCACTCACTGCTGACTTTTCTTCCCCATTGGCTTGCATTGGGTTTCGTGTTTCAGTCAGCCTTCGACTTTTCACGATAATCAGCCGATTTCGTTCGACATGACTTTTGAGAAAGTCGGGTTTCATGAAACGCGACTCGACCCGGAGAAAAGGCAAAGTCGCTCGTCTCTAGCTACTAGTATGAAAGCATCATCTATCGCAAGGGTCAGGGTGCACAACCTTTTTTAGTCCAATGGCCCCATTGTCATGTTTTTCAACTTTTAAGAGCAGCAATGAATCTTAAGCCACTGTTAGTTGCACTAATAGAGCTTATGGTTTTGCAAGTCAGGCTGTAGTTTTAAAGGTACAATTTTGAGGTACTGTACATACAATTTTTTAATACATTTTTTTGAGACAGGAATGAAGATCAAAAAACAACAATGTCAGTGTTTATATATATTTTACTCTTCACAACGCTTTCCTTATGGGTTAAATAAAATTTTATATTTGGGTAGATCTGAAACCTATGCGTCAATACAGAATATGCTTATTTTTATTTTCATTTCTAGATTTTTCAATGGGAAAAATGGTATGTGGTAGAGTAATTTGAAATTTTAGTTTTTTTTTAATATGTTTAATATCTTTGTTTTTCCCCATTTGATTCAAAAAATCGCTACATCTTCCCTGCTCACCAGTTACCTAAATTTATTAACCCAAGGTTTACTTTTTTTTCCTGACATTTGTGATGCGGAGGCACCAACCTATGTGCCTGTGAGGACAAATATGAGGCTCCCCTTGTCAAATGGATCCACTAAGCCCCAGGTCTGAGAAGGTACATAGACCGCAGGCATTGGTATAGCTGGCAGGATGCCATGTGGGCAGCAAGGATGTGGCACACTTAGGAATATTAGGAGCAGCAGGACGGATGAAGTGGAAGTCAGCAGGGATTGAAGACTGGACTCCTTGTGCTTCCTCCCTCTACAAATGTACCTATACCCGACATTGCCATTTCTGTGTGTGGTTCCACTATTACTCCCCAGCAACATGCCTGCTGTCTTGGGGTCATACTTGACTCCGAGCTTTCCTTTGCCCCCCACATTCGATCACTGGCTCGCTCTTGTCATCTGCACCTCAAAAACATTTCTAGAATTTGACCTTTTCTTACTTTTGACTCAGCAAAAACTCTTACTGTTTCTCTTATTCATTCTCGTCTCGACTATTGTAACTCTCTTCTAATCGGTCTCCCTCTTACCAAACTCTCCCCTCTCCAATCTGTCTTGAATGCTGCAGCCAGGATCATATTCCTCACCAGTCGTTACACCGATGCCTCTACCTTGTGCCAGTCATTACACTGGCTACCCATCCACTCCAGAATTCAGTATAAACTTAATACCCTCACCCACAAAGCCCTCCATGGCTCAGCACCACCCTACATCTCCTCCCTTGTTTCATTATACCACCCTACCTGCGCCCTCCGTTCTGCTGAAGACCTGAGGTTAGCGTCTCACTCTTCAATAATCAGAACCTCCCACTCCCGTCTCCAAGACTTTACACGTGCTGCGCCTATTCTTTGGAATGCACTTCCCAGGTCAATATGATTAGTCCCCAATCCCCACAATTTTAAGCGTGCCCTGAAAACGTATTTATTCAGACTGGCTTATCGCCTCAACACATTAACCTAATCTATCCCTGTGTGGCACAGCCAAAAGTTTTACCATAACCAGGTTCCCCGCATCATGCTCCCACATGCTTTATGCATCCATTAGCCCTCTGTGTCTGTACTGTTACACACTTAACATTATGGCTGGTCCAAACAATCAGGGCAACTGTTACCACCCACCTTTCATGTCTACCTCTTTCCTCATAGACTGTAAGCTTGCGAGCAGGGCCCTCATTCCTCTTGGTATTTGTTATAATCTATGTGATTATTGTTATGCTGTAATGTCTATTGTCTGTACAAATCCCCGCTGAAATGTAAAGTGCTGCGGAATATGTCGGCGCTATAGAAATAAAATGTATTACTATTATTATTATTATTGAAGTAGGTTAAGAACACTGTACACAGAAAGTGGACTACTCCAAACTAAAGTCTTGAATCTCAACGCTAAGACCATGGGTGTGTGTCTTAATGCACCTTAAATAAGACTAGGGAGATGACGCCATTGAGCCATGCCGGGCAACCTGCAAAACCTTATGTGCAGCACAGCAGAGGGCAGTGGACTGAGGTGAAGAAAGCAGAGCCCGGGATATTTGGGAAAAGTATGTAGCAACCAAAAACCTTGTTTCTTTCTCATGTGAAACTTATTTTACTCTGCTAGTGCTTCCTCTGTATGAAATGGGAGATTATTTATTTATTTTATTTATAAGTATTGTCATATTCTCGTTTCTGAGTCAGTATTTTATACCAGGAAAGATCTTCAAACAAATAAACAGCATGTATGTAAGTACTTGGATAAGAATACAATAATTAACCAGAGTCAGCATGGATTTGAAGCAAACAAGTCATGCCAGACTAATCTAATTTCCTTCTATGATTGAATTACTGACTTGGTCAATCAGGGAAATGCTGTAGACATAGTATATATCAACTTCAGCAAAGCATTTGATAAAGTATCAAATACTATCCTTAGGCTAGTTTCACACTAGCTTATTTTCCACGCAGCGCTCAGCGCTGCTAAGCCCCGCCCCCTGCCAGATCCCTGCCCGCCCCATCCGGTCATCGCCGCCTACTATCGCACACGGCTGCATGCGATCTGCGCACCCTATCTTTAGCATAGTGTGCGCAGACCGTGCGCTGGCCATGTGCTAGTAGGATTTTAGTGTGCGCTGCGCACTTTTGAAGGTGCGCCGAGCGCGCCAAAATGCAATATGGTGCGTTCGACACTCACCGGCGCACCTTCAAAAGTGCGCAGCGTGCGCTAAAATCCTATTAGCGCACGGTCTGCGCATGGTCTGCGCTCCCTATGCTAAAGATAGGGTGCTCAGATCGCATGCAGCCGTGTGCGATAGTAGGCGGCGATGACCGGATGGGGTAGGCAGGGAGCCGGCAGGGGGCGGGGCTTAGCGGCGCCGAGCGCTGCGTGGAAAATAAGCTAGTGTGAAACTAGCCTTATTGACATTCCTCAACCAAGAATCTGCAAAAACCCTTGTCCATGCCCTCATCATCTCCCACCTTGACTACTGCAACCTCCTGCTCTGTGGCCTCCCCTCTAACACTGTCGCACCCCTCCAATCTATTCTAAACTCTGCTGCCCGACTAATCCACCTGTCCCCCTCTATTCCCTGGCCTCTCCCCTCTGTCAATCCCTGCACTGGCTCCCCATTACCCAAAGACTCCAGTTTAAAACCCTAACCATGACATACAAAGCCATCCACAACCTGAGTCCTCCACACATCTGTGACCTCGTCTCCCGGTACTTACCTGCACAAAACCTCCGATCCTCACAAGATCTCCTTCTGTACTCTCCTCTTTTCTCCTCTTCCCACAATCGCATACAAGACTTCTCCCATGCATTCTCCCTACTATGGAACTCTCTACCACAACATATCAGACTCTCGCCTACCATGGAAACCTTCAAAAAGAACCTGAAGACTTACCTCTTCCGACAAGCCTACAACCTGCAGTAACCACCGATCCACCAAACCGCTGCACGACCAGCTCTACCCTCGCTTACTGTATCCTCACCCATCCCTTGTAGATTGTGAGCCCTCGCGGGCAGGGTCCTCTCTCCTCCTGTACCAGTCGTGACTTGTATTGTTTAAGATTACTGTACTTGCATGTATTATGTATACCCCTCCTCACATGTAAAGCGCCATGGAATAAATGGCGCTATAATAATAATAAATAATAATTATAATTGAAAAAATGACCGAGTATGAGATTAACAAGGCTACGGTTAGGTGGATTCATAACTGGCTGTTAAGAGTGGCGGAAGGCACTAAAAAAAAAAAAAAAATTAACCCCTTCACCCCCCAAGGGTGGTTTGCACGTTCATGACCGGGCCAATTTTTACAATTCTGACCACTGTACCTTTATGAGGTCATAACTCTGGAACGCTTCCATGGATCCTGGTGATTCTGACATTGTTTTCTCATGACATATTGTACTTCATGTTAGTGGTAAAATTTAATTCAAATAACTTGCGTTTATTTGTGAAAAAAACAGAAATTTGTCAAAAATTTTGAAAATTTTGCAATTTTCCAACTTTGAATTTTTATGCCCTTAAATCACAGAGATACGGCACACAAAAAACTTGATAACTAACATTTCCCACATGTTTACTTTACATCAGCACAGTTTTGGAACCAAATTTTTTTTGTTAGGAACTTATAAGGGTTAAAAGTTGACCAGCGATTTCTCATTTTTACAACACCATTTTATTTTTAGGACCACATCACATTTGAAGCCACTTTGAGGGGTCTATATGATAGAAAATACCCAAAAGTGACACCATTCTAAAAACTGCACCCCTTAAGGTGCTCAAAACCACATTCAAGAAATTTATTAACCCTTTAGGTGCATCACAGGAATTTTTTTTGAATATTTAAAAAAAAATGAACATCTAACTTTTTTTCACAAAAAAAATACTTCAGGTTCAATTTTTTTTATTTTACCAAGGGTAACAGGAGAAATTGGACTGCAAAAGTTATTGTGCAATTTGTCCTGAGTATGCTGATACCTGATTTGTGGGGGGAACGACTGTTTCAGCGCATGGCAGAGCTCAGAATGGAAGGAGCGCCGTTTGACTTTTTCAATGCAAAATTGGCTGGAATTCAGATCGGACACCATGTCACGTTTGGAGAGTCCCTGATGTACCTAAACAGTGGAAACCCCCTACAAGTGACCCCATTTTGGAAACTAGACCCCCAAGGAACTTATCTAGATATGTGGTGAGAACTTTGAACCCACAAGGGCTTTACAGAAGTTTATAACGTACAGCGGTACAATTAAAAAATCATATTTTTTCCACAAAAATGATCTTTTCACCCCAATTTTTATTTTTCCAAGGGTAACAGGACCCTAAAAGTTATTGTGCAATTTGTCCTGAGTATGCTGATACCCCACATGTGGGGGTAAACCACTATTTGGGCGCATGGCAGAGCTCGGAAGGGAAGCAGCTCCATTTGACGTTTTTGGCTGGAATTGAGATCGGACATCATGTCATGATTGAAAAACCCCTGATGTACCAAAACAGTGGAAACCCCCCACAAATGACACCATTTTGGAAACTAGACCCCCTAAGGAACTTATCTAGATGTGTGGTGAGAACTTTGAACCCCCAAGGGCTTCACAGAAGTTTATAACATAAAACCGTACAATTAAAAAATCATATTTTTTCCACAAAAATGATCTTTTCACCCTCAATTCTTATTTTTCCAAGGGTAACAGCACCCTAACAGTTATTATGCAATTTGTCCTGAGTACGCTGATACCCCACATGTGGGGGTAAACCACTATTTGGGCGCATGGCAGAGCTCGGAAGGGAAGCAGCACCATTTGACGTTTTTGGCTGGAATTGAGAACGGACACCATGTCGCGATTGGAAAACCCCTGATGTACCTAAACAGTAGAAACCCCCCACAAATGACACCATTTTGGAAACTAGACCCCCTAAGGAACTTATCTAGATGTGTGGTGAGAACTTTGAACCCCCAAGGGCTTCACAGAAGTTTATAACATAAAGCCGTACAATTAAAAAATCATATTTTCTCCACAAAAATGATCTTTTCACCCTCAATTCTTATTTTTCCAAGGGTAACAGCACCTTAAAAGTTATTGTGCAATTTGTCCTGAGTACGCTGATACCCCACATGTGGGGGTAAACCACTATTTGGGCGCATGGCAGAGCTCGGAAGGGAAGCAGCGCTGTTATGATTGAGTCACCGTAGGAGGCAAAAACAGAAATGCTAGCTAAGTCCAGAAAACCAGAGAAGTTGGCAGCTATCGGATTGCAGACCCCTGAACCTATCAACACAACTAGCAGTAGCCATGGGGGGTTCCTACGATGCCCTAGACCCCTCGATCACAGCCGGAGAAATAGCTAGGCCTAAAGAAAGAAAGGGGAAAACTAAACTGCCCCAGAGCAGACCCCAAAGCAATAGGCAGCCCCCAACAAATAATGACAGTGAAGCAAGATGAAAACACTAACACAGGCAGAAAGATAGACTGAGCAAATACGGGGCCCAATCTAGCTAGATAGAAAAGGACAGGAAGGCTGCAGTCTGCAATCCGTGAAAAACCCTATGAAAATAAGAGCCAACAGACTGACAGTGAAAAAGGCCCTGAAGACGCTAGGCTTCAAAAAAGCTATGTCAGTACTCAGGAATATTCTGAAGACAGAGCTACAGGCAAAAGGAGATTCAGCTCACCCCAGCAGGGAATGGCAGAATCCAGAAAAGCAAGGAAAACAAAAACAAAACACTAATGCAAACAGGCAAAGCAGAAAAACTTAGCTTAGAGGAGCAGGAATCAGACTGGTGTCCTAGAAGTCCACAGAGAAATCACCCGCAGGGCAGAAGGGCGTCGGCAGCCTTATATCCAGTCCGTGACTCCACTCAGCCAGTCATCCTCATCAGGTTCAGGTGCCTGATAATCAGGCTCATTACCTTCCTTCACCAGAATAGGGAGTTCACCAGACCTCAGTGACGAAGGGGAAAATGAACTCACAACACAGCGCCATTTGACGTTTTTGGCTGGAATTGAGATTGGACACCATGTCGCGATTGGAAAACCCCTGATGTACCTAAACAGTGGAAACCCCCCACAAATGACACCATTTTGTAAACTAGACCCCCCAAGGAACTTATCTAGATGTGTGGTGAGCACTTTGAACCCCCCAGTGCTTCACAGAAGTTTATAACGCCCGGGCATGAAAATAAAAAAATCGTATTTTTTCCACAAACATGATCAATTAGTCCCCAATTTTTTTATTTTCCCAAGGGTAACAGGAGAAATTGAACCCCAAAAGTTGTTGTCCAATTTGTCCTGAGTACGCTGACACCCCATATGTGGGAGAAAACTACTGTCTGGACACACGTCAGGGCTCGGAAGGGAAGTAGTGACGTTTTGGAATGCAGACATTAATGGAATGGCCTGCGGGTGTCATGTTACCTTTGGAGAGCCCCTAATGTACCTAAACAGTGGAAACCCCCCACAAATGACCCCATTTTGAAAACTAGACCCCCAAGGAACTTATCTAGATATGAGGTGAGCACTTTTAACCCCCAAGGGCTTCACAGAAGTTTATAATGCCCGGGCATGAAAATAAAAAAATCGTATTTTTTCCACAAACATGATCAATTAGTCCCCAATTTTTTTATTTTCCTAAGGGTAACAGGAGAAATTGGACCCCAAAAGTTGTTGTCCAATTTGTCCTGAGTATGCTGATACCCCATATGTGGGAGAAAACTACTGTATGGGCACACGTCGGGGCTCGGAAGGGAAGTAGTGACGTTTTGGAATGCAGACATTGATGGAATGGTCTGCGGGTGTCATGTTGCCTTTGGAGAGCCCCTAATGTACCTAAACAGTGGAAACCCCCCACAAATGACCCCATTTTGAAAACTAGACCCCCTAAGGAGCTTATCTAGATGTGAGGTGAGCACTTTGAACCCCCAAGGGCTTCACAGAAGTTTATAATGCCAGGGCATGAAAATAAAAAAATCGTATTTTTTCCACAAACATGATCAATTAGTCCCCAATTTTTTATTTTCCCAAGGGTAACAGGAGAAATTGAACCCCAAAAGTTGTTGTCCAATTTGTCCTGAGTACGCTGACACCCCATATGTGGGAGAAAACTACTGTCTGGACACACGTCAGGGCTCGGAAGGGAAGTAGTGACGTTTTGGAATGCAGACATTAATGGAATGGCCTGCGGGTGTCATGTTGCCTTTGGAGAGCCCCTAATGTACCTAAACAGTGGAAACCCCCCACAAATGACCCCATTTTGAAAACTAGACCCCCTAAGGAACTTATCTAGATGTGAGGTGAGCACTTTGAACCCCCAAGGGCTTCACAGAAGTTTATAATGCCCGGGCATGAAAATAAAAAAATCGTATTTTTTCCACAAACATGATCAATTAGTCCCCAATTTTTTTATTTTCCTAAGGGTAATAGGAGAAATTGGACCCCCCAAATTTTTTTTCAATTTGTCCTGAGTAGGCTGATACCCTACATGTGGGGGTAAATCACTGTTTGGGCGCATGGCAGAGCTTGGAAGGGAAGGAGCACCATATGACTTTTTCAACTCAGAATTGGCTGGAATTGAGATCAGACGCAATGTTGCATTTGGAGAGCCCCTGATGTGCCCAAACAGTGGAAACCCCCAATTCTAACTCCAACCCGAACCCCAACACACCCCTAACCCTAATCTCAGCCCTAACCCTAACCCTAGCCCTAACCCTAGCCCTAACCCTAGCCCTAACCCTAATGGAAAAATGGAAATAAATACATTTTTTTTATTTTATTATTTTTCCCAAACTAAGGGGGTGATAACGGGGGGTTTGATTTACTATTTATGGCGGTTTTTATGTTTGGCAGCTGTCGCACGCTAAAAGACGCTTTTTATTGTAAAAATAGTTTTTGCATCACCACATATTGAGAGCTATAATTTTCCGTATTTTGACCCACCGAGTCATGTGAGGTCTTATTTTTTGCGGGACGAGTTGACATTTTTATCGGTACCATTTTCGGGCACGTGACATTTTTTGATCGCTTTTTATTCCGATTTTTGGGACGCAGAATGAACAAAAACCAGCGTTCCATGAATTTCTTTTGGGGGAGTGCGTTTACACCATTCCGCGTGCGGTAAAATTGATAAAGCGGTTTTATTCTTCGGGTCAGTACGGTTACAGCGATACCTCATTTAGGTCGTTTTTTTATGTTTTGTCGGTTTTATGCAATGAAAACTATTTTATATAAAAAATAATTATTTTTGCATCGCTTTATTCTGCGAGCTTTAACTTTTTTATTTTTTCGCTGATGATGCTGTGTGGTGGCTCGTTTTTTGCGGGACAAGATGACGTTTTCAGCGGTACCATGGATATTTATATGCGTCTTTTTGATCGCGCGTTATTACACTTTTTGTTTGGCGGTATGATAATAAATCATTATTTTTTGCTTCGTTTTTTATTTTTATTTTTTAAGGGGTTCGCTAAAGGGGTTAACTAATGGGACAGTTTTATAGGGCGGGTCGTTACGGACGCGGCGATACCTAATATGTGTACTTTTATTGTTTTTTTTTATTTTCAAAAAATGAATTTATTGGGGAAAATGTTTTTTTTTTTTTACTAATTTATTTTGCGATTTTTTTAAAATTATTTTTACACTTTTTTTTATTTTTCTTTTACTTTATGACATAGTCCCAGGTGGGACATAACTGTCCTGTGACAGATTGCTGATCTGTCACATCACAGATCACTGTGACAGATCAGCGATCTGTCACTGGCAGTGCCAAAGGCTTCCTCAAGCCAGCTTCCTGCAGGCCCCCGAAGGCCCCCGTCGCCATCTTGGATTCGGGGGCCTGCAGGAAAGGAGCCCCCCGCAGCAGCGCTGCACATTGCTCTGCCATGGGGGGCTCAGGGAAGCACGGAGGGAGCCCCCTCCCTGCCGATGCTTCCCTTTAACTCTCGGTACACCGCAATCGTGTTTGATCGCGGTGTGCAAGGGGTTAACATGTCGGGGGTGGTCCGTGACGCCCCGACACATTGTGCCAGGTGTCAGCTGTGATAATCAGCTGACACCCGGCCGCGATCAGCGGCGCTCACCACGTGGGCGCCGCTGATCGCGGTAGACGTACTATCCCGTCCATGGGCATAGGGGCCCGGGTCCCATGGACGGGATAGTACGTCTCATGTCAGAAAGGGGTTAAAGTGCCTTCGCCACTTGGGGTCCACCGTGCGGCAGATGGCAAAACCGCTGCTAAGGGGGGCAGTGCACTACAGCGGTAGTGTGCACAGGGTTCTAAATCACCCAAGTGTAAAAGAGGCAGTCTCTGTTATGGGACACAGAGATGCACAGAAAAATAATAAAGAAAAGGTAACGCTGAGCCTGTTAAACGCACAGGGACACAGCGGCACACGTACGGTAGCCGAACACAGGAGTAGTTAAAGTGGCACTACAACCAAACGGACTTACCATGGTCGCAACTGCGAACGCCACAGAAGTCTGCAACCGCAATAACGCAAGCGCGATGCAGGACGCTTTGCTGCTGAGATGGCTGAAGCTTGAGCGCGCTGGTGCTAGCGCTGCTACTGGCTGACCCAATCACTCACACATTCGTAATAACCGAGGGAAGGGGTTTCATAATAAGTCATCCACCAGACCAAGCATCCATCAACAAGCATACAGCAGCAAGTATCAGAAAATACTAGCGCATGGCATAACGGCCATGTGCAATTTTTATAGTGACTGGGACCTTCCGGAAATCTCCAGAGACCTGAGCTGAACCAATGGAATCAGGAGCAGGACCTGAGCACCTGACTCCTGAACTCCAATGGGAGCTCATTCCAGGAGCATGCTCACAAGCTGGCTGAAAGGACTTAGCCTCTGGAGATAAATGTGATGATCTGGATCGCTGCATTAGTATGGCAGGATACAGATTCCTAACACTGGCTCAGCAATCATACTCAAAGAGTAGTAATAAATGGTTGCACATCCAATTGGAAAAGTGTTTCAAGTGGGGTACCACAACTTAAGGCTCCGCCCTGGCCCTAATGTTGTTCAACATTTTTATAAATGATCTAGAAAAGGGAACTGAAGGTAAACTAAGCACATTTGCAGATGATTCAAAGCTAGAAGGGATAGCTAACACTAGAGAAGACAGAAAGGATTTAGAAGGACCTAGATAAGCTTAAACAATGGGCAGCATCTAATAGAATGGTATTTAACAGGGAGAAATGCAAGATTCTACATCTGGGCAAGAAAAATGAAAATTACATCTATAGAATGGGAGGAATAGAACTAAGCAACAGCATGAGTGAAAAAGACTTGGGTATAGTAATAGATCACAGACTGCACATGAGTCAACAGTGTGAGGCAGCAGCAAAAAAGGAAAACACAATTCTAGGATGTATTAAGAGAAGCATAGAGTCTCGATTACGTGAAGTATTTATCCCCTCCTCTTCTCCTTGGTCAGGCCTCATCTGGAATACTGTGTCCAGTTCTGAGCACCACATTTTAAAAAAGACATTGAAAAACTGGACCAAGTTCAGAGAAGAGCTACCAGGATGGTGAGCGGACTGCAAAGTATGTCCTATGCAAAACCAAAAAAACACAATGTGTGCATATACCCTAATGAAAATAAATAATTAAAAAAGCAAGTGCATGAAATAGTTAACATAGGGTATTTAGTAAACACTGTTTTTTGATAAAAAAAGCATAAAGCCGTCCCCCCGCAACAAGGTATACCTAATTTGGACTGTCCAATTTACTGTCCCATTTGGGTATAGCTTTTTGCGGTGGGACAGCTTTATGCTTTTTTGATCAAAATACAGTGTTTACTAAATACCCTATGTTAACTATTTAATGCACTTGCTTTTTTACTTAATTCTTTTCATTAGGGTATATGCACACATTGTCTTTTTTGGTTTTGCTTGTTTCTATGGCCAGTGTGAACATGCCTTTACATCATGCATGTTTTCAAGTCATACTCCAACTCAGTTTTCTGTTTTTTTTGTGTTTTTTTTCTAATGTATGTCCTATGAGGAACAGTTAAATTATCCCATAATGTTTAGCTTGCAAAAAAGAAGGCTAACAGTAGACTTAATAGCTGTCTACAAATATTGGAAGGGATGTCATAGTGTAGAGGGATCATCATTATTCTCATGTGCACATGGAATCATGAGAAGTAATGGAATAAAACTGAAAGGGAAAAGATACAGATTGGATATTAGGGAAAGCTTTTTGACAGTGATTGTGATCAATGAGTGGAACAGGCTGCCATGAGAGGTGGTGAGTAGAGTTGAGCGAATTGGGTCGGTCAAATTGAAAAGTCGCCGACTTTAGCTAAAGTCGGGTTTCGCCGATCGAAACCCGACCATAGCGTGAGGTTGGCCGACCCGCGCGCCAAAGTCGCGTTTCAAATAATGCTACCAGCGCCTTTTCTCACCCAATGATGGAGGACGCACACTGTGGGCAACGCGATGACATAGGCAGCGGCCACCTTCATCTTAGAGAAGGGCATTGAAGTGACTGGCTGGCTTTGTGTGGCGTCACAGTGGCTATAAAAGGCCGTGACCGCCGACCGCCATCTTACTTCTGCCGATCTTAGAATAGGGAAAGGTGCTGCTGCTGATTCTGAATAGGGAGAGCGTTAGGCAGGGAAGAAGAAAAAAATAGATTCTGCTGATAGCGCTTTTCACTGTACAGTTAGTGTGCAGTGAAAGGGGAGGATTTTTGATGTGTGCAGCAGCGCTGGTGGTGATTAGGCTGCCTTTTAAGGCTACCTGATAGCTGCATTGCTGTGTGCACACTGCTGTTCAAACTGCTTTTTTTAAAGCACTCCAACTTTTATTATTTTGTTCTGGTCAGTTACCGAGCGTTCATTTTTTCACACACTGTATAGCGGTGTACGCTCCTCACACACTACCATGTACCGGCTGGTATCACAGACAAATACAAGCATCTGTGTGTGACTCTGGAAAAACAAACCGAGGAAATTTTCCATTTTTCCAGACCTACACCGTAAAGAGCTATCCGCTTTTCAACAGTTTCGTATATCTGCTGTTTGATAACAGTCAAAACTATACAGAGACAGCGTGTGTCACTCCATATAAAAATAGACAGAGATTTACAATTTTCCATACAGACACCGTATAGCGGTGTACGCTCCTCACACACTACCGTGTACCGGCTGGTATCACGGACAAATACAAGCTATCTGTGTGTGACTCTGGAAAAACAAACCGAGGCGATTTTCCATTTTTCCAGACCTACACCGTATAGAGCTGTCCGCTTTTCAAACAGTTTCGTATATCTGCTGTTTGATAACGGTCAAAATTATACAGAGACAGCGTGTGTCACTCCATATAAAAATAGACAGAGATTTACAATTTTCCCTACAGACACCGTTTAGCGGTGTACGCTCCTCACACACTACCGTGTACCGGCTGGTATCATGGACAAATACAAGCTATCTGTGTGTGACTCTGGAAAAACAAACCGAGGAGATTTTCCAGACCTACACCATATAGAGCTGTTCGCTTTTCATACAGTTTCGTATATCTGCTGTTTCATCACGGTCAAAACTATACAGAGACAGCGTGTGTCACTCCATATAAAAATAGACAGAGATTAAAAAATTTTCATACAGACATCGTATAGCAGTGTACGCTCCTCACACACTACCGTGTACCGGCTGGTATCACAGACAAATACAAGCTATCTGTGTGTGACTCTGGAAAAACAAATCGAGGAGATTTTCCATTTTTCCAGACCTACACCATATAGAGCTGTCCGCTTTTCAAATAGTTTCGTATATCTGCTGTTTGATTACGGTCAAAACTATACAGTGGCAGCGTGTGTCACTTCGTATAAAAATAGACGGAGATTTACAATTTTCCATACAGACACCGTATAGAGCTGTCCGATTTTCAAACAGTATTGCATATCTGCCGTCCGCATTGCGGTCACATCTATACAGAGTCAGCGTGTGTGTGACACTCCGTAAATACATATACGGACATTTCCATTTCTCCATACACCGTATTGAGCTGTCCAGTTCTCAAACAGTATTGTATACCTGCTGTTCGCATTACAGTCACATCTATACAGAGTCAGCACGTGTGTGTGACACTCCGTAAATACATATACGAAGATGGTTAGTTACACAAAAAATGTATACAGCTGTACACTTCTGATACAGTACCGTATATCTGCTTGTTGGATTACGGTCAAATACATACTGGGAGAACGTCTATGACTAACAAAATATATACATAGATTTAATTTTTTTAATACACCTTACACAGCTGGACGCTCCTCATACAGTACCATCTCTCTGCTGGTATTTTTGGTAAATTTTCCCAAACATGAGGAAGTATGGTGGAAGAGGCCGTGGACATGGGCAGGGGGGCGTGGCTGGTACTGATGGTGGTGGTGCATCGGCTGGTTCTGACAAAAGCACAATAGCAGCTAAGGCAGGAGGTGTTGAGCCTGCGTAAACGTCTGGCCCAAGAAGGTCTGTAAGGTTCCCTTTTCTTGGAGTAGGAAAACCGGTTTTAAAGCCGGAGCATCAGGAACAGGTTTTGGCGTACATTGCCGAAACAGCCACCAGCTCTATTGCCTCCTCTTCTGAACGTTCGAAACCAGCAAGCACGGAGTCATCAGTGCAGGGTTCTGGTCAGGAAAAGCACCTTTCCTTGTGTCCTTCTCCCTCACCAAAAGTTAAGGATGCGGCAGCCCACACTTCAGATTACTCTATGGAGCGCTTTTCACATACCATGCCTGGGTTATCCAGTCAAATCCTGAATTCCTCAGTCCAAGATGAATCTGACATGGAGTGCACTGATGCACAGCCACTGCTAGATGATTCTGCTGGTACATTGACCCAGAGCACTACATTGCCCTCGTAGTCTTCTGAGCCAGAATCTGACCCTGATGAAACTCAGGTGCCCCTTCGCGCTTACTATACCACCTTACAGAGACAAGAGGAAGGTAAAGAGGTAGGTGCAGATGACTTTGAAGAGGAGGTGATGGATGACCCAGTTCTTGACCCAGATTGGCATCCATTGGGGGAGGAGGGTGGCGCTGGCAATAGTTCAGAAAAGGAGAAGGATCCGCAGCAGGCATTGACATCACAGCAGCGGTTATCTGGCAGTCCCGAAGCTGTCCAAAAACGTGGACAAAAAACTAAAAGAGCTGCAGGACAGCTTGGTCAGACGGTCAACTTAGCACAGCGTGCAAGGCCAGAAAATGTATACCATAGTAGGAAGAGTGCAGTGTGGCACTTCTTTGTCCAAAATCCTACTGATGAGGCAAAGGTTACCTGTAAGAAGTGCGGAAGGACCTTAAGCTGAGGTAAACAAGTCAGAAATTTGAATACCAGTTGCATGCCTAGTAGAGTTGAGCGACTTTTGGTTTTTTAGGGTCGCGTTTCGTTTCGTGAAACCCGACTTTTCCAAAAGTCGGGTCGAGCAAGATCGTCCGATTATAGGGAAAAGTCGGGGTCGTCCCGAAACACGAAACCCAATGTAAGTCAATGGGGAATAAAAGTCAGCAGTGAGAGGAGGACAGGGAACACACCTACAGTGCCCATTTGAATGCCAAAAGCATCAATTCTTCATAATACAAGTTACGCACTGAAAAATGGGGGTTATTTGGCTAAATTTGTGGGGGGGGAGGGCTGGCTGCAGGTTTTCATGTGCCCTGGGCGAAAGAGCGCCCCTTTAACACATACCACAACTCATCATGCTCCGATACGGCAGAGAAATAGCGGTATAGTACAATGAAAAATACCTCACTTTTTACATCTCATGACGAGGCCCATCTATTTCTCCATACAAAATCATTGGTCCCATATAATGTTTGAAACAGTATATGATGAGCTCCACATAATGCTACAGTATATGTTGGTCCCCATGGATGAAGCTCCACTGTCTTATGGGCCCAAATAATGCTCCAAACATAATGGGCCCCATTTCTAATGCTCTAGTGTATAATGGGCCCTGTAAATGCTGCTCCAGTGTCTGATGTCCACCTTTGGAATGTTCCAGTGTGTGGTGGGCCCCATCTATCATTCTCCAGAGTATAGTGCTCCCCAAAAATTGCTGTCCCAACATAGAAAACAATCAAATAAGTCTCCTCGCTAGGGAATCCCTGTACTTGTCTGGACAGGTGCTGTAGCTTGCTTAACAGCTCGCCAGCCGTTCTCACGCCCAGTATGGATTGCACGTGATTGCACAAAGGTTAGAAAGGGTACCGTATCCCTGGATAACATGTATGGATAGCGTACACATTCAAAATATATGTCTATACAGCATGAGGCAGGCTCAGACGGTGTTAGGCCCAGTATGGATTGCACGTCATTGCACAAAGGTTAGAAGGGGTACCGTATCCCCGGATAACATGTATGGATAGCGTACACATTCAAAATATATGTCTATACAGCATGAGGCAGGCTCAGACGGTGTTAGGCCCAGTATGGATTGCACGTCATTGCACAAAGGTTAGAAGGGGTACCGTATCCCCGGATAACATGTATGGATAGCGTACACATTCAAAATATATGTCTATACAGCATGAGGCAGGCTCAGACGGTGTTAGGCCCAGTATGGATTGCACATCATTGCACAAAGGTTAGAAGGGGTACCGTATCCCCGGATAACATGTATGGATAGCGTACACATTCAAAATATATGTCTATACAGCATGAGGCAGGCTCAGACGGTGTTAGGCCCAGTATGGATTGCACGTGATTGCACAAAGGTTAGAAAGGGTACCGTATCCCTGGATAACATGTATGGATAGCGTACACATTCAAAATATATGTCTATACAGCATGAGGCAGGCTCAGACGGTGTTAGGCCCAGTATGGATTGCACGTCATTGCACAAAGGTTAGAAAGGGTACCGTATCCCTGGATAACATGTATGGATAGCGTACACATTCAAAATATATGTCTATACAGCATGAGGCAGGCTCAGACGGTGTTAGGCCCAGTATGGATTGCACGTCATTGCACAAAGGTTAGAAGGGGTACCGTATCCCCGGATAACATGTATGGATAGCGTACACATTCAAAATATATGTCTATACAGCATGAGGCAGGCTCAGACGGTGTTAGGCCCAGTATGGATTGCACGTCATTGCAGAAAGGTTAGAAAGGGTACCGTATCCCCGGATAACATGTATGGATAGCGTACACATTCAAAATATATGTCTATACAGCATGAGGCAGGCTCAGACGGTGTTAGGCCCAGTATGGATTGCACGTCATTGCACAAAGGTTAGAAGGGGTACCGTATCCCCGGATAACATGTATGGATAGCGTACACATTCAAAATATATGTCTATACAGCATGAGGCAGGCTCAGACGGTGTTAGGCCCAGTATGGATTGCACGTCATTGCACAAAGGTTAGAAAGGGTACCGTATCCCCGGATAACATGTATGGATAGCGTACACATTCAAAATATATGTCTATACAGCATGAGGCAGGCTCAGACGGTGTTAGGCCCAGTATGGATTGCACGTCATTGCACAAAGGTTAGAAAGGGTACCGTATCCCCGGATAACATGTATGGATAGCGTACACATTCAAAATATATGTCTATACAGCATGAGGCAGGCTCAGACGGTGTTAGGCCCAGTATGGATTGCACGTCATTGCACAAAGGTTAGAAAGGGTACTGTATCCCTGGATAACATGTATGGATAGCGTACACATTCAAAATATATGTCTCAGGAGGCAGGCTCAGACGGTGTCAGGCACAGTATGGATTTGACGGCCCAGATTACACAGCGGAGAAGCAGGGAGAGGTAAAGATTGCAAATGCTGGGGCCCTGGCCAAGCAAGGGGGGCCCACTCGTGGGCGTCGGTACTGGCACTGGGCCCCTCATAGTACAGCGGTGTGTCTGACGGCGGGTGTGCACCACCACCGTCAGAGACACTTGATTGCACTATGAGGGACCCTGTGCCAGTGCCCGCGCCCAAGAGTCGGCCTACCCACCTGTCCAGGGCAACGGCACTCGCACGGTGTCGTGCGCTAGGTGGTGACCCCGGCCATGGGGGGGGAGGCAGCACAGTTAGGGAGTTTTAGAAAGTGGCATATGTTGATGTTGGACATTCAACTGATGCAAAAGGCGAAATAGGTGAAGTACCAGGAAGAGGTGGACCAAAGCAAGCCATTTTTCTGTCACCCTATGTGTCATCAGGGGAAGGTGGGACAAAATCCTTGGAAACCCATGCGTGGTTCATTTTAATGAAGGTTAGATCATCCACATTTTGGGTTGACAGACGGGTCCTTTTTTCTGTCAGGATTGATCCAGCTGCACTGAAGACTCTTTCCGATAGCACACTTGCAGCTGGGCAAGCGAGCTCCTGTAAGGCATATTGTGCCAATTCAGGCCAGGTGTCCAGTTTAGCGGCCCAATAGTCAAAGGGGAATGACCTGTGTGGGAGAACATCGATATGGGAGGAAAAGTAGTTTGTAACCATAGTTGACAACTGCTGTCTCCTGTCACTTTCCATCGATGCAGTATTACCAGTTGTGTGAGCGGTATTTGAAAAATCAGTCCACAACATTGTCATGAAACCCCTGTCTCCAACGCCACTTCTGCTGTGTGCACCACGAACACCTCTGCCAAGCTGCCCCCGGCCCGTACGGCTCGTGTGAGAACCATCACCGCTGCTGTGTGCTGGGAATGCCTCAAGCAACCGATTTACCAGAGTTGCTTGTTTATTAGCCAATATTAGGTCAAGGTTCTCCTGTGGCATGATGTTTTGTAATTTGCCTTTATAGCGTGGATCCAGGATGCTGGCCAACCAGTAGTCGTCATCGTTCATCATTTTGGCAATGCGGGGGTCCCTTTTTAGGATCCGCAAGGCATAATCTGACATGTGGGCCAATGTTCCCGGTGTCAATGATGTACTGCGAGTGCTGGGTGGAGGAGTACTTTCTGGCAAATCCACATCCCTCCAGTCACGCACAAACCCTGTACCAGACCTTGCCACGCCAACATTTTCACTTGCCCCACGAGATGCATCCTCCTCCCCTAAGTAATCATCCCCATCATCCTCCTCCTCCTCTTCTTCCTCCACCTCGTCCAGGAGAGGTCCCTGAGCAGACAATGGCTGAATGTCATCAAGGATTCCCTCCTCCTCTTCCTCCTCATCAACATTGGCTGCAGACGCCTGCTCCTTAAGGTGCGTCAAAGTTTGCATGAGCAGACGCATAAGTGGGATGCTCATGCTTAGGATGGCGTCGTCTGCGCTTACCAGCCGTGTGCATTCCTCAAAACACTGAAGGACTTTACAAAGGTCTTTCAGCTTCGACCACTGCACGCCTGTCAACTCCATGTCTGCTCTCAAAGTGCCTGGCCATGTATCCTCCCACAAATGCATTATGGCCTGCCTCTGCTCGCACAGCCGCTCCACCATGTGCAGGGTGGAGTTCCACCTTGTTGCAATGTCGATAATGAGGCGGTGGTTGGGAAGGTGGAGCAATCGCTGCAGCTTCTGCATACGAACGGAGTGTACAGGCGACCGGCGGATGTGCGCGCACAGTCTTCGCACCTTCTGGAGCAGGGCTGTTAACTCCGGATAATTTTTGAGGAAGCACTGCACCACCAGGTTCAAGGTGTGAGCCAAGCAAGGTATGTGGCTGAGTTTTGAAAGGGCTATGGCTGCCACAAAATTACGGCCGTTATCACTAACTACCTTGCCTGCCTCAAGATGTACACTGCCCAGCCATGACTCAGTTTGTCGCTTCAAGTACTCGGCCAGCACCTCGGCGGTGTGTCTGTCACCCAAACACATCATCTGCAACACAGCCTGCTGACGCTTTCCACTAGCTGCTCGATAGGGGGACACATCGTGTGCAACAGTGGCAGCTGCAGATGGAGTGCTCGTACGACTGCGCTCTGTGGACGAGCTGTCGCTTCTGGAGGAGGAGGAGGAGGAGGAGGGTCGAACGCCTACAGCCAACTGTTTCCTATACCGTGGGCTAGGCAGCACTGTCCCACCACCGCTGTCCCCTGTGGACCCTGCATCCACCACATTAACCCAGTGCGCAGTGATGGACACGTAACGGCCCTGGCCATGCCGACTGAACCATGCATCAGTTGTGAGGTGCACCTTTCCGCTCACTGTCTGCTTGAGTGCATGGACAATGCGGTCTTTCACATGATGGTGGAGGGCTGGGATGGCTTTGCGAGAGAAGAAGTGGCGACTGGGTAGGTCATAGCGTGGTACTGCATAGGCCATTAGTTCGCGGAAAGCTGTGCTTTCCACCAACCGAAAGGGCATCATCTCAAACGAGATTAGTTTGGCAATGTGGGCGTTCAAACCCAGAGTACGCGGATGAGAGACTGAGTACTTTCTTGACCTACTCATAGTGTCTGGGAGGGTGAGCTGGACTTGAGAGCTGCATATGGTGGAAGTAGCGGTGGACAGGGCGGACTGAGAGAGGGTTGATGATGGTGATGGAGTTGTTGTTCTTTCTGATGGCCTAGAATCAGTCTTTCGTTGATATAACAGTGGGATTCCCTGACTGCTGTGGCCTTGCAACGACACCTCAACATTTGCTGCTGTGCTAACCGGTGGGCTTACAGTGGGGGAAACAATGTAGCGTTGCTGACTACCTTCGTTGTGATCAGTTGCACATGTGGCACTTGAGGTTTGGTGTTGTGTCCACGCTTGCAAGTGCATGCTGGTTAAATGTCTAAGCATGCAACTGGTATTCAAATTTTTCAGATTTTTCCCTCGGCTAAAGGTCTTTGCGCACTTCTTACAGATAACCTTGGCCTGATCATGAGGATTTTGTTAAAAAAAGTGCCACACTGCACTCTTCCTACTTTGGCAGACATTTTGCGGCCTAGCACGCTGTGATCTTTTGACCCTCTGGACAAGCTGTCCAGCAACTCTTTTGATGTTTGGAACCTGTCTTTGGAGTGCTCCGGGCCTGCCAGATAACAGCTGTTGCGATGTCGATGTCTGCTGTGGATGCTCCTCATCTGAGCTATTGGAAGCAGCACCCTCTTCCCCCAATGGATGCCAATCTGGGTCAACAACTGGGTCATCCATCACCTCCTCTTCTATGTCATGTGCACCTTTCTCTGTGTCACCGTGTATGGTGGTATAGTGTGCAGGAAGGGGCACCTGAGTCTCATCAGGGTCAAAATCTGGCTCTGTACACTGCGAGGACAATGTAGTGCTCTGAGTGAATGTACCAGCAGAATCATCCATCAGCGGCTGTGCATCAGTGCACTCCATGTCAGATTCATCTTGGCCTGGGTAATTCACCATTTGACTTGATAATCCAGGCATGGTATGTGAAAACAGCTCCATGGAGTAATCAGTAGTATGGCCTGCGTCATCCTTCAATCTTGGTTGGGGTGAAGGACACAAGGAGAGGTGTGGTTCATGAACATGAGCCTCCAATGACGACTCAGTGCTTTTACTTTTTACAACTGAAGAAGAGGAGGCGATAGAGCTGGAGGCTGAGTCAGCAATGTAAGACAAAACTTTTTCCTGATGCTCTGCCTTTAAAAGCGGTTTGCCAACTCCTAGAAAACTAAGCGTTCGAGTCCTTATGTAGCCAGACGATGACGCAGGGTCAGCACCTCCTGCATTCGGTCCTATTTTGCTCTTGCCACTACCATCAGATCCACCACCAACACCATCATTACCAGCTGCCAACCCCCGCCCAATTCCACGGCCTCTTCCACCAGCCTTCCTCATTTTTGGTAGAAATGTAGACAAAATCCAACAAACTATATAGTAATGTAAAACAAGGTACAAGGTGTCTATAGGACAGGGGAGTTTTAGAATTTCTGCACACACTTGTGGACAGTGGACACTTGTGGATTGTGTGCGGCCCACTGATATCTGAGCGCTATGTGACACGCTCGATGGCACAGCTGCCTGTGACCAAAGTGACGAGAGGATAATGGAGATTTTGAATCTCTGCGTACACTTTTGGACACTGGACACTTGTGGATTGTGTGCGGCCCACTGATATCTGAGCGCTATGTGACACGCTCGATGGCACAGCTGCCTGTAACCAAAGTGACGAGAGGATAATGGAGATTTTGAATCTCTGCGTACACTTTTGGACACTGGACACTTGTGGATTGTGTGCGGCCCACTGATATCTGAGCGCTATGTGACACGCTCGATGGCACAGCTGCCTGTGACCAAAGTGACGAGAGGATAATGGAGATTTTGAATCTCTGCGTACACTTTTGGACACTGGACACTTGTGGATTGTGTGCGGCCCACTGATATCTGAGCGCTATGTGACACGCTCGATGGCACAGCTGCCTGTGACCAAAGTGACGAGAGGATAAGGGAGATTGGATTGCTTTTAAAAAAGCAGTTTGCGGAGCAGTGGGTAAACAGCAATGCCAGCCTGTCAGGAAGCCTTAGAAGGCAGCCCAACAACCAACACCACTGATACACCACAATATAGCCTCCCCTTGCACTGCACACACAGTGACTTGTGTGTTGTGCAGGCCAAATCGCTAGCAGCAGAAGCAGTTTTTTTGTCTTCTTCCCTGCCTAACGCTCTCCCTTCAGAATCAGCAGCAACCTCTCCCTATACTAAGATCGGCAGAAGTAAGATGGCGGTCGGCGTGCACGCCCTTTTATACCCCCTGTGACGCCCACCAAAGCAAGCCAATCACTTGCATGCCCTTCTGAAAGATGGTGGTGACCCGTGCCTATGTCATCACGTTGCCCACAGTGTCCGTGGATCCTGATTGGCTGAAAAAGAGCGCAAAACAAACTTTTGAAACGCGACTTTGGCGCGTAAGTCGCCGACCTCGTGGCCGACCTCATCCTAGGGTCGGGTTTCGTTTCATGAAACCCGACTTTGCCAAAAGCCGGCGACTTTTGAATTTTTTCGACCCGTTTCACTCAACTCTAATGCCTAGACATTTAATCAACATGCACTTGCAAGCGTGGACGGACTACGAAACCTCAGGTAGCACATGTGCACCTGCTCCGACTGAAGGTAGCCAGCAATGCTCCATCGCTTCCCCCACTGTAAGACCACCGCCACCGTTAAGCACACCACCAGCAGTATATGTTGAGGTGTCGTCGCAAGGCCAAAGCACTCAGGGAATCACAATGGTTTTGTAACACAACACTGAATCTAGACCATCACCACCAATACCATCACCAACCCCCTCTCACTCCGTCCGGTCCACCGCTACTTCCCCCATATGCAGCTCTCCAGTCCAGGTCACCCTACCAGACACTCTGAGTAGGACAAGAAAGTACTCATCCTCTCATCTGCGTCCACTGTGTTTGAATGCCTACATTGCCAAATTAATCTCATTAGAGATGATGCCCTACCGTTTGGTTGAAAGCGAAGCTTTCCGCGAGCTCATGGCCTAAGCAGTCCCAAGCTATGACCTACCCAGTCGGCACTTCTTTTCTCGAAAAGCCATCCCAGCCCTCCACCTGCATGTGAAAGACTGCATTGTCCATGCACTCAAGCAATCAGTGAGTGGAAAGGTGCACCTCACAACAGATGCATTTTACAGTAGGCATGGCCAGGGCCGTTACATGTCCATCACTGCGCACTGGGTTAATGTGGTGGATGCAGGCTCCACAGGGGACAGCGGTGGTGGAACAGTGCTCCCTAGCCCATGGTATAGGAAACAGTTGGCTGTAGGCTTTTGACCCTCCTCCTCCATAAGCGAAAGCTCGTCCACAGAGCGCAGTCGCACGAGCACTCCATCCGCAGCTGGCAGTGTTGCACACGAGGTGTCCCACTATCGAACAGCTAGTGGTAAGCGTCAGCAGGCTGTGTTATAGATGATGTCTTTGGGCGACAACAGACACACCGCAGAGGTACTGGCTGACTACTTGCAGCGACAAACTGAGTCATGGCTGGGCAGTCTACATCTTGAGCCAGGCAATTTAGTCAGTGATAACGGCCGTAATTTTGTGGCAGCCATAGCCCTTGCAAAACTCACACTTTGAACCTGGTGGTGCAGTGCTTCCTTAATAATTATCCGGAGTTAACATCCCTTCTCCAAAAGGTGCGAAGACTGTGTTCGCACATCCGTCGCTTGCCCGTATACTCCAGTCGTATGCAGAAGCTGCAGCGATTGCTCCACTTCCCCAAGCACCGCCTAATCATAGACATTGCAACAAGGTGGAACTCCACCCTGCACATGGTTGAGAGGCTGTGTGAACAGAAGCAGGCTGTAATGCATTTGTGGGAGGATACACGGGCAGGCAGTTTGAGGGAAGACATGGAATTGTCGGGTGTGCAGTGGTCAAAGCTTAAAGACCTCTGTAAAGTCCTTCAGTGTTTTGAGGAATGCACACGGCTGGTAAGCGCAAACGACGCCATCATAAGCATGAGCATCCCACTTATGTGTCTGCTCATGCAAAGTTTGACGCACATTAAGGATCTGGCGTCTGCAGTGGAGGAGGAACAGGAGGAGGAGGAGGAGGGAAGCCTTGCTGACAGTCAGCCATTGTCTGGTCAGCGAACTGTCCTGGACAAGGTGGAGGAAGAAGAGGAAGAGGAGGAGGAGGATGAGGGGGATGATTATTTTGGGCAGGAGGATGCTTCTCAGGGGGCAAGAGAATATGTTGGCATTCCAAGGTCCAGGGTTTGTGCGTGACTGTAGGGATGTGGATTTGCCAGAAAGTGCTCCTCCACCCAGCAGTGGCAGTGCATTATTAACACCTGGAACATTGGCCCACATGTGCGATTATGCCTTGCGGATCCTAAAAAGGGACCACCGCATTGCCAAGATGATGAAGAATGATGACTACTGGCTGGCCAGCATCCTCAATCCACGCTACAAAGGCAAATTACACAACATCATGCCACAGGAGAACCTAGAGATAATATTGGCTAGCAAACAAGCAATTCTGGTAAACCATTTGTTTGAGGCTTTCCCAGCACACAGCAGTGGTGCTGGTTCTCCCACAAGCCGTAGTGGGCACAATGGAAGAGGTGTTCGTGGTGCACACAGCCGAAGTGGTGTTGGAGACAGGGGTTTCATCACCGTGTTGTGGACTGATCTCTCAAGTACCGCTCACACGACTGCTAATACTGCATCAATTAAAAGTGACAGGAGACAGCAGTTGTCAACTATGTTTGCAAACTACTTCTCCTCCCATATCGATGTTCTCCCTCACAGGTCATTCCCCTTTGACTATTGGGCCTCCAAAATGGACACCTGGCCTGAATTGGCACAATATGCCTTACAGGAGCTCGCTTGCCCTGCTGCTAGTGTGTTATCTGAAAGAGTCTTCAATGCTGCTGGATCAATCCTGACAGAAAAAAGGACCAGTCTGTCGACCCAAAATGTTGATTATCTAACCTTCATTAAAATGAACCATGCATGAGTTTCAAAGGGTATTGTCCCACCTTCCCCTGATGACACATAGGTTGCCAGAAAACTGCCTCACTTTTGTCCTCCTCTTCCTCGGACTTGCCCAATTCCGCCATTTGCAGCTGCTGAATGTCCAGCCTACACATCAACATATGCCATTTTTTAAACCTCCCTAACTGGGCTGCCCACCCCCCCAAAGGCTGGGGTCAACACCAGGCGCACTCGGGCAAGTGCCGTTGCTCTGAACAGGTGGATGGGCCCACTGATGTCATAAGGCACTGGCACAGGGCCCCTCATAGTACAATACAGTGTCTCAGACGGTGGGAGGGCCCACTCGCCGTCAGACACACCAGCGTACTATGAGGGGCCCTGTGCCAGTACCATCGCCCACGAGTGTGCCCCCCTGCTTGGTCATGGCCACAGCACTTGCAAGTTGCAATACTTACCTCTCCCTGCTCCACCGCTGTGTAGTCTGAGCAGTTAAATCCTTCACAGGGACGGCCACTAGAAATTTGGTGTATTGATCGATGATGGTTAAGATGTAGCTATGGCCTGTCCTGCTGGCCTCTACCTTCAGATGATCAATGGCTACCATTTGTAATGGATGTCAACTTACAAGCGGATGCAGTGGTGCTTTATGATCACCTTTCACAGTTGTGATAGTCACAGACGTGTGACATTTCTGCCACCATTTTTCAATGTCTCCTCTCATGCCAATCCAATAGAATTGCCTATGGTCTGTGGCTTCTGTCTTTTGCACTCCAAAATGACCAGACACATCATGATAGGCAGTGAGGACCATGGGTACATTTCTCCCTGTGATCACAATTTGATGGAGACGAGTAACGGTGATGTGATCCACGCTACTGTGATAAAGCAATCCTTTCTTCACAAAGAACTGTTTTCGCTGTCTCCACAGACACAGTAATTGAGGGTCTGCATCGCCTCTGCAACATCTACTGGGAGGTTTTCCCGCGATGAGTATTTCCCAATTTTCTGCTAACACTCGACTTTCCGTCTCTACTTGTATCCTTGTAGCTTCCAGTAGCGGAGAGTCTGGACTGACTTACTGAGATTGAAGCATATACGAAGATTTAAAAGTACCACAACACTGTATACTGGTGTACGCTTCGAATACCTTTCCCTTTTTCTACTTTTTAAATTCTGGTGTAATACATACTGAGCCTGTGAGTGTCTGAGTCTGACTCCGGAAGTATAGATGGAAATTTACAATTACCCCTAGACTGGATACACCTGGTATGTGCTGATACAGTATCTTTGTTCAAAATTTTTTATTACGGTATCATCCATAGTGAGTGAGCGTGTGTGGTTTACACCTTCTATATATATGGTGAATTGGAGATACCAATTTTTACCCTATACTCGATACAGCTTGTATCTTGTTATACAGTACCTTTGTTTGACATTAAGTATTATGTCAAATCCATACTGAGTAAGCGTCTGAGAGTGACTATGGGACTATGTATATGGAGATTTCAATTGTACCCTATAATATATATACTTGCTATCTTCTTATCCAGTACATTTTTTACAACAGTTTTTATTAAGGTCAAACCCAAACTGAGTGAGCGTATGAGGGTGACTCCGAAAATATATACCGAGATTTAAAATTTGGCCAACACTGTATACAGCTGTACGCTTGTGATACAGTAACCTTTTTTGCTATTTAGATTCTGGTGTAATCCATAATGAGTCTGTAAACGTCTGTCTGTTACTCCGGAAATATATTTGGTGATTTAAGATTACCCCAACACTGTATACAGCTGTACGCTTGTGTTACATTACCCATTTACAGCTTTTCATATTCTTGTGTAATCCATACTGGGCCTGAGAGCGTGTCTGCCTCCTGAAATATATATGGAGATTCTGAATGTTTACGCTATACTATATATACCTTGTATCTGGTGATACTGTACCCTTTTTCAACTTTTTATTTTATTGTGTAATCCATACTGAGCCTGTGAGTGTCTGTGTATGACTCATGAAATATATACAGAGATTTACTGTTATCCCTAGACTGTAAAGAGCTGTATGCTTCTGATACAGTACCATATATCTGCTGGTATTTTGGGTCCATTTTCCAAAACATGAGGAAGTATGGTGGAAGAGGATGCGGACGTGGGCATGGGGGGGCCACCTGGTACTGATGTTGGTGGTGGTGCATCTCCTGGTAGTGCCAAAAACACAATAGCAGCTAAGGCAGGAGGTGTTGAGCCTGCGTCATGGTGTAGCTCCGGAAGGCCTATAAGGCTCCCTTTTCTGGGAGTAGGTAGACTGCTTTTAAAGCCGGAGCATCAGGAACTGTTTTTGGCTTACATTGCTGAAATAGCCTCCAGCTCTATCGCCTCCTCTTCTGAAGTTTCAAAAAATGCAAGCACTGAGTCGTCAGTGCAGGCTTCTGGTCAGGAGCAACCCCTTTCCTTGTGTCCTTCACCCACACCAAAAGTGAAGGATGCGGCAGCACACACTTCAGATTACTCCATGGAGCTCCTTTCACATAGCATGCCTGGGTTCATTAAAAATGGGGCC
Organism: Dendrobates tinctorius; assembly: GCF_039654945.1. Lineage (NCBI taxonomy): Eukaryota > Metazoa > Chordata > Amphibia > Anura > Dendrobatidae > Dendrobates > Dendrobates tinctorius. The sequence goes on along the minus strand of NW_027361897.1, from coordinate 11,858,386 downwards.
CATCATATACTAGAGCATTCCAAATGGGGGACATCAGACACTGGAGCAGCATTTACGGGGCCCATTATACACCGGAGCATTAGAAATGAAGCCCATTATATATGGAGCATTATTAGGGCCCATCATACACTGGAGCATCGTCCATGGGGACCAACATATACTGGAGCATTCCAAATGGGGACATCAGACACTGGAGCAGCATTTACGGGGGCCCATTATACACTGGACCATTAGAAATTGAGCCCATTATATATGGAGCATTATTTGGGCCCATAACACACTGGAGCATCGTCCATGGGGACCATCATATACTGTAGCATTATGTGGAGCTCATCATATACTGTATGGAACATTATATGTGACCATGACCAATTATTCTGTATGGAGAAATATATGGGACTCATTATTCTGTATGGCGCACAATGTGGTGGCCATAATACTGTATGGAGTAATATACTGTCCTTTTTTTGAGCTATTGTACAACTTACAATAGATCAGTCATGTCATGTAAGCAGTGAAGTATTTGTCATTGTACTATACCTATATTTTTGTGCCGTATCTGAGCATCATGAGTTGTGGTATGTGTTAAAGGGACGCACTGACACTCTTTGGCCCAGGGCACACGAAAACCTGGAGCCAGCCCTACCCCCCACAACTTTAGCCAAATAACCCCCAGTTTTCAATGCGGAACTATTATTATGAAGTAAATTGGTTGACAGGCTTCAGTAATAAAAATGTATGCTTTTGGCATTGAAATGGGCACTGTAGGTGTGTTTACTGTCCTCCACTCCCTGCCGACTTTGCTTTCCCATTGACTTGCATTGGGTTTCGTGTTTCAGTCGGCCTCCGACTTTTCCCTATAGTTGGCCGATTTCTTTCGACCCAACTTTTGTGAAAGTCGGGTCTCATGAAAACCGACTCGACCCTAAAAAAGGCAAAGTCGCTCATCTCTAGTGGTGAGTTCTCCTTCAATGGAAGACTTCAAACAGAGTTTGGACAGACATCTGTCTGAGATGGTTTAGTGAATCCTGCATTGAGCAGGGGGTTGAACATCATGACCCAGGAGGACTCTTCCTTCTCTAACATTCTATTGCAGCTGATGGTTGGTTACTGGTTTATGTCTCCTGGCATTCTCTGTATATTATGTTGTTAATTACAGTTGTGTTGAGAAGGTGGCATCCAAAACAGTTCATCCCATGCCACCTTCAATGTATAAATTCCATAATTTTTTTTTTCAAATTCTGCTTTTGTCAATTTTATCTTCAAAAGAACCGTAGGTCTGCGATAATCAAAGCTGCTAAGCCTAAGTTGGTTGAGCCCCAGAGATTCCAAAATTTAGAATCTAGAAATTCCTACATTCCCAAAAAAGGCATAAATTGTTCAATAACTAACCAATGGCCATAGAAACGTACACCAGTAAATAGACCTAAAAGTGCAGTACTCTAGTCCTTGAAGGCTTGGTACAATTAGATCTGCTGTGTTTACCGTGCAAAATAAGCCAATTATTTCAGGTATTGGAAAGATTTGCTTTTGTTTGCAAAAATTACATTGATCAAAGAGGATTTTCAGGTTCTAGACAAAAGCTTTAAACATAGGAAAGGGCAAATTAATTTATGTCAACATGAGAATGGGACGCTTCCTATCATGGCTGTCAGAAAAAGGTCACCTGATAAAACGATTATGTAAGTATCTAGGAGCTGATTACATTGTTCTACATATTTTCAAATGTTGTCAGGTTCGACTATGATATGAGCCATTTCTTAAAGATTTTGATCTCCTGAACTCAAATGTGACAATGAAAATATTTAGTTGTCTCTTGTTTCTTTGATATCAGAGCGTTTTCCTTTTACTGTTAAGATAATTAATGCAAAAAAATTTCAGTATTTTGAAGCATTATTAGTGTTTCAGATCTAAAGATGCAGAATATTTTGTATTGCCAGTTTTCTGATATTTATTTAGAGGAAGCTTAGCAACAATTGAAATAACTAAAACATGTCTAAACACTCTTGCGAATTATAAAGTTACAGAAATTGCACTACAAAATGTGGTCCTCATTCAGTAACAACTCATTTTTTCTTGTCTCTTATACTCCTCATCAGATCATCTCTTACAGTTGTCCAACAATAATCTGCAAACATTGATAATTCCATTTTACTTTGATATATTTTCTCCATCGCCACAATATCTTGGCGAAATCTCTCAGTGTGCTCGTTGCTCATAGCTCCCTAGTTTGAGATGTAAATGTAAAAAAATGTATCTTTAATTCCTTCACGACATGCGCCATACTAGTACGGCGCATATCGTGTCCCCCCCTTTGATGTAGGCTCTGGCGCTGAGCCCACATCTTTTCTGGCACATTAGCTGACATAATGTCATGATCTGTTTAGTTTGTGGGATTAGGTAGTTCAGAGGTTAATCTGGACGGCCTCACTCTGAGATTCTGGGAGGCTTCTTATAACCTCATTGTGGGCTCATTCCTCGTCGCTTATACTCAGACCCTTGGCTGAGTGTGTGTGACCCTGGTGTGCTTTGTGCTTGTGCTACTTTATGCTTGTTTGGTTTTGATCCAGTTCTGTCCCTGTTATGAGTTCTGCCTGTCCCTCTTGTACTGCGCAGCTATCTCCATGTATGACTCATTGCTTACGCTCTGACTATTCTCTGCTTGCCTCTCTGGTACCGCGCCGCCCTCTCCGTGTATGACCTCTGCTTGTCTGACCCGAGTTTCCCTCTCGTCTACTACAGGATCCCTGTAGTAAGTATCCTACAATCATCTCCAGCAGTAGGACACTAAGCCCCGCCCCCTGTGGTCACATGATCGTAGGTCCTTGTGCTTCTCACTACCTTCAGCATCACAGGTCCCGTCTGCCTGAACTTTCCCTGCAGTATCTGACCCCGGGCCCTCCCGCCGCGTGGGTGAGTCACCCTGCTCAGCCGTGGCAGTTCCCTGCACTGACAGGATCCTGATACATAAGAATGGAACAGCCAAGGGTGGAATCGCAATCCACCTGTGGCTGCTAACCCGTTAAATGCCACTGTCAAACTATGACAGCGGCATTTAACGCGCACTTCCAGCAATCGCGACAGAAATCCCGCCCATTGGTGACCCACGTCATGTGATCGTGGGTCACCGATGGGTCGGCATAACAACCAGAGGTCGATCAGATTATGACAGCTTGTAGTCTCCCATGGAGACTATTGAAGCATGCCAAAAGTAAAAAAAAAAGTTTTTAAAAATATTACAAAAATAAAAAAATATTAACGTTCAAATCACCCCCCTTTTACCCCATTCAAAACAGCACAATAAAAAAGCTAAGATACACATATTTGGTATTGCCGCATTCAGAATCACCCAATCTATTAATGTGAAAAAAGAATTAACCCAATCGCTAAGCGGCGTAATGAGAAAAAAATGTAAAACGCCAGAATTACGCTTTTTTTCGACGCAACCTTGCATTAAAATGCACTAACAGGCAATCAAAAGATTGTATCTGCACCAAAATGTTGTCATTAAAAACATCAGCTCGGCACACAAAAAATAAGCCCTCGCCCAACCCGAGATCGCGAAAAATGGAGACCCTACAGGTCTCGGAAGATGACGCAATTTTTTTTTTTTACAAACGTTGGATTTTTTTTTCACCACTTAAATAAAATGAGAACCTAGACGTGTTTGGTATCTATAAACTTGTAATGACCTGGATAATTATTATGGCAGGTCAGTTTTTGCATTTGGTGAACATGGTAAAAAAATAAACTAACAGTTGAGGAATTGCACTTTTTTTGCCCATTTTTGAGTACACAGTATGGTAAAACCAAAGGTGTAATTCACAAGTACAACTTGTCCCGCAAAAAACAAGCCCTCACATGGCCATATTGACGGAAAAATAAAAAAGTTATGGCTCTGGGAAGAAAGGGAGCGAAAAACAGAAACGCAAAAACGAAGCAAGGCTCCATCATGAAGGGATTAAGGACATGTTACAGCCAAGATCCTTATAGGTTTTGAAGAGATTTTCCATCAAATTCATAGTTATCTGCTCTTAAGTTTCCCAAAGATTAGTAACCACTATGGTAAATGCTACCCATTCAGCCTTTTCCTGGTCCTCCAACAAAAGGACAAACTCCTCATCTTGAAGAAGATTACGAATCTGAGGTTAAATAAAAACTCCTTCCTTTATCTTTGCTTAACTCAAACTTGGAAATTTATCAATAAGATACTTCAATGCTTTCACATTTTTATCCATTGTCTTTACAAAGTTCTTCATAAGGCCCAACTTGATTTGCAGTGATAACAAAATCTTATGTGAGTCAACAAGTGCTGGATGCAGGACATTTTTACTTCCTGGCTGATGTGAATGTCCGAGAGGCCAGTCTCTTTTATTGTAGTGATATTCTCTTGCTCGAATATCTCACTCACACAGAAAGCAGCAGTAGTGTATCCACCCTGGGTACCAAGTAAGAGGGCAACCACCTTTTAAGTCACCACAGAGGGACCATAAATGTTGGTCATAGTTCAGGCACCTCAACAGCTGTTTCATGTTGTCACAGGTTCCTTTCATGCGGACTACATTACCAACTGGTGTTGAAGGTAGCACATTGACAATTATGCAGCAAGACGGCTTTTAGGCTTGTTTTGGACGAATCAATGAGCTTCAATTGAACTGTTAGTGTTGTTACATGCCACAAAATCGCCCTCCATGAAGAAGTATTGGACAAGATATTTGTATGATGGAATGATTGGATACTGTAAAATCCTCTTCTTTTTGCTTGAAACTCCTTTCTTATTGGGGGACACTATGCAGAAATGGCAATTGGTATTGTGATTGGTTGGCTCTCTCCATATCATTGGGGCTTCAAAAAGCATAGATTGTCTTTTCCCATGCAACCACTGGGTAAGATGTGATATACTGTATGTCCATTGCAGCTTATGAGTGGAGCCCAACTCTTGTCCTAATTTCCTATTCTGCAGATGAAATTTCTTCTGTTACCTGATTATTTAGAATTTGAAAATTTTAAAAGGATTCTGTCACCAGTCTTTTAGCCTATCAACTAAAAATATCATCTACTAGAGTGTTAGCTATACATTCCCCAACTACTTTTGAAACCCCATGAATCCCCCATAAAAACATTTTATATTGCTCCCGCGCTGTATCTAAAACTATGTCCCTGAACACAGCAAAATACTTCCGAAAGATAGTACTTCCGGCGCATGGGCACTAATGTTTTTCTGCTTTGCCCGCAGTTGGGCCAAGCATACTGCGCACGCGTGGGAGGCAATTTGAACGCGCACCCGCAGGACCTGTACGCGAACAACGCTATTCACAGAATGGAATGCGTACAGCACGCCGATTTGGGGTGGAGAGAAGGACGAGAACCAACTCCCATCGGACCGGACTGAGGATATTTACATACAGCGCGGGAGCAATGTAAAAGGTTTTTATGGGGGATTCATGGGGAGTCAGGGGGTTTCACATGTAGTTGGGGAATGTATATCTCACACTCTATTAGATGATATTTTCAGTTGATAGGCCAAAAAACATCTGGTGACAGATTCCCTTTAAGCCTCAGTGTAAAATCTGTACACTGCTCTTCTCCTTTCATGCGCCATTTACACAACTAGTGTAATAAAAAGTGATCAATAAGTCATATGTACCACAAAATCATATCAATAAAAACTACATCTCAGTATGCAAAAAAAAGCCTTCCTATACTTCCTTTGAAGGAAAAATAAAAAACGGAGACACAAAGAAAAATTGGATCACCGTTTCAAGAACTCTTGTCCTAATGCCATTGTAAATAAGGTGTTACTCTTCATATCTTATCTATGACCAAATTACTTCTGCTCTTCCTTATCCCATGACACGGACACTCAGATTACAGTTTCTTAAGGTTCCTGTCAATTAAGATAAAAATTATGTAATATAAACTTATCGACAAAAAGAAAACTCTAAAGTCTAAATATAAACAGGCCAGCACGTCCAAGTATGACACAAGTTTGTTCTTTATTACTTTGTTTGATATTTAGAAATGCACTTATATGTTTATATATTCACAAGCTGTGATAATTTCAAAAAGGGGGTGCTAACCATGCAGGGTGCCCCCAAACTTTTGCATCGGCCCATTTTCCTTTTTGAAATTTGTAAAATGTAAACGATGAAAAGTTGAAAACATCTATTTTTTTGCCTAATATACAAAGGAAACTTGCCCTCTTTAGCGTTAGCTGTTTTGGAGACCATTTCATCTTCAGCTTGCCTAACATTTCACAATAACAGTAATTTTGACAAGTCCCCAATGCGCTCGCCATAAAACAAAAAAATAGCTTTTATTATACTCACCTATTGGGCGGTCTGCTCCGATGGGCGTCACTGTTCTTGATCCAGCGCCTCCTCTCTTCATGGTTCATGTGGATGAGGCGTTCTGCGTCATCGACACAATGTCCTCAGTATTGAGCTCCTGCGCAGGGGCAGTTTTTTTTTGTCTTGTCAAGGTCTGAGCAAGGTACAAAAGAAAAACCTAGCGACAGGTTCCCTTTGATCTCAGCGGTAGAGATGGAAAACATGGGCTCTCTACAGTACAGTACTGCTCTTCGTTCTGTAGGCATCAATTCACTATAGGCCCGTGGGATGTAGAACGGCATGGTGACACATTGGAAAAGTCATGGGCAAATTAACATGGTGATGTTTTTTCACTGGGACTCTGACGTTATGTATTGGCGATGATGTCACCACGTCAGTTCATTCACACCTTGTGACTGTCTGACAGTGGGCTTGCTGAGGTCCTGTCAGTAAATGATTTTTTTCTTTTCATTTTAAAAATACTTGTAGGGAGATTGTGGGGGCATCATTGCCTATGGGGATATTTAAAGATGTTATCTTTGATTTTTTTTCACTTTGTGCCTAAAAACCAACAGGCAGGTACTTGCTATACAGAGGCAATTACTTGGCTGTTGCACCCGGCGCCTGCTCAAAGTAGTGTCATGGTCACGCGCGACTGCACACACCGCCTCCAGCAGGGCGAATTTATATGACACGCGTGACCCTGGATACACCGGCTCCAGCAGGGTGAATTTAAATAATAACACGTGCAGCCGGATACACCGCCTCCAGCAGGCGAATTTCAGTAGTACACGTAAGTCTGGATACACCGCCTCCAGAAGGGCGAATTTCAGAATAAAGGGGAAAACCAGGGAAACAATTACAATGGTGGCCCTGCGATAGGGAAACGGGGAAGTGGAAACCTCCTGCACTCCCCTGAGTCAGTGTCTCTACACTCCTAACGATCCCTAGGCCGGTTCCGCACCGGGCGCCGATCAGGATACCTAATATCCCTAGCTCGCCCTGCACCTAGCCCTTTCTAGTGAAGTGGACGGTGCAGACACTAATCCCACCACTGCACTGAAACACACATAAGGGAAAGAGACAAAAAGGGCAACACCACTTAGCTTTGCTCTGTTGCTAATGCTCCCAGCAACAGAGTCCAACACCTGAGTGCATCTTCCTCTGCTCGAGTCCAACACCTGAGTGCAGCTTTACAGCAACAGCGTCCAGCACCTGAGTGCCGCCTTGGAGCAACAGAGTCCAGCACCTGAGTGCAGCTGTCCAGCAACAGAGTCCAGGACCTGAGTGCAACTGTCCAGCAACAGAGTCCAGCAACTGAGTGCAGCTCTACACCATAGCTGCCACTCCACCAAGCTTTGCAGGAATTCCTCACTGACACCATAGCTGCCACTCCAGGACTCTGACTGAGCTGCCCGGGACTCTCCTCCAGCTCCTTCCTTCACCATGGAAGGTTGGAAAAGACCAATAATATCACCAACCGTGGGTGAGCACAACTGACACACCTTTATTGAGCAATCACACCTGTTAGTGATTCCCGTGCAATAACACTAACCACCACCTGGGGCAAACTGGAAATAAAAACACCAGTGCAATGACCATAACGGCCACCGGGGGCAAAAACCAACCTTAAGCTCACAGCTTAAGGAAAAAAAATGTTACTTATACATTTATCTGTCAGATCCCACCTGGATCATGACAAGTAGTGACTGACCCCTCCTGCCGGTGATTCAGCTGCTCTTCATCAATAGAGCAGCTTTTCTTCATCCAGGCTGCTCTGTCGATGAGGTGTGACCACCGACGTTATTCTGATGGACAGCTGGCTTCCCACAGTTATGCAATGGGCAGCCAGCTGTCTATCAGCATGACGTTGGCAATTACATCCTGTCAAGATAGCCGAGTGGAAGATAAGTCACTGTTCCATTGGCATGGTGTCAGTGGCAGCTGCTGAATCGCCGTCAAGAGCGACCTCTGCTTGTGTCTTAGCACAAGACCAACACCAGCTTACACAAAAGGCAAAAAACTAAGACATCTAAATTCATTGCTATAAAAAAGATGGTTATAGTGAAGAAACAACAGAAGCACTATTGTGAAAAAGATTATCAGATAAATGTCACATTCTCACTGAGGGAAACAAGCGTATGCCAAGTGAGTCAGGAATGGGGAATTTCGGGTTATACATGGCGACCATGAAGATGAATAGCTGTCCATGTAATACAAGAATGGCATGGGTCTGCAACAATAGGAACCACTCTTCAATAGCATCTCTTCATTTGGCTTAGGCTAGTTTCACACTTGCGCCTTTTAGCGCTGCGTTTCGAGCGCACATCAAATGCATGGGAAAAACGTGTGCAAACGCTTATTAACGCTGCGATTTTTCGTCGCATCATCATGCGCATTTTGACAAAAAAACGCAGCGTTTGTATGCGTTTTTAAGCGTTTTCCATGCGTTTGCGTTTTTTATGCACATGATGTCACAATCACAGGAGGAAAATTCTAGAAAAATTCTTGCAACAGACACCACCAATGGGACATCAGTGGGTGTGTTATGGGAATTCTTTATATAGACCCTGTCTACAGCCGTATTCTTCACATTTGCTTTCTTTTTCTCGTGTCAACATGGATCTGCGCTGGAAGAGTTTTCACTTTAACTTGGATTTGGACATCGCGATGGCTCAGGCTTATGCAGTTGCTTACCATCAACAAAGGGAGAGAGACAGCGAAGACGGCAGCGGTGGCATTTGTGGATACATCCGATTGTTGAACTCCAAGAAAGCCGTGGAGCATACCACACCCTCTACAGCGAGCTACAGGCAAACCCGGAGAAATTTACTGATTACACACGGATGTCCCAACTAAGCTTCAGGGATTTACTCGCTCGTGTTCAACAATCCATCCGGAGACAGGACAAACAGCTCCGTCGTGTGATTCCTCCCGTGGAACGGCTCCTGGTCACATTACGGTACATTATATTTACCAACCAATGCTTGCATAATTTTCTTTGTTGTGACATGTACTTTTCCAAACCTGGCAGAATTATTTTTATGCTATGTACTATTTTTTTTTCTTTTATTGTTTTAAAAAACAATATACAGAAAGATTGAATTTTAAGAATAATTGTAAACTATTTTTTGCTTTGAAACCTAACTCATCGGGGAGCTCTGTGCAGCAGGTTAAAATTGTCATCTCCTTGCTGCGCGGCGATCCCCAGGATTGGGCCTTTTCTTTGACACCCGGAGATCCTATTCTGGCTCATGTGGACGCGTTTTTTCAAGCCTTGGAGTTGTTGTATGATGAACCTAATGCTATTGATCAAGCTGAGAAAACCTTATTGGCATTGAACCAGGGTCAGGATTCTGCAGAGTTATATTGTCAAAAATTCCGAAAGTGGGTGGTCCTTACTAAATGGAATGACTTTGCCCTAGCAGCTCTCTTTCGGAAGGGTTTGGCAGAAACCGTAAAGGATGTTATGGTGGGATTTCCTGTTCCCTCTGGTCTTGATGACTCTATGTCATTGGCCATTCAAATTGATCAGCGTTTACGTGAACGTAAGACTACATGAACTTTTGAACGAACTTCTGAAACCATGCAATGTGATAGGGTTTTGTCTAGGGAGCAACGTCAGGAGTTTAGAAGGTGTAATATGTTGTGTTTTTTCTGTGGGGATGCCTCTTATACTATTTCTGTCTGCCCTAAATGAGAAAAGCGTTTTGCTCACACATTTGCGGTGGGCAGTGTACAGCCTAAGTTCCTTTTGGCGATTACCCTGATCTGCTCCTTGTCTACATTTTCCGCTAAGGCTTTTGTTGATTCAGGAGCAGTTTTGAATCTGATGGACTTGGACTTTGCTAAATGTTGTGGTTTTCCCATGATACCCCAGCGGACTCCTATCCCTTTGAGGGGTATTGATGCTACTCCTTTGGCGGAGAATAAACCCCAGTTTTGGACCCAGGTAATAATGCGGGTCGCCCCGGACCACCAAGAAAATTGTAAATTTTTGGTGTTGCACAATTTGCATGATACTATTGTTCTGTGTTTTCCTTGGTTGCAAACTCATAATCCTGTTTTGGATTGGAAATCTGTGTCTGTGGTGAGTTGGGGTTGTCAATGTGTTCTTAATGACACTCCTGTTTTCTCCACCTCTCCCCAGTCTCATGATATTCCTGACTATTTGGCTGATTTTTCTAATGTATTTAGTGAGAGTAAGTCAGCATCTTTGCCTCCTCATAGGAGTTATGACTGTGCAATTGAGTTAATGCCCGGGTGTAAATTTCCCAAGGGTCGGCTTTTCAACTTATCTGTACCTGAACATGATGTTATGCGATCTTATATCAAGGAGTTGTTGGAGAAGGGTCATATTAGACCATCTTCTTCACCTTTAGGTGCTGTTTTTTTTTGTGGCCAAGAAAGATGGTTCATTAAGGCCATGTATTGACTATTGTTCCCTTAAGAAAATATCGGTTAAATATCAGTACCCGTTACCCCTGATTTATGATTTATTTTCCAGAGTTAAAAGTGCCTGTTGGTTTACCAATCTTGACCTCAGGGGGGCGTATTATCTTATTCGCATCAAGCACGGGGATGAATGGAAGACGGCGTTTAATACTCCGGAGGGACATTTTGAGTACCAGGTGATGCCTTTTGGGCTCACTAGTGCCCCTTCTGTCTTCCAATCTTTTATGAACGATATTTTCCGGGACTTTGTGGATACGTTTTTGATCATTTATCTGGATGATATTTTGATCTATTCCAGTGATTGGGAGTCTCATGTGGAACACGTCCGGACTGTGTCCCGGATTTTGAGGGAATATTCTCTGTATGTTAAGGGATCGAAGTGCCTCTTTGGTGTACAGAGGATTTAATTTTTGGGATTCATTTTGTCCCCATCTGCTATTAAAATGGACCCAGCCAAGATACAGGCCATTTATGATTGGGTTCAGCCCACTTCTTTGAAGGCTCTCCAGAAGTTTATGGGTTTTGCTAATTTCTACCGTAAATTTATAAGTAATTTTTCTGGTATTGTTAAACCACTGACTGATTTTACTATAAAGGGCGCTGATGTGGTGAATTGGTCTCCAGAGGCAGTTTCGGCATTTCAGAAGCTTAAGCGGAGATTCACTTCGGCTCCGGTTTTACGGAAACCTGATGTCTCACTCCCATTTCAGGTGGAGGTAGATGCTTCTGAGATTGGTGCAGGAGCTGTTTTGTCCCAAAGAGATCCGGTGACCTCTAAGATGAAACCCTGTGCCTTCTTTTCTCGAAAATTCTCCCCATCTGAACGTAACTATGACGTGGGGAATCGGGAATTGTTGACCATGAACTGGGCATTTGAAGATTGGAGACATTGGTTGGAGGGAGCTAGACATCAAGTTGTGGTCCTCACCGACCACAAGAATTTGATTTATCTTGAATCAGCCAAGCGCTTGAATCCTAGACAGGCTAGGTGGGCCTTGTTTTTCACGCGTTTTAATTTTGTGATCTCTTTTCTTTCGGGCACTAAGAATGTTAAGGCGGATGCCCTTTCTAGGAGTTTCTTTGCAGATTCTCTTGATGTGACCGAGCCTACTACAATTCTACATGAGGGTGTAGTTCTTTCCGCCATTTCACCCGATTTGAGATGCACCCTGGAGGAATTTCAGGAGGACAAGCCTGAACGTTGCCCTATGGGAAAACTGTATGTCCCTGACTAGTGGAGGAAAAGAGTAATGTCTGAAATTCATTGCTCCGCGTTGGCTGGTCATCCAGGTATTTTTGGTACCAGAGATTTGGTGAGTCAGTCTTTTTGGTGGCCTACCTTATCTCGTGATGTCAGGAATTTTGTGCAGTCCTGTGGGACTTGTTCTCGGTCCAAGCCCTGTTCTCGTTCTAGTGGGTAGTTGATGCCCCTGCCGGTGCCCAGGAGGCCATGGACCCATATTTCAATGGATTTTATTTCTGATCTTCCTGTCTCTCAGAGAATGACTGTTATCTGGGTGATCTGTGATAGATTTTCTAAGATGGTCCATCTAGTACCACTCCCAAAGTTGCCATCTTCTTCTGAGTTGGTGCCCTTGTTTTTACAACAGGTGGTTCGGTTGCACGGGATTCCTGAGAACATTGTGTTGGACAGAGGAGTCCAGTTTGTTTCCAGATTTTGGAGAGGTTTTTGTTCCAAACTGGGAATTCAGTTATCTTTCTCCTCTGCATTTCATCCTCAGACCAATGGGCAGACTGAGAGAACCTCGGTGACCCATTCATAACAATTGTCCTTGTGAAGCTGGTCATGTCTGTCCCACAACGGGACACGCTCCTGGACCAGTCGGATCAGGGGTTCATTATCCAGGTAGACGTCTTCATCCCGTTGTGGAACCTACAACAAAAAGAAGTAATTAGAATATTGGAATGTTGTGTGAGTTAAAAAGTTCTAAAAAAAGAAACAGAAAAGAAGAAAGATAGAAGGTAAAAAAAAGGGACATTCAAAATCATTTTATACTTACATTGTGTCTCACCGCCGGGACTTGGCTTTGCTGCTCCCCCTGTTCAGCCTCACTAGCCGTGTCCGCTGATGATGAAGTATGAAAAAAAAGAACAAAAATGATTAGACATTTGTAGATGCAGCAGCTATACTTACCCAAAGGCACGAAAATAATCACCTCACGCTCTGCTTGGGCCATTTCCTCCAGAGACGGTGAATAATTTGATCCCGATGACATACTGCATGTTAAAAAAAAAAACATTAGTACAGAATACATTTGCCAAGACAGGCATACATTTTAGATGTAAACAATACTCACATTCTTGCCGCTGAAGCTTGGATCCAAAATGCTCTCTTGTTTTGCAAGGTGTCTGCTCTCCAGGCTGTCTGTAGAGTTGTGGTACAGTACAGGCAGACACCTTCTTTATCTAGACTTATCTCAAACAATGTTTCTTGTGTAGGGGGCGGTTGGAACCAGTGTCTAGACATTTTTTACTCAAACTTTCCATGCGCTGATAAGCGCTGACGTGCGCTGAGCCATGCGCTCGTTAGCGCACCCATAGACTGTAAAGTTTTTTTTTGCGCATTACGTGCGCATACGTGCACATGCACTTTTTTTAAGAGGTTGGGCGGAACAAAAAATGCAACATGTAGCGTCTGGCGCGTATGGGCGCACACCTAGAAAATGCGCAGCACACGACAAATGCTGATGATCGCGTGCAAGCGCTAGACCATGCGCACCCATGTTAAAGATAGGGAGCATTGCGCATGCTTACTATAGCGCATGATGCGCTGCGCGATAAAACGCTAATGTGAAACCAGCCTTACAGAGGGTAGTCGTGAGTGGACCTGCTCGTGTAGACACTCAGACTGTAGGGATGAGTAAACCCCTGTGGAAGCTTGGGTGTACGGTACGAACCCATAACAGTTTGGGTTCGCTGATCCCCATCAGACTGCAGTCCAAAATGCAATCTCGTTTGTTTCAGTGTAGGTCAGAGATTTATTTATTATGCGTTGCTTATATAGACCTATTGTATTCCGCAGCGTATTACATACATTGTCATCACTGGGTTGCACAATCTAAATTTCCCTTAAGTATGTCTTTGGAATGTGGAGGAAACCAACCCAAACATCAGGAGAACATACAAACTTCCTGCAGCTGTTGTCCTTAGTGGGATTTGAACCCAGGATCCCAGCGCTGCAGTGCTATCCACTGAGCCGCCTAGAGCTTAAGGAAACATAATAATAATAATAATCTTTATTTTTATATAGCACTAACATATTCCGCAGCGCTTTACAGTTTGCACACATTTTCATCACTGTCCCCAATGGGGCTCACATTCTAAATTCCCTATCAGTATGTCTTTGGAGTGTGGGAGGAAACCGGAGTGCCCGGAGGAAACCCACGCAAACACGGGGAGAACATACAAACTCCTTGCAGATGTTGTCCTTGGTGGGATTTGAACCCAGGACCCCAGCGCTGCAAGGCTGCAGTGCTAACCACTGAGCCACCATGCTGCCCTATGGTATAATAATGACATAACGGCCATATTATCAAACCTTAGACAAATTTACCGTAAAATTCCTGATGTTAAGCAGTCTAGGATTGCAGTTTTGAGACGTCACATGAAGACTTATGTTTATTTATGTTTCTTTCCATCCGTAACATGTAATATCCCCACACTAAGCGTTATCTCTATAGCTGTTATGTGCCAGTTTCCTGATTTTTCAAAAGCTTTATGTGAAGGTGCCAGGAATCAACAGCTTTATATACTAGCGGACAACTCTGATGTGCTCATAGACTTGTCATCCAGCATGGCGACTACGCTTCTACTGCTCTCACTTGTGCTTGTTGCGCTGCCATCTCTCTCTACGACAGGTAAGAGTAGGGGCATTAGTGATACGGGCACTTACCCCCTTTACATTCTCATTCTATTTCATTTATTGGACATTCCATGTATTTTGTGGTATTTTCTTCATATGCCAAATTGTTCCCAATTATCTCTCATATGTAAAGAGAACCTGTCCCTAGGTCAAAAGAAACAGTTTTTGGCTCCTATTTTATTCCGGTTGCTCTCCTGAATATTCTTATTATTAAAAGTCAAATACATTAATAATGGCTATACATTAAAAGTTGCAAAGTGAGTGCCCTAAGGGTAAAACACCTTTCTAGGGTCGTCATAGGGGGCTCACAGCTCTAGACGAGAAGGAGCAGGGGAGCCTTCACTTTCGTTGCCTATCAGGGTGTCTACCTCCACGGATAGGTGAGGCTTATAATTTATGAGGACCTTACAGGGATATAGCTGTGGTAACTTTGTCACATTGCCCCCCTTTTTATGTACCTTATTGGATTGTTATTATTTATTCATATATATATATAGTTTTTTTTTCTTTTTTCTCACTTCACAACTTTTAATGCCTACCCATTAAAGTACGGTATTCGTCTTTCAATAATAATGGTTCCTTCGCTTATACAACTGACTTTTGAACTTTCCATTTATTACAATTTGGTTCCCGTGAATAATCCATTTACTATTTTTTTCTATAAATCCTACATATGGTCCCAGAGATATGAGCCTTTTTATTTAGTGCTAAATGAGTGATTGCACGCCCTTTGGGTGCGTGCTGGGATTACGAACCACGCAGTGGGGTGTAACCACACATCAGACTGACCTCGCAATGGGGTGTAACCATGCACTAGACTGGCGTATGTGAAGACTAACAGCAAACATAAATACCTGGTGTACCTCTCCTGCCACTCCTACCTTGTGTATGAAAAAGCACTGTAGTTAATAATGTTCGGGTACAGTAATTCGATAGCGCTATCCATGAAGAAAGTGCATGGGTAGAGAGGTAGTACTGCAACGGTGATTTTTTTCTTGTTGATCTTGATTAGATGGTATGGATGGTAGATCAATGTCACCAATTCCTTGATGTTGCACAATTAGGGAAATTGGAGTTGTCAAATTTATTGTCCATCCACTGTCCCCATATGGGAATAGAAGTGGATATGTCATTGCATCACACTTTCTGTGAAGAAAGCTGATTCAAACTGTTTGGTTTTCACTTTTCAGTTGAACTCTGATGTCCCTATTAAATGGGGGTTCACCCAAAGCATTTTGATAAATTATAGCTACTTCATTGCACCTTGGTGCATCGTAGCGCCTCTGGTCATCATTGTAGTCATTTATAATTGACATTGTTATTTCGAGTGGATCGCGATTTTCTAATTCAGCAATCCTCTCTTACTCTCTTTCAAATTCCCTCATCATTGTGAAGGCTCTTGCGAGTGGGTTAATTGCTTTCATTGTCTCGACAAGAGATGACAGCAGTGCTGGGAGGCACTTTTTATTTGCTTGACTTATTGTACGTAATGTTTCTTCACTGTCCAAGATATAAATCCTGGGCATACTTGGGAGTACTACCCACAGCAGGATGCAATAGGGCAGTTCTGTGGTAATTTGTCCATGAATTCGAAAACAGTATGGACCATGCCCAGGAGGTGGCGCTACTTGTGCTCCCATTGATGCCAAAGCAAGAGAGCTATTGTATTGCCTTATATTAGCCATAAAGTTCTTGGAGTGCTGATGCTTTCCTTTCATCAACTTGACTAATTGATCATCCATACGAATGGGACGTAATTGGATGCGCCCTCTCTTGTAGCAGGAAGGGAATGTTTTGTCCTGCGCTATTTCATCTTTGAAATTGGCAGAACTGACATTGAAATGTCAGTTCGCCAGCATAGTGCTCTTCAATACTTGACTCATCAATTTGATTAAGAAGCCCTCTAGCGGCAAATGTAATTTGCTGTCGTCGTGTGGCTCTTGCATTTTGGACACGTCTTCTATCTTGTTCTCGTCTTTGTGAAATTTGTGTATCACTTTGTGCATTGCGTGTTGCTCGTTGTCATGCAGCATTAGATGTTTTACATGATTTAGTTAATGCATTCGTTTCTCTTGCTCTGGCTGCCCTCTGTCGGGCTGCATCAGCAGTTCTTCGACAATTTAGTTAGTCTAAGACGCAGGTTACGCATCCGTATGCGATTTGCTTCTCTACGTGCAGCAGAGAGATTAGTTTGATCCATCTTTGCAATATTGCCACACAGTGTTGCCTCAATGTTCAAAAAAGGCTTATGCCGTAACTCGTCACCAGGGAGAGCTCCTCTCCTTATTAGATATGCCACTTAGGGGTCCCGTTACATTTAGCGATGCACCAGCGACCCCGACAACGATACGACCCGGTCAGGAATGGTGGTGCATCGCTAAATGGTCGCTAGTGAGCTGCCAAACAGGCAGATCTCACCAGCAGCGCAGCAGCGATAAGCGATCCGTCGGTGGTCGTTCTTACCTGTCACACGACAGTGATGATGACGATTTCCGCCTGCGTCCATACGTCGCTAGTCGGCCAGCAGGATGCCAACGAGGAAGAAATGGCCCAGGACGTTCAAGCGCGATCAGCGATATCCAGCGGGGGGGGGGGGGGTGGTCGCAGGTATGTGTCACACAAAGAGAGAACGCTAGCGATACCGCTGTTGCGTCACAAAATCGGTGATGCTTTAGCGATGTCGCTAGCGATGTCGCTATGTGAGAAAGGGGCTTAACTCCTATACAGGGCCTTACAGTACTTAGGTATCCATGGTTATGCCCACGCATATAGTCAGTTAGCTGCTAGTGGTAGTAACTATGGATACCTAAGTTACTGTTGAGCTGTGGATGAATCATTGCACCCAGACAGACGGTTGGGCTGTGGATGACTCATTGTGCACAGACACACGGACACGTCCAAATTAGGTATATGGATTGCATGGTCTTTACAAGGGGGCGGTGCTCACAGGATAATTATGCAGAGCAGTCTGAAGACACGCCCCAGAGGCTCCTGTCAGCAGTCCCTTATTAGTAAAGATATAACAATTAGCAGAATGACTAAAAGGCCCATATCTCCGGAGCTGGCCACTTTTGACATTGTGATAGGTGCATCAAAAAAGCAACAGCTTACAGTTTCAGTATATGGGATTTTTAGAAATCTCCTGCCCAATGTGCTTTTTTTTTTTTTAAACCAAATCCACTCTGCAAGGCCAAGTGCACACCACTGTATTTTCTGAGTGCAATCTGAGAAAACATCGAATCGCACTCGGACCAATATTACTCTATGGGGCCGTGCACATGTCTGATTTTTTTTCCTCTGACTGAGTTGATCTGAAGAAAGAAACCTCTGCATGCCCGAGTCTGATCTGATGTTCGGATCGCACTCGACCATGCAAGTCAACGAGTGCGTGGAAATCATCGGGACTGCACTCGGATGACATCTGAGTGAGGCTCGATTTCCGTGGCCTCACACAACGGAGAAGATGGAGTCATTTTTTTCAAACTTCTCTTCATCCGACAGTGCTGACACTCTGATCAGAACGTCACTTGCAATATCAGAGCGATTCTGTCAGATGAGAGACTCTACGGCTGTCTGACCCTAGCCATGTGTGAAAGATCATCTTACAATCTATAGACAGTAGTTTCATTAATTTTTAAATGTATTTTATATGTTCACTCAGCTTCTTATTACATTTCCATTGTATTCCTTTTAGTCACAACACCAATTCAAGGTGCCACAAGTCAAGGTAGGGCCTTTATATACATGTAAATTATATTTTGGTATTTTTGCTTTACAGGCTCCTTTACAGCAATTCTCCATCCTCCAATTTAAATACTTGTAATCGACCCTATATATGTCGAATAGTGTTGAGCATTCCGATACCGCAAGTATCGGGTATCGGCCTATATTCGCTGTATCGGAATTCCGATACCGAGTACCGATATTTTTTCAATATCGGATACCGAAATCGGAAGTCCCTATAATGCAATGAGCCACTGTTGTGGCTGTGATTGGTTGCTGAAATGATGTCATCATGATGCGCGGTCTGTGCGCATCATGATGCGCGGTCTGTGCCGACTGCGGGGGGTCTGTGCCGACTGTCGGGGGTCTGTACGGGCCTCTCCTGGGTCTGTACAGGCCTGTCGGGGGCCTGTGCCGGCTGCCGGTGGTCTGTACGGGCCTCTCGGGGGCCTGTGCCGGCTGCCGGTGGTCTGTACAGGACTCTCGGGGGTCTGTACAGGCCTGTCGGGGTCCTGTGCCGGCTGCCGGTGGTCTGTACGGGCCTCTCGGGGGCCTGTGCCGGCTGTCGGGGGCCTGTGTTGGCTGCCGGTGGTCTGTATGGGCCTCTCGGGGGCCTGTGCCGGCTGTCGGTGGTCTGTGCCGGCTGCCGGGGGCCTGTGTCGGCTGCCGGTGGTCTGTACGGGCCTCTCGGGGGCCTGTGTCGGCTGTTGGTGGTCTGTGTCGGCTGCCGGTGGTCTGTGCGGGCCTGCCAGGGGTCTTGTGTGTGTGCAGATTTCCCGTGGAGAACAGCAGCATCAGCTGATGCGATCATTCTCTAGGGGCTTCAATCCAATGACGGGAGGTAGGTATCCTTCTGCGCTGTATTCCTCCGCCACTGTAAAAAAAGTCCCTAGTCTCACTTTTGGCATTGCTGTGTTAGAAAGTTCCCACACAGCTTTTGCCATAAAGTGAGACCAGGGACTATTTTTTTACAGTGGCGGAGTAATACAGTGCGGAAGGATACCTACCTCCCGTCACTGGATTCCTGGAGCCCCATAGAGAGCAGTCGCATCAGCTGATGTTGCTGTTCTCCATGGGAGATCGGCGTGGGACACGCATGGATTTCTGCGGATCAGGGAGTATATTGTTTGTTTGTTATTTTCATATTTTTCCACAGATGACACTGGCTTCGGGGATCAAAGTGACAAGTGATGGTGAGTATGTACTCTATGTTATATGTACTGTATGTCTATATGTATGTATTGTATGAATGTATTGTATGTAGTATGTATGTAGTATGTATGCAGGATGTAGTATGTATGTATGTATGTTGTATGTCTGTAGCATGTTGTATGTATGTATGTAGTATGTATGTACTATGTATGTATGCTGTATGAATGTAGTATGCATTTAGCATATATGTAGTATGTAGTATGTATGTATGTTGTATGAATGTAGTATACATGTAGTATGTATGTAGTATATATGTATGTTGTATGAATGTAGTATATATGTAGCATGTATGTAGTATGTATGTATGTAGTATGAATGTAGTATATATGTAGCATGTATGTAGTATATATGTATGTTATATGAATGTAGTATATATGTAGCATGTATGTAGTATGTATATATGCTGTATGAATGTAGTATATATGTAGCATGTATGTAGTATGTATGTATGTTGTATGAATGTAGTATATATGTAGTATGTATGTAGTATGTATAGTATGTATGTAGTATGAATGTAGTATATATGTAGTATGTATGTAGTATGTATGTATGCTGTATGAATGTAGTATATATGTAGTATGTATGTATGTTGTATGAATGTAGTATATATGTAGTATGTATGTATTATGTAGTATGTATGAATGTAGTATATATGTAGTATGTATGTAGTATGTATGCAGTATGTTTTTTTTTTTTTTTTACATTCAACACATTAGCCGGATGATGGGACTACTACTGTCCCATCATTGGCTAATGTGTCAATCACTGTCATTGTAGCAGGCATCGCCCGATGGGACTTCCCATCGGACGATGCCTGCACACACACAAGACCCCCGGCAGGCCCGCACAGACCACTGGCAGCCGGCACAGGCCCCCGGCAGCAGGCACAGACCACCGACAGCCGGCACAGGCCCCCGAGAGGCCCATACAGACCACCGGTAGCCGGCACAGGCCCCCGGCAGCCAGCACAGACCACCGACAGCCGGCACAGGCCCCCGTCAGCCGGCACAGACCACCGACAGCCGGCACAGTCCCCCGAGAGGCCCATACAGGCCACTGGCAGCCGGCACAGGCCCCCGACAGTCGGCACAGACCCCCGAGAGGCCCGTACAGACCACCGGCAGCCGGCACAGGCCCCCGACAGTTGGCACAGACCCCCGAGAGGCCCGCACAGAGCCCGCCCGCACACACAGACACGCACAGTGTCCACCCACGCACCGCCCACACTCTTCCCCCCTCTCGAACAGGATGTACAAGGCAAGAAAGGTTTTTTTTTAAATTCCAATATTTCTGTCCCATTGAATTGAATGGGACTTCCGGGATCGAAATCGGCGATACCCGATACTTTTTTCATATCGGCCGATCCAATCCTATCCAATATTTTTCAATATCGGGTGGTATCGCTCAACACTAATGTCGAACATTTAGAATTTGTCCTTTTTTTTGCAGCGTATTTAATTTTGGAACATTTTGAATTGGGTATTTTTCTGGCTTTTCGACATTGTAAAATATGTCAGAAAAAAATGCCAGATCATGCTGCATTAAAAAAGAAAAACAGCTGAAACAGCACAGCACCGTACACCTAGCAGGGCTACTCTTGGGTACTCTGCTGTAGGAGGCCGAGCTCTGCCATCTCTGTACGCTGTGTATATTCGGCCGCTGCAGGAGTCTCAGTGATCTGATATTCAATACCTACAAGTGCTTCTCACAAAATTAGAATATCATCAAAAAGTTAATTTATTTCAGTTTTTCAATGCAAAAAGTGAATCTCATATATTATATAGAGTCATTACAAACAGAGGAATCTATTTCAAGTGTTTATTTCTGTTAATGTTGATGATTATGGCTTACAGCCAATGAAAACCCAAAAGTCATTTTCTCAGTAAATTAGAATACTTTATAACACCAGCTTGAAAAATGATTTTAAAATCCGAAATGTTGGCCTACTGAAATGTATGTTCAGTAAATGCACAAGTCAGCCACAAACCAATATATAGGGTTGCTGGGTTTCGCCCCGTACAACACTAAATTCCTGCTGCTGGAGCATTTGTCACCTGAATGGTGGGGTACGTCGAAAGTCGGACCACCACTGATCTCATAACGATGACAAAGGATAGCAAATCAATTGTTAATTGCTGGACAACCTCATTGTGCACCAAAACGTAACTGTCCATGTCTTAGTCAGGGAGCACATGTATGGTGTGTGCTCAGGAGCTGAGCCTGCAACATACTAATTAAAAAAAACCCAAAAGGTATGACCTGGCATATAAACTGGTGTTTTCTTGAAGAAAACAATAATTTTTTTTAACAACGGACAACACCTTGAAAAATGTTGGCGAAAGGTCATTATATTTTATCTGTTTCTACTGTTTTACATCTGTCCTTTATTTGCAGGCTCTCCAGTCCCAAAACTCAGCAGTTCAGGTAAGTCTCCTTCTCGTCTAAATCCGGGATATGGACGCGGTATTGAGTAGATTTTTATTATTAGTTTGTTTTCGGAGCTATTTCAATATTTGATCAGTTCTAGTATTTCTTTATCTATAATCATAGAAATCGGATTAAATAAGGATAATGATGAAAAACCTCCACAGAAATAGCCCAACCATGAAATTGTTAGATTATTGCTTCACAGCAAACAAAATATAAATAAATTTGAATTTAAAACACCTAAAAATATCTTACCTGTTGCATCTGTCTACTGAAGATGTAACCCTATCCATTAGGAAGAGTACAGATAGAAGAAAGTGTGAAGAATCAGACAACATAGATGCACTTGTAGTCTGTAACCATGATGGAGAGGTAGACAATCACATAGGAACTGTGCGCACAGTTGCAGAGGTGGACATGGATTTTAATAGTATTATAACTTCTATCTTTTACGAAAATGTGCACTGAAACGTATTATTATCCCTTTTGTGCAGCACCAGCGTTGTCTCTGAGACTGGCAAATGGAAGCCGATGTTTTGGCCGGGTTGAAATCTACTTTAAAGGAGAATGGGGAACAGTATGCGATGACAATTGGGTTATGAGCGATGCAGAAGTGGTATGCCGCCAAGTCGGTTGTGGCCCGCCCATTTCCCCTCACATAGGCGCCTACTTTGGCCAAGGAAAAGGACCTATTGTTTTGGATGATCTGAATTGTCGTGGAAATGAAACTTATCTGTGGAACTGCTCCCATCGAGGACTGGGCATACATAACTGTGGGCATCATGAAGATGCCGGAGTTACATGCAGAGGTAATATTTGATCAGATTTTTTTTCATCTCATGAAATGTTCAAAATGTATTGGGATGGTGATCGAAAGCCTCATACCTACACACATTATTTGAAACACTTCTTATCAAATTTAATCAAATCAAAGAATGCTTGAGTTGGAAGGACCTCCAGGGTCATCGTTTCCAACTCCCTGCTCTATGCAGGATTCACTAAACCATCTCATACAGTCCAGCCTCAGTTTGAATACTTCCATTGAAGGATGTGGCGCCCTTGAGGCTCAGTCGCCACAGAGGTACTGCACCTTCTCCTAAGGTGTGGTGCCCCACCATCCAGGTAAGGTGGGAATTCCTAACCACGCTCCAACACTCGCACCTCACACAACAGGGTAGTTCAGCAAAGCCACATGGCGGCTCTTTGCTTAGAGTGTAGCAGAGCACCTTTGGTGGCTCCCTGCTTGGAACACGAAACATGCTGGGAGGTGGGTGGAGTTGAGAATACATAAAAGAGTGGGATGGTTTAGGATTTGGGGTCAGTCAGTCACATAGAGAGGAGTGAGGAAAGGAGATCCCTGAGAGAGGGATGGAGGAAGGAGTGCTGCAGCAGACCTGAGTGACCCGGGTCTGCTGGCACGGGAAAGGAAAGAAGGAGAAAGACATTGAACTGAAGCCTGAGCTTCCATAGGAAAGAAAGAGAAGTACGGAACGTAGCAGAATAAGGGAACACAGAGGACGTGGGTTAGAGGAAGAACCCTGCCTAGTAGTTCTAAGCGCAAAGCCAGGGCCCGGTCCCCGAGGTTGTATGGACACTTATGGTTCTGCAGCAGACACCGGTGGAGTAGTGGACTGTAAATGCACTACTCCCATCTAAGACTTGGGGGCACAACAGCAACACGGATAGAGAGCCGGGACTCAGGATTAAGGAGTCCCCGAAGCAGGCTACAGCTGTCTGCCGTACAAGTAGAGTTCTTGGGAACATCTGATAGGAGGAACTCCAGTGAAACTCAGTACTAGGAGATCTTCACACTTGAAGGAGCTATAAGAGGAGACGTTCAGAAAGGCACATGTTGGTGGAGCATGGGAAGGGAGCATTCCATCTTGCCTGGAGGTTGGCTGAGTCCCTGACCTGGAGGACATGGCATGGAGGCAGGCACCTGTGTGTACTACAGACTGTGAGTAAAACTTTGGAACTACAAGCCCTGGTGTCCTCCATTGATTCATGCGCCAACACACCCAGCACCGCTATATCTGGGTATCAGCTTCTACACTGCCTGCACCTCTCCTCCGCCCCTATATCCACACTGCCCTGGGGCTACAGCTCCACCTGTGGGGAGCTTCACCATCTTGGCTGCAATCCATCACCATCCCCAGAGGATCTGCAAGCAGCGTCGGCCTAACATCTCATTTGCCGAACACCACAGGTGGCGTCACGAACTATTCATTAACTACATTCCACCATTTTCATTCCCCAATTACTTGGGCGCCCAGGGCCACGGTCCGGGTCACCGCTGCTGTGACACATCCCGCTGACACCGGCCCGGTACCGAGTATCCCACGGCCCTGGGAGGGCGACCCAACTTGGCGTCACGAACAGGATGACGAGACCCGATGCCATCGAACAGGATGACGAGACCCGATGCCATCGGGTTCTGTGTGCCTAAGATCTGTTGGACTTAAACCTTTTGAGAATATGCAGAAGACCCAATTTAATAGACTGTGAAATGAACATTAAAAATGGCCGCTGGCGCGGAGAAGAAGGGCGTGATGATATGGGAGGTCCTAGGAAAAGACCGCGAACAGTCTTGGGCCTCCCCTGCCTGAATTACTATGTGACAGCGACATGACCCACCCCCCCGAGGGGTTCGTAAACTGGCTTGGTATAGAGGCGCTGGAAGAAGACGCCGCCCCAGGAAGGAGGGGCAGAAGCCAGTGGCGGGAAAGGGGCTGAGGCAGGAAGAAGAACGCCAGAACGCCATGATGAAAAGAGAAAAGGAGTCAGAAGAACGGGGGGAGGAGAAGTCACTTGCCCCCGGGCCTCACCTGAGGAGGCTGCGACCGCTGATACATCCTCTGCAGCGTCCGCCACCAACTTACAACCGATATTGCCATTGGATAAGTCCCGTCCGGAGGAGAAATATGAGGGCTCTAGAGCGGAACAGAGGGCCGGGACCGCGTCCCCGTCTGGACCGAGCGCGGTTGCACCGGCCTCCACTGACAACCCCGGCTGAAATCGGCTTTGCCCCTGTCCGAATCCGACTGCGGTCCACCCCATCAACAACTTCGGGAGTTGCAACTGCCCCCGTCCACCACCAGGTACCGGAACCGCAGCTGGGAGCGCCAGATGTGATTACCGCTCCAGGTCTGACCCTGGTTTTAGGAGTGGAACCCACGAATAGGAATGGCCCAATTGACCTCCGCCGGTGACCTCCGAATGCGGTGCCGCTAGCTGAGGTCCCGATGGACACAGAAGAATCGGACTCCGAGGGAGCAGCGTCATCACCGACCGCAGCTGCAGTGCCATCGGTGGTAGCAGATATGCCGTCCCTGCAAGCAGTTGACATTTCTATGGCACTTTCAATTACCCCGACCAGTCCTTATCTCTCCCTTTGGGAGGCAGAGTACATGCGCTTGGCAAGAAACCAGCAGTAGGATGAAGACACCCAAAGTATTGCATCTGGTAGCAGTTCCCAGTTACCAGCTTCCAGAATCCCAGGAGGGGACAACTAGCCATAACCTGCAAAATAGCTAACTTTGTTGTCCAGGAGGGTATTTGCACCGTTGTGCTTTCTTCTATTTTGTTCATCATGTTTTTCTGTTTCCAGTTTTGTTGCCCAGTTTGTTTGGCAGCGTTTCTTCATTTGGAACTGTGGAGATCATGAATGCTGAATGATCCAGTACTGTTTGTAAATAGTTGCACCTCTTTAGGTGCCCTCTCTTGGTTTTACATGGACACTTTGCGAAGATAAAGTCTACCTCATGTGGAGCGTGACTCCAATCAAAGGACACTGCAAGAGATCCCGGCTGGGAGCAGTGTCCAGCATTTATAAGAATTATTGAAAGTTTTAATGTGAAGTATTTGATGATGTGTCTTATGATAACTGTTATATAAGATGTAGGAATGTTTTAATAAAGAGATGAGAGATTTGAATAAAGCATGAGAACTTGGAAAATGTAGATGGTGAACCAAGTATATAGAAAAGTTGAAAGTGTGAAAAAGGAAAGATGATGAAGAATACTGACGTGATAGTGAGTAATAGATAATAGCATTTTGAATTTATTGAGAATTGCGCTTTTGAATTAAGACTTTAGATAGTTAATTAAGACTTGTTTGCAACGTACAAGAATGAGTACCTCCCACATTGGGAAGTTTAGTATAAGAAATGTTTGTTCAGCATTACCAAAAATTTGTATGTTCCTGTGTTGTCAACTTTGCTTGCCTTGCAGCCCGCGGACGTGCTGTGTTTAACGGGGGGTATGTAGCGCCCCTGAGGCTCAGTCACCACAGAGGTACTGCACCTTCTCCTAAGGTGTGGTGCCCCACCATCCAGGTAAGGTGGGAATTCCTAACCACGCTCCAACACTCGCACCCCACACAACAGGCTAGTTCATCAAAGCCACATTGCGGCTCTTTGCTTAGAGTGTAGCAGAGCACCTTTGGTGGCTCCCTGCTTGGAACACGAAACATGCTGGGAGGTGGGTGGAGTTGAGAATACATAAAAGAGTGGGAAGGTTTAGGATTTGGAGTCAGTCAGTCACTCAGAGAGGAGTGAGGAAAGGAGATCCCTGAGAGAGGGATGGAGGAAGGAGTGCTGCAGCAGACCTGAGTGACCCGGGTCTGCTGGCACGGGAAAGGAAAGAAGGAGAAAGACATTGAACTGAAGCCTGAGCTTCCATCGGAAAGAACGAGAAGTACGGAACGTAGCAGAATAAGGGAACACAGAGGACGTGGGTTAGAGGAAGAACCCTGCCTAGAAGTTCTAAGCGCAAGGCCGGGGCCAGGTCCCCGAGGTTGTATGGACACTTATGGTTCTGCAGCAGACACCGATGGAGTAGTGGGCTGTAAATGCACTACTCCCATCTAAGACTTGGGGGCACAACAGCAACACGGATAGAGAGCCGGGACTCAGGATTAAGGAGTCCCCGAAGCAGGCTACAGGTGTCTGCCGTACAAGTAGAGTTCTTGGGAACATCTGATAGGAGGAACTCCAGTGTAACTCAGTACTAGGAGATCTTCACACTTAAAGGCGCTATAAGAGAAGACATTCAGAAAGGCACATGTTGGCGGAGCGTGGGAAGGGAGCATTCCATCTTGCCTGGAGGTTGGCTGAGTCCCTGACCCGGAGGACATGGCATGGAGGCAGGCACCTGTGTGTACTACAGACTGTGAGTAAAGCTTTGGAACTACAAGCCCTGGTGTCCTCCATTGATTCATGCGCCAACACACCCAGCACCGCTACATCTGGGTATCAGCTTCTACACCGCCTGCGCCTCTCCTCTGCCCCTATATCCACACTGCCCTGGGGCTACAGCTCCACCTGTGGGGAGCTTCACCATCTTGGCTGCAACCCATCGCCAGCCTCAGAGGATCTGCAAGCAGCGTCGGCCTAACATCTCATCTGTCAAACACCACAGGTGGCGTCACGAACTATTCATTAACTACATTCCACCATTTTCATTCCCCAGTTACTTGGGAGCACAGGGCCACGGTCCGGGTCACAGCTGCTGTGACACATCCCGCTGACACTGGCCCGGTACCGAGTACCCCACGGCCCTGGGAGGGCGACCCAAGGAGAACTCACGACCTATCATGGTAGCCTGTTCCACTCATTGATCACCTTCACTGTTGAAAAGTGTTTTTCTAATATCTAATCTGTAGCTTCTCCCTTTCAGTTTCACTCCATTGCTTCTCATGTTTCCATGTGCATATGAGAATAAGGATGATCCCTCTACACTGTGACAACCCTTCAGATATTTGTAGACAGCTATTAAGTCTCCTCTTATCCTTCATTTTTGCAAGTTAAACATTCCCAGATCCTTTAATTGTACCTTGTAAGACATGCTTTGCAGCCCACTCACCATGCTGGTATCTCTTCTCTGAACTTCCTCCAGTTTTTCAATGTCTTTTTTAAAATGTGGTGCTCAGAACTGGACACAATATTCCAGACGAAGCCTTACCAAAGAGGAGTAAAGGTGGATAATTACTTCACATGATCTAGACTGCTTCTCTTAATACATCCTTGAACTGTGTTTCTTTTCTGCTGCTGCATCACAGTGTTAAAATAAAATAAAAACACATGAGACATAAACAAAAGTGAACAAGTCTGTAGGACAGTGTTCACACCACCCAAAGACTGAAACACAGAAAAAACACAGTACAACAAACGTGCAAAAATACGCTGTTCTAAAAAATATATATAACAGTAAACAGCAAGTGCTAGTAAAAATATGATAACAAAAACAGGGTATTTAGTTGATACGCTTTTTGCAAAAAATGTATACTAAGCCACTCCGCCAACGTCACGGTATACCCATCTCTGAGCAGTCCTCTCTAATGTATTTAAAACCTGATCATATGAACAGTACCTGTTAGGCGTCTGGTTTCTGCATCTGCTCTGCAGGAATCCAGAGCCTCACATCCTGCGGTCTCCTGCTGTCTATCTACTGCAGTGAAGATTACTTTGCAGCAGACCAATCCAGAGACTAAGTTCCTCTGTGCTCCTACTGGGCATGCTCACAAGGTGCCCAGGTCCTGCTCCAGATCTCATTGGTCCATCTCGGAGATCTGGAAGGTCCCGCACGGCTATAAAAAGCGCGCATGACCGTTTGGCCATGCGCTAGTATAGACATTACTTGCTAGATGTGTGAATGGTGACGGATGTATGATTCTGGTGACTGACTCATTTGAAACCCCTTCCCTCTGATATTACGCATGTGGATAGGGAATTAGTTCAGCAGTCAGAGCCAGACAGTGGCAAGCCTTAGGCCACTGTGCACACCGCGCCTCTACACTAGCGTCTGATTGTGCTACTCCTCACGGAACTATTGTCTCGTGGCAGTGTCCTATGCCGCGCTGCAGTTGCAGCTCTCTTTGACGCCCGCAGTAGCGACGCCACACACACGGTAGGTCTAGAGGGACGCAGTTCCTTCTGCCTTTGGTCCTGCACCTGTGACCTGATACCGTGTGTGCATATATCTGAGACCTGTGACGCTAACTGGCTCAGCCTTTTTTTGTTTACCCTTACTGGCATTTCTGTGATTAAACAGTGATTGCTCTGCGCACCTGGGTGACGTTTAACCCCATGTGCATTATACCGCCATATTGTGCGTCTGCCATTACTCAGCAGCAGTTATAACACCTTCTGCACGGTGGACCCCGAGCGGGGAGCGCACTTTATTATTTATTTTATTTAGTGCGTTCCGCCGTTCCTAACATTATACTAGCGCCAGGGTCTGGCTAGTAATGGCAGATCAGCAGCAACTCCTTCAGTGCATTCGCCAGCTAGAGGGCCAGTTGGCTACTCTTGAGAGTGTTATCTCAGCGGTGAAGTCTTTGGAGGCTGCTGTACAGGCGATCGCAGAGGCGGTTTCACGTATGTCCACGTCCTCCCCTGCGCCGACAGTCTCCCTCCTCCCGTTGCCCGATAAATTTCCTGGCGATTGCGCCTCCTGTAGGGGTTTCGTGAGCCAGTGCGCTATCCAGCTGGCGTTACTGGCTTGCTTGATTCCCTACAGAACAGGCTAAGGTGGGGTTCATTATTTCCCTTTTGTCGGGCAGGGCGTTGGAGTGGGCCACGTCACTGTGGGAGCGTGGTGACCCTGAGGTTCGGACCGCTGCTCAGTTCTTAACATCTATCAAGCAGGTTTTCCTGGGACCACGGGTCACGCACGATACCTCTCTTCAGCTCCTTGCATTAACTCAGGGATCCCTCTCGGTCAGCCAGTATGCCGTTCGTTTTCGGACGCTGGCTTCTGAGCTGGAGTGGTCTGATAGAGCCCTCATCCCAGTGTTTTGGAGAGGTTTAGCTGAGCATGTTAAGGATGCTCTATCTACCAGAGAGGTTCCTGCAAGTCTGGAGGAGCTGATTGCCATTGCCACCCGCATTGATCTCCATTTCTCGGAGCACAAAGCGGAGCGTGCTCAATCCAGACGGAGGGTTACTCCGGCTCCCAACCTCTTTGAACCTCTGGAATCACCCGAGCCAGAGTGTTCACTCCCAGAGCCCATGGAGGTGTCTTACACCAGTCTCGAGGCGCGTCCGGCACTAAGCTCCACTAAGCTCCACTCTGTTCCCCAGGATAATGGGCCCCGCAATGGCCAAACTCTGTACCACCGGGCAAGACCTTTGTTCCCCCTTGCCTTCGGCTGAAGGTTCTCGCGTGGGCCCACGCGTCCAGGGCGGGTGGTCACTGTGGCTTCATGTAGACCACAAAACTCCTGTCAGGGTCGTATTGGTGGCCGCACAGGGCTCGGGACATTAAAAAATATATTCGGGCTTGCGCCTCATGTGCTCGGGATAGCCTTCTTAAACAGAGAGTGGAAACATCCGCCGACACACCGCGGCGTTCCACTTCAACCTATGCTCCGGGCGGCTCTGCGGCTCCCGTTGTCTCCCACGTGTCCCTTCTTAAACCTGGCGATCTTGCCGCCTCTAATATCTTCCACGTGTCCCAGTTTTCCGTGTCATCTACCGGGACATCAGACTTGCCTTCGGACCAGTCCGAGACCTATGCCTCTGATGGGCACAAGATGGTGGATTGGAAGGCTCAGAGGGGAGGGGGCCCTAGGAGGGGGGTAATGTTAGGCGTCTGGTTTCTGCGTCTGCTCTGCAGGAATCCAGAGCCTCACATCCTGCGGTCTCCTGCTGTCTATCTACTGCAGAGAAGATTACTTTGCAGCAGACCGCTCCAGAGACTAGGTTTCCCTGTGCTCCTACTGGGCATGCTCACAAGGCGATCTCCCATTGGAGATCGGGAGTCATGTGCCCAGGTCCTGCTCCAGATCTCATTGGTCCATCTCGGAGATCTGGAAGGTCCCGCACGGCTATAAAAAGCGCGCATGACCGTTTGGCCATGCGCTAGTAGAGACATTACTTGCTAGATGTGTGAATGGTGACGGATGTATGATTCTGGTGACTGACTCATTTAAAACCCCTTCCCTCTGATATTACGCATGTGGATAGGGAATTAGTTCAGCAGTCAGCGCCAGTCAGTGGCAAGCCTTAGGCCACTGTGCACACCGCGCCTCTACACTAGCGTCCGATTGTGCTACTCCTCACGGAACTATCGTCTCGCGGCAGTGTCCTATGCCGCGCTGCAGTTGCAGCTCTCTTTGGCGCCCGCTGTAGCGACGCCGCACACACGGTAGGTCTAGAGGGACGCAGTTCCTTCTGCCTTTGGTCCTGCACCTTTCACCTGATACCGTGTGTGCATATATCTGAGACCTGTGACGCTGACAGGCTCAGCCTTTTTGTGTTTACCCTTACTGGCATCTCTGTGATTAAACAGTGATTGCTCTGCGCACCTGGGTGACGTTTAGCCCCATGCTCATTATACCGCCATATTGTGCATCTGCCATTACTCAGCTGCAGTTATAACACCTACAGTACGGTGGACCCCGAGCAGCGAACGCACTTTATTATTTATTTTATTTAGTGCGTTCCGCCATTCCTAACAGTACCTATATCAGCAGGATACAGAAAGGCGCTGCCCGATGTGGACACGCCGTGCAAGACAACTTTTTTTTTTTTCCAAAATCATTTTTATTAAATTTTCAAGTTTTTCATACAGTTGAACATTTCTGTAAACTTACATATTATCTCACAGATAAAGGCAGTATGTGATCGAATCCCCATAATAACAAAACCCCAAAAATAATGAAGAAATTAAAATCATGTTTGCGCGCAGCCCAGGTCCACCTTCCTCATTTCAGGCATGTGTTCATTCACATAGTTTCAGACCTTCAGATTCCCCAACGTTCCCCCTATGCTCTCGAGTAAATACCAGTTCAAGCGTATAAATGGCTTCATTACCTCTATCCTTTCGTCTTTTGTCATTTTGTTCTCAATAAACCTCCTCCATTTCCCCATGAATTTAGCTGTTTCCCTGTCTTTGTTTCTCATCGCCTCTCTTTTATCAATGTCCAATGCTTTTTTAAGGCCCAGTATCATATCTTTTCCGTCTGGGAGTGTCATGCGTTAGCCAGTTCCTCAGGATTAATCGTTTGGCCAGTAATGCTATAACATGAAATAATTTAGGAACACTCTCTTCCCTCCCTCTATTTCCTGTATGGTGCAGTATCCAACATATGGGTTCAAGTTTCACCTTAACCCCACAAATTTCCTCGGTGAGCCTCTGTACCATCGCCCAAAAATTCTGTGTATATTGACAGTGCCACATCCCATGGATCATGTCAGTTCTCTCTTTCTGACATTTAGGGCATTTCTCTCTTCTGTTTGGGCAATTTGCTGAAGGAGGAATGTTAAAACCAAGCACTAGGCCGTGCATAATTCGAAAGTGTCTGTCTCTCCATTTTTCGGAGATGATGTGTTTCCTTACTCTTCCCCAGCCCTCCAAGACACATTCCATCGCGTCCTCTGAGTGTAATTCTCGAGTCCAACAGCTAAACATTTTGTCTGACCCTGATGGTAACAGGATTTCTCTTGCATAACTATATATTTTTGAGATATTCACATCTTGTATATCCCATTTGGTCATTGTGTCAAATTCGTTAGTCCCTATTTCTTTGGTCACCTCCCGAAGTTTTCCCAAAATGTGAAATTTCACTTGGTTATATTGGAGGATTTGAGACTCTTTGAGACTGAATTTCTCTATTACCTCTGCCCCCTTCAACCACCTGCCTTCCGCCTCTTGTAACAGGTCACCCACGTTTCTCACCCCCTTCCTCTTCCACTCCTCAAACAAAGCATTCTCACGTCCTAACTTGAAATCTGTGTGTGCCCATATGTTCAGGTGTTTGGAAATTGACCAAGACAATTTGAATTTCTTCCTCACCACCTTCCAGGTCATGAGAGTGTCTCTAAAAATCATGAGTGTTTAACTTCGCTCGGCACCCCACTCAAGGAAGCGTGCAGTAACGAAACTTTATCCCATGGTTTGCACAGTTGGGATTCCAGAGCACCTCGATGTGCCCTTTATCCAATCAATTATATGATGTGTCAGACAAGCCAAATTATAACCACGCACATTGGGTAGACCTACCCCCCCTCTATCTTTATGACCCATCAATATTCTGGCGCGTAGTCTTGGCTTTTTGCCCCCCCCAATAAACTTTTAGAAAGCCCTGTTAATTCTGTTGCAATCTACATGTTTGATCAGAAGGGGTATGGTTTGCATGGGATATAACAGTCTGGCAAAACTCACCATTTTCAAGAGATGGCATCTCCCCAAGAACGACAGCGGTAGCCCTTTCCACCTCTCCAATTCTTTTTCAATTTTGTCTATGAGGGGTCTATAATTCAGCACATATACCTGACCTGGGGATCTCCCAATTTGTATGCCCAAATACTTTAGTGAGGATTTCATTATCGGGATCCCTACCAAGTTATCTCTTCCCTGACTTTCTTTCCCTTCCCTTAACATCAATATTTCACATTTTGCCCTGTTTAATTTAAATCCAGAGAAAGCCCCGAATTTTTCGATTTCCCTTAATAGGCGTGGCAAATCTCTTTTTGGGTTATTCATGTATAGGATAATATCGTCAGCGAAAAGCACAGACTTAACTACCATTGATCCTACTCTAATCCCCTCATGTGAATCTTGCGAGTTAAGGAATCTAGAGAGGGGTTCTATCGCTAGGTTGAATAGCAATGGCGATAAAGGGCATCCCTGACGGGTTCCTTTATACAGTTTGAAAGCGTCAGACAAAAATCCCGGTGTATATACTTTGGCTTTGGGGTTTTTGTACAAGGTCGTTAAATAGTCTCTGAATGGACCCACCATTCCCATTTTGTCCAGTACCATACCCAGCCACGGCCACCTCACATTGTCAAATGCTTTTTCTGCATCCAATGTGACCATGGCTGGGCCGGCACGTGGATCTAATTTCCTAGCTCTAATTGCGTCTAGGATCAGTAGAGTTTTTCTCACGTTCGTGACTGCTGATCGACCTTTGATAAAACCCGTCTGGTGATTTGTGATTATTTTTGGTAACAGCATCGCTAAGCGATCAGCAAGTATCTTAGATAATATCTTGATATCCTGGTTAATCAGTGATATTGGCCGGTATCCCGAGGGTGAATCTTTATCTTTATCCCCTTTTGGGAGCAGTTTGATATAAGCCGTATTCATGTCCTCTGACAAGCTTTCCCCTTTCAATATGTTGTTAAACATTCGTGTCAGGGTGGGTGTTACCTGCGATCTAAGTTCTTTATAGAATTCCCCATTCATCCCATCCGGGCCGGGGACTTTATGCGCTCCCAAGTGTCTTATTGAGGACTGTACCTCATCCTCTTTGATGTCCATATTTAGAAAGCATTTGTCTTCCTCTGTAAGTGGGGTCAGTGTTATTTTCTCTAGCCATTCCCTCCCCCCCCGTGAGATTGTCAGATTCGTCTTTGTATAACTTTGCAAAGTATGTACCCAAAATCCCATTAATGTCTTTGGGATTAGTTACCATATCCCCTTTTTTCCCCTTTAAAGCTGTTATTAGGGTTTGCGCGCGTATGCCTCTCGCTAGATTAGCCAGGAGTTTGCCAGATTTATCACCATACCTGTTCAATTCTACTTCTCTTTGCCCCCATACTAATTGCTCCCTCCTCTCCACCAATTCCTCATATTTATTTTTGGCCTCTACCCATTTCTGTTTGTTAGAATCATTTGGACAAGTTTTAAAAGCTGTGTACCTAGTCCTTACCTCATTACTCGCTAATACATATTGCTCCCTGATCTTCCTCTTCAGCTTTAACGTGTAGGCTATGATCCTTCCCCGTATTACCGCTTTCCCTGCTTCCCAGAATAATTTTGCGTTCTGTTTATGTTCGGTATTTAACAACGCATATTCTGTCCACCATTCCCTGAGTTGTTTTCCAAAGTCTCCATCTTTTAGTAAAAAGGAGGGGAAGCGCCATAAAAAATCCTGCCCCCTCTGAAATTTTTCTGACAATTCTATCGCTACTGGGCTGTGGTCTGATATGACCATATCTTCTATGGTCACCCGCCGTGTCCTTTGTATCATGTTGTCGGACCCCAATATCAAATCTATTCTAGACCATGAATTTTGAGCATGTGAATAATGGGTATATTCTCTCTCCTGCGGATGCAACACTCTCCAAATGTCTTTGATGTGTAGGTGCGAAGTCATATCTTCCAGATAATTCCTACCTGTTCCCTGTCGTTCCCCAGTATTACCCTCTCTACACGATAATCTCTTTCTATCTTCTCCCTCTCTCATAACCTGATTGAAGTCGCCTCCTAATATCACAATGGGCTCTGCATCCCTCAGGATTCTGTTTTGTAACTCTGTAAAAAAATCTTTTTGAGATATATTAGGTGCATAAACATTGTATAAGCTGAATTTTTCCTCGCATACCTCGATGAGTAGATGTAAGAGTCTCCCTTCCTCATCCCCTTCTTTTTGCATTATTCTATGAGCAAATGATTTGTTTATTAGGATCATTACTCCCCCCTTTCTAGTTGAGGTCCCCGAACTGAACACTGCGCCTACCCACATCTTATGCATCCTAAATGCTTCGCTCTCCCCCAAATGTGTTTCCTGAAGCAGGGCTATATCCGCCTTCAGTCTTCTTAAATGTCTCAGAACCATGCTTCTCTTGTTAGGGGACCTTAGGCCTTTCACATTCCATGTTACTATCTTTGGCATATCTGAGCTCTGGGAGGGTTTCCTCCTCCGCTGTTTTTATATCTCAATTTATAATTTTCTCCATATGAGGACCTGAGCTCGCGACCCATTCTTGTCATTATCCCCCACCTTCTTTCAGTTTGGAACCATATATAAAAACCCTCTTTTAAAGAAAATTCCCCACCCTTCCCCTCACATTTCTCCTCTATTTTCCTCCACTTATTTTCCCCATTTTCGACTTCCATTTTTTCTACCCCTCAAACGTCGACAATCCCTTCCCGCCTCCCCTACAGAGCCTTTTAACTGACCCGCCTATAAACAAGAATGACCAACCTCTCTGCAATATATCTTACATATGTGATCTTCTTTAACTATAACAAATTTCAGCTAAACCCTGTCTACCCTCCCAAACCTCCCCCGGTTGTTTGGTCACATGTCACTCTTACCAACAATAAAAATGTGTATAATGTGGAAAAAGGGTAGGGAGAGAGAAAGAGAAAAAAGAGGGGGGGCACAGAGCCCGCAGGGGGACTAGAAGGATAACAGACAGCGAAAAGGAAGCAAGAGGAAATGGAAAGCCACGCACAAGAGAGTACTTGGGGGAGTGAAAATATCAGAATTCAATTAGCAAATTAATGGTGAAATTTCGTCTCTCCGCTGGTCGTCGCATCCCATCTTTTCTGGATCGCCCTACTGTTTGATCACCTCCTCTTCTGGGACATGAAACGGGGAGTGAAATCTTTCAGCGGTTGTTATGTTCCTGATCCGATTTTCCAAGTCCATTTCTTCAATATCAGTGTTTATGTGAAGTTCCTGGCGTGAATCCTCTTCTCTCGTTACGTTGGTGTCTTTGCGTTGTTTTCTCATATCTAGTTGACTGTTTGATCTCATAGCGTCTTTCTCCTCATGTCCGTTTTGTGTTCCACAACTGCTTTGTATAATGTTTAACTCCTCATTGGGATCAGATATTATTTTCATTTTACCCTCCTGTGCTCTGAAACGGAGTATGGCTGGATACATCAGGTGAAAACGAATGTTTTTGCGGAACAAAATTGTACACACTTCGCTGAACGCTTTACGTCTTCTGGAGACATCTATGGAGTAATCGTTGTATACCAGTGTCTTATGACCTCGTATTAATAGCGGCTGCCGCCTGCTCTTAAATGCTCTAAGCACCTCTTCCTTATCCTTATAATCAAGGTATTTCACCACCACTTGGCGGGGTTTTGTGATATTAGGACGCTGTGGTACGCCATTCCGAGAGTTTACTGTCTCTGATTCACGAGGTGGGCCCACCCTGTGAGCTCTTTCTACTCTGCAACGGTGCGAGAGCCCCAGCGCTTTGGGGAGGTCAATTTCACATATCTCATCAAGTGCTCTGGGTCCCAGTGATTCCGGCAGCCCCACCAGTTTTAAGTTGCTCCGTCTGGAGCAGTTTTCCAAGTCATCTATTTTGCCCGCCATATAGGTGGACTGTTTTTGCAGGTCATTTATCTGTGACTTCATCTCCTCTGTCTTATCCTCCGCTTCTGACACTCTCTGTTCAATTTCCTGAATTCTGACCTCTTGCTGTGTTGAGGCATTTTGAAGCTCAAGCAATGAATTGTGTACCACTTCTTTAATTGTTAGCATTACATCTTCTTTTAGTGAGGTAACTACTTCTCTTGCCAGCAATTTATAGTCGATTAGTATATCCCTGGCTTGTGTAGTTTTCCTCCTCTCCCTTTTATGACCTGTCTCCGTCTCACCTCTGTCTTTGCAGCGTTGCACACTGCTGCTCCCGTCTCCCTCCTCCCCCTCCTGCACTCCTCCACTCTCCTCGTGTGTCAGCGCCATCTTGCCAGAAGCTTCTTCATCTCGCTCTCTCCTCTGCCCTCCATCCTCCTCCTCTCTCCCCGCACTTCTAAGGACGTAGCGATCCATCACTCCTGCTCCTATCACACCACTCGCTCCTATTTGTGGCCTGGGATCGCGGCGGGCGGTGAAATATGTACCGGTATGTGGCGGGTCAGGCGGGAGCTCCTTCACCTTGCGTCCTCCAGGGCAGCACCGGAACCGGAAGTTCTAAGACAGCTTTTTATGTGCATGTCTCACAAGAGAGGGGCAGGAATCTCCCAAAACTTGCATATGCAAGAAACTAATAGATTAAAAACACATGAGACATGCACAAAAGTGAACAAGTCTGTAGGACAGTTTTCAAACCACCCAAAGACTGAAACACAGAAAAAACACAGTACAACAAACATGCAAAAATACTCTGTTGTAAAAAATATATATAACAGTAAACAGCAAGTGCTAGTAAAAAGATAACAAAAACAGGGTATTTAGTTGATATGTTTTTTGCAAAAAATGTATACTAAGCCACTC
This sequence comes from Dendrobates tinctorius, assembly GCF_039654945.1. Taxonomy (NCBI): domain Eukaryota; kingdom Metazoa; phylum Chordata; class Amphibia; order Anura; family Dendrobatidae; genus Dendrobates; species Dendrobates tinctorius. The sequence goes on along the minus strand of NW_027361897.1, from coordinate 11,820,388 downwards.
CACCAACGTCACAGTATACCCATCTCTGAACAGTCCTATCTAATGTATTTAAAACCTGATCATATGAACAGTACCTATATGAGCAGGATTCAGAAAGGCGCTGCCTGATGGGGACACGTTTTTTCTGTGTTTGCATCACACAGTTGACTCATGTGCAGTCTGTGATCTATTAGTATACACCAGTCTTTTTCATACATGTTATTGCTTAGTTCTACTCTTCCCATTCTATATACCATATATACTTGTGTATAAGCCGACCCCCCCTAATTTTGCCACAAAAAACTGGAAAAACTTACTGACTCATGTATAAGCCGAGGGTGGTGCAGTACAAGGGTTAATGGTGGTCCTAGAAGATGCTCCATAGATAAATCCCCCCATAAAATGCTGCACAAGGGTTAATGGTGGCCCAAGAAGATGCTCCATAGATAAAAAAACCCATATGCTGCTGCACAAGGGTTAATGCTGCCCCATAAGATGCTCCTTAAATACCCCCCATATGCTGCTGCACAAGGGTTAATGCTGCCCCATAAGATGCTCCATAAATACCCCCCAATATTGCTGCTGCACAAGGGTTAATGCTGCCCCAAAAGATGCTCTATAAATACCCCCATAAAATGCTGCTGCACAAGGGTTAATGCTGCCCCATAAGATACTCCATAAATACTCTCATATATTGCTGCTGCTGGAATTAAAAAAAAAATGGCATACTCACCTCTCCATTGCTGGTGGCCAGGTGCCAGTGTCCTGAGCAGGCGGTGACAACAGTGCGCTATGGGGGCCAGGTGCTGGGGTCGCCACTTGCTCAGGCCCCCAGCACTGGCGATGTTTACCGGTCCTCTCGTCGTCCACCGCTGTGTCTCCCAGGTCTCTGCAGTGATGTTCAGCAGAGGGCGGGCACTGACTACGTCATCGCACCCTCTGCTGAAAATCACAGCAGGAGGACCCGGAGACACAGCGGTGCATGGCGTTGGAACAGGGACAGGTGAGTATTGCTCTGCCCCTGTCATACTCACCCCCTCCTGGCACATGGTCTTCTCTGCAGCCCCTGCTTCTCTCTCGGTCGTCTTCTTCCTGCATTCAGCGGTCACGTGGTACCACTCATTAAACTCATGAATATGCACATATTCATGAGTTTAATGAGCGGTACCACGTGACCGCTGAATGCAGGTAGAAGACAGCCGAGGGAGAAGCATGGGCTGCACAGACGTGCCAGGAGGGGGTGAGTATGATGTCTGACACCCCCACTCCCCCTCCCCCACTGACCTCCAGTATATGACTCGCATATAAGCCAAGAGGGGGACTTTCAGCCCAAAAAATTGGGCTGAAAATCTCGGCTTATACGTGCGTATATATGGTATGTAATTTTTGTATTTCTTTCCCAGATGTAGAATCTTGCAATTCTCCATGTCAAATACCATTCTATTAGTTGCTGCCCATTGTTCATGCTTATCTAGATCCTTCTGAATCCTTTGTCTTCTCTAGTGTTAACTATCCCTCTTAGCTGTGCATCATCTGCAAATTTGATTATTTTTGCTTCAGTTCCCTTATCTAAATCATTTATAAAAATGTTGAACATCGACTTGGGCCAGGACAGAGCCTTGTGGTACCCCACTTGAAACACTTTTCCAATTGGATGAGCAACCATTTATTGCCACTCTTTGAGTACGATCACTGAGAATGTTATGAATCCACCTAACCTTAGCTTTGTCAATTCCATACTTGTTAATTTTTTTTAATACGGATAGTATGAGATACTTTATCAAATTCTTTGCTGAAGTCAAGATATACTATATCTATGGCATTTCCCTAATTCACCCAGTCAGTGATTCCATCACAGAAGGAAATTAGATTAGTCTGGCATGACTTGTTTGATACAAACCCATGCTGGCTTTAGTTTATTACTGTATTATTATCCAAGTACTTACATACATGTTTAATAACTTGTTCTAATACCTTTCCAGGTATAGAAGTAAGGCTCACTGGCCTGTAATCTCCTGGCTCGGTCTTCTTTTCCCAATCTTCTGGGAATTTTCCTGTTTCCCAGGATTTTTCATAGATTCTGACTAGTGGTTGTGCAATTTCCTCTGCTAACACTTTCAATACCTAGGATGTAATTAATTTGGATCAGGATATTTAAATTCATTTAAATTAATTAAGTGTTCCCTCACCATCTCTCTGTCTATGGATAGTGTGGATTCTTTTATTCCTTCAATGGCACCATGAAAATCAATTGATGTTTCAATTGCTCTTTTAGAGAACACAAATGCAAAATAGGAATTTAAATGTTTGGCCTTCTCAACATCATTTTTGACCACTTCACCCTTTTCATCCTGTAAAAATTCTATATGACTTTTCTTTTGCTTTTGACATATCCTCTAAATCCTTTTTTACTGCTTTTGGTCTCCCTTGCAAGTTTTAATTCATTACTGGCTTTACTTCATTACTGGCGTTAGCTCTAACACTTGCCCTGCATTCTCTGCAAACAGCATTATATTCTTCTTTAGATATCCCCCCACTTTCCATTTGATATGCATTTATTTTTTCCTTTTTAACAAGTGATTAAGTTCTGTTTTCTTCCACCCTCATCTCTTTAAATGCTTACAATTCTTTCTTCTTTTCAGAAAGTTACCCATTGTGCAGTGATAATTTTATCTAGCAAAATCTCCCATTCTTGTTGGACATTTCTGTCCTTTAGAACATCCAGAGATTGGATCTTTCCCACCCTCTTTTTGAGTCTATTAAAATCTGCCTTTCTGAAGTCCAACCTTAAAGTTTGAATACTCAGTGGTCTCCCTCCTCTTGTAATCCAAATTCGAGGATAGCTCGAATTGCTACCTCCTAAATTCCCACCCACCTTTACTTCATCAACCATTTCTTCCTTGTTGGTAAGAATTAGGTCCAAGATTGCATATCCTCATGTTCTCTCTTCTACCTTCTGATAGATAAAGTTGTCAGCAAGATAAGATAAGAATTCTCTGGACACAGTACTTTTACCTGAGAGAGATTCCCAACAAATATGTGGATAGTTAAAATCTCCCATGATCACTATGTCGTTCTTTTTTGAGAATAGAGATATCTGATGTAAAAAGAGTTCATCCATATCTTTAGACTGTCCAGGGGGCCTATAGTAAACAGCTACAATAGTGTCCATTCTGTTATTCTCTCCTTGAAATCTTACCCAAACAGTTTCTACAGAGCTACCAGTCTCTGAAGTTCGAATCTCTGTGAAGATATACGTTTTCCTGACATACAATGCATCACCTACTCCCTTCGAGTTAATCCTGTTTCTAATAAATAAGCCTTCAAGGTTTGCATTCCAAGCATGTCTATCTTTCCAAGTTTCAGTGATGCCTATGACATCATATCTCTCTTCCTGTGTTAGCAGCTCCAACTCTCCTTGTTTGTTTCCCATGCTCTGTGGATTTAAATAGACACATTTTAGTTTGTAGTCGGTTTGACTTGCTCCTCTATTTTCATTCAGAATTTGCTGTTTTTGTACTTCCTTTCCACTTCTAATAGCAGCATTTTCAAAAGAATTCATTAGCTGCATATTTTTTTCCTGGCCGTCTATTTCCCATCCCATATTGCTCTAGTTTAAAAAGCTCTCCTTATGAGTGTAGCAAGGCATCTATCAAACATGTGTTTTCCTGTTTTTGTAAGATGCAACCCATCTCTAGCAAGGAGTCCATCATACAGGTAATTCACTCGATGGTCAAGAAACCCAAAACGTTGTTCATGGCACCATCATCTTACTAGTTGTTCACCTCGGTTCAATCTCCATGGTCCTTGTCCATCCACTAAGGAGATGGATGAGAAGACCATCTGCGCTCCCAGTTCCTTCACTTTCTTGCCTAGGTCTTCAAAGTCTCTGCATATCGTTTCCAGACAGCACACTTCTCGTGACGTAATATCCGGTTGGCAGATAGCAGCTTCTGTTCCTCTCAGTAGGGAATCCGCCACGAGCAGCACTCACCTTTTCTTCTTCACCATAGCACTTCTTTTTCTACCTTCAAGAAGCTTCTGATTTCCTACTGGGATGTTCTTTGTGGGCAAAGCACTTTTTTGATGTAAATCTTCATAATTGTCCTGCTTGAGAGCCTGGTAGCTGTTCTTCTCCGGTATGGGTGCTAATGGGGGTTAATGAGAGAGTTTTCTTATCATGTTAGAATACTCACTGGCCACTGCCACTTTCTCTCATATATTGCACTGACTGCGGTTGTGTTTTGCATCATTGATTTATCTTATAGTTCTAGGGGCCTATAATACTAACACAAGCAGACCGTCTTCGGGCTCCAGATAACAAGATCATATCCAAAATGATATGGAACTAGAAACTGAAAGGGGTTGTCCAGAAAACAAGTTATCACCTATTCACAGTATAGATAACTTGCGGACTGGTAGGTATCCCACCACTGAGACAGGACTAATCGGATAATCAAGGAATTTTTTTTTATCTCTGATGGGGAATTGTTATCCCCGTTCTGGTTTCTTGATCGTGCTGCTTAAATTCACTATGGGCCTGCCAGAAAAAAAGAACCCATCAGATCACATGTCTCTCTACTCATTATGTATGATTATGTGAAGCTCCTTTTTAGCTTCTGCATCATTTATAGGGGGGCTCCATTATATATATATATATACATACAAGGAGATAAACAAATCAACAAATCATATTCTTCTCTTACAGACCAAAGTATAAATATCAATTCTGCAACATCAGGTAATGAATTACTAGTCACCCTATAATAACTGAAATCATGTTATATTATTTTATTAAAAATTATTAATATTAATGTTGTTTTACAGTTTTTAGTTGTATTGGGTACAGAGCACAAAATAATGCACTTGGCTTGTAAGTCTTTTTTGATTGGCTTAAGAAATATTTCCTGTGGTAGATCGGCTCACTCGGCTGCACATGGAGGTAGACACAGGTACTCTGTCTCTTTAAATCTTCCACTGGTTTATTATATACATGTGGCATATACCAGTGCGAAACGAAAATAAACATGACCCTTCAGGCAAAATAGGAAAACAAAACAAAATGGTATACAGTCTCTGCAGCTGCGGGGATCCGCCCGCTCCGAATATAACAACCGGGTTCAGTATGGTTTAACACAAACACTTCTCTGGAGCTGCCGACTCCAGACACACAGGAAGCCGAGTGACTCAGAAGGCTGTCTATTTAACTGCTACACCCGACCCTGGGAAGGAGATATGGTGAACAGACTCCTACCCGCACTTCAGATGTTCACAAAAAAGCCTAGCCTTTAAAATGGTCGATTAAGCCTTCTCAGCACTTAGTGGGCTGGAGCAAACTTCTAAGTTTCAGATCACTGAAGCCAACAGCCTCAGTGAAACATACACTCACTGGCCACTTTATTAGGTACACCTGTCCAACTGTGTGTTAAGACTTAATTTCTAATCAGCCAATCACATGGCGGCAACTCAGTGCATTTAGGCATGTAGACATGGTCAAGACAATCTCCTGCAGTTCAAACCGAGCATCAGTATGGGGAAGAAAGGTGATTTGAGTGCCTTTGAACGTGGCATGATTGTTGGTGCCAGAAGGGCTGGTCTGAGTATTTCAGAAACTGCTGATCTACTGGGATTTTCACGCACAACCATCTCTAGGGTTTACAGAGAATGGTCCGAAAAAGAAAAAAAATCCAGTGAGCGGCAGTTCTGTGGCCGGAAATGCCATGTTGATGCCAGAGGTCAGAGGAGAATGGGCAGACTGGTTCGAGCTGATAGAAAGGCAACAGTGACTCAAATTGCCACCTGTTACAACCAAGGTAGGCAGAAGAGCATCTCTGAACGCACAGTGCGTCGAACTTTGAGGCAGATGGGCTACAGCAGCAGAAGACCACACCGGGTACCACTCCTCTCAGCTAAGAACAGGAAACTGAGGCTACAATTTGCACAAGCTCATCGAAATTGGACAGTAGAAGATTGGAAAAACGTTGCCTGGTCTGATGAGTCTCGATTTCTGCTGCGACATTCGGATGGTAGGGTCAGAATTTGGCGTAAACAACATGAAAGCATGGAACCATCCTGCCTTGTATCAACGGTTCAGGCTGGTGGTGGTGGTGTCATGGTGTGGGGAATTTTTTCTTGGCACTCTTTGGGCCCCTTGGTACCAATTGAGCATCGTTGCAACGCCACAGCCTACCTGAGTATTGTTGCTGACCATGTCCATCCCTTTATGACCACAATGTACCCAACATCTGATGGCTACTTTCAGCAGGATAATGCGCCATGTCATAAAGCTCGAATCATCTCAGATTGGTTTCTTGAACATGACAATGAGTTCACTGTACTCAAATGGCCTCCTCAGTCACCAGATCTCAATCCAATAGAGCATCTTTGGGATGTGGTGGAACGGGAGATTCGCATCAGGGATGTGCAGCCGACAAATCTGCGCCAACTGTGTGATGCCATCATGTCAATATGGTCCAAAATCTCTGAGGAATGCTTCCAGCACCTTGTTGAATCTCTGCCACGAAGAATTGAGGCAGTTCTGAAGGCAAAAGGGGGTCCAACCCGTTACTAGCATGGTGTACCTAATAAAGTGGCCAGTGAGTGTATCTACCCTCCAGTGCTTTGCCAGTGACTAAGGCTACTTTCACACTAGCGTTTTTTTGCGCTGCTTTTGGAGCGAACATGAAACGTATGTCAAAAGCGCATGCAAACGCTGGTAAATGCTGCGTTATGTATCATTATTGTGCGCATAACTAAAAAAAATCGCAGCGTTTTTATGCGTTTTTAAGCGTTTGCATTTTTTATGCGCAATAAGCTGAAGAAAAAATCCTTGAAAAATTCTTGCAACACACTCCACCAATGGGACACCAGTGGACGTGTCTATGGAAATTCTTTGTATAGACCCTGTTTACACCTGAATTCTTCACATTTGCTTGCATTTGACTTGAGAAACATGGATCTGCGCTGGAAGAGCTTTTACTTTGACTTGGATCTGGACATGAGGACGGCTCAGGCTTATGCCATTGCTTGCCATGAACAGAGGGAGAGAGAGAGGCAGCGAAGACGGCAGCAGCGGAATATGTGGATACATCCCATTATTGAACTCCGGGAGAGCCGTGGAGCGTACCACACCCTCTACAGCGAGCTACAGGCAAACCCGGAGAAATTTACGGATTATACCCGGATGACCCAAGAAACCTTTAACTATTTGCTTGGTCGGGTCAAAGAAGTCATCCGGAGACAGGACACGCAGCTCCGGCGTGTGATTACTCCTGAGGAACGACTCCTGGTCACATTAAGGTAGGTAGTTTTGCTAAACCAATGCCTGTTGATTTTTCTTGCTTGTGACATGTACTCTTCCAAATCTGGCATAATTACAGTTCTGCCATGTCGGTAACTACAAGTTGCGTTAATTTTTGGATGGCATGTATTGAACCAAAGGCTGCAGAATTTTTTTTTTTTTTTTATTTAACGTGTTAAAAAATGTATGTATACATAAATATTAATTATTGTTTTCTTTGTGTCACAGATTCATGGCTACTGGAGAGACCCTCTCGTCACTGCACTTCCAGTACCGGATTGGAATCTCCACGTTGTCTGGAATTGTAGCGGACACCTGCCGAGCTCTCTGGAACGTTCTTTGTCCCGAACTCATGCCCATGCCAACCGCAGAAAAGTGGTTGGAAATCACCGAAATATTCTGGACTGTCTGCAATTTCCCTAACTGTTTGGGAGCGGTGGATGGGAAACACATCCGGATTATCAAGCCCAAAAGAACAGGCTCTGAGTTTTTAACTACAAAAAGTACTTTTCTACTGTACTGATGGTCATTGCGGATGCAGACTGTTTGTAGCAGTGGACATTGGAGCATTTGGCAGTGGGAATGACTCCCAGGCTTTTAAGACCTCGGACATGGGCAGGAGGTTGTATGGCAACAACTTCAATTTCCCCATGCCACGTCCTCTTCCCAACACCGAAGGTCCGCCACAGCCATTTGTAATGGTTGGTGATGAAGCGTTCCAGATGTGCCAAAACCTGCTGAAACCCTACTCCAGCCGGGACTTGGACCACAACAAAAGAATTTTCAATTACAGGCTCACCGGGGCTGGAGAACAGTAGAGGGTGCATTTGAAATCCTTCTATCTAGATGGCGCATTCTTGGCACAGCTATTAATCTGAAACTGGAAACAGTGGATGAGGTGGTCAAGGCCTGTGTTGTTCTACATAACTTTGTACTTTCTCGAGAGCACCCGAACTTTGATCTTGATGATGTTGATCCTAATCCATTGCCTGAATTTACACAGCACCCTCTCAGGTAATCCGTTGAAGTTGGCCAAATGAGGGACCAATTTGCGGCATACTTCAACTCAGATGTAGGACGGGTGGAATGGCAAGAACAAATGGTTTAAAATTTTTTTACTGCATGTTCTTTGTATGTTAATAAAAAAAACTGTTTTGATACCTGTACTGAGTGCATTCTCTGTTTTTACACTCCCAATACCATTAGCAAGTAGCCAGGTGTATCAGTGAATTTATGATGCTGTGTTTTGTGCATCATGATTTAACTAATACTCCAGAGTAGGTTACTATATAGATTATGTGGTTATTTACAAGGTATATCTATAGTTCCTTGCCTTTTTGTCTAATAGTTAAATGAGAACAATAGATATGCCTTGCACTCAACACCATCCTCTATAGCCATGGTTTTCAAAATGCAGTCCTAAATGTCAACCAACATATCATGTTTACTTTTTTTTTTTTTAACTCAAATTTAATTACTAACATGCTATGTTGGTTTGCTTTGAATACTGTAGTTGGGAAACCCTGCTCAATTCAGTGTGTGCAATACACCAGATATCTCGATTACTGACGTTTCTTGTGTCAGTCTTGGAGATATGTTTTGTCAACGAAACCAACCTACATGACTTGTCTTGTTCACAGCAGTGTCGACATTCTAGTAATATTGCACTGACAGACTGGATCCAGCAGGGTTCCCCAACTCCACTCCACAAGGTCCAAAACCAGATCATGTTGTAATGAAATCCATAGCTCCGTTGATAACTGTTTCACAAGTGCCCAAAAAAAGAGGATTCCATACAACATGATCTTTTGGCGGACCTTGAGGACTGGAGTTGGGGAACCCTGCTGGATCCAGTATGTGCAATATTACTAGAATGTAGAGACTGTTGTTGAAAAGGCAAGTCATGTAGATTGGTTTTGTTTTTTGGACAACACATATCTATATGACTTGTCTTTTCCACAGTAGTCTAGTCTCTACATTCTAGTAATATTGAACAGACTAGATCCAGCAGGGTTCCCCAACTCCACTCCACAAGGTCCACCACCAGATACCAGATCATGTTGTAATGAAATCCATAGCTCCGTTGATAACTGTTTCACAAGAGCCCAAAAAAAAGAGGATTCCATACTACATGATCTTTTGGTGGACCTTGAGGACTGGAGTTAGGGAACCCTGCTGGATCGAGTATGTGCAATATTACTAGAATGTAGAGACTGTTGTTGAAAAGACAAATCTGGCTGGCGATGCTCTGTTGCTGCGGAGTGCTGGCGGTGCTCCTTTGCTGATGAGTGCTGGCGGTGCTCTGTTGCTGCGGAGTGCTGACGGTGCTCTGTTGCTGCGGAGTGCTGGCGGTGCTCTATTGCTGGCGGTGCTCCTTTGGTGTTGACTGGTGGTGTCGGTGGCCCAAGCAGGTTCTGTTGTGGTTTGGCTCCAAGCTGGTGGTGCTGTGGCGGTGGTGGTGCTCCATACAGGAGCAGCGCTTGCCATAGTGGTGGTGGCGGAGGAGTGTCCAGCAGCACTCAGACTTGAGGTGGTGTAGTGATGTCTGGCTTCGCTGGGAATGCAGGTGGTCGTGCAGTGGTATGCAGCAGAAGTTGGTAGTGTGGTAAAGCGAGTCAGCGGTGGAACTGTTGGAAATGACACCACTGACTGCTGAACATACCGATTCTGCTGCATAGCCTGCAAGTAAGTAGTGTTGCAGGCCTGTAACACACTCAGCTGTTGCTCAGGACTAAGGTGTTCCGTCATGCCCTGTTCAATTTTACTGAAAAAATGGTGCGCTGGTCTGTTGAGGTCGGCCTCCAGACAGTCAAGGCGCTGGTCATCAGAGTGGAAGCGGTGTTCCATGTGATTAAAACCACGTTCCATCAGGGAAAAAACGCTTTCCGTTCTGGCGGCCAGCGCCTTGAGGCTGGGCTTAAAGGCCTCACTCAAGTACATGAACTCGGGCATGACATTCCTGTCCAAGGCCCTCTGCCGCTGGCGGGTAGTGCCCGCATAACCTGTGACAGAGACCTGGGACAGGGGAACACCTGATGGACCAGCTTCCTGGTCACCAGCTGTCTGTGTTGCTGACCTGCAAGATACTTCCTGGCTGTCGGATGACTGGGACGGGTCCGAGGTCGATCGATGAAGAACCGCTCCCAGGACAGGGACAGGTTGCAGGGTGCTGCTCCAAGTGCTGTGGAAAGAAAGGGAAAACATGAGTATCATGCATTTACAAGAAGCATCACCTGTGGAATAGAAAAGCACATAGTAATAACAAACCAAAAAAAACCACTTAAGCTCCGCTGGCAAGTACCGGTCTAAGGAAAGCCAACTCGCGATGATAGCGGTACTTTCTTCTGCGCCTTGCCGCAGAACCACTCCGAGCCTGTCCCTCAGCACGAACATCAGTGTTGAAGCGGTCCTTCATCGAGCGCCAACGTGTGCGGATTTTGTTCACTGATGGGAAAAAAAAGAAAAAAAAATTAGAAAATGCACTTAAGGCAACTTAATTATCAGCACACACACCGGATAGAACTTTGCAAACAGTCAATGCTGCAGCACAAATAAAATTCTAGACACAATGCAGTCACTGTTGATACTGAGGACACTGTTATGTTTCCTGCTAGAATATATGTATCAGCGAAAACAACAGTATCATCAGGAGCAAGAGTGTTGGCGAATACATTGAGCCAGAAGAAGACATGCTGAAAAGAAAAAAAAAAATACATTAGTACATTATAAAATTGTACAGGACACACAGACATTATGTTGAAGAATACTCACATTTTGGCTCCTGAAGCTTGAATCCACACTTGTAGGCTCTTGTCTGCTCTCTGCAAGGCTGTCTGGAGAGTAATTGTCTGACCCTGAACACACCTTCTTTTATTTACACTCCTCCAAAACAATGTTGCTTGCTTAGGGGGAGTTCTAGACAAGTGTCTAGACATTGTTTATTCAAATCACATGCGTGCACAAGGCGCTGACGTGCGCGGTGCAAAGCGCTCGTCAGCGACCACATAGACTGTAATGCTATTTTTTTGCGCACACTGAGCGCACACGTGCGCGCGTGATTTTTTTAACGATGTCGCCGGGAAAAAAATTGCAACATGTAGCGTACGGCGCGTCTGGGCGCACACGTGTAAAATGTGCAGCGCACGCTAAACGCTGAAGAGCGCGTACATTCGCAAGACCCTGCGATCACCATGTTAAACATAGGGGAACATTGCGCATGCGCCCGATAGCGCACGATGCGCTGCGCGATCGAACGCTAGTGTGAAACCAGCCTAAGTCACAGTCCCCACTACATTCAATGATATATACTGAACACTTTACCACATTTTTCCTTGTTTTACAAGCTTGTGTTGTCCTGTTCAAATTCTTTACAAAATTGTCTGTATGTCATAAATACTGTACATACCAGAACACTCTTACCCATAATAAGGTGCACTGTGCAGAGTCCCACTAGCCATGCTCTCTATCATGTGTTTCTCATGTTCCCACTTGCTTCCTCAGGGAGTACACTAATTATTGCACCTCCTGAGGAAGCAAGTAGGAACACATAAAACACGCTTTGGGGAAAATGGTTAGACTCTGCATTATCTATGATCTGGTTATGTCATCTGCTATATTTTTGGTCTTATAGTCGTTTTTTAGCATCCTAAATCTTTTTAACTTTACTTGTTCAGTCTACAAACAGTTTTTTGGAGTCTGTTACCATGGTAGAAAATGTCTGAATATTTTTAATGAAGACTATTGACAAATTTGCTTATTTCTTATTTTCATGCATTGGATCAATGATAGAAAATTTATTGCAAAAAAAATGTATCCTTTACTGAAACATTTCTGACAGTGAAGTACATAGAAGAGAGGTGTTCCCATAGGAAAATCAGAATGGGTGCTCATTATAATGCCATTTTTGTCATTCAAAGAGAATAATGTTGGATTTTTTTTCGATCTTTCCAATCCTTTACTCTTGGGACAATTTTTTTAAATCCATGGTATGTATACTTCCACATACTGCAGATGGCAATTCAAAAATTAAAGGGATTTTTACCTAGAATTAAATCGCACAAAATAGCAAAAGAACCATTACTTATTTGATAAATGCCTGCATTCCAGCACTATCACTCCACTCCGGTGCTCGCCTACCCAACAGTGTTATTCCTTCAGCCGTCCTGAGATGTTAACTCATGTGACTGCTGCAGCCAATCACTGGCGTCAACAATCTCGTTCCACATTCACATAAATCCCTTTAACACTGAATTAAGTAATTCTTAGTTATGTAATAGTCTAAAACAAGTTTGCGACGTCAGCAAATGTAACTCTGCATTTTAAATATTAATTGCTACTGATTATTCTCTCCTAGGCCAAAACTCAATAACTTCCTTTACTTTTCACTCATGCACTTAATTGTTTGGTTCTTTTACAGGTCCACAGCATTTTATTTCTCCAACATCAGGTATAAACAACTGGTTCCTTAGATAATGTCTTTGCTTTTTACACCTAATGTATCATATCTTGCAAATTATATATATATATACAGTGGGGCAAAAAAGTATTTAGTCAGTCAGCAATAGTGCAAGTTCCACCACTTAAAAAGATGAGAGGCATCTGTAATTTACATCATAGGTAGACCTCAACTATGGGAGACAAACTGAGAAAAAATAATCCAGAAAATCACATTGTCTGGTTTTTTTTCCTTTTATTTGCATATTATGGTGGAAAATAAGTATTTGGTCAGAAACAAAATTTCATCTCAATACTTTGTGATATATCCTTTGTTGGCAATGACAGAGGTCAAACGTTTTCTGTAAGTCTTCACAAGGTTGCCACACACTGTTGTTGGTATGTTGGCCCATTCCTCCATGCAGATCTCCTCTAGAGCAGTGATGTTTTTGGCTTTTCGCTTGGCAACACTGACTTTCAACTCCCTCCAAAGGTTTTCTATAGGGTTGAGATCTGGAGACTGGCCACTCCTTCGTTGCCCTGGCGGTGTGCTTTGGATCATTGTCATGTTGAAAGACCCAGCCACGTTTCATCATCAATGCCCTTGCTGATGGAAGGAGGTTTGCACTCAAAATCTCACGATACATGGCCCCATTCATTCTTTCATGTACCCGGATCAGTCGTCCTGGCCCCTTTGCAGAGAAACAGCCCCAAAGCATGATGTTTCCACCACCATGCTTTACAGTAGGTATGGTGTTTGATGGATGCAACTCAGTATTCTTTTTCCTCCAAACACGACAAGTTGTGTTTCGACCAAACAGTTCCAGTTTGGTTTCCTCAGACCATAGGACATTCTCCCAAAACTCCTCTGGATCATCCAAATGCTCTCTAGCAAACTTCAGACGGGCCCGGACATGTACAGGCTTAAGCAGTGGGACACGTCTGGCACTGCAGGATCTGAGTCCATGGTGGCGTAGTGTGTTACTTATGGTAGGCCTTGTTACATTGGTCCCAGCTCTCTGCAGTTCATTCACTAGGTCCCCCCGCGTGTTTCTGGGATTTTTGCTCACCGTTCTTGTGATCATTCTGACCCCACGGGGTGGGATTTTGCGTGGAGCACCAGATCGAGGGAGATTATCAGTGGTCTTGTATGTCTTCCATTTTCTAATTATTGCTCCCACAGTTGATTTCTTCACTCCAAGCTGGTTGGCTATTGCAGATTCAGTCTTCCCAGCCTGGTGCAGGGCTACAATTTTGTTTCTGGTGTCCTTTGACAGCTCTTTGGTCTTCACCATAGTGGAGTTTGGAGTCAGACTGTTTGAGGGTGTGCACAGGTGTCTTTTTATACTGATAACAAGTTTAAACAGGTGCCATTACTACAGGTAATGAGTGGAGGAAAGAGGAGACTCTTAAAGAAGAAGTTACAGGTCTGTGAGAGCCAGAAATCTTGATTGCTTGTTTCTGACCAAATACTTATTTTCCACCATAATATGCAAATAAAATGAAAAAAAAAAAAAACAGACAATGTGATTTTCTGGATTTTTTTTTCTCAGTTTGTCTCCCATAGTTGAGGTCTACCTATGATGTAAATTACAGACGCCTCTCATCTTTATAAGTGGTGGAACTTGCACTATTGCTGACTGACTAAATACTTTTTTGCCCCACTGTATATATATATATATATATATATATATATATATATATATATATATAGTGGTGTAGTGACCACTGTGTTCACTAGGAAGTGCTGTGTGGGTGTCCCAGGGCAGGCGTATAAACATTTCCAGTGTCCTGATAGGAGTAGGATGCTGAATGATCGTAATGTATCTCAAGGTGGGTGACCTTGGGTTGAAGGCTTGATTATGTGCTGATTAGCAGAGCTGATCTTTCGTGCCAATGTTTTAGGGAGAGCTACCTACAAATCCACCCAGGGGTGTGTCTGAAAAAGCTGGTAGTAAAAGACTATGTGAGGGTGAAGGACCTGTGATAAGATCATAGCCATGAGACCCAGTGAGCGTGGCTACAGAACATATAAGGTGGCCAGGGTAGGTCACATGAGAGAATGCTTGGACCCGGTTGGTCCGTTGTGGAAGGTCCCGCTGGGAGATGGGGCTTCCTGCCTGACAGCACGTGAATGCTGTGAGTAATGGCTGCAAGCGTCTGACAGTTCCCAGGGAGAGGGAATGAACATCTGCAGTGAGCTGAAGCAGCCATGAGGTAACACTGACGGGGTGAGATATCTGTGAGGCTGAAGAGCCTGAGTACTGGAAATTGCGTAACCTGTGTGACCACAGGCTTAACAGAGGGAAGCTCTGTCATGAACACTATGCTGATTATATGAACTTTATGTTGTTGCTATGGGTTTATGATGCCTGAATAAACCGCATGGATTGTTATTGTTTTATGGAAAATCCGTGCCGGACGTGATTATTTGGCTGCCAAGCGAGTGTCCCCAACCTTGAATGACAGCGCTACCTTACAACTGGTGGAGAAATGCTATGGGCAGTGTTGTAGCCTTGTTGCTAGGAGCAACGGAAGAGGACTGCAAAATTCAGTTGCTAAGGGCAACGGTTTCCAAAAGCACATGGTGCAGTGCTGGCAACGCTGAGCCAGGAGGGCTGATGGTCTTGAAAGCCGTGTGATATACTGACCGGGGTCAGTGGAAAAGACTTATAGGACACCTCTGCGGTAGAGGGGTCCGAGAACCTGCGCAGCCAGCAGGTGACGGTTGTGAAAACCGTGTGATGTGCTGACCGGGGTCACAGAAAGAGACTTTGGATGGTGATAGGGTGCCTCTGTGGATATGAGGTACCCGAGGACCTGTGTGGTCGACAAAGGTAACGGACAGGTGTTCGTGTTGTACTGACTGAGGTCAGTGAGAGAGACTGTGTTGAGAGTCAGTGTTGGGAGGTTCTGGGAGAAGAATCGGATTCCTGGAGCACGTGTGACCTTGGACCTGGTGAGGTGTGAGTGTTGGGCTGTCTCAGGCAGAGATGGATGTCCTGAATAGCACCCGCTGAGCCCCTGGACCTGGTGAGGCCGGTGTGTTGGGAGACCTGGGAGGAGGGTTGGCTCCCTGAATAGCACCCGGTGCGCCCTGTGTGTTGGATGGTCTCAGGAGAGGAGACGGACATCCTGAAGAGCACACAGACAGGACACGTGAGTTTTGTGTTGCATGTGTGTTTCTTTTCTTTTCCCTTTCAAGTCAGCTTGCTGTAACTCGGCGGGGTTACGAAGGTGACAAGCGGCTTGCTGTAACTCGGCGGGGTTACGAAGGGGACAAATGACTTCCTGTAACTCGGCGGGGTTACGAAGGTGACACCAGCAGTTGTGTGTGAGCGGCAGCCAGTGGTGTCGGAGATCAGTGACAGCAGGAGGTGTGGTAGTGTCAACAAGGACTTGTGTGGTATCGTAAAAGAGACATAAACTGTGCTGTGTGAACTGTGGTCTAAGAAGACCTGTAGAATGGACATGGGAAAATTCCAAAAAGGGGCGGTGGCCCAAATTGGGGTGGTAGCCCAAAAGGGGGTGAAGTCCCAGAGGGGGGCGGTGACCCAAATCGGGGTGGTAACCCAAAAAGGGGTGGAGTCACAGAGGGGGCGGTGACCCAAATTGGGGTGGTAACCCAAAAAGGGGTGGAGTTCCAGAGGGAGGCAGCGACCCAAATCGGGGTGGTTCAGGAAATGGCAGCACTGGTTGCCTCAGTGGGTATGTCTGGGGAACCGCAGTGTGTGTGTGTGACTTTTGAAGAATCGGGGACAGTCTTTCCGGAAAATGACGGGCCGCAGGTGTGTACCGTGATGTGGCACTGAGGAGTCTCTGGACGGTTGGACTCAAAGAATCAGGTGACTCTGACAGGAACTCCTCTCGCTTTCTCTCTGACCGAGAAAAACGTTAGGGTTCGCTGTAAACACGGGGTCACGGTGGACTATGCAGTAGACAGAGTAATGTTTGAGGGGACCAAAGGTGGTGAGTGCCAAGGGGGCGGGATACCACATGACTTAGTGCATGCCTTGGAGAGGGGCCGGGATTTTGTTTTGTTTGATGACGTATGGTCAGACGATGGAGACGTTTCGACTGTGGGGCCAGCAGACACTGAGACGGTGACGCCTCCTAAAGTGGACAGGTCAGAGGTAGAACTGACCGGAAGAAGGGGTACGTCTGCCCAACGGATGGACCTGACGTCTCGTGACAGGACTGACGTTGACCTGATTGATAAGATGGCTAAAGAATTTACACGGTTAGTGGGTAACTGGAAGGATTACTTGACAGATCGGGGTGACTCTGACTCTGGGGGTGACTGTGGGTCTGAGAGAGAAAGGGAACACAGAATAGAAGAGCTAGAGAAAGAAGTCTCTGAGCTCAAAGATCACCTGTCAATGTGGCAAAACGTGAACAAGACCCTTAGGGAAGAGATGGAAGAACTCAGAGGAGTAGTAAAAGGTCTTCTGCGGGAGAAGGGCTTGGACGAAGATTTACAGCTGCTGAGCTCGAGTGATAACAAGACGGAACTGCCAGTATCCATCTTGGCAAAGGGTCGTGAAGAGATAAAATCTCATGAAGTTGGTGAGCAAAGAGCTGAAGAAGACAGTCATCCGGTTGGGTCAACTGTAGAAAGGGAAGTGTCCGTGGTAAAGCCAGAGCCTTCTTTCCAGGAAGAGAGCAAGGCCACGACCTTCAAGTCTGTGATTGACGTGCCCGAGGACATGGAAGAAGCCTGTGCTGAGGAAGGTGTGCATGAGGCTTTTAAAGAGGCGGTCAAGGCGTGTAAGGTTCACTGGGCGCCTGAGACGAGGCAGTTGGTGATAATATCAGCCAGGGAAGATACAGCAAACCAGGTAGCTGTCCTGAAAGAGATGCATTTGCAATGTCTCCACGTCAAACAGCTGGTCAGGCGGAGTAATATGAAAGCTGCTCTATGCATAGCGTTAGCAAGGGAGGCTATGGATCGGCTGGGTTTTGCGGAAAGATGTAGTTCCGGTACCCAAAGGTCTGATTGGGAGAATCATTGGAAGATTCGGGAAGGTAATGGAAGACCTTGTGAATATCTCCGGAGTGGTGAGGGTGAGGATCCCTCCTGATGATGAAGAGGGTAGGATTCCCATCATGGTGGTTGGCTCCGTGGAAAGCCTGAGAAACTTTTGGATGCTCTTGGAGTATCGAGTGGGATACCTGCAAGAGATTGAGCAGTTGAGGCTGGACCGTCGGCGGATCAATAAAGAGGTACAGAACACCAGGTGGCAGCCGCCTTCAACCCAAGAAATAAGGACCTGAAGGGCTTCTCCAAGTAGTGACATGGCAGATGGCTGAAGAATGTCAGCAAGTGGTAGTTTGACTGGCAGGACAAAGCTGAGAGACTGTAGTTCCTGTGAGACGCTGAATGAGTCAGACTCATGCCAGACAGTAGGCTTGACTAAGACTTATGACCGCACCAACCGGGGGAGCTGGTCGGGGAACGGAACAGACAAGGAGAGGAATGTGATGAATAAACAGTGTCTGATGACAGACTGTGACTGGAGGGCCAAAGATCAAGGCCGATATTCCGACTGCTGGGGGCGGGGGAGGCCTAGCGTAGAGATGAGGCCGTATGACAGACGGAGACAGTTCTCTCGACCTGTGGGGCAAGGTGTAATGAGTGCCCAGTCTCGAGATCCCGGGGTAATGTGTGTTCAACCCCACAAGTTTGAACAGAGGGAGGAGGTATGTGGTGTAGTGACCACTGTATCCGCTAGGGGGCACTGTGTGGGTGTCCCAGGACAGGCTTATAAGCATTTCCAGTGTCCTGATAGGAGTAGGATGCTGAATGATCGTAATGTATCTCAAGGTGGGTGGCCTTGGGATGAAGGCTTGATTATGTGCTGATCAGCAGAGCTGATCATTTGTTCCAATGTGTTAGGGAGAGCTACCTACAAATCCACCCAGGGGTGTGCCTGAAAACGCTCGTAGTAAAAGACTATGTGAGTATGAAGGACCTGTGATGAGGTCATAGCCATGTAACCCAGTGGGCGTGGCTACAGACCATGTAAGGTGGCCAGGGTAGGTCACATGAGAGAATGCTTGGACCCAGTTGGTCCGTTGTGGAAGGTCCCGCTGGGAGATGGGGCTTCCTGGCTGACAGCACGTGAATGCTGAGATGTCCAGAAGGCAGTCATTGACACACTCCACAAGGATGTTAGGCCTCAAAACGTCATTGCTAAAGAAGCTGGCTGTTCACAGAGTGCTCTATCCAAGCATATTAATGGAAAGTTGAGTGGAAGGAAAAAGTTTGGTAGAAAAAGGTGCACAAGCAACCGGGATAACCGCAGCCTTGAAAGGATTGTTAAGAAAAGACCATTGAAAAATTTGGGGGAGATTCACAAGGAGTGGACTGCTGCTGGAGTCATTGCTTCAAGAGCCACCACACACAGACATATCCAGGACATGGGCTACAAGTGTCGCATTCCTAGTGTCAAGCCACTCATGACCAATAGACAATGCCAGAAGCATCTTACCTGGGCCAAGGGTGAAAAGAACTGAACTGTTTCTTAGTGGTCCAAGGTGTTGTTTTCAGATGAAAGTTAATTTTTCATTTCATTTGGAAATCAAAGTCCCAGAGTCTGGAGGAAGAGTGGAGAGGCCAAAATCCTAGCTGCTTGAGGTCTAGTGTGAAGTTTCCACCATCACTGATGGTTTGGGGAGCCATATCATCTGCCGGTGTAGGTCCACTGTGTTTGATCAAGACCAAAGCCAGCGCAGCTGCCTACCTGGAAATTTTTAGAGCACTTCATGCTTCCCTCTGCCTACAAGCTTTTTGGAGATGGAAATTTTATTCTCCAGCAGGACTTGGCACCTGTCCACACTGCCAAAAGTACCAATACCTGGTTTACAAACAACAGTATCACTGTGCTTGATTGGCAGCAAACTCACCTGACCTTAACCCTGTAGAGAATCTATGGGGTATTGTCAAGAGGAAGATGAGAGACACCAGACCCAACAATGCAGACAAGCTGAAGGCTGCTATAAAAGCAACCTGGGCTTCCATAACACCTCAGCACTGTCACAGGCTGATCGCCTCCATGCCACGGCGCATTGATGCAGTAATTCGTGCAAAAGGAGCCCCAACCAAGTATTGAGAGCATTTACTGAACATACATTTCCATTTCAGTAGATGAAAATTTCGGATTTTAAAATCATTTTTCAAGCTGGAGGAAGAATCAGAAATTGCGAAGACAGAATTATAACATTTAGAAGTTTGTTATTTTTCTGGAAATCTTATATTTTTTTCTTGTTTTTACGATTTTTAATTAAATCTTTTATTTACTGAAAAATTGTATTCTAATTTACTGAGATAATGACTTTTGGGTTTTCATTGGCTATAAGCCATAATCATCAACATTAACATAAATAAACACTTGAAATACAGTTATGGCCAAAAGTATTGCCACCCCTGAAATTCTGTCAGATAATACCAGCTTCTTCCTGAAAATGATTGCAAACACGAATTCTTTGTTATTATTATCTTCATTTAATTTGTCTTAAATGAAAAAACACAAAAAGAATTGTCCTAAAGTCAGATTGGATATAATTCCACACCAAACATAGAAAAGAGGGTGGACAAAAGTATTGGCACTGTTCGAAAAATCATGTGATGCTTCTCTAATTTGTGCAATTAACCGCACCTGTAACTTACCTGTGGCACCTAACAGGTGTTGGCAATAACTAAATCACACTTGCAGCCAGTTGACATGGATTAAAGCTGACTCAACCTCTGTTCTGTGTCCTTGTGTGTACCACATTGAGCATGGAGAAAAGAAAGAAGTCCAAAGAACTGTCTGAGGACTTGAGAAACCAAATTGTGAGGAAGCATGAGCAATCTCAAGGCTACAAGTCCATCTCCAAAGACCTGAATGTTCCTGTGTCTACCGTGCGCAGTGTCATCAAGAAGTTTAAAGCCCATGGCACTGTGGCTAACCTCCCTAGATGTGGACGGAAAAGAAAAATTGACAAGAGATTTTAACGCAAGATTGTGCGGATGTTGGATAAAGAACCTCGACTAACATCCTAACAAGTTCAAGCTGCTCTGCAGTCCGAGGGTACAACAGTGTCAACCCGTACTATCCGTTGGCGTCTGAATGAAAAGGGACTGTATGGTAGGAGACCCAGGAAGATCCCACTTCTTACCCCCAGACATAAAAACGCCAGGCTGGAGTTTGCCAAAACTTACCTGAAAAAGCTTAAAACGTTTTGGAAGAATGTTCTCTGGTCAGATGAGACAAAAGTAGAGCTTTTTGGGCAAAGGAATCAACATAGAGTTTACAGGAGAAAAAAGAGGCATTCAAAGAAAAGAACACGGTCCCTACAGTCAAACATGGCGGAGGTTCCCTGATGTTTTGGGGTTGCTTTGCTGCCTCTGGCACTGGACTGCTTGACCGTGTGCATGGCATTATGAAGTCTGAAGACTACCAACAAATTTTGCAGCATAATGTAGGGCCCAGTGCGAGAAAGCTGGGTCTACCTCAGAGGTCATGGGTCTTCCAGCAGGACAATGACCCAAAACACACTTCAAAAAGTACTAGAAAATGGTTTGAGAGAAAGCACTGGAGACTTCTAAGGTGGCCAGCAATGAGTCCAGACCTGAATCCCATAGAACACCTGTGGAGAGATCTAAAAATGGCAGTTTGGAGAAGGCACCCTTCAAATATCAGGGACCTGGAGCAGTTTGCCAAAGAAGAATGGTCTAAAATTCCAGCAGAGCATTGTAAGAAACTCATTGATGGTTACCGGAAGCGGTTGGTCGCAGTTATTTTGGCTAAAGGTTGTGCAACCAAGTATTAGGCTGAGGGTGCCAATACTTTTGTCTGGCCCATTTTTTGGAGTTTTGTGTGAAATGATCAATGTTTTGCTTTTTGCTTCATTCTCTTTTGTGTTTTTTCATTTAAGGCAAATTAAATGAAGATAATAATACCAAAGAATTTGTGTTTGCAATCATTTTCAGGAAGAAACTGAGTATTATCTGACAGAATTGCAGGGGTGTCAATACTTTTGGCCACAACTGTAGATCACTCTGTTTGTAATGATTATATATAATATATGAGATTCACTTTTTGTATTGAAGAACCAAGATAAAGTAAATTTTTGATGATATTCTAATTTAGTTAGAAGCGCTTGTACATACACTGTGTTCCAAATTATTATTCAAAAAATATTTCCTCATATTCTTTCTAAATTACCTATATGAATTGCAGTCATTGTTATTTTCCAGTAATCTACTATTCTAGTATAATTGCAATGTTTTTGTACAAACTGCCTATGAAAACAGTATATTTTTTAAAATAAGAAACACTCAAAATGCATGTTCCAAATTATTATGCACAGCAGAGTGTTCAACCTTTTTATTTTTATTTTGAACAAAAAAATGGTCAATTGTGAAATTATAAGCATTATCAGCTTATTACAAAATGAAATCAAACAGTTTTCAAGTCAAAACTTTATTCTAGGTGATGTTACATTTGAACATAGGACCCCTTGTTCGAAAGAAGCTTCTGAACTCTCTCGTCCATTGAATTTGTCAGTTTTTGGATGGTTTGTGCTTCAATTGTTTTGCATGTGGCCAGAATACCCTCCCAGAGCTGTTGCTTAGATGTGAACTGCCTCCCGCCATCATAGACACTCCTTTTGATGATGCTCCAGAGGTTCTCAATGGGGTTTAGGTCAGGGGAAGATGGTGGCCACACCATAAGTTTGTCCTCTTTTATGCCCATAGCAGCCAGAGATGCAGATGTGTTATTTGCAGCATGAGACGGTGCATTATCATGCATGAAAATGATCTTGCTGCGGAAAGCACGGTTCTTCCTCTTGAACCATGGCAGGAAGTGCTGTTTTAGAAACTCCACATAGATTATGGAGTTCATCTTTACCCCTTCAGGGATCCTAAAGGGGCTGACAATCTCTCTCCCCATGATTCCAGCCCAAAACATTACTCCACCTCCTCCTTGTTGGCGCCTTAGCCGTGTTTTCATGGGGTGTCCATCAACCAGCCATCCTCCACTCCATCCATCTGGACCATCGAGCGTTGCACGGCACTCATTGGTGAACAAAACAGTTTGGAAGTCAGTCTTCATGTATCGTTTGGCCCACTGGAGCCGTTTCTGTTTGTGTGCAGTGGATAGAGGTGGTCAACAGGATGGCTTACGCACAGCTGCAAACCTCTGAAGGACCCTGCATCTTGTTGTTTGGGGGACGTTGGAGGCACCAGCAGCTTCAAAAACTTGTCTGCTGCTATGACAAGGCATTTTTGCAGCTGCTCTTTTAACCTGACGCAATTGCCTGTTGGAAAGAGTCCTCAATTTTTCCTTATCAGCACGCACACGTGTGTGCTGGGAATCGGCTACATACTTCTTGATTGTGCGATGATCACAATGAAGTGTCTTGGCAATGCTGATTGTAGTCATGCCTTGACATAAATACTCCACAATTTGTTGCTTTTCAGCAGCCGACACATCCTTTTTCTTTCCCATTTTGGCAAAAAATGTAGGCTGCTTAATAATGTGGAACAGCCTTCTTAAGTAGTCTTGCCTTTATTTGGACACACCTGCCAAACTAACTTGCACGGGTATCTGCAATTGCTTTCAGTGATATAAAGAGCCCTGACACACATCACCATCAATGAGTTTAAATGACAAACAAAAAAATTCTAACCTTATCCCTCCTAAACTCTTTTTGCATAATAATTTGGAACACAGTTTATACTGTGTTATGTCAAGGGACTAGGGTTTTGTTCTTTGATTTTCTGCACAGTCAAAAAAATATATTTAACTAAATCTGCCACTATTACTATATTCCATGGCTCATCAGTGTTTTCAACCGGACCCTCACATACTACCCAGAAATCTATATCTGCAGCTTCTGGTAAGTTCATTAAGAATATGAATTGTGTGCAAATTGTGCAAGATGAGTACATTGGCTCAGTCCTATATATAATGTCGTCATATTGCCCAGACTTTCACATTTCTATCATTCATATCTCATTTTATTATTTATTTTTTTTTAACTTTTTCTCATAGTTATTTCAATAATTTTTTTAAATATGAAAACAGAATTTTTGTAAGTTATTATTATGTTTCCATAATACTGTATTTGACTAAATGTACAGTACACATAGGTAAGTATAGTCTGCATACTGCTGCGTACTAAAAGGTTATTCCGAACAATACAAGTTATCACTTATTCATGGCATATGTTATAATTTACTGATTGGTGCTGATTGGACTATTTGGACCCCAACTGATTTCAAGAATGGAGCTCTGAAAAGCCCCATCTGAATGAAGCTGTGGCCAGGCATATGTACCTTCTCTCCATACCAAGGGGTAAAGTTTCTCCTTGCATAGAATGACATGTCAAACATGCCGAGATGAGGAGACTTTTAAGCCACAATGTTCCCCTGGGAAATATGCAAATTGTCTCTTCAGAGAGGAAGAGAATTAGAACTATAGTGCCTCCTATACAAAGTAGCAATCATAAAAGTCAAAGTCCACCCTTTAACGAGCCTTGTTACATGATTTAGGATAAATGCCAAAACCAGAATTTCAATTTGCAGACACTGTGTTTCGAGTTGCTGCCCCTCGTCAGTGCAAAGTATGAGATTTGGTTTGGCTGGTAAGAGGCGTCTGACCGGGGTCACGGTAAGACGCCTCTCACCTAGCCAAACCAAATACCACTTTTTGACAAATCCTATTGATTTATAATGGGGCCTTTTGGATTCTGGTTTGGTGTCTGCATTTGGAAAGGATTACGGATTGAATGTGACCAGGGCATAAAGGATGAGAGTCAGATAGCATATTTCTCTATAGTACTTGTAATTTTTTAGTATTTATTGCTTCTTTAATTTTTTGTAGGTACAAGTCCATCAATGTCTGCAGAGAGGACTACAGCCTCAGGTACATTAGCCCAAAAGTCTCTGCTATCTGACTGTAAAGCGCATTTTCCCCTTTCCGTGTACCAAATAGTTACATTTTTAAGTCATATTAATTGAATGGAAAAACTAGATTATTGGCAAATTTTGTAACTAGCATTATAGGTCACTCATGGTCATTGATTATCACCAGGGGCTACCTGCCATTTGGATTATACTGATTGGGGTGTTTTTACTGGCAAGGTTATAAGTCCTTAGCTATCACTGAGTGATATTAAAATATATTTTCACCTGCAACTAGAGAAAGTTCAGTGAATATATCCCCTGAATAAGAAGATTCGGTGAAACATGTTAGAGGGGCTTAGTTAGATTTTTAATATGGACAGCAGACCGTGAATATATAGTGTGGTGATATGGAGTGACATGTAGAGACCTGTTTTATGTTTTGTGGTAGAACTCAAGGAGACACACAATTAGTAAGGAAATTGTCACGGGGCAGTAAGGGGGAAAACAGGTGATGTGGAACCAGGGCCCCTGAACTGCCCCTCAGGCTATGGGGGTGCACTGTCTTTCCTTAACTTGGGGGTACCCTTAATGGTAGTGAAGCCCAAATCCCCGACCTGTCCCTGTCTCCTGTTTAGCCCTGAGCTAAAAGGCCCCAACCCCCTCCCCAGGAGGTGAGACAGGGAAAAAGTGTACTACACAAAAAACCCAAAGGAAAGATTCAACAGACAGGGAACTCTGTCAGCTCCTGAACTCCAGCTTGGTCGGTCTCCCAAGAGCAAGTGTATCACCAACAATGAGCAGCAGCACCTGGTGAGTTTTTAAAAAGCTGGGAGTGGTCAACCACCTGCATAGCAAAACAGACCAGCCATGCAATTACACCAGCGGCCACCGGGGACAAAACTGACATTAACCCCCAATGGCCTGAAAGGAAAAAGTTTATATGAGGAAATCCAGATCTGACACAGATCCAAGAAATGGATCGTGACAGAGATACTCGGTTCACAATGTTTTTAATATAAGCTCTAATGAAATTTAAATAAAAGTGAAGTTTTAATACAGGATTACATGACATGACTAAGAAGTGTTGCCAGAAGAAGGGTTTTAGTTAGCTGTAGTCAAAATTGGAGTTAATGGTGAATACAGATGTGAACAGCTTCTAATGAGTTTCATCTTATCCAGTGCCGGTTTTAGACAAAGTGGGGCCCTGGGCAAAAGTTTAGAGTGGGGCCTCAAATGCTCACATACTGCACCATCACACAAACATTTTTATTACATTTACATGCGCTCAGTTCGGGCTGTTATGCGAGCATGATCGATAATATTGAAGTCATTCGACGCTTGTTCTCGAGTTTCTTTTCACCGGCTGAGGAAGAATGATGGCACAGATAGTCCTCAATACATAATAATGCAGGTCCCATATAATATAATGCACTCCCCATGGTCCTTGATAGAGTACAATGCAGCCTCCTCACAGTATACTGCAGCCCCCCTCATAGAGTATACTGCATCCATCCACACACTATAATGCAGACACATACACAGCATAGTGCAGACACCCACACACACAGTATAGTGCTTCCCCCCATACACAGTATTATGCAGCCCCCACACACATAGAATGAAGTCCTCACACAGTATAATGCAGCCCCCAACTCACAGCATAATGCAGCCCTCCATTCACAGTAAAATGCAGCCCCCACTCACAGTATAGAGCAGCCCCCATACAGAGTATAAATCACCCCCACACAGAATAATGCAGCCCCCACCCTCATACGTATAGTGCAGCCCCCACACACAGTACAGTGCAGCCCCCTCACAGTATAATGCAGCCACCCACACAGTATAATGTAGTCCCCCACTCACAGTATAATGTAGCCCCCCACACATAGAATGCAACCCCCATGCACAGTATAATGCACAGTATAATGCAGCCAACACACATAGTATAGCGCAGCCCACACAGTGTACACATACACATATACACACACACATAGTACATGTTAGGCATCAAGTTTCTTCCACTGCACAGGGGGCGTCTTGATCCTTGTCCTCTGCGGTCTCCCATTCTTCTGCAGCCACAGAGGTTCCTGCTCAGCAGAGACGTCTGTCATGATCCATGCTGGATTGTGACAGATAAAAGCATTTGTAACCTTTTTTTTCTTTAAGCTGGTTGCTTAAAGTTAGTTTTGCCCCCGGTGGCCATTAGGGTCATTACACAGTGGTGACTTTTGTTCTAGTTTACCCCCGCTGGTGGTTAGCGTTATTACACGGGAATCACTAACAGATGTGATTGCTCTGGCTTAACTATATAGGAGTGTCTTATTCTCTCACTCACTGTTGTTGATATTGGTCATTTCAACCATCCTTGGTGGGGGAAGGAGCTAGAGAGAGTTCCTTGCAGCTCAGTCTGAGTCCTGGTGTGGAAGAAGCCACAGAGAGGAGTTCCTTGCAGCTCTGGCAAAGCTTGATGAAGCAGCAGCTATTCAGGAGGAAAGCTGCATTCTGGTGCTGGACTCTGTTGCTGGGAGCAAGAGCGACAGAGCAAAGCTAAGTGGTGTTATCCCTGTTTGTACCTTTCCCTTTGTGTGTTTCAGTGCAGTGGTGGGATTAGTTTCTGCACTGTCCATTTCACTAGAAAGGGCTAGGTGCAGGGCGAGCTAGGGTTTTTAGGTATCCTGCTCGGTGCCAGGTGCGGAACCTGCATAGGGACTGTCAGGAGTGTAGAGACAGTGACTCAGGGGAGTGCAGGAGGTCTCCACGTCCCTGTTCCCTATCGCAGGGCCCTCCATTGTATCGGTTTCCCTGGTGTTTCCCTTTATTATTTAAATTCGCCCTGCTGGAGGCGGTATCCAGATACACGTGTAATTCTGAAATTCGCCTGCTGGAGGCGGTGTATCCGGCTGCACGTAATATTATTTAAATTTGCCCTACTGGAGGCGGTGTATCCAGGGTCATGTGTGTCAGAGAAATTAGCCCTGTTGGAGACGGTGTGGCTTGTCACACGTAACCATCACATTATCACCAACCCTACATTTTTTCTTCTGAGCCATGGACCCAATGCAGACCTTTGCCCAAATGCTGCAGATATTTACTGATGAGATTAGGGGGCTGCACGGTGAGTTGATGCAGCAACTGCAGCTGTTGGTGGGCTTTGAGGGCTTGGTTCAGGAACAGGCTCAGCCAGAACCCAAGATATCCCTCCCTGACAGGTTTTCTGGAGGGAGAGATCAATTCTTGGTTTTTCATCAAGCCTGCAAATTATACTTCAGGCTGCGCCCTCGTTCATCAGGGAGTGAAGAGCAACGGGTGGGAATCATTATGTCCCTTCTTAAGGGGGATCCCCAATCCTGGGCCTTCTCCCTGCCGGACGATTCACCATCATTAGAGTCCGTGGATGAGTTTTTTGCGGCTTTGGCGCTAGTGTATCGGGATCCTTATGGCGTCTCCCTGGCAGAATCCCGACTCCGTAGGTGTAAAAAGGGAGCCCGGGTTGCTGAGGAGTACTGCTCAGAGTTTAGGAGGTGGGCCACTGACACTCAGTGGAATGACCCTGCACTTAGGAGTCATTTTGTGCAGTGTCTGTCTCCAAAGTTGCAGGATACTCTGGTGCAGTACGCTGCCCCCAGGTCGCTGGAGGCCGCCATGACCCTTGCCATCCGGGTGGATAGACGTCTTAGGGAGAGACATACACAAAATGTGCCCCCTGTAGTACTCGCTAGGGAGGAGGACCCACCAGTGTGGATGGAGGAACCCAAGCAGCCCGGTGTTGTTGGTACAAAAAAGGGGTTGTCTGCAGTTCACCGTGGTGGGGGGGGCTTTCCTGTGGGAAGCTGGGCCATTTCATGAGAGCCTGCCCAGTGCGTGCCAAGCCTCCAGATGAACCTATGCAAGTAGGAGGAGCTAGTTTTGTGTTCAGGCCTGCCAACGGTTCAGGGAGTGGTGGAGGCATGTTTTTACTGTGGGCAGACTGGTCTTGTCCTTAAGGCTTGCCCAATGCACGCCAAATTATCTGTGTCATCTCAGAAGCCGCACTCCCCTGGTCGTTTGGAGGGAGACGACCAGGGAGTGTATATTTCCTCCATTTTGCCCTCCCAAGGTACTATGTCAGCAGAGGTGTTGGATGGCGGATTACCGGAGTTGATTGATTGGTGGCCGATGGAAGTAGTCAGCTGGGGGCAGTCGTGTGAGAGCTGCTGCCTAGGGACTACTGTCTCTGCCGTCTCTTTTCAACCAACCCCTTCCTCTCCAGTGAGAGCAGCAGGTGCGCTGCAGGAGAGTAGGGGCAAGTCTCAACCCTCGCCATTAGCCAACCCTGGGAGTTGCAGACCTCGTGGTGGAAGGGGTTGTAGGGTGGTGTACCCCTTTGTGAATTGCGGGGGGTGTGAGTGTGGTGACACAGGGGGACACCTGTTGTCAATCCCAGAAAGAGTTCACCGAATTGTGACAAACGAATGAGTGGCAATAAACATTCAGGTCCGGACCCGTGTGTGAACGAGCATGTATGGGTGGCCACCAAAAAACATCCAGTGGAAGTGTGTTGTGGAGTCTTACTACCTCGATTTAACCCCAAACATGCACATACTCAACTCGTTCCCCAGGTCAGCGCTTCGGAGATGTGTGATGCCTTCAGAACATATGTTGCCAATACCAGCGGTGCTCGTTTGTCATCAACCTGATGCAGGTAGTTGCAGGGGTGAACTCTGGATCTGGGCATCCCCTCTGTAGGTGGTTCCCTGATGAGGAGCGGTCTTTAGGGTCCAGAGGCCCCTCATTAAGGGAGGGTACTGTCATGATCCATGCTGGATTGTGACAGATAAAAGCACTTGTAACCTTTTTTTCTTTAAGCTGGTTGCTTAAAGTTAGTTTTGCCCCCGGTGGCCATTAGGGTCATTACACAGTGGTGTCTTTTGTTCTAGTTTGCCCCCGCTGGTGGTTAGCGTTATTACACGGGAGTCACTAACAGGTGTGATTGCACTGGCTTAACTATATAGGAGTGTCTTGTTCTCTCACTCACTGTTGTTGATATTGGTCATTTCAACCATCCTTGGTGGGGGAAGGAGCTAGAGAGAGTTCCTTGCAGCTCAGTCTGAGTCCTGGTGTGGAAGGAGCCACAGAGAGGAGTTCCTTGCAGCTCTGACAAAGCTTGGTGAAGCAGCAGCTATTCAGGAGGAAAGCTGCATTTTGGAGATGGACTCTGTTGCTGGCAGCAAGAGCGACAGAGCAAAGCTAAGTGGTGTTATCCCTGTTTGTACCTTTCCTTTTGTGTGTTTCAGTGCAGTGGTGGGATTAGTTTCTGCACTGTCCATGTCACTAGAAAGGGCTAGGTGCAGGGCGAGCTAGGGTTTTTAGGTATCCTGCTCGGTGCCAGGTGCGGAACCTGCATAGGGACTGTCTGGAGTGTAGAGACAGTGACTCAGGGGAGTGTAGGAGGTCTCCACGTCCCCGTTCCCTATCGCAGGGCCCTCCATTATATCGGTTTCTCTGGTGTTTCCCTTTATTATTTAAATTCGCCCTGCTGGAGGCGGTGTATCCAGATACACGTGTAATTCTGAAATTCGTCTGCTGGAGACGGTGTATCCGGCTGCATGTTATATTATTTAAATTCGCCCTACGGGAGGCGGTGTATCCAGGGTCATGTGTGTCAGAGAAATTCGCCCTGCTGGAGGCGGTGTGTCTAGTCACACGTAACCATCACAACGTCGGTCCCAGCATCTTGCCCAGGTTAATGCTAGACATCTGGTTGCTCCTCTAGGCTCAGCTATTCTACCATGCATGAGTTAGCGGAATACTGAAAAAGATAAATTTCAGCTCACCTCTTGTAGGTTCGTAAGAACTATTGAAAAGCTCTGAGCGCGGACACGTCTCTGCCAGGACGTATAATGACTCCAAGAATAGGAAGAAAGGTCCAGTTCCAGAAATTTAAAATCCTGGATTTTTATTATATCATGTTTAAAATACATTCATGGCTGCTTGTGATCAAGTAACGGCAACAAAGTTCACCGCATGGGGATATTCTCCAGGTCTCTGTACGCGTTTCGAGCACAAGTGCTCTTAGACTCAGAACAACGATATGACCTGGTCATGATCGCTGATGTGTCGCTACATGATCGCTGGTGAGCTGTCAAACAGGCAGCTCTCACCAGCGATCAGGACCAGCGACGAAGTGGGTAACAAGCGCAGGCGTCGCTTAATTACCCACTGTGTACCCTGGACACCAGCGTGCTCGCGCTGGGAGCTGGTATCCAAGGTAAACAGCGGGTAACTAAGCGTTCACGGCGCTTGATTACCCGCTGTTTACCTTGGATACCAGCTCCCAGCGTCTGCTTACAGCGCTGGGAGCTCGCTGATCGATGGTCTCCCGCTGCCACACGCAGCGATGCGTGCTGGCCAGTGGGAGACCAGCGATCAAAAAATTGCCCAGGATATTAGAGCACGATCAGCGATACCCATCGGGGGGCCGGTTGCTGATACATGTCACACACAGCGAGATCGCTGGTGAGATCGTTGTTGCTTCACAAAACTTGTGACTCAGCAGTGATCTCGCTAGCGATCTCTCTAGCGATTTTGCTTAGTGTGACGGGGCTTAAGTCCTGCTTTTCTCCTACTGAGCATGCCCGTGGGACGACCTCTCATTAGCGGTCGGAGCTCACATGCTCAGGTCCTGTTGCTGCTCCGATTGGACCACCAGGAAGGTCCCGGAAGCCTGCAACTATAAAAGCTTAGCATGGCCGCCCAGTCATGCATTAATACAGATAAAGATTAGACCATGTGGAGTGAGTGTTGTATGCTTGTTTGAATGTCTCTGGTGAATGACTCATTAAGAAACCCTACCCTTGGTACGCATGTGTTGTGCAGCCTAGTCTGTTATGCGCCCAGGCTTAGGTGTAGGTAGAGGCAGAGTCAGAGACTGGCATCTGCGTCCACCGGTGGCTCTACACGCCACGGTGCACGTGCTCGACACTCCACCATAGTCAGCATCTATAGTGGCGTCCGCAGGTGCGACGCCACGCGCTCAGAAGGTCTAGAGGGACTCTGACCCCGTGTCTTTGGGGCAGAGTTCTGTGACTGCATTCTGTGCACTCCCTTGCCGAGCTCTGTGAGTTCTAACAGACTCCGGCATTTATGTTCCATGGTAGTGCGGCTCTGTGACGTAACAGAGTCCGCTCTTGTACACATCAGGTGATTATTTACCTACGTGTGGTCTTGTATACCACCATATTGCATCTGCCATTACTAAGCAGCAGTTTACCACCTCTGCACGGTGGACCCCGGGCTGCGAATGCACCTTACTATCATTTTATTATTTGGTGCATTCCGCCAGCCCTAACAGTACACATATACAGTACTCACCACTCCTCCTTGTTCCTCGTGTTGCTCCAGGCTCTGCTCTGGTCTCATCAGCTCCACTCCTGGCACAGAGTGGCACACAATGACGTGACATCATCTTCTGCCCGCTGAGTCAGAAGCAGAGGGGGAGTGAAGGGAGATGGAGCGTCAGATGACGCTCTCTCCACCATCACTGCTTTCAATATGAAGCAGACAAAATACTGTGGTAGTTTAATGTATGATGAAATAACCACTGTATTTTGTCTGCTTCATATGGCTTTTACTATTTTTTGATATTTATATATGCATGGGGATTTCACATGAATATGACAACATCTGGATAATGTTTGTCTGAGTATTTTTTATACACTACCTGTGTTGACCCACTTTTTTCCTATATACCTGCGGTGCCTTCTTTTCATTATTATTTTATATCGTCTTTTAATATGTTTGAATAAACTTTATATATTTTAAATGTTCACACTTTGGCCTCCTTGTAAAGTTTTTCACTTAGGTGTTTTTATAGATTTTTTGTTTTACGGCCACAGGATAAGATAAATTATTGGTGTAATCAAAAATTCTGAATAGCCAAATATTTTGATGCAATCTGTCCAAAAATGCCACTGGGCATTCTAGAAAAATGCACAGTACCACTGGTACCATAACGGAACTGAAATTATAGTCATGATAATTTTCAAGCTTTAGTAGAAATTGATAAAACTAAAGATTATTTTAACAACGTAACAGAAGATCCAAACAATAATATGTAACTATCTCTAATGCTTTACTATATGCCAAGGTTCATCAGCATCTTCATCAGGACCCTCATATATTACCAATAATTCCACTTCTACTGCATCTGGTAAGTTCATTACTAATATATACACACAAGGTGATTATGGTGGCTCAATCCTCTATATAACCTTATATTGTTTAACCATTCATATTTCTACCTGTTATATCAGAAACACCTACAAATATTTCCCATGATAGTAAATGGAAAAAATAATATATTGTTCTAATACCTATAAAAGAAACACCCAGAAAAATATGGAGGACACATCCACACAGAAACGTGAGCTGCAAACTACTTGGATAAGTATTAATAGACTAGAGGTGGGCCCTCTATCGCATTGGGAGGGCAGTGTGTGTGTGTGGGGTGTGTGTCCCGCCACTGCCTGCCCACCCACCTCCGTGCAGTCACAGCCAGCAGGAAAGAGGGTGGTTTGCGGCCTGTGCTGGAGATGGGGTGCGGCGCGGGTCCTGGCAGAGGTCCGGCAGCGGGTCATGGCGGGGGTCTGGCGGCGGGTCCTGGCGGGGGTCCAGCAGAGGCGGCAGGCCTGTGCTGGAGATGGGGTGCGGCGCGGGTCCTGGCAGAGGTCCGGCAGCGGGTCCTGGCGGGGGTCTGGCGGCGGGTCCTGGCGGGGGTCCAGCAGAGGCGGCAGGGGGGTCCGGTGTGGGTGTCCTGGCGGAGAGTAAATAAATAATCTACACTGACAGGTAAAACATGGAAAGGGCAAAAATCACTGAATAACCAGTAAGAATAGAAAGGTAAAACAAGGTACACAAAGTTAAACATAAACCATGAGGCAAAACACCAAATACTGAACGTGTGAACGTGAACGTGGCCTAAGACATCGTAGGAAGATGTCAATTTAACTATATACTACAATACAGCAAGATATATAGCAAAAATGATCAAATATTCACAGATCAAAGTCCTCGTAGGGACTAAAAAAATACAATTAAAAATGTTTAAATAATATTTAAAAATATAAAAAATGTTGAAATCACTAAACAAAGTAATAAAAAAAATATATAAAACAGAGTTGGTATCTATTCTCCACGTGTTAAAGTCCAGTCTATCCAAATTGAAAGGTATTTAAATCATACATTGAATTCTGCGAAGAAGAAAAATATTGACTCCAGATTTCTTTTTTCAGTCTTTGCACTTCTCCAGAAAGATGCAAAAAATAAGATCAGTCCATCCTATGTACCCCAAAATGGTATTAAAAAAGGTCAGCTCAGCACATCGAAAGCAAGCCCTCATACAGCTGCAGCCATCGAGAAAAAACTTACGGGTCTCAGGAAATGGCGAGACAAACTACATTTTTCTATTTTTACAAAGTTCTGTATTTTTATTTTTTTTTTACCACTGATATGTAAAAAGAACTAGACTGTTTTGGTATCGCCATAATTGTACTGATCTGTAAGTCATTTTTACTGTATTGCACAATTTTTTTATAATTTTACTCCACTTGGAATTCCCCCCCCCCCCATTTTTCAGTACACCAAATGCTAAAATGAATGGTCTCATTCCAAATTACAGCTTGTCCTACAAAAAAAATAAGCCCCCTTATGGCAACATCACCAGAAAATTATTAAAAAAAATAGCTCTTGAAAGAAGGGGGGAGGGATGGAGAAAAAAAAACGAAACTGCAAAAGTGAACAATTGGCCAGTCTTGAAGGGGTTAAAAAGGTGTCAAGGATACAAATCAAAATGTCTGCTGTCTTCCTGGAACAGCACCACAGCTGTCCACAGGTTGAGCCTGGTATTACAGCTCAGCTCCATCAATGTGAATGCAGCTGATCTACAATACAGCCTGTAGACAGATGTGGCGCTGTTTTCTTGAAGAAAACAAAAACTTTTTTAACAACGGACAACACCTTGAAAAATGTTGGCGAAAGGTCATTATATTTGATCTGTTTCTACTGTTTTACATCTGTCCTTTATTTGCAGGCTCTCCAGTACCAAAACTCAGCAGTTCAGGTAAGTCTCCTTCTCGTCTAAATCCGGGATATGGACGCGGTATTGAGTAGATTTTTATTATTAGTTTGTTTTCGGAGCTATATCAATATTTGATCAGTTCTAGTATTTCTTTATCTATAATCATAAAAATCGGAATAAATAAGGATAATGATGAAAAACCTCCACAGAAATAGCCCAACCATGAAATTGTTAGATTATTGCTTCACAGCAAACGAAATATAAATAAATTTGAATTTAATACACCTAAAAATATCTTACCTGTTGCATCTGTCTACTGAAGATGTAACGCTATCCATTAGGAAGAGTACAGATAGAAGAAAGTGTGAAGAATCAGACAACATAGATGCACTTGTAGTCTGTAACCATGATGGAGAGGTAGACAATCACATAGGAACTGTGCTCACAGTTGCAGAGGTGGACATGGATTTTAATAGTATTATAACTTCTATCTTTTACGAAAATGTGCACTGAAACGTATTATTATCCCTTTTGTGCAGCACCAGCGTTGTCTCTGAGACTGGCAAATGGAAGCCGATGTTTTGGCCGGGTTGAAATCTACTTTAACGGAGAATGGGGAACAGTATGCGATGACCTTTTTGATATGAGCGATGCAGAAGTGGTATGCCGCCAAGTCGGTTGTGGCCGGCCCATTTCCCCTCACATAGGCGCCTACTTTGGCGAAGGAAAAGGACCTATTGTTTTGGATGATATGAATTGTCATGGAAATGAAACTTATCTGTGGAACTGCTCCCATCGAGGACTGGGCATACATAACTGTGGGCATCATGAAGATGCCGGAGTTACATGCAGAGGTAAAATGTGATCAGATTTTTTATCATCTCATGAAATGTTCAAAATGTATTGGGATTGTGATCGAAAGCCTCAAACCTACACACATTATTTGCAACACTTTATTATTATTATTATTATTATTATTATTATTATTATGCATTTATATAGCGCCATTTATTCCATGGCGCTTTACATGTGAAAAGGGGAAATATAGACAAGTATAATAAACATGTGTAAGACAAGGGACACACAAGTACATAAGGAGAGGGGACCCTGCCCGCGAGGGCTCACAGTCTACACTTCTTATCAAATTTCATAGAATCATAGAATGGTAGAGTTGGAAGGGACCTCCTGGGTCATCGTGTCCAGCCCCCTGCTCAATGCAGGATTCACTAGACCACACAGATTTCTGTCCAGCCTCAGTTTGAAGACTTCCATTGAAGGAGAACTCACCACCTCTCATGGCAGCCTGTTCCACTCATTGATCACCCTCACTGTCAAAAGTTTTTTCTAATATCTAATCTGTGTCTCCTCCCATTCATCTTCATTCCATTCCATTGCTTCTAGTCTTTCCTTGTGCAAATGAGAATAAAGATGATCCTTCTACAATGTGACAGCCCTTCAGACATTTGTAGACAGCTATTAAGTCTCCTCTTAGCCTTCTTTTTTGCAAGCTAAACATTCCCAGATCCTTTAACCGTTCCTCGTAGGACATAGTTTGCAGTCCGCTCACCATCCTGTTAGCTCTTCTCTGAACTTACTCCAGTTTTTCAATGCCTTTTTTTAAATGTGGTGCTCAGAACTGGACACAGTATTTTAGATGAGGCCTGACCAAGGAGAAGTAGAGGGGGAGAATTACTTCACATGATGTAGACTCTATGCTTCTCTTAATACATCCTAGAACTGGGCAGGAGGCTGTAAGTCCTGATAGCAGCACTAATCACACGGCAACGGCACTCAAGTATTTCATTATATCCTATGTGTTTAAAATACGCTAAATCACTTCAGCTATGTACCGCAATCTCTTTTATCTGTCACTTCTGCTAATACACTGTAGGCACTATGGATACCTGTATGGGAAAATGACACCAGTTTTGGGTTATAGTATGGCAGACTAAAAAGAATATACGGTATATGTGAGATATTAACTGTGCTAGCTTTCAAAGTGTTTTTACTTGGCAATATAGTAACATACTCCATCCATTGATGAATTTGTGTAATGTTATAAGCTTGGTATATTTGTGAGCTTTCTAGTATGAGGCAAAAGCATCACCCGGTAACCAATTTAGGAAACAGCAACTACAAATTATTTTTGATTATAATAGCAGTTTATGTGATAGTAGCAAATTTCATGCATCATGCACTTTAAAAATTAGATAAAGATAATAATTGCACTTGCATTTTATATTGAGCTAAGTTTTTTAAAAAAAAAAAAAAATAATCATGATTAAACTGTGAAAGGAGTTTTTTTTATTGATTTTTTGCCATAATAAGTCATTTATGTGGACTTTATAAACAGCCTCCATTTTTTCCAGTACCATTTGTTCCTGTATTTTTAAAGATTTTTATTGATGAATTAATAAACTTCAGTATTTTAACCCCTTTACCCCAAGGGTCATTTGCATGGTAATGAACTGGCCAATTTTTACAATTCTGACCACTGTCCCTTTATGAGGTAACAACTCTGGAACGCATGAATGGATTCCGGTGATTCTGACATTGTTTTCTCGTGACACATTGTGCTTCATGAAAGGGGTAAAATTTATTATATATATCTTGTGTTTATTTGTGAAAAAAATGGAAATTTGGCAAAAATTGAGAACATTTCTCAATTTTCCAACTTTTAATTTTTATGCCCTTAAAACAGAGAAATATGTCACACAAAATAGTTAATAAATAACATTTCCCACATGTCTACTTTACATCAGCACAATTTTGGAACCCAAATTTTTTTTGTTAGGAAGTTATAACGGTTAAAAGTTGACCAATGATTTCTCATTTTTATAACACCATTTTTTTTTAGGGACCACCTGACATTTGAAGTCTCTTTGAGGGGTCTATATGATAGAAAATACCCAAAAGTGACACCATTCTAAAAACTGCACCCCTCAAGGTGCTCAAAACCACATACAAGAAGTTTATTAACCCTTCAGGTGCTTCATAGGAATTTTTGGAATGTTTAGAAAAAATGAACATTTAACTTTTTTCACAAAAAATTTACTTCTGCTCCAATTTGTTTTATTTTACCAAGGGTAACAGGAGAAATTGGACCCGAAAAGTTGTTGTGCAATTTGAGTACGCTGATATCCCATATATGCAGGTAAAGCACTGTTTGGGTGCATGGCAGAGCTCAGAAGGGAAGGAGCACCATTTGACTTTTCAATGCAAAATTGGCTGGAATTGAGATCGGATGCCATGTCGTGTTTGGAGAGTCCCTGATGTGCCTAAACAGTGGAAACCCCCCACAAGTGACACCATTTTGGAAAGTAGACCCCCTATGGAACTTATCTAGATGTGTGGTGAGCACTTTAAACCCCCAAGTGCTTCACAGAAGTTTATAATGTAGAGCCATAAAAATAAAATATTTTTTTCACAAAAGATTTTTTTCGTCCCCACTTTTTAATTTACTCAAGGGTAGCAGGAGAAATTGGACCCCAAAAGTTGTTGTGCAATTTGTCCTAAGTATGCTGATACCCCATATGTGGGGGTAATCCACTGTTTGGGTGTATGGCAGAGCTTGGAAGGGAAGGATCGCCGTTTGACCTTTCAATGCAAAATTGGCTGGAATTGAGATCAGATGCCATGTCGCGTTTGGAGAGCCCCTGATGTGCCTAAACAGTGGAACCCCCTAATTCTAACTCCAACCCTAACCCCAACAACTCCTAACCCTAATCCCAACCCTAACCATAACCCTAACCACAAACTTAACCCTAATCCCAACCCTAACCCTAATCCCAACCGTAACCCTAACTTTAGCCCCAACCCTAACCCTAACTTTAGCCCCAACCCTAATTTTAGCACTAACCCTAACCTTAGCCCTAACCCTAGCCCTTTCCCTAGCACTAACCCTAAAGGAGGTGATAAAGGGGGGTTTGATTTACTATTTATAGCGGGTTTCTCATAGTGGCTTTTTATATTTGGCAGCTGTCACACACTAAAACACGCTTTTTATTGCAAAAAATAGTATTTGCATCACCACATTTTGAGAGCTATAATTTTTCCATATTTTGGCCCACAGAGTCATGTGAGGTCTTATTGTTTGCGGGACGAGTTGACGTTTTTATTGGTACCATTTTCGGGCACATGACATTTTTGATTGCTTTTTATTCCGATTTTTGTGAGGCAGAACGAACAAAAGCCAGCAATTCATGAATTTCTTTTGGGGGGGCGTTTATACCATTCCGTGTGTGGTAAAATTGATAAAGCGGTTTTATTCTTCGGGTCAGTACGATTACAGCAATACCTCATTTATATCATTTTTTATGTTTTGGCGCTTTTATACAATAAAAACTATTTTATATAAAAAAATTATTATCTTTGCATCGCTTTATTTTGAGAGCTATAACTTTTTTATTTTTTTGCTGATTACGCTCTATGGGGGCTTGTTTTTTGTGGGACAAGATGATGTTTTCAGCAGTACCATGTTTATTTATATCCGTC
Source organism: Dendrobates tinctorius (assembly GCF_039654945.1). Taxonomy (NCBI): domain Eukaryota; kingdom Metazoa; phylum Chordata; class Amphibia; order Anura; family Dendrobatidae; genus Dendrobates; species Dendrobates tinctorius. The sequence continues at coordinate 11,781,232 of NW_027361897.1, read as the reverse complement.
TTTTTGATCGCTTTTTATTCCCCTTTCTGTTCGGCGGTATGATGATAAAGCATTGTTTTTTTGCCTTTTTTATGGTGTTCACTAAAGGAGTTAGGTAGTGGGATAGCTTTATAGGGTGGGTCGTTACGGATGTGGCAATAGTAAATATGTGTACTTTTATTGTGTAGATTTTTTAATTAAATATTTATTGATTGAATAAATATTGATTTTTTTTTATTATTTTTTATTTTTTAAAATATTTTTTCAATTATTTTACATTTTTTAAATGTAATTCTTACTTTTACGCTGTGTCACACTATGGAACACTCTTTTTCTGCAGGCTGATCGCTTCTATAGCATGCAGATCTGAATGGATTGAGGTATAAAAGGGTCTCTGATGCATGCACGTGTGCTAGTACCATTTAATATTCCATGTGTCTGTGTGAACACAGCATCTGTGTGTTCCATGTCAGCGTGTGCTCAGGGCCGGCTATACGCTGTTAGGAATTTTGGCTTAACCGGAGAGGAGCTTGCTTGTGTACATACAGGGCTGGCTTCTAGAGCCATTAGGAATTCCGGCACCTCCGGAGAGGAGTTCTTTGCATGCACTCGCTGATTGTGTGGGATCACAGTAGCTTACACCCGTGAGCGGGTGTATACTATGATTTATTTTTAATGGTTTCAACACTCCAATTAATTAATACCAACTATTGATATAGTTTCAATCAGTTATAATATATATATATATATATATATATATATATTCAGCTCTTTGAACCTTCCTAGAAGGTCATTGAAACTTGTTTCAACCAGATGGTCAAATTGTCCAAGCAGAGCAAATAACTGGCTTACACTTATCTACCAACAAAGGACCTTCCTTGCCATAATTAGATTGGGTGTGTACACATTTCCCAAGGATGTTATCTGGTCAGGGGACTTTCTCATTAGCATTCAAGGATAGATCAAAGCTTTTCAACTAAGACACATTTGGATGCTTTTAGGGGGATAAAAGGAGGGTAGATGAGTAGAGAGGGAGCGAGACACAGAGAAAGAGATGTGACAGACCAGAGAGGACTGAGATGAGACTATCTGAATAATGTAATGTATGAATAATGCCTGATTCTGATTAATGCATATGTATTTATAGTTTTATATTGTTTATTATTTGATCTTATCACTTTATATACTAAATCAATTTAGTAAATTCAATTCTTGTGTGAGCATTTTCTTATTCATCACAATCCTTTGGAACCCTTACAATACAAATTGGTGTCAGAAGTGGGATTGTTTTGAATAAAAATGTTTGCAAAATTGAATAAGTTTGTTAAGAGTAGGAAAGCAGTTGAGAGTAGTGTCAGATCTTTGCCAGAATGGGTGTTACCAGGAAAGTGGACCCCAATGGCACAGGAATGTAACAAATATATGGAGGGACAGCGCTTATCAAATCCTCAGGATGTGGCTGGCAAATTTGATCTCTCAAGGTATGATGCAAAAGAGCAGAAAGCTGCAGCAGCCTTTGGATGGATCTGTGTGCAAGTGTCCCAAAGATTACAGGAGGAGATAGACAATTTGCGTTTAGAGCTGCATACAGTTTTAGAGCAAAGGATTAGCTTGCAATCAGCCTTAAGAGACCAAATGAAACAGCATGACAATATGCAAAGGAATTTTGAAGCTTATGTAATGAAAAATGTGAATAAGAATAGGCGCAGGAGGAGACAGCGGCCAGTGTCAGATAATCATACTGCACAGATTAGAACCATGATTGCACATGAGAAATGGTCAGATTTGCTAGAATGGGATGGCTGTGAGACAGATGAGGCAGAAAAGCAAGCCAGACCGATTGTGACTACTAAAACTAGGAGAGAAGTCACACAGCGTAGTGGAGATAGGATGGATGCAGGAAACGCAGCTACAGGAGCAGAAGCTTCAATGACCGAAGAAACTAGGAATTATACAGCAGGAGAATTATCAGAATTAGCTACCAGGTACTTGCAGCAAGCAGGAGAACCTTTGTTAGCATGGATTCTCAGATTATGGGATCAGGGAGCCGATACTATAATTTTGAACCATCTTGAGGCAGTAGGACTTTGTAGTATTTGTATTGATCCTATGGTGCGTCTAAAAATGAGACGTGCAAGGGACACTGCAGAGAATTTCTCTTTGTTGCATTTGGTGAGGGATTCTGTGGCACAAGTGTATGACTCTCCCATGGAAATAATACCACAGACACGATGGGAGACTCTTGCAGCACTCTCATTAGCATTCAAGGATAGATCAAAGCTTTTCAACTAAGACACATTTGGATGCTTTTGGGGGGATAGAAGGAGGGTAGATGAGTAGAGAGGGAGGGAGACACAGAGAAAGAGATGTGACAGACCAGAGAGGACTGAGATGAGACTATCTGAATAATGTAATGTATGAATAATGCCTGTTTCTGATTAATGCATATGTATTTATAGTTTTATATTGTTTATTATTTGATCTTATCACTTTATATAGTAAATCAATTTAGTAAATTCAATTCTTGTGTGAGCATTTCTTATTCATCACAATCCATTACAATACAGCGGGTTATGTTCCCTGTGAAGGTAACAGGGGATCGTATCTAGCGCCATTCCTCTAAACTTAACACCAAGTTGCACCGGTCAGTTTAGAGGCAGCTCTATTTCTGCACTCGGTTCACACAGCGTGATGTTTAACCCCGTGTGTTCTTTGTGATCGTTCACCGCACTGCTCTGCCATTTGCCCACTAGCAGCAGCATGTTACCATCTCTGCACGGTGGACCCCGGGTTGCGATCGCACTTCATTACTCATTCTAATTAGTGCGATCCGCCAACCCTAAGACCATCTTCTTTCCCTTTTTGAAAATAGGGGTAACATTCAATGGCACCATGATGGCACCAAGTTCAGTTGATGTTACAATTGCTTTCTTAGAAAACACAAATGCAAAATAGGAATTTAAACTTTTGGCCTTCTCAACATAATATTTGACCACTTCACCCTTTTCATCCTGTAAAAAGTCTATAGTATCTATGACTTTTCTTTTGCTTTTGACATACCCCCCCAATCCTTTATGACTGGTTTTGGTCTCCCTTGCAAGCTTTACTTTATTACTGGCTTTACTTTATTACTGGCTTTACTTTGTTACTGGCTTTAGCTCTTCTAACGCTTGCCTTCCATTCCCTGCAAACAGCATTATATTCTTCTTTAGATATGCCCCCTCTTTCCATTTGATTTACTTTTTTTTACTTTTTAACAAGTGATTAAGTTCTGTGTTCATCCACCCTGGTCTCTTTAAATGCTTACAATTCTTCCTTTTTTTCGGGATTGTTACTGCTTGTGCCGTGAGAATTTCATTTAGCATCCTTCTTGGACATTTCTGTCCTTTAGAACATCCAGCCATTGGACCTTTCCTACCCTCTTTTGGAGTCCATTGAAATCTGAATTTCTGAAGTCCAACCTTAAAGTCTGAGTCATCGCTGGTCTTTCTCCTCTTGTATTTCACCTTTACTTCATCAACCATTTTCTCCTTGTTGGTAAGAATTATGTCCAATATTGCATATTCTCATGTTCTCTCTTCTACCTTTTGAAAGATAAAGTTGTTACCAAGAGAAGATAAGAATTTTCTGGACACAGTACTTTTGCCTGAGAGAGATTCCCAACAAATACACTCACTGGCCACTTTATTAGGTACACCTGTCCAACTGTGTGTTAAGACTTAATTTCTAATCAGCCAATTTCATGGCGGCAACTCAGTGCATTTAGGCATGTAGACATGGTCAAGACAATCTCCTGCAGTTCAAACCGAGCATCAGTATGGGGAAGAAAGGTGATTTGAGTGCCTTTGAACGTGGCATGATTGTTGGTGCCAGAAGGGCTGGTCTGAGTATTTCAGAAACTGCTGATCTACTGGGATTTTCACGCACAACCATCTCTAGGGTTTACAGAGAATGGTCCGAAAAAGAAAAAAAATCCAGTGAGCGGCAGTTCTGTGGCCGGAAATGCCTTGTTGATGCCAGAGGTCAGAGGAGAATGGGCAGACTGGTTCGAGCTGATAGAAAGGCAACATTGACTCAAATTGCCACCCGTTACAACCAAGGTAGGCAGAAGAGCATCTCTGAACGCACAGTGCGTCGAACTTTGAGGCAGATGGGCTACAGCAGCAGAAGACCACACTGGGTACCACTCCTCTCAGCTAAGAACAGGAAACTGAGGCTACAATTTGCACAAGCTCATCGAAATTGGCCAGTAGAAGATTGGAAAAACGTTGCCTGGTCTGATGAGTCTCGATTTCTGCTGCGACATTCGGATGGTAGGGTCAGAATTTGGCGTAAACAACATGAAAGCATGGATCCATCCTGCCTTGTATCAACAGTTCAGGCTGGTGGTGGTGGTGTCATGGTGTGGGGAATTTTTTCTTGGCACTCTTTGGGCCCCTTGGTACCAATTGAGCATCGTTGCAACGCCACAGCCTACCTGAGTATTGTTGCTGACCATGTCCATCCCTTTATGACCACAATGTACCCAACATCTGATGGCTACTTTCAGCAGGATAATGCGCCATGTCATAAAGCTCGAATTATCTCAGATTGGTTTCTTGAACATGACAATGAGTTCACTGTACTCAAATGGCCTCCTCAGTCACCAGATCTCAATCCAATAGAGCATCTTTGGGATGTGGTGGAACGGGAGATTCGCATCAGGGATGTGCAGCCGACAAATCTGCGCCAACTGTGTGATGCCATCATGTCAATATGGTCCAAAATCTCTGAGGAATGCTTCCAGCACCTTGTTGAATCTCTGCCACGAAGAATTGAGGCAGTTCTGAAGGCAAAAGGGGGTCCAACCCCTTACTAGCATGGTGTACCTAATAAAGTGGCCAGTGAGTGTATATGGATAGTTAAAATCTCCCATGTTCACTATGTCGATCTTTTATGAGAACAGAGACATCTGATGTAAAAAGAGTTCATCCATATCTTTAGACTGTCCAGGGGGCCTATAGTAAACAGCTACAATAGTGTCCTTTCTGTTCTTCTCTCCTTGAATTCTTACTCAAACAGTTTCTACAGAGCTACCAGTCTCTGAAGCTTGAATCTCTGGCGAGATATATGTTTTCCTAACATAGTGCAACACCTACTCCCTTCTGGTCAATCCTGTTTCTAATAAATAAGCCTTCAAGGTTGAAGAGATTCTTCTGCTCTGTCAAGGGAATCCTCATCTTCTTTGATGAGCTTCAGTGTAGCTATTCTCACCTGAAGACTTTGCACCTTTTCGTCTAACAGAGTCACAAGCTTGCATTTCTGGCATGTACAGTTTGTCTTTTCCTCTGGCAAGTCTGTAAACATATAGAACATATTGCAGCACACTATATGGGTAACCTCCTCCTCCATATTTAACAAAACAAATTTCTGTGGAATTGCTGTTAGGCGCAGTTTGACAATTTCTTCCTAGCAGTTCAATCCAGCTACACTCAAATTTAAAGGGAGTCTGTCACCAGGAATTTGCTGTGTTATCGCAGAGCACCATGATGTTGGGGAAGAGACCCTAATTCCAGCGTTGTGTCTCATACTGGTCTTATTGCTGCAGTTTTGATAAAATCCCTGTTTTCTCTGCTGCAGATCTACCAGTTCTCTGAATGCAGTGCCCTGTATAACCTTACCCACACCACTGATTGGCAGCAGAAAGCTCACAATCAGTGTGGGGGGTGGGGTTCCACAGAACAGTAGGACTACATGACACAAGACAACTAGTCCTCTAGTGATAATCTCCTGATGATTCAATAAAATCACTGTAATAACAATCAGCCCAGTGACATATCGATTGAATCAGGATCTCTGTCCCATCATGCTCCTTTCAGATTAAATAACAAAAGTTTGCTAATAGATCAAAATGTTTGGCCCCTTGAAATAATAAAGCTTATACTCACCTCCCGTGCCGGTGCTGTTCCTGCTGTGTCACCACTCGTGGTCCTGACGCTTTCATGCAGTTCTTATGAGACCTGACACTTGGCGCCCAATCAGCGCTGGAGTCACTGCCTCTGTCTTCGGACAAATCGAACATGAAGAGGATGTCCGGGCTGCTGATGATCTCAGACTTCCTCTTCATGTTCAATTCAACAGGAAGTGAGCAGAGTGATGCCAGCGCTGATTGGGTGCCGGCGTCATTTGTTACAACAACGGTACTGGAGACTCCGGGAGAGCACGGGAAGTGAGAATAAGCTTTATTTTTTGAGGGCCAAGCGAGGGGTATGACAAGAAGTAATCCAAGTAGTGGACAACTTATTTAACTGTAAACGGGTTGTCTAGCCAAGATAAAAAAAAATAAGAGTTCAGAATGGCTTAAAAATATAAAAGAAGTCATACTCACTTCATAGATTCTTACTGGTTTTGCTGAAACACTTCCTGATCTCCTGAAACTTTCTGTACCTCCAGATACAGCAATATTGTTTCGACAGTGACCCACTACCACCACAGTGATTTTTTTTGAAGTGGTCACTACTGATGAGCGCAAGTGCTCGTGCTTGGGTATGCATCGAGTATCGAGGGAGCTCAAGTGGCATGTTCGAGTCTCCTCGGCCGCAAGTATTGCAGCTGTTGACAGCCACAAAACATGCGGGGAATGCCTGACATAGATATAGATCTATTCAGAAGAGGGCTTTAATAGAATATACCTAAGCACCGACCCTGTGGGGTGCCACAGAATAGTTAATGAGAGAGCTTTATTATCATGTTAGAATACTCACTCGTGAATTGCACTGACTGCGGTTGTGTTTTGCACCATTGATTTATAATATAGTTCTAGGGGCCTATAATACTAACACAAGCAGACCGTCTTCCGGCTCTTAGCACGATCATATCTAAAATGATATGGAGCTAGAAAATTGAAAGGGGTTGTCCAGAAAACAAGCTATCACCTATTCACAGTATAGATAACTTGCTGACTGTTAGGTATCCCACCACTGGACCAGCACCAATCGGAAAATCAAGGAATTTTTATCTCTGACGGGGAATTGATATCCTCGTTTTGAATTCCTGCTTGTGCTGCTTTCAATCCCTATGGGCCTGCCAGAAGTAAAGAACCCATCAGATCAGATATGTCTCTCTACCCATTATATATGGTTATATTTATAGGAGGACTCCATTTTTTCTAGGTATAAAGTAACAATGTGAGATGTAACAAATCTTATTCTTCTCTTACAGACCAAAATATCAATTCTGTAAAATCAGGTAATTAATTACTAATCACCATATAAAATCTGAAATAATGTTATATTATTTTACTATAAATGATTAATATTATTATTATTTTACAGTTTATAGTTGTATTGGGTACAGAGCACAAAATAATGTATTGACTTGTAAGTCTTTTTTGATGGGCTTAGGAAATGTCCTGTGGTAGATTGACTCACTCAGCTGCACAAGGAGGTAAATCTTCCACTGGTTTATTATATACAGTACATGTGGCATAAACCAGTGCGAAATGAAAATAAACATGACCCTTCAGGTAAAATAGGAAAACAAAACAAAATGGTATACAGTCTCTGCAGCTGCGGGGATCTGCCCGCTCAGGATATAAAAACCGGGGTCAGTACAGTTTAACACAAACACTTCTCTAGAGCTGCTGACTCCAGACAAATCGGAAATTGAGACTCAGAAGGCTGTCTCTTTACAACATATTTTCCTTGCTTTACAGGCTTGTGTCGTCCTGTTAAATTCTTTTCAAAATTGTCTGTATGTCATATATACATACGAGAACAATTTTACCCATAATAAGGTGCACTGTGCAGAGTCCCACTAACCATGCTCTCCGATATGTGTTTCTCATTTTCCTACTTGCGTCCTCAGGGAGCACACTAATTATTGCACCCCCTGAGGAAGCAAGTAGGAACATGCGAAACACGCATCAGGGAAAATGGTTAGACTCTGCATTGTCACCTATGATCTGGTTATGTCGTCTGCTTTATTTTTGGTTTTATAGTCATTTTTTAGCAACAAAAAATCCTTTTGACTTTTCTTGTTCAGTCTACAAACTGCTTTTTGTAGTCTGTTACCATTGTGGAAAAAGTTTGAATAATTTTAATTTGGACTATTGGCAAATTTGCTTATTTCTTATGTTATATACATTGGATCAATGATCGAAAATTTATTGCAAAAAATCTGTATCCTTTACTGTAACATTTCTGACAGTGAAGTTCATAGAAGAGAGGTGATCCCATAGAAAAATTAGAATGGGTGCCCATTATAATGCCATTTTTGTCATCCAAGGAGAATAGTGTTGGATGGCTTTTTTGATCTTTCTATTCCTTCACTATTGGGACATTTTTCTTTAAATCCATGGTATGTATACTTTCGCTTGCAGATACTGCAGATGGCAATTCTAAAATTAAAGGGGATTTTACCTAGAATTAGAATTAAATTGCACAAATTAGCAAAAGAACCATTACTTATTTGATAAATGCCTGCATTTCAGCACTATCACTCCACTCCGGTGCTCGCCTACCCAACAGTGTTATTCAATCCATGTGACTGCTGCAGCCAATCACTGGCCTCAACAGTCTCGTGCCACATTCACATAAATCCCTTTAACACTGAATTAAGTAATTCTTAGTTATGTAATAGTCTAATACAGGTTTGCGAGGTCAGCAAATGTAACTCTGCATTTTAAATATTACTTGCTACTGATTAGTCTCTCCTAGGCTAAAATTCAATAACTTCCTTTACTTTTCACTTATGCACTTAATCATTTGGTTCTTTTACAGGTCCACAGTACTTTAATTCTTCAACATCAGGTATAAACAACTGGTTGGCAGCAATACCTCCCAGCAAAAACTCTGGAAGTTTATTGAATATACTTGGTTTTATCAGTTGTACAGAAAGGAGTGGTTACTCATTAACATAAAGGCTTTACTTCTTAGCTAATTGGTCAGTTTTAATGCATAAACATATATGGGCGTCGACCTAAGGTGACTTAAGCATCAGATGATATACTGCTCTTTGTCTTACAATGTCAGCAATGTTCTGATATCGGCTGGCACATCTGGCCTAAATTTCCTCTTTCTATGTCTGGGACAAATATCACAAGACAATGCTATCATAAGATACCATCTGCTCCCCAGACTCTCTCATGGGGGGGCAGTAGGTCATTTCCACCAACTAGTTACAAGGTTCAAACTGTGAATATGTATCTGTGTGCAGTATATATGAGTATATAGCAGTATATAGCCTATATAAGAGTACATGAGTATATAGCCTATAGCAGGCAAGTAAGATCTATATGAAATACATATATATTTCCATAACAGCGCCAAAGAGTATATACCGTACAGTTGCTAAGGTGGGGCCTTGACATGGGATATTCACCACACACGGGGATATGAACACACATACAAAATGCGCCACACACTACCACGTGCTTCAACACATATGCCACCCTCAGCACACATTTCACCACACATACACCAACCTCGCCACATAAAAGTCGAAACACAAAAGTCGTCACTCAAAACTCGCCACGCTGTCCCAGAGCTGTTTAAAAGATGAAAAATGAGCTGTGATTGGTTGCTATTAGCAACAGTTTTCTTTGTAGACAGTTGTGGTAACTGAGGCCTATTATTCTTATCATTTCTATGGTGTTATCGTCATTCTGTAAAGCTAGAAATAACACAATTTATTACGTTGCAAACACAGAGCACCTTCTGACACAGACTGCAGGGGAGCCCAGTATCACACAGGATAGGATTAGATACATGGCTCAGCAGTCAGTATCACACAGGATAGGAGTAGATACACAGCTCAGCAGTCAGTATCACACAGGATAGGATTAGATACACGGCTGAGCAGTCAGTAACACACGATAGGATTAGATACATGGCTCAGCAGTCAGTATCACACAGGAGAGGATTAGACACATGGCTCAGCAGGCAGTATCACACAGGTTAGGATTAGATATGCAGCTCAGCACACAATATCACACAATAGTATTAGATACACGGCTCAACAGACAGTATCACACAGAATAGGATTAGATACATGGCTCAGCAGTCAGTATCACACAGGATAGGATTAGATGCAAGGTTTTTATGTGCAATATAATCATCATAATTTGTTATAACTAACCACAGTTGGTTACTATGTCCAGGCAACGCCGGGCTCTTCAGATAGTGTGTGTATATATATATATATATATATATATATACAGCTCCTCCAAAAATTAAAAGACCATTACACAGTTTTATAAAAATGAGCTTCTCTACATGTCTGACAGCTATTCCATTCCAGTGTCAGTTGAATTTGAACCAGAGTACACCTGATTCTATTTAATGTGCTTCTGATTAGCTGATCACCTGAACCAAATCTTATTTAACGAAGGAAAGCATAAAAAAACCCTGCTGGGGTGTTCACAATCCTCTTGCAATAGGACAAGCTGGATGGCAAAACAAGTGCTAGTAATATCCCAAAAGTAATAGGAATGAAAAAATAACTTTTAACCATGCCAAAGGAGTTGAAAAGAAAAGTCTTGAGTGAGGAAAAGAAGGGCTCAATTCTGGATTTACTAGCAGAGGGATACAGTGAGCATCGTGTTGACTCCATCCTTAAAATTTCTAAGACGACATTCCATTACAATAAGGTCAATCAGCAAACATTGGGGACAACAAAGCTACATACCAGCAGAGGGCGAAAATGCTCCACTGACCGGGATGACCGTCATCTTATTCGAATGTCACTCAGCAACCGCAGGATGACATCAAGTGACCTACAAAAGGAATGGCAAATGGCAGCTGGGGTGAAGTGCACGGCAAGAACAGTTTGTAACAGGCTCCTAGAGACAAGGCTCCAGTCATGTAAAGCTAAAAAAAGCCTTTCCTCAATGAGAAGCAAAGGAGAGCCAGGCTGAAGTTTGCCAAAGGCCATAAGGATTGGACCATAGAGGACTGGAGTAAGGTAATCTTCTCTGATGAGTCTAATTTTCAGCTTTGTCCAACACCTGGCCATCTAATGGTTAGATGGAGACCTGGAGAGGCGTACAAGACACAATGTCTTGCACCCACTGAAATTTGGTGGAGGATCGGTGATGATCTGGGGATGCTTCAGCAAGGCTGGAATTGGGCAGGTTAATCTTTGAGAAGGACGTATGAATCAAGTCGCATACAAGGCTATCCTGGAAAAACAGTTGATTCCTTCTGCTCAGGCAATGTTCCCCAACTCTGAGGACTGGTTTTTCCAGCAGGACAATGCGCCATGCCACACAGCTAGGTCAATGTGTGGATGAAGGACCACCTCATCAAATCCCTGTCATGGCCAGCCCAATCTCCAGACCTAAACCCCATTGAAAATCTATGAAATGTAATCAAGAGGAAGAAGATGGATAGTCACAAGCCATCAAACAAAGAAGAACTGCTTACATTTTTATGCCAGGAGTGGCATAAGGTCACACAAAAGCAGTGTGAAAGACTGGTGGAAAGCATGCCAAGACGCATGAAAGCTGTGATTAAAAATCATGGTTATTCCACAAAATTTTAATTTCTGAACTCTTCCTGAGTTAAAACATTAGTATTGTTGTTTCTAAATGAATATGAACTTGTTTTCTTAGCATTATTTGAGGTCTGCAAGCACTGCATTTTTCTGTTACTTTGACCATTTCACATTTTCTGAAAATAAATACAAAATTTAGTGCTTGGAACTACGAAGACATGTTGTCATTGTCAGTAGTTTACAGAATAAAAGATCAATTTACATTTTACTCAAAAATATACCTATAAAGAGAAAAATCAGACAAACTGAAAATTTTACAGTGGTGTCTTAATTTTTGCCAGAGCTGTATATCAATATCAATATCAATATAATACACTTCCCAGACTTTCACATTTCTATCAGTCATCCCATTTTATTATTTCTTTTTTACTTTTTGTCATAGTGATTTTTAATAATATTTTTATTTAGAAAATAGATTTTTTTGTTAGTTATTATTATGTTTCCATAATACTGTATTTGACAGTACACATAGGCAAGTATATTAGTTTGCATACTGCTGCGTATTAAAAGGTTATTCCCAACAATACAAGTTATCACTTATTTATAGGACATGTTATAATTTACTGATTTTAATTATGAAATCTGTCACGCTAATTAGCATGACAGATTTCATAACTACAAGTTATTTTCTGTTGTATCAGCATTGGAATCCAGACACAGATTCCATTATCTGCCTGTAACTTTTTAGCACTTCTAATTCTGTTCCCTATCTTTGAAAGGCGATGGTGTATTCTATAATTTTTTAGCATAATTTATTGATTGATGCTGGTTGGACTATTTGGATCCCAACTGATTTTAAGACCGGAGCTTTGAAAAGCCCCATCTGAATGAAGCTGTGGTCAGGCATGTGTGCCTTCTCTTAATAAAAAAGGGGTACTGTTTCTCCTTGCAGAGAGTGACATGTCAAACATGCTGAGATGAGGAGACTTTTAAGCCACAGTGTTCCCCTGGCGTTATGCTAATAGCGTTAACACAGTCCATCAATGCTATGCGTTGAAAGTACTGCTTTAATGCAATGTGAACCTAGCCTTAGAGTAAATGGAGCTGTGGTGCATTTAATTGAAATGGAGCACTCCATCATCCTGTTCTTGGAAAGGTGATAGCTTGTAATGTTGGGAATAATGATAAAAGTAACCAAGTAATCATTTCTGGGTTTGTCAGTCTATGAGATTGTCGTCACGGTTTGGAAACTTCCATTGCTCCCCTGAATTCATCATAAGACTGATACCAGTTTTTGAGAAATCCTAATGATTTATAGAGGGGTCTTTTGTATTCCGGTGTGGTGTCTGCCATTTTGAAGGGATTACATAATGAACGTGAACAAGGCATAAAGGATCAGTCAGATAGCATATTTCTCTATAATACTTGCAATAAGTTTTTAGTATTTATTGCTACTTTTATTTTTTTGTAGATACAAGTCCCTCAATGTCTACAGAAATGTCTACAGCCTCAGGTACATTAGCCTAAAAGTCTCAGCTATCTGAGTGTAAAGAGCATTTTCCCATTTCCGCGTAGCAAATAGTTACATGTTTAAGTCATATTAATTTATTGGAAAAACTGGATTACTGGCAAATTTGCAACCGGCATTATAGGTCACTCATGGTCATTGATTGTCACCAGGGGTTACCTGCCATTGGGCTTATACTGATTGGGGTGCTTTTACTGGCAAGGATAAAAGTCCTTAGGTATCACTGAGTGGTATTAAAAATACATTTTCACCTGCAACTGCAACTAGAGGAAGTTCAGTGAATATATCCCCTGAATAAGACGATTTGGTGAAACATGTAGAATACTGTGTACAGTTCTGGTCTCCGGTGTATTAGAAAGACATAGCTGAACTGGAGCGGGTGCAGAGAAGAGCGACCAAGGTTATTAGGAAACTAGGGGGTCTGCAATACCAAGACAGGTTATTACACTTGGGGTTATTTAGTTTGGAGAATCGAAGGCTTAGGGGTGATCTTATTACAATGTATAAATATATGCGGGGACAATACCAAGAGCTTTCTAATGATCTTTTTACTCTTAGACCTGTGACGGGGACAAGGGGGCATCCTCTACATCTGGAGGAAAGAAGGTTTAAGCATACTCACAGATGCAGATTCTATACTGTAAGAGCAGTGAGACTATGGAACTCTCTGCCATATGATGTTGTAATGAGTGATTCACTACTAAAATTTAAGAAGGGACTGGATGCCTTTCTTGAAAAGTATAATATTACAGGGTATATACACTAGTTTCCTTAGTGTTGCGTTGATCCAGGGAGCTAGTCTGATTGCCGTATGTGGAGTCGGGAAGGCATTTTTTTCCCCAATGTGAAGCTTACTGTTTGCCACATGGGTTTTTTTGCCTTCCTCTGGATCAACATGTTAGGGCAAGTTAGGATAGGATATGGGTTGAACTAGATGGACTTAAAGTCTCCCTTCAACCTTAATAACTATGTTACTATGTTACTATGTTACTATGTTAGAGGGGCTTAGTTAGATTTTTAATATGGACAGCAGACCCCCTATATATATATGTGGTGATATGGAGTGACATGTAGAGACCTGTTTTATGTTTTGCGGTAGAACTCAAGGAGACACACGATTAGTTGAGCGTTCCTCGGTTCACAATGTTCTTAATCTAGGCTCTAATGCCAATTAAATAAAAGTGAAGGATTAAATGACTAAGAAGTGGTGTTGGAAGAAGGTTTTTAGATAGCTGTAGTCAAAATTGGAGTTAATGGTGAATACAGATTTGAACAGCTTCCTATGAGTTTCATCCTATCTGTGTTAACTAATATACAGTACATCTAGTTATTATTTAGCCCCCTATGTATAATTAACAGAGCTAAAAATGGCAGCAGTATTTATCTGCCCAGGTCTCAGAACTAATTGCACACAGCAAAAAAGGCCAAAAATCCTGGGCTTAGCTGCACCCTGAAAAGTCACGTGCAAAAAAATACTGTATACAGAATAAGAGGTATGAGGTGAGCATTTTTGGCTTGGTAAAACTAGGGTGTCTGTTCTCATGGGGCGCACTTAGATAGTGTGTGACCAACGCCCTATAGAAGGCGATTTTGTGCTATCTAATACTAAGCAATCACCCCTCCATGAATTGGTAAGTTGCTAGTGGTGGTCTCATCAGTATTTTGCCCATCTGTTGCCGCCACCTTTACTATATGGGTTTGCTGCACCCTGAGAGTGCATTAGTTCTGAGACCTTGGACAGGTAAACACTGCTGCCCCTTTTTTGCTTTGTTAATTCTTGAAATTTTGGAGGATTTGTTATTCCTCTTTTTGTGGCTTTGCTTTTAATTTCCAAGTATGTAAAAGAAAACTGTAAATTGTCCTGTAAATGATTAATAGCAATGGACTGTGTACGGCTGACAAGTGAGAAAAAAATCGTCCCATTTTTCTGGATGAAACTGATTTTTTTTATATGTTCGTGTGCACCTACCCTTATTGGGCATCATTTTCGGTTTTCAAATTCTATCACAGAACAGAAAAAGTCATTTATAAAATAAAAAAGAGTAGAGATGCGGCACTCACCTGATAGCTGTGAAAACATAGTCCTATTCAACCATCGTTGGTTTTAGACATAGTTCATAGGACAAGCAGGTAAAGGAAGCATGCGGGGAAACGGCCGTTTTGCGTACTTGACGCTTCTACAGTACGGGCCCATTTGCTGAGCACCAAATACCCATCGCTAAATGCCTACCGCTAGTTATCTGCCGTACAGGATCCTTTACCATATGCGTATGGACTTGACACCTTAGTGCCACTCATTTGTTTTCTTGATTTATTCAGAAAATGTCATTGCCTTTCCCTAATACTCTACTTTATTTGTAGCTTCATCAGTGCCTACACCAGGACCCTTGTATGCTATCCAGGCTTCTACCTCTGCTCCTTCTCGTAAGTTGATCATTAATATATTATCTGCACATTCTGCAAGATGAGTCTATTGGAGCAAATCTGTACATGACATCACATTTTTCCATATCTTACCAAAAAACAAACTGTAAATCAAATATATAATCTTTATACTGTACTGTATGTATGGACCAAACATATCACAGGTATAGACACTAATTACCACCGGAGATGTGTTTAATTACAGTGAACATTCTACATTTCCTATTAAGATTTATATAATTTATTGTGGGGAGGATTGAAGATGGTTGTGAGTTTCGCTGTAATTTACACTTTTATAGAAATAGTGTCTATGAATTACCGTATATACTCGAGAATAAGCCAACCCGATTATAAGCCGACCCCCTAATTTTGCCACAAAAAAACTGGGAAAACTTATTGACTCGAGTATAAGCCTAGGGTGGGAAATGCTCCATAGATTATTCCCCATATGCTGTCCCCAGAAGAAGCTCCATAGATTATTCCCCCATATGGTGTCCCCAGAAGAAGCTCCATAGATTGTTCCCCCATATACTGCCCCCATAAGAAGCTCCATAGATTGTTCCCCATATGCTGCCCCCATAAGAAGCTCCATATTGTTCCCCATATGCTGCCCCCATAAGAAGCTCCATATTGATCCCCCATATACTGCCCCCATAAGCAGCTCCATAGATTATTCCCCCATATATTGCCCCATTAGAAGCTCCATATTGTTCCCCCATATACTGCCCCCATAAACAGCTCCATAGATTATTCCCCCATATACTGCCCCCATAAGAAGCTCCATAGATTGTTCCCCCACATACTGCCCCCATTAGAAGCTACTTAAGATTATTCCCCCATGTGCTGCCGCTGCTGCAGCATGTAAAAATAAAAAAATGACATACTCACATCTCCGTCGCTGGGTGTCAGATACTCACCTGTCCTGAGTCCATGGCTGCTCACCGCTATCTGCCACGTCATCAGTCAGTGACGTTCAGACTGCAGGGGGCACGGCGCGCACTAACCACGTCACCGCGCCCTCTGCTGTCTGAAGTCACTGACCGATGACAGACAGCAGCAAGCAGCAAGCAGCCATGGACGCAGGACAGGTGAGTATCGCTATACTTACCCGTCCTGAAGCTGTCGCTTGAGCCCCCAGCTTCTCCGCGCTCTCTCTTCCTGCGTTCAGCGGTCATGTGATACCGCTCATTAAAACTCATGAATGTGCGCATATTCATGAGTTTTAATGAGCGGTACCACGTGACCGCTGAAGGCAGGAACAGAGAGCGCGGAGAAGCTGGGGGCTCAAGAGACAGCGTCAGGATGGGTAAGTATGACCTGACACCCCCACCCCCTCTCCCCCTCCGACCCCCCGGTGTATATGACTCGAATATAAGCCGAGAGGGGGACTTTCAGCCCAAAAAAAGGGCTGAAAATCTCGGCTTATATTTGAGTATATACGGTATATTCTTTAAGAACTGCAAACTACATGACCGCGTATGGCCAATATGGGTTTTTCTTACCTGATAACCTGCCTTATGCCCCACCCGTACTGGTAGACAACGCCACTCTTTCTTTAAAATAACAACACTACACAATATAATTTTTGGATAATTTTGGCCACAGCTGCCAGTTTATTAACAAACAAAAACATAAACCTTATTTAACAATAAATATTAAATATGTCATATGTAATGACATGAGGGGAGGGTTCTTGGAGCCCATAAAAAGATCTGGCTTAAAATTTGGCAAAATGTCCAACGAGAACTTCAACCGCCACGTTACCCTCAGCCGTACACCACCAGCTTGAGGGCACCATAACTCCCGTTCCGGGAAGGCCAACCACCAAACAGCTCCCGGGGTAAAAACCCCGTCCAGAGCCCATAACCAAATGCTACAATTCCTTTTTACGCTGAATCAGCGTCAACTCCAAGAAACCCACCCCCCCCACCACACACGAACAGCCCTGACCACCTCAGGCTCGTGAGTGCCCCAACACTGCAACCGCTCTCTCAATTCCTTCTTGCATTGCAAGTGCCCACAAATTAATCCCTATCTCATTCAATTGAACCCCATCATCTCTCCAAAAATTACCCACCCCAGCTTCCAATTCGAAATGCCGCACACTGATACCCCCATTACTTGAAACAAAACTCGACACGGCCCTATTCAACTTCACCCTAGCCCTATTGATTCCCTTTACAGATCGGGCCGCCCTCCAGTTTAGCCTAGGAACGATATCCGACCATACAGTCACGACCCCGGGAAAAGACGTCCACAACCTAAGGAAGTCAAATCGAATATCCCTGATCAACTCCCTGACAGGTCTAACGCCCAAATCATTCCCTCCCAAATGCACCACCAAGATGTTGGGCGCTTTATCCAAACGGGCAAATTTGGAAAACTCAGGTAACGCCCTGCTCGATACCATCCCTCGAAAACCCAACCAGCGAACAACTACCAGGTCCCTGTTAAAACCCAGTTGCCTACCATCCGGCTTCACGTCCGCCCGAAGTGCCCCCCAATGGATGAACGAGTGTCCGAAAATCCAAGCCAAGTAGGGCTGCCGACTTGAAATACATAACCACAACAAAATCGTTAATTCCCCCGTCCAAGCCATGCCACTCCAATCAATGACGCACATATGTTCGGTAGCAGCCCAAACTCCAGCAGCCAATCCGCTTGATCGCGTCTGCCCCCATGCCAAGACTTCAGATGCTACCCCAATCCTAAAGGAATGCGACCCATGCATGTCTGGTGGGATGCCCAACTCTCCTAAACCCCTTTTTAGCAGCGCAATGAACTGAAAACGGGACAAGAATGCCCCGCCTTCATGGCACAGCAATGGGCCGACCTGGCCACAAACGCCAATACAACTCCATACACCTTTTTGGGCACATCAAAGCCCCTTCCATGCTCCCCAACACCACACGCTTACCTCTTCCGAGCTGATCAGTTTTTGAATACCGAATCCAAAATGCAATACCTCCCGCCCCCAGTTCCACATCCTCAGCAAGCAGGCCACCTGCCCTGCCCCTATTGAGCGACATTAGTTCACCTATATGCATAGCCCCAAAGAACGCTAAAGAAATAGCTAACTTGAACAATGCCGCCTCAAAATTAGAACAGCAAATCGTCTCTAGGACTCTCCCAGCCGTTCCAAGATACTAAAAGAGATCGGTCTACACCTGTCAAAAATCTGGTTACCTTTCCAAAAACCTTTTAGAGCCTGTTTTACCTGAAAATCCTTTGTCACATCAACCGAACCCTCCATCTTAAAGCCGAAAGCCAGACCAGCAATAAATTTGTTAACCTTTGAAATAGACCAGCCTATTTCCGCTGCCCTGCCGACCAAAAACAAAACCCCCGACATTTTATCCTCCACAGACCCCAAACCTCCCCAATGGGACACCCAACTCCGCCATATTTGCCATGATGCCTCGTACGACGCCCAAGTCTGGCTTGTAACTGACTCACGAATCAACCTTCCTGCTCTTCCATAACAATCCACCACAAGTGAGAAGGGTATTTCCGTTCCGGAGATCTCCGCTCCTGGTGCCAGCTCCCGAAACCGCTCCCACTGTAAACGAGACAAAGCATCCGCTATAGAATTTTGCACTCCCGGCACATGCACAGCCGAAATCCACGCATTCAATTCCATGCACCACAAAACAAGTTCTCTCACTAGCTTAATAACTGGGGGGGAAGACGCTGACAAAGTGTTGATCACTGACACCACACTCATATTCACTGCTGAGGCACGGCGGTGCCTGCATCCCCCACTGCGCCACCAATGTTTTTTTGCCATACCAACAGGATCTCTGCTCCTCTAGCACCTGGACTATTGGCTATATTGGATAATCCACATTTTTTTGAAATATTGCCTAGCAGTGATAAACTATCAACCGGTGACTACCAAAACTCTACTTCAAAAGGGCGACTATGTGATAAAGGCCGTTGTTAGGCCGAAACGTCAGCTGTCGCTTCATCACCGTCAATTAAATAATAAAAAGCTCTGCGGTTCTCGAACATTTCACCCCAAATCAATACTGCCACAACAATGGGGAACAACTCCAACAACGCCAGATTTTTTGTGAATCCTCTCTGACGCCAGCAATCCGGCCAGCTTCCAACGCTCTAACGCCCTCTACAAAAAGCCCCGTAACCAACACCACCTGCTGCGTCCGTATAAATTTTGCAGTCGAAATTATTCAATATCTCCTGTTGAATCAGAGATTTACCATTGTAATTCTCCAAAAACCGCTGCCACACCGCCAGATCTTCCCGGTGTTCACTATTCAAACGAATAAAGTGGTGTGCCGACCTTGCTCCCGCCGTCGTGCCCGACAACCTATGGCAGAAAATTCGGCCCATGGGCATGATCCTGCAGGCAAAATTCAACCTGCCTAAAAGCGACTGCAATTCTTTCAAATGTCACCTTTCGCAGTCTCCTGACTCGCTACACTTCCAGCCTCGGCAACGACAATTTGTCCTCTGGTAACCGACACTCCATTTTTTCTGAGTCAATCAGTATACCCAAAAAACTTAAGACCGTGCAAGGACCCTTGGTCTTATCTCTCGCCAACGGCATCCCAAAAAGCACTGACAGCCATTGCATCGCAGCCAACGTATTCTGACACAAAACTGAATCTGGTGGACCTATGAGCAAGAAATCGTCCAAATAATGAATCACAGACGGAATGCCGGCAACATCCCTAACCACCCATTCTAAAAAAGTACTGAACGTCTCAAACAGTGAACACGAAATTGCACAACCCATCGGCAAACATCTATCCAAATGGTAACCTCTGTTCCAAAAACATCCCAACAAGGGGATGCTATCCGGGTGTACCGGTAGTAGTCTGAAGGCCGACTCAATGTCGGTTTTTGCCAACAAGGCCCCCTTGCCGTACCTGCGAACCCATTGTACTGCCATGTCAAATGAGGTATATACTACCGAACACAACTCTTGATCAATGCCGTCATTGACCGACAACCCCTTTGGGTAAGATAGATGTTGAATCAACCTGAATTTATTTTGTTCCTTCTTAGGAACCACCCCCAATGGGGAAACAATCATCCCTTCTACTGGTACCAATGTAAATGGACTTGCCCTTTTACCCAATTCAACTTCTTTCATTATTTTGGCACTCACCACCTCTGAATGCAGGTCAGCCGACCTCAAATTCTTAACTGAAAAAGGGACCGTGTGGCTGGGAGAAGGGATTCTAAAACCATCTGCAAAATCATCCCGTATCACCCCAGCCTTTTCCTGATCAGGGTACCTATTTAGAAAGGGGGCCATCCTTTGAAGCCTCACCGGCGTCTCCCCCTTGACCGGCCGCCACTGCTGGCTTACCCCTTGCTTTCTTAAAACATTTGGATGCCTCATGCAAACTACCGTTGCAATGGGAGCAAACATGCTTGAACTTGCAGGTACTGCCATACTTGCATTGACCCTCGTTGAACTGCCAGCACGCTCCTGACTTCTCTTTTGCCCCTGACGCCCCCTGACTACCACTTCCGTGTCCTCCCTGCTGATTGCCACTCCCTCCGCTGCCAAGAAAGGACTGCCCATACCTAACTGGCGCCATCACCTTTAACCAAAGCCCGATGTCTTTTTGGTCCCACCGAATCTCCGGCCGCACCGCCTTCCTCTGCCTAAATTGCTCATCGTAGCGCAGCCATGCCTGACCTCCATACGTACGATGAGCCTCCCCAATCGCATTCAGATAACAAAACAAGCCAGAAAAATTGCCAGGAGACTTTTCCCCAATCACACTCGCCAATATTGCAAATGCTTGCAGCCAATTAACGAATGTCTGTGGAATCAGCCGCCACCTCCGCTTTTCTTCTTCTTCCTTCTTACTATCATCCTTCTTCCCCTTGTCCAAATTAAACTTTTCCAATGGAAGAAGGGAGAAAATCTCCTTGTACTCATCCTGCCAAATCTTCTCTTTCACTTCTTTCTTTAAATGCGCACCCAAAGGCCCCTCAAAACACACATGTACCTCCCCTTTTGCTCGGTCATCCAATTTCACTGAATCCGCTTTTTCTTTTTCCGTCTGAACCGACACGGATACACCTGCCACTGGTATTTGGTCCCCTCCAACCGGCCTCACTGCCTCGCTCACCATGTGCGTCCCTGACATGACCATGGGCGATCCACGCCCCCGCCGGTGACACCCCGGACACGGGTACTCCCGCCGCATGTGCTTGCTCCCCTCCAACCGGTCCCAATGCCTCACCCGCCATGGCTTGCCCAGGCCCCATCTCCAAGGTCCATGCTGCCGCTGGTGACACCCCGGACCCGCTCGCCACCCCACCTTCCATCCTCCTTAAAATTTGCGACATGCTAAGCAAAATATCACGCAGGCAAGGCGTCTCTGGTCCAATCGCTCCACCATCTCCCTTTCTACCGATCCAGACCCCCGACTCACTCCTGCTACATTAGTTACAGCCCCTATGGCCGACAGACAATACATAGACTCATGCTCACCAAGCTGCGCGGGTGCTGCGCCCCTGGCAGCCGGACATCCTGAATCCTGCTGCTCTCTGTCCTGCTGCTGCTCACTGGTGGAGTCGGAATCTTCTGCGCCGCTCAGCTGCCCCAGGCCCACGCCCCTGGCCTCCTTGTCACCAGGGGGGGACCGGAGCGCCCGCAGTGCACCGCACCACTGACCTCAACCTTGATCGCGAACGCGTCCACCCGCGAGACCCAGGCCGACTAGCCTGGTCCCACCCACGTCCCCTGCTAGGCAGCTTGTCCCTGCTGCCCGCCGCTCCCCCGGCCAGCTGATGAGTGCCAGGGCCCGGCAGCAGAGCGTCCCACTGGTGTTGCCTGCCCACTGGAGTCCTCTGCCTTGTGGTCTTCTTCGCTGGCCCCCCTCTACGGCCACTACCAGGGATGCCAGCTGCACCGCTGCTCCCGGCATCCGCGACGACATCTTGGCTGGCCGCCGTCGGCCTCCTCGCGGTCACTGCTGCAGGTTCGTCCCTCCGGGAAGCCTCCCCCCTCCCGGGCCTGCCAGCCGGCTGCTCGGATTCTCCTGCCGGAGGTGGTGCCGTGGGAGGGAGCCGTGCCGCTGCACCCAGCCTCCACAGGGTCCCCGGAGGGGCTCCGGAGCTTGCGCCTGCCGCGCGTGGCTACCTCCGGGGAAAGTCTCTCTGGGGGCCGCATTCTCCTCCTGCCCACATTCTCCCGGGTCCCGGCTTCACCCAACAAAGAAGACAGCTGCTCCTCCAGCCATCCTCCCCTTCTGGACCTCGCCACGTCTCGCAGCCTCCCGACCAGTGCCTCCACCGACTCCATCCAACCAGGTCAGTTATGTCTTCTCTTGGCGTCCTCCTGTGCAAGAGTGCGGTTTTCCCGCACTATTCCCCCAAGCATCCTCCGCCCCTCCCAATACTCCTGCCTTATCCTGCCTCCACCAATCCCCTCCAAGTCCACCCTGTCTTCAAAAAACCCTGACCTGCCCAGCGCAGTCATGGGGGCCTCCATCTAGCTGTGCTTATTTCCAGCCCCCGTCTGGAATAAGGGTAATGAACAGGGCAGACCTGGAACATCACAATATGGATTCACAGCTGGCACATTTTAACTATGATTATTTTTCTTTCTGATATTATCATAGAATCGTAGAGTTGGAAGGGACCTCCTGGGCCATCTGGTCCAACCCCCTGCTCAAAGCAGGATTCGCTAAATCATCCCAGACAGATGTCTGTCCAGCCTCTGTTTGAAGACTTCCATTGAATGAGAACTCACCACCTCTCGTGGCAGCCTGTTCCACTCATTGATCACTCTAACTGTCAAAAAGTTTTTTCTTATATCTAATCTGTGTCTCCTCCCATTCAGTTTCTTCCCATTGCTTCTAGTCTTTCCTTGTGCAAATGAGAATAAAGATGATCCTTCTACAATGTGACAGCCCTTGAGATATTTGTAGACAGCTATTAAGTCTCCTCTCAGTCTTCTCTTCTGCAAGCTAAACCATTTTTTTATCATATGTACATACAGTAAAGGATGATGGAGATGGTATTGTTTTTTTTTTCTTTTTTTTAAATACCGGAAATACATCAGGAAACTGAAAGAAGGACATAAGTCGTAGAAAGACAGATGTGATGGTGTTATTTTTGCTCCCTTATACCCTTTCTTATTTCTCTTCTAAAACAAATTACACATAACTATAAGTTCTCTTTCTTAGTACTTGTATAAAAGGGTGGGTCTGTGAACATTTACCACCTACAGGACCCACTGCAGAAATCCGCAGTAATCGCAATTAAATTAGTTTTATGTTCCTCATTAGGATGAAATGGTAATCATGCACGTACACTACCAAGGGGAACTTTGGTAAGATTAGATACCGGAAATGCTTGTTTTTGCATTAGCTATCTCTCGCTTTCCATTTTCGACCCTCGTCATCTTGGAATTTTACAGTGGCTTCTTTAGCTACTAGGTGTCAGTCCTCCTTCTGGGAATGAGCAACACGTCTTTTACTGGGATAGCTATAACTAGAGCACCCCATGAGGACTTTATGTCCAATGCCTTTTGCATTTATTTTAATGCCATTAGCAAGATAGATTGTTTCTTTGTTATTTAAAGGGGTTTTACTATTTGAAAAATCATGGCCCTTAAGGCTTTCATACAAATAAGATAAGAAACACAAGCACTCCCCTTCTTTGGGTCCAGCACAGGCACCCAACCGCTATTTCTGGTCTGATAGCAAGACTACAGTGCACTTTACAGCTTCAGACAATCACTGAGCTCAGCAGCTTATGCTATCTACACCCAAAGAGAAACTGTGCTCAGTGATCGGTTGCAGCGGTGATCTCACCACTGAGACGGAAAAACACAGACTTTGGAGCAGCTGTGAAGAGCTGATGCTGAACTCTGGGAAGGTGAGTACTTTATTGTTAAATTATATATATTAGCCTCAATTCACATCTTCTGTACACGTCCATGTGCTGTCCGTTTTTCAAACAGACTGCACACTGAATCATAGAGTTTAATTGATCCATGTACACATCAGTTTTTAATATATTTCTGTATTTCTAATCTGTGATACACAGAGCAAGCCCTATTCTTGATAGTTTTGTGGATCAGACTCAGCCATTAAAGACTATGGGGATCCATTAAACACTGATAAAACTATTATTATGAAAGTATGGTCTCTGTGCAGTAATAACCTACAATAATTCATCTCTAGAATAGAAAGGAACAAATATGAACCTAGCACTCAATTTAAAGGTATTTGTAAGGCGGTTTATTGTAGTACACGAAAAAAGATGTTTCGGTCAATGTGACCTTCTTCAGTTACGTGTGGTATATAGATTGTGTAGAGCTTATAGGCATCTATCAGAAAGGACGATGGTGCTTTAGGCATTGAGGAGAATGATCTCTCTAAGGTAATGAGCTTGTCAGTATATAGGAGAGGGGCAAACGTGCCTCCAGATGCGGTGCCCACCTTTTTTCGTGTACTACAATAAACCGCCTTACAAATACCTTTAAGTTGAGTGCTAGGTTCATATTTGTTGCTTTAACGGTTTGGGAACCTAACCTTAGCACCATCTTGAGTTGTGCTCACGGTGTTCTTTCTATAGAATGTAAAGGAAACCTGTCATGTTCCCAAATGCTGTTAATCTGCAGATAAGGGATTAATCTGCAGTTAATATTGTTGTAAAGCTGCACTGAGAGCCCCACTGCCAGGAGTAAATTATCTTTATTCCTCCCTGCAGCTTTCAGCTTTGGGTATGCTCACACTGGCATATAACAACAGAAATACAGCCTGTCCGGCTCAAATGAAAATAAACATTCCATACACAGTCCTGCCCAGGTCCTCTAGGACAACACATACGGCAGGTCTCGCAGGAGCTAGCAATCTGGAGGCTTGCTTTCCTCCACACACATGGACAGAGAAAAACTGGCTGGATATTCAACTTCCCTCCAGCAACATCCTGGAGGTGGAAATATGGTGGGAAATCTGGAGGAGCTCGCTGGAGCAGTTACTACCGCCGCTGCCCAGTGAGCTGCCTGAGCCTGCCCTCAGCCCTGCCCCTGGAGGACACTAGTCTGTATGGTACACAACACAGGCCAACACCAGGTCAGTTGTTTTGATATTCTGTATGTGCATTGCTGCTGCCTATTGGGGGCCTGTGTGTGTTGTGCTGCCTACTAGGGACCTGTGCAGTGTGCCTGCGTAATGGGGACCTGTGCTGCTTATTGGGGACCTGTGCTGCCTATTAGGGACCTGTGCTGCCTATTAGGGACCTGTGCTGCCTATTGGGGACCTGTGCCTGCCTATTGGGGACCTGTGCCTGCCTATTGGGGACTCGTGCTGCCTATTAGGGACCTGTGCCTGCCTATTAGGGACCTGTGCCTGCCTATTAGGGACCTGTGCTGCCTATTGGGGACCTGTGCTGCCTTATAGGGAACAATGCTGCCTATTGGGGACCTGTGTCTGCCTATTAGGGACCTGTGCCTGCCTATTAGGGACCTGTGCCTGCCTATTGAGGACCTGTGCTGCCTATTGGGGACCCGTGCTGCCTTATAGGGTGCAATTCTGCCTATTGGGGACCTGTGCCTGCCTATTAGGAACCTGTGCCTGCCTATTAGGGACCTGTGCCTGCCTATTAGGGACCTTTGCCTGCCTATTAGGGACCTGTGTCTGCCTATTAGGGACCTGTGCTGCCTATTAGGGACCTGTGCTGCCTATTAGGGACCTGTGCCTGCCTATAGGGAACAATGCTGCCTGCCTATTGGGGACCTGTGCCTGCCTATTGGGGACCTGTGCTGCCTATTGGGGACCTGTGCTGCCTATTGGGGACCTATGCCTGCCTATTGGGGACCTGTGCTGCCTTATAGGGAACAATGCTGCCTATTGGGGACCTGTGCCTGCCTATTAGGGACCTGTGCCTGCCTATTGGGGACCTGTGCTGCCTATAGGGAACAATGCTGCCTATTGGGGACCTGTGCCTGCCTATTGGGGACCTGTGCCTGCCTATTGGGGATCTGTGCTGCCTTATAGGGAACAATGCTGCCTATTGGGGACCTGTGCCTGCCTATTGGGGACCTGTGCCTGCCTATTGGGGACCTGTGCTGCCTATAGAGAACAATGCTGCCTATTGGGGACCAGTGCTGCCTATTGGGGACCAGTGCTGCCAATTGGGAACAATGCTGCCTATTTGGGACCTGTGCTGCCTATTTGGGACCTGTGCTGCCTATTGGAGACGTGTGCTGCCTATAGGGAACAATGCTGCCTATTGGAGACGTGTGCTGCCTATAGGGAACAATGCTGCCTTTTGGGGACCTGTGCTGCCTATAGGGACCAATGCTGCCTATTGGGGACCAATGCTGCCTATTGGGGACCTGTGCTGCCTATTGGGGTCCTGTGCTGTCTATTGGGGACCTATGCTGCCTATTGGGGACCTATGCTGCCTATTGGGGACCTGTGCACTGTTCTGATCTCATTCCAATTTATTTTTTTTTTTCAACTGTTTGACTGCGCCCCTACTTGTATATATTTGAGGAAAAAGTGCGTGTAAATGGGTGTGGCTTAAAATGGGTGTGGCTTTCCTACACACAAACACAGAACCTGTTGTTAAAAATTTGAATCCCACCACTGGATATGTGGATCACACATCCCCATAAAAGTCTATGAGTGCGTGTGAAATATCAGACTGCAGTTTGATGTCATCAGAGTACAGTCTAGCGTACACTCACAGACAATGGAGAAGAGGGAGAAATTAAGTTCTCCTTCTTCTCCGTACCTGTGCTGTGATTCTCTCATGCGAGAGAATCGGAGAACACTCAGATGACACTCTGATCAGTGATATAGTTTGATCCGAGTGTCATTAGCATAATCAGGCCGATTCTCTCGTATGAATCTACACCACTGTGAGCGTACCCTTTTAGTCAATGAGGCGCGACCGATGCTGCTTCAGTCACCACTTAGTACATAGTGAGTGATGACTGTAACCATGCCCTAGCACTGACTGACAGCCGACTCACCAGTGTATGACCTAAATTGCCAACACTAATGTTGGAAAAGATGGCACAGAGGCCACCACTTCTTGGTAAGTATATAAAGCCCATCGACTTAATGAAGACTGGTGCTCGGTTGTTATAAGGGCTGGGATAAGAGCTAATGATAGGTAGAAG
This sequence comes from Dendrobates tinctorius, assembly GCF_039654945.1. Classification (NCBI taxonomy): domain Eukaryota; kingdom Metazoa; phylum Chordata; class Amphibia; order Anura; family Dendrobatidae; genus Dendrobates; species Dendrobates tinctorius. Next base: position 11,753,699 of record NW_027361897.1, on the reverse strand, counting down.
ATTCATTCAATAGCATATGTTTCCCTACTGTTAGGCTATGTTCCCAAGGTCAGAAATCGTCAACACTTTGGACGCAGCACATGTCTGCTGCGTCCAAAGTGCCGCTGGCTTTTGAACATACGTGATTCCACATGTGTTCACTGAACCATACAGAATCACCGCGTCCCATACATTGTATGGGTGAAATTTATTTTGCGGA